>NC_091286.1:715229477-715856977 GCF_032444005.1 Ranitomeya imitator | reverse complement strand
GCTATGCAGAGCAGCAGGCCACAGGAACGATCCAGGAGGAAACAGGTCCAATACTAGAACATTGACTGGAGGCCAGGATCAAAGCACTAGGTGGAGTTAAATAGAGCAGCACCTAATGACTTCACCACATCACCTGAGGAAGGAAACTCAGAAGCCGCAGTACCACTTTCCTCCACCAACGGAAGCTCACAGAGAGAATCAGCCGAAGTACCACTTGTGACCACAGGAGGGAGCTCTGCCACAGAATTCACAACACGTCCCCTCTTCTTCTAGTTTAACGCCCTCCTGATGAGTGTAGCGAGTCTTCTGGCGAATGTGTGTTTCCCAGGTTTGTTGAGGTGTAGTCCGTCTCTGGCGAGGAGTCCATCGTACAAGTAATTCACACCGTGGTCCAGGAATCCGTATCCTTGTTGTCTGCACCATCGTCTTAGCCAGTTGTTCGCATCAAGGATCCTGTTCCATCTCCTGGTGCCATGTTCGTCTACTGGAAGGATAGAAGAAAAAACTACCTGTGCATCCAGTTCCTTTACTTTCTTCCCCAACTCTTCAAAGTCCTTGCAGATTGTCGGTAGGAAAAAATACATACCATGAGATACAGCCTTCCCAAAACCCTGTCTGATGACAAATGCACATAAGTGCATTTGTCATCAGACAGGGTTTTGGGAAGGCCGTATCTCATGGTATGTATTTTTTCTGAGTTTTTTCTATGTTAGATTGTCGGTAGGTCCTTCCTTGCCGTGTCATTGGTGCCAACATGTATAAGAAGAAATGGGTGGACGTCCTTGGAGCTGAAGAGCTTTGATATCCTATCAGTCACATCCTTCATCATCGCACCTGGAAGGCAGCATACTTCTCTTGCGGTTATGTCCGGTCTGCAGATGGCTGCTTCTGTGCCTCTCAGTAGTGAGTCTCCCACCACCACCACTCTTCGTTGCTTCTTGGCTGTAGTTTTTGCTGTCACTTGTTGCTGTGTGCCCTTTTCTTTTTTGCTTGCTGGTATTGCTTCATCCTTAGGTGTGCCATCTTCATCCTCTACAAAGATTTGATTTCGGTTCTTCAGTTGTGTGGTTGGTGATTTCTCCATGGTCTTCTTGCTTCTTTTGGTCACATGCTTTCCTGATTCTGTGAAATGACATGAATAATAATTTTATAATTATATAGGGCTGCCAAGGCAGACACCTGCACCTTAAGAGTACTGGTGGCTACGCCCATTTCCATTCCCCTTTGAAGAAATTCCAATATAGCTTTAATTGGGACCCTGCCCCCCATGGACTGCCCTGAAACAGCTAAGAATTTAGCCCATATCTTGCCATATATTCTAATAGTTACCAGCTTTCTACTCTGCAGCAGGGTAGTGACTAAGGCCAGGCAGAAGCCTTTTTGTAGTAACAGTGCTCTCTCAAAATCCAGGCCGTCAAATGTAGACCTGACTTCTGAGGATGCGACACCAGGGGTCTGATAAGGACATCTTCCTTATCCCTGAGAACCATGGCCTCTTGGGCCAGAAAGGAGCAATGAGGGTGACCCTTGCTCTCTCCTCCCGAATCTTCCTCAGGACTGCCGGAATCATCATCAAGGGGGAAATGCATAAGCCAGCCTGAAATGCCAAATAATCTGTAGAGCGTCCACTGCATTTGGTCCTTCTCTTGGGTTTAAAGAGCAGAAGATCTTTATTTTCCTGTTGACAAACAGGTCTATTTCTGCCACAATCTTCTGAAAAACTAGCGGATCCAGTTCCCAGTCCCCTGGTTGCAGGGTATTCCGGCTGAGAAAATCTGCTTCTTCGTTCTCCCTTCCCTTTATATGCAGTGCTGTTAGCTTCAAATGATGTTCTTCCATGATCTGGAGAATTGACTGTGATAGCAGCATCAGGGTTTGGGATTTTGTGCGCCCTTGGTGGTTGATGTAGGCAACTAATGTCCGGTTGTCTGAGAGTACCCGAATGTTGTGCCCTTCTAGATGGAGAAGGAATTCTACTACTGCCCTTTTTCTGCCAGTACTTCTTTCATTTTTGAGCAATACTAGACTTCTACTTCTGACCATACCCCCTGGACAACGTGATCTCCGAGATGTGCTTCCCATTCTTCTGCGCTCGCATCTGTCACAATCACGTCCAATATCTGGTAGAACCACGGAATTCCCTGCGACAGATTCCCAGATTCCAGCCACCAAGCCATGGAGTCTTTCGCACTCTGGGAGAGTATAACTTTCCCCTCCAACCAAACTCCTAGCCTTTTATCTCCATCTGGGACATCCTGTTGTAAGGCTTTGGAGTGAATCTGGGCCCACTGGACTGCTGGAATAATGGAAGTTATTGTTGCTAGAAAAGACATAGCCTTCCCCAGAGACATGACCGGATTGGTAACTGCTGGTGATACAAGGCCAACAATTCTGTTTTTTGTTTCCTCTGGTGGAAGATAGGCCTGTTCCTCGGAGTCCAAAATAAGTCCTAAAAAAGGCTCAACCTTCAGGGGCTGTAGTCTGGACTTCTCCATAATTATCATCCATCCTAGCTGAGCTATTGTGGCCTGGATGTGACTCAGCTGGGGGCCCCACAAACATGAAACCTGTTTCTTGTTTTTTTCTCCTTCCAATTGCCCTGTTTCCTAAGGGGTTTTTACCTGTTATAGTTCCTCCTACGAAAGGAACTCTTGTATTGAGGAAGAGACACATTGAGAAAGCACTTTTTCTTATCTGCTGCCTTATATAGAATATCATCCAGCACTTGACCAAAAAGATATTTCCCTTCACATGGAAGTGAACATCCCCTGGCCAGCTTTTGAGCCACAAAGCCCTGTGGGTCGCATTGGATAGATTTGCAGACCTGGCTGCCAACTTGACGGAATCTGCCGAGGCGTCAGCCAGGAAGACAGCTGCTCCCTGCATCAGCGGAAGGTCTGCCAAAATCTTTTCCCTAGGGATGTGGTTTTGAGTTGGTCCTCAAGTTGCTGTAGCCACACCATCATAGACTGGCCCATGCAGGTCACCTTTATTGCAGGTTTTTATGACCGTGCTGATGACTCCCATGTTTGTTTCAGAAAAACCTCTGCCTTCTTATCCAGGGGGACCTTAGGAGCACCTAGGTTTTCAAAGGGCAATGTTGATTTTTTTTCTGCTCTAAGCCACCGAACATAGTAACATAGTTAGTAAGGCCGAAAAAAGACATTTGTCCATCCAGTTCAGCCTATATTCCATCATAATAAATCCCCAGATCTACGTCCTTCTACAGAACCTAATTGTATGATACAATATTGTTCTGCTCCAGGAAGACATCCAGGCCTCTCTTGAACCCCTCGACTGAGTTCGCCATCACCACCTCCTCAGGCAAGCAATTCCAGATTCTCACTGCCCTAACAGTAAAGAATCCTCTTCTATGTTGGTGGAAAAACCTTCTCTCCTCCAGACGCAAAGAATGCCCCCTTGTGCCCGTCACCTTCCTTGGTATAAACAGACCCTCAGCGAGATATTTGTATTGTCCCCTTATATACTTATAGGGATTTGTACAGAGGCAGTATAATGCTCTCATCATGTGTATCCAGACCTCTTTTAATGCACCCCATGATCCTGTTTGCCTTGGCAGCTGCTGCCTGGCACTGGCTGCTCCAGGTAAGTTTATCATTAACTAGGATCCCCAAGTCCTTCTCCCTGTCAGATTTACCCAGTGGTTTCCCGTTCAGTGTGTAGTGGTGATATTGATTCCCTCTTCCCATGTGTATAACCTTACATTTATCATTGTTAAACCTCATCTGCCACCTTTCAGCCCAAGTTTCCAACTTATCCAGATCCATCTGTAGCAGAATACTATCTTCTCTTGTATTAACTGCTTTACATAGTTTTGTATCATCTGCAAATATCGATATTTTACTGTGTAAACCTTCTACCAGATCATTAATGAATATGTTGAAGAGAACAGGTCCCAATACTGACCCCTGCGGTACCCCACTGGTCACAGCGACCCAGTTAGAGACTATACCATTTATAACCACCCTCTGCTTTCTATCACTAAGCCAGTTACTATCCCATTTACACACATTTTCCCCCAGACCAAGCATTCTCATTTTGTGTACCAACCTCTTGTGCGGCACGGTATCAAACGCTTTGGAAAAATCGAGATATACCACGTCCAATGACTCACCGTGGTCCAGCCTATAGCTTACCTCTTCATAAAAACTGATTAGATTGGTTTGATTGGTTTACCTGTAGATATTTCTGCTTCTAGTTCTTCCATCTTGTTTGTCAGGCTTCTGGCGTTTGCGAGCATGCAGTTTAGAGGATTTTGTTTTGTTCCAATCTCCTCGCTGTGGATTGTTTTAGAAATGTTCTTACCTCCCTTCTGAGTATGTTTTCCTGGATCTTCTTTGTTCAAGTCTAATGTTTTTCTTCCCGTCCCCTCTTCTTCTAGTTTAACATAATGTCCTGGACTGTGCTAGTGGTCTTGGGATCAGCTATGCCCTCAGTCGACCTGATTGCCCTAACCAACCTGTCCGAGTCCTCTGCTGGAAAACAAGGTCTACCCCCAGTGTCATTATCTGTGGAGGAGGAATCAGACAAATCCAAATCCTCTCCCTTAAATGTTACTGATCTCTCAGACTCAGATAGATGACTGTAGTCCAGACTTCTCCTCCTCTCCTCTCTTTGTCCCATCAGGTGCTTTAATGACTCCGGGACCTCTGTCCTAATTATAGCCTTCAGGTCCATAGCAAACCCAGGGGTTTCCTCTGAGACAGTCTGCTGTATGCAATCAGGACAGACGCTTTTACTATACGTGCTTGGTAAATCTCCCCTGCACAAAGCACACTTTATTTTTCTGCTTCAAGCTATGTTTCAGGGGCCTTTCCTAGTAAAAAAAAATACACAGAAAAAGGGGCCCGCTTTAATATGGTGCACTTTCACATAGATCACTCACCATTCAGCTGATCAATCTACGGTACCGGAGATGGAGGCTGGATTGACTCAGAAGATCGCTTCCCCCTGAGGTGGACTCCTGACCTGCCTTGCTCCTGTGTCAGCTGCTGCTGTGGTGGCGGCTGCTACTGCTGCTGCTGTCCATCCATTATAGGACTGAAACAGAAATAACTCTGCGCACATCCCTTTTATAACAGGATGGCCCAGGTCACCTCCATTCGGCCCCATACTTCCGGCCTTTGAATCTGGCTCGCTGTGGGCAGGGAGCCTCGGCAAGCCCTGCGCACGTGCAGACCTGGATGGCCACTGTAGCTTTTGGCGTGCTACGTCACTGGGATGTGCAGGATATCTGCCCCGCGCAGACCCGGGTGGCGTCTCTTTCCAGCGCACTCGTCACCAGGGCCCGCCAGCATCATCAGCGCAACCCACATGTGCGCAGACCTGGAGTCCCGGTGCACCTTGCCAGGGTGCTCCCCCAACCCCAGCACGTGCAACTTGGGACATCATGTCGGCCAAGAGGCATCTGCACGGCGTTGCACCGACCTCCTGTCCAGTGTTACCTCCCCCTTAGAAGGCATCCTGCCTGGACACCCTACTGGGTAAGTCAAGTACCACTCTCTTTCAGGTTCCCAGAAGGACAGGAAGCCAAACTGATGTGGAGGAGAGGTACTGGCTTTTTATTCAGTAAGTTTCCTGTCCTTGATGGGCAGATACCCTCTCTCAGGTGGTGACGAAGGATTTTGTGATCCGAAACGCGCGTCGGGGCGCGTCTGTCCACTCTTCTCACACCTCTCAGGTAAACCATTCTCTGACGATCCACATGCTGTGACTGTCATCTCTCAGCTGTGGGTCATGCTGCTACTTGGCTTCACATAGTGCAGTGGGCATTCTTGTGCATACACCCCACGGGCTGTGATTCTGACCTTTTTGCTGTGGGTTATGCCGCTATGGATTTTCACATAATGCAGCGGGCACTGTTCTCGCATATTCTTGTATGTCTACTGACTATCTGATCTATTGACACGCACATTGCACATTTGATTTCACTTGTAGACATTTTATATTTATTATTATTATTATTTTTTTTTTTTTTCCCCCTCTTTGGTATATATGCATTTATGTGTACTAGCAGATACTATCTTGCCCATTATTTTTTATTTATTTTTTGTTGATTGGTTGCCTATTTTTGTATTTGCATGTTACATGGACATTTATATAAACATCTATATGCCCGCTGTACTTTGTATATAGGTTCGTTTTCATAGTTTCCATGGGCTATACTTGTGATGGATGTTTTTTTACATGTTGTCCATTTACAGTTGTGACATATTGATTAGGTGTGTTTAGTATGGACTGATACACATTGTGTTTTGGTACCGCATTGCCAGTTTTTTCTTTTTTTGTCCCTATGTACCACCAATAAAATTACATTTTGATACTTTCATAGTTTTTTGTGTGATCCTTTTGTTCTGGACTTTTTTTGTTCGGTGCGTCCGTTTCTTTTTGCTCTAGTTTTGCCGAATGGTCTGCCATTCTTATAGTTACCCCTTATCAAGCTTGGTGATATAAAAAAAAATTTTTTCACCTCAAGATTATGTGTGTTACATTGCTTGTATAGTGTGTTTTTGTTCTTCTGTCCTTGATGGGCAGATACCCTCTCTCAGGTGGTGCTGTTGTCATGGGAGAAGGGAAAATATTACACTAATAATTACAGATTTTTTTGTAAAAAAAATTTAAATAAACAAAAAAAGTACATATTTGCTAATGTAGTGTCCGGAACTACTCAACCTATCAAAATGTCACACTAGTTAATCCTTTCAGTGAACGCCGTAACAAAAAAAAACAAAAAACGCAAACTATGGTTTTCCATCACAGTGCTGAACAAAAGTGGAATAAAACGGGATCAAATAGACAAATGTAACAAATGGTATTGCTTAAAACATCTTGTCCCCCCCAAAAAAAGCTCTTAGAATAAAGCCATGCAAAAATATTTTTTCTATAAAAGTTAAAACATAAAGAGCCATTTAAATGGTACTGACCAGAAGAATAAAGCTGCTTTATCAATTTTACCACACGTGGAACGACATAAAAAAAAAAAAAAAACAATTCCTGCATTGTTGGTTTTTGTTCATTCTGCCTCCCAAAAATTGGAATAGAAAGAGATCACAAAATGTAATGTGCCTGAAAATGGTACTAATAAAAACGTCAAATTGCCCCGCAAAAAACAAACCACCTCATGAGTGTGTTGGCCATAATATGGAAAGATTATAGCTGTCTAAATATCGGTATAGAAAAACTAGTTTTTGCCCCCCAAAACACATCTTTTAGCAGCAAAACATAAAAACCCGATATAAATCTTGTATTGCTGTAATCGCACCGACCCAAAGAATAAAGTCATCTAATCACTTATAAAACATGGGAAACAGTGTAAAAAAATAAATAATACCAATTCTTCACCTGCCGTTGATTTTTTCATTCTGCCTTCCAAAGATCACAGTAAGGCTTGGCTAACATTTATCCTGCGCTCTGCGCACCGGGGTTTCCGTGTATATCTCTAAAATATGTGATTCAGATGTAACCCCCTCTCTCTCGCTCTCCCCTTTTCCCCGGAATAGGAAGTCCAGTTCAGTGATCAGTTTACACCAGTTCAAAGTAATGCATAACACATGGCTTTAGATTTGCGGTCCCTAAACAGGCCAGACTTCCCTTTGTCCAGTTTCCCTGGGCGACCGCATGCCATCTCAGTCTCTATACGTCTCCGTACACACAGCCTCATATGTTGCAGACACTACTTACGCCAGCCCTCCTCTGACCAGTTCTCGTGGGTGTCCTGCATCGCTGTATCACAGTCTCTTACAGACTCATTACTCACACAGTCGTACACAGTTCAGGATATCCTCCGGATAGCAGCCGGGCACCATATCCACCTGTTTGCAATCGTTACACATGCTAGTCCTCTTTCGGGCACGGGACATCCACCTCCGGGCACAGGACTGTCCACATCCGACTCCTACGGGCACAGGACATCTACCTCCGGCACAGGACTGTCCACATCCGACTCCTTCAGGTACAGGACATCCACATCCGAGACCAGTACCATGGACGACTTGCATCTCTGTGTACGCTGCGGGTGCCAGGCTATCAGCTGCCCTGGGTGCTGGCTCTGTTGGCCTCCATGCACTCTGCAGACCAGCACACACCAGACTGACACTGATGTGCACCTTGCACACCTGATACACCCATACCCCTTACTGCAGGGCTTTTAAACACACACAAACCTGTGGCCTCCAGCCACCTGGAAAACCCGGACCAGAGATCCGTGACTCTCATGCACACCTATGGACTTCATCAGTCTGCATGCACATTCTGGGGAGAACAAACAGCGCCCCCTAGCTGTATCAGAGGCCACAGCCTCACACTAGGTACTGTTTCACATTTCCCAGATCTTTGATCACGAATCGATCCAAAGTTTTCACTATCTCCGCTTCATCCCTTTCTTTTTCAAAACAAACTTAAATATCGTCCACATACAGTACAGACCAAAAGTTTGGACGCACCTTCTCATTTCAAGATTTCTCTGAATTTTCATGACTATGAAAATTGTACATTCACACTGAAGGCATCAAAACTATGAATTAACACATGTGGAATTATATACTTAACAAAAAAGTGTGAAACACCTGAAATTGTGTCTTATATTCTAGGTTCTTCAAAGTAGCCATCTTTTGCTTTGATGACTGCTTTGCACACTCTTGGCATTCTCTTGATGAGCTTCAAGAGGTAGTCACCGGGAATGGTTTTCAATTCACAGGTGTGCCCTTTCAGGTATAATAAGTGGGATTTCTTGCCTTATAAATGGGGTTGGGACCATTAGTTGTGTTGTGCAGAAGTCTGGTGGATACACAGCTGATAGTCCTACTGAATAGACTGTTAGAATTTGTATTATGGCAAGAAAAAAGCAGCTCAGTAAAGAAAAACGAGTGGCCATCATTACTTTAAGAAATGAAGGACAGTCAGTCCGAAAAATTGGGAAAACTTTGAAAGTGTCCCCAAGTGCAGTTGCAAAAACCATCAAGCGCTACAAAGAAACTGGCTCACATGAGGACCGCCCCAGGAAAGGAAGACCAAGAGTCACCTCTGCTTCTAAGGATAAGTTTATCCGAGTCACCAGCCTCAGAAATCGCAGGTTAACAGCAGCTCAGATTAGAGACCAGGTCAATGCTACACAGAGTTCTAGCAGCAGACACATCTCTACAACAACTGTTAAGAGGAGACTTTGTGCAGCAGGCCTTCATGGTAAAATAGCTGCTAGGAAACCACTGCTAAGAACAGGCAACAAGCAGAAGAGACTTGTTTGGGCTAAAGAACACAAGGAATGGACATTAGACCTGTGGAAATCGGTGCTTTGGTCTGATGAGTCCAAATTTGAGATTATTGGTTCCAACCACCATGTCTTTGTGCGACGCAGAAAAGGTGAATGGATGGACTCTAGATGCCTGGTTCCCACCGTGAAGCATGGAGGAGGAGGTGTGATGGTGTGGGGGGCTTTGCTGGTGACATTGTTGTGAATTTATTCAAAATTGAAGGGATACTGAACCAGCATGGTTACCACAGCATCTTGCAGCGGCATGCTATTCCATCCGGTGTGCGTTTAGTTGGACCATCATTTATTTTTCAACAGGACAATGACCCCAAACACCTCCAGGCCATGTAAGGGCTATTTGACCAAGAAGGAGAGTGATGGGTGCTACACCAGATGACCTGGCCTCCACAGTCACCAGACCTGAACCCAATCGAGATGGTTTGGGGTGAGCTGGACCGCAGAGTGAAGGCAAAAGGGCCAACAAGTGCGAAGCATCTCTGGGAACTCCTTCAAGATTGTTGGAAGACCATTCCCGGTGACTACCTCTTGAAGCTCATCAAGAGAATGCCAAGAGTGTGCAAAGCAGTCATCAAAGCAAAAGGTGGCTAGTTTGAAGAACCTAGAATATAAGACATAATTTCAGTTGACACTTTTTTGTTAAGTATATAATTCCACATGTGTTAATTCATAGCTTTGATGCCTTCAGTGTGAATGTACAATTTTTAGTCATGAAAATACAGAAAAATCTTTAAATGAGAAGGTGTGTCCAAACTTTAGGTCTGTACTGTATATCAGCACACAGATCTGTTAGGGCTAGAGGAATGCACCGAGTAAATATAGATATTATTGGTGCGTTCACAGCCCGGGGTCCACCGTGCAGGAGGAGAACCTGCTGCTAGCAAATGGCACTATATGGCGGTATAAGAGACCTCTGTTACTTCACAGAGTCGCCGTGATAGAAAAGCACTATGTCCTGTTAAGCTCACAGGAGTACACAGCTAACTGCTGAGCTTATAGCAGTCAGTGGACATGCAGTCAGAGGATCACACAAACAATTCCTCACTGGAGGTGCCGGTATTCTAGTGGCTTATTTCAGCTGGGCCCTGAATACATGCGAACAAACTCCTCACCGGAGGTGCCGGTATTCTATTCTAGTGGCTTATCTCAGACAGGCCCTGACCACAAGCATACATGACCACACTGGCGCAAAGCACATGACAAATATTGATACTAGCGCATGGCCGTGCGGCCATGCAAACCTTTTATAGCTGCAGCAACTTCAGGACCTTCCTAGAGGACCAATCGGAGCTGCTACAGTATCTGAGCAACTTCAGGACCTTCCTAGAGGACCAATGGGAGCTGCTGCAGTGCCTGAGCATGTGAGCCCGACCTCCAATGTGAGGTCTTACCCTGGGCATGCTCAGAAGGGGAAAAGCAGGACTTAAGGTACCGTTACACTAAACGATTTACCAACAATCACGACCAGCGATACGACCTGGCCGTGATCGTTGGTAAGTCGTTGTGTGGTCGCTGGGGAGCGGTCACACAGACAGCTCTCTCCAGCGACCAACGATCAGGGGAATAACTTCGGCATTGTTGAAACTGTCTTCAACGATGCCGAAGTCCCCGGGTAACCAGGGTAAACATCGGGTTACTAAGTGCAGGGCCGCGCTTAGTAACCCGATATTTACTCATGTTACCATTGTAAAAGTAAAAAAAAAAAAAAAAAACACTACATACTCACATTCCGATGTCTGTCATGTCCCCCGGCGTCAGCTTCCCTGCACTGTGCAAGCACCGGCCGTAAAGCAGAGCGGTGACGTCACCGCTGTGCTCTGCTTTATGGCCGGCGCTGACACAGTGCAGGAAAGCTGACGCCGGGTGACGTGACAGACATCGGAATGTGAGTATGTAGTGTTTTTTCTTTTTAACTTTTACAATGGTAACCAGGGTGATATCGGGTTACTAAGCGCGGCCCTGCACTTAGTAACCTGATGTTTACCCTGGTTACAGGTGAACACATCGCTAGATCGGCGTCACACACGCCGATCTAGCGATGACAGCGGGGTGATCAGTGACCAAAAAAAGGTCCTAATCATTCCCCAACAATCTCCCAGCAGGAGCCTGATCGTTGGTCGCTGTCACACAAAGATATCGTTAGCGGGATCGTTGCTACGTCACAAAAAGCGTGACGTTGCAACGATATCCTTAACGATATCGTTATGTGTGAAGGTACCTTTAGTCCCAGAGAGGTCTGCTCGCCGCTGACCAGTACTGGCTACAATGGCTGAGCCTGGAAGGCAGCAGTAACCATTCGCACCGTATCAGGCTGAGCCAGACGCTGGGACCGACGTCTCCGCTGAGCAGGCTCCACTGTGGCTGGAGAAGAATGGGAGACCAAAGCGGAGATGGCTCAAGATTCCTCCTCTGCAGAGGTGGGAACTCGACCCCTAATAAGATCCATCTGTCTGTCAGTCTCTTTGTATATAGAAAAGGATCCGCTTTGCTTCTTTTAAAATGTTCATTTATGAGTACTTCTGTGATTTTATCAATCCATGCTTTAGCAGCTTTTTTTAAACCATATATACTTTTCTGTAGCTTACAAACCTTGTTTGGTTTCCTTTTATCCTTGAATCCTGGGGGTTGTTGTCTTCTGTTAAGTCTCCATTCAGAAATGCTGCCTTTACATCCAGATGTTTCAACTGCATTTCTTTCATTGCTGCAACTGCAAACAAAGTTCTGATTGTGATGTGTTTAACAACTGGAGTAAATGTCGCATCATAGTCTTCTCCATATTTCTGAGAATAGCCTTTAGCTACGAGTCTTGCTCGGTATCGATCAGCTGTGCCATCTGCTTGGTATTTTACTTTAAAAACCCATTTAAATCCAATAGCCTTTTCTTCTTTTGATAGTTCTGTTCGTGTCCATGTCTTAGAATCATGCATGGATTTTATTTCTGTTTCTGCAGCCTTTATCCATTTGTCGGCCTCTTCTTCTGAAAGTTGAGATATGTCGTCGCAAGATGTAGGTTCATAAACTTTATTTGTACCTGTACGGCCGAGTCTTGCAGGTTAAAAACAAGCTCTGGCACCGGCACTCCAGAGCGGAGCGTGCAGCCGCATAGCAATATATGGAGCCGCACGCTCCGCTCCGGAGTGCCGGTGCCAGAGCTTGTTTTCAACCTGCGAGACTCGGCCGTATCTCGCTGTAGTGTGACTCCGGCCTTCTTCAGAGTCTTGGTTCTGTGTCTGTATGGAGCTGTATCTCTTGACTTTCAGTTTTTTGATTTTCATCGATTTCTACTTCTTTCTCATCAGATGTTTCTGCAGTTATATCACTGTCTTTTCTCTCATTTTTTGTTTTCAGTGATGTCATTATGTCATCATTTAAATCTTCAATGAATGTTACACTGTTACTCACTGTGATTCTGTCTGTCTTGGGATCTAGGACAACCAAAAAGAAACGAAATATCCTAAAAAAATACTTTATTAATAATATCTAAAATTCTCATAGACAATTAAATATACTTAAATGTATGCTACCAACATCAACCACCTGGGTTTGGGTAGGCTAGGAAAGATTCAGGAAGTAGTAACAGATGTATTCCTGACACAGTCCCTGTTAGATGGCCCTGTAGTGGCTTTCACCTACCTAACAGCGGAGGTTGGCACCCTAAATTTCGATGTGGCGCCCCCGCTCCACGTCGACTGTCCCTTCTAGCCCTACTAGGCCCTACCAAATACCCACGCCCAGGTCCCCACAGACATACACACAAATTGACCAAAAGGTCACACTAACCAAAAACGCGAAAAAAGTGTAAAAAAAAGTGAAAAAAGTGTAACAAAACAACTAAAAAACAACGCAGCAAAAGATAGTGCTGCGTAAAAGTCCACTAATTGCGTGTACCCCAAAGCTATATCAGCAAAAAATGGTATAGATATTGCTCGATGAATAAATGGTCTTAAAATATAAGTGATGATACACGAGCAACAGATCAAAGATCAAAATAATGGGGTACAGTAGAGCACAGATATATTGTGCTCATAAATACTCAGAGGTCATAGGGAATAGACACCTCTAGTATATGTACCAATGTGTCACTGTCTTTGTTAGTACATCATGACCTACATGTCATACAGGCAGACCTATACATAGGACCCATACACAAAGCAGATACCAATGATAAGGTGTCTCAAATCCGGAATAGCAGATACATTAGATCACTCAGTAGGTGTTCATATGTTTGGGTGATATATAAGTTTACACCCTGAATGCCATACGGATTCAGCATAAGATGTTAATGAGCAAAATGTTCAACAAAACAAGAAAAAAATCATAAAACACAAATGAAAAAAATATCTGCTATGTCAAGCATCACATATAGTGTCTCTCATTTAAATTGGGCAAATGCACCAGGAAGCCCGATAGAGCAGAGGCCAATCCCTCATTGCTTTCTCATGAATAAATGCAATATCCGATCTTATGCGAGCTCGTTTGTCTGGGTGATATATACTTTTACACCCTATATATCATACCAATTCAGTATCATGTATCAGAAAAATAAGCAAAATGTTCAACAGAACAAGAAAAAATAAAAAAACACAAATGAAAAAATGTCTGCTATATCTGGTATCGCATATGGTGTCTCTCATTTAAATTGGACCAATACATAAAGGATCCCAACACATCTGAGGCCAATCCCTTGTTTTTTTCATATAGGTAAGTGCTATGCTCGGTCCTTTGAGAGCTCATTTATAAGGGTGATATATGAGTTTACACCCTGAGTACCATGTGAGCTCGTCTTGGGATCTAGGAAACTGTATCCTTTGCAATTGTCACTATATCCGACAAATATTCCTTCAATGGCTTTGTTTTGAAGTTTGGAGCATTTTTCTTCTGGAATAAACACAAACTTTGCAACCAAAAACTCTTAAATGATTCACACTTGGTTTCTTACCATGCCACAATTCATATGGGTTTTTTCAGTCTTTTTGAAAAAGTCTGCTTAGCAAATAAGTAGCTGTCCATAACTGATAGTTCTCATTGTTCAGCTTAACTACTGTGAGTCTCCGCTCTGAACTGCTGCTCATCTTTAACTTATTTGTAGTGTTGAGCCACCTCCCTAGTGTTCGGGTTCGGTTCGGTTCGTCGAACAGGGAGGTGTTCGCCGAACTGTTCGACGAACCCCATTGAAACCAATGGCAGGCAAACACAAACACATGGAAAACACACGAAAAAACACCTTAAAAAGGGGTTCAAAAGCTGACAAACTGCTCAGAAGACACAACAAACATGGAAAAGTCACAACTACATATAGTCATGCGAAAAGAAAAGAGGTGGAGGAGTAAAAGGAGGAGGGAGGAGACACAGATATAGGCATGTCATGCCCTTTTAAAATCAAGAAAGGCTGGAGTAAAAATCTAAACTCACTCTACCAACACCCAGACGTCTTGACAAAAAAAATTAAAAAATAAATATCTTTAGGTAGAATGGCGGCGGGTCCATTCAGAACACTTTCCTTAGAAGACGTAGTGGTACCCCCATTGGGAGTAGTGCCTAAAAACAAACCCAATACATTCAGACTAATCCACCATTTGTCATATCCAAAGGGCAGGTCAGTAAACGACAACATTGACGCGGAACCAAGTACAGTACTATGTACTGTACCTCCTTTGACGAGGCAATCAGGTGGGTCAAGAAGTTGGGAAGGGGCACCCTAATGGCCAAAACAGACATTGAGGGGGCGTTCCGGTTACTACCTGTGCCTTCAAATAGTGTCCTCCCATTGGGCTGCTTCTGTGAAGGAGCATACTACACAGATCGCTGTTTGCCCATGCGGTGCTCCATATCCTGCTCACTATTTGAGGCATTTAGTTGCTTCCTCGAATGTGTCGGCATGGACGTTTGTAAGGCGGCACATATTATCCATTACCTCGACGACTTCTTACGCCTGGGCCCAAAAGATTCGCCACTGTGTGAAAACACGCGGTAGTCCACCTGTGAGAAGGAGAGAGCTGGAGACCCCAGAGCCGAGGGGTTTGATTGAGAAAGAAAGAAGGCGGTGTAGCTTGCTTCATGGGTGGGGTACTCTACTGAGTAGCAGAAATTGCTACTAGGCCCAAAGTATTGCCTGGGCCAAATGCCGTTAAAAAATAGTACTTAGGTAAACAGGCGGTGTAGTTGCTTCATGGGTGGGGTACGCTGCTGAGTTGCACCAAATTCTACTAGGCCCAAAATGATTTCCTGGGCTAGATGCCGTTACAAAATAGTAGTTAGGTAAACAGGCGGTGTAGCTTGCTTCATGGGTGGGGTACGCTGCTGAGTATCACTAAATTCTACTAGGCCGAAAAGGATTTCCTAGGCTAGATGCCGTTACAAAATAGTAGTTAGGTAAACAGGCAGTGTAGCTTGCTTCATGGGTGGGGTACTCTGCTGACGTGCAGACACTGCTCCTAGGCCCTAAACTAATAACTGGATTAGATGCAGTGAAAATAGAGATACACAGGCGGTATAGTTAGTTTCACAGGCGGGCTACTCAGATGACTATCAGACAATGCTACTAGCCCAAAATGATTGGCTGAGCTAGATTACACCAAATGCTGTGACAAACACTTGCACAGCACTGGCACAGACCTGCCTGGCAAACAGTGCTATGAACTGCTGTAACCTACCCTGAAAAGGGATGATATTACAACTAGTCCCGACTCCTCCCGACTCCCTAAACCTATGTCTCTGACAATTCGCTCCAAAAAAAGACTCTTAAGCTGCAGCAGTGAGGAAATGGTGGCAATGGGGCAAATGGCTGGTTCTTATAGGGCAAGGACATGTGACTTACACAGCCAATGACACATGCCCTTGCTTGTGTGCATCACATGCACATTGCTGTGTGCACTGCTGATAGGCTGAGAGACTGCACCGCCCCACTGTAAATGCGGGAAAGAAAAAAAAATGGAGATCAGCGTTATTTCAGCACAGATCTATCCCCTGCCCCCCCCCCCCCCCGCCCACTATACACTGAAACAGTCTATTAACAATGATAAACAGTTTTAATGTGCAAATCAAGCGAGGCTTTTGGTGAACGAACAGTTATCGAACAGAAACTCGAACAGCCGAATTTTAAGCAAATTGTTCGGGTTCGTTGAACGACTCGAACACCGCCCAAAACAGCTCGAATTTGAGATTGGCGAACAGTTCGACTCGAACACCGCTCATCTCTACTTATTTGTCTTACTTGATTGGAGAGAATTGCTCTGAAGTATTCTTTTGCATTCACCAAGTCCTTTTTGCCTTCTATTCTGCGCCCATAACCTGTTGCATAGTTTGGTCACAGAAGAAACTTGTGAGAGTAGATTATATGGGGTAATTCAACTTTTATCTACCCAGAACACGAGGTACATGCATCAGCTTCAAAATACAGCATAACAGGAAGTCTAAAGGACCTTTTACCAGAGAGAAAGTGAAACCAAAGTACAACAAGTATATGCATTACATTCAACTAAGCATATAACAGTAACAACATCGCCATCTACAGTCAGAAAAGTGTTATCTCCTCCTGCACACAAATAAGTCTGTATCTGTTGCATATCTGTCAACAAAATTTTGGTGTCATTTTTACCTGTTTCCTTGTGTGAGAATTTAAAATCTGGAGCCAAAATAAAAATGTTCAGGGGCTCTCCCAGTGGGTAATGGCACCAGCAAAGCAGAAAATCTACACTGTAATATGGCACTGCTTCTCTTCAGAGTTTTGCACTGTGCCTGAAAATTATTTCCTAAGTACATGTATGGTATTCGCGCATTCAATATAAATTTTTACAAGAAACTGAGGTCCAATTTTTTTCTATTAGCCCTGATAAAAATAAAACATTTGGGGCTAAAACAACATTTAAGTGGAAAAAATGTAATTATTCTTTCTTCACCGCCCCAAAATATAAAATTCTTTGAGGCACATGTGGCGTCAATGATCACTGCACCCCAGATGAATTGTGACATGTCACCCTCAAACCATTACAGCAAAATCTGAACTCCAATATGGTGTCTCTCCCCTTCTGAGCTTTGCACTTTGTGTCTCAAAAGTCATTTCCCCATACATATGGGGTATCAGCGTAGAAATTGGGCAACAATTTTGTGGTCCATTTTCTACTGTTACCCTTGCTTACCACACATCTAGTTATATTCCTTATGGGGGTCTAGCTTCCAAAATTGGGTCACTTGTGGGGGTTTCCACTGTCTAGGCACATCAGGGCTCTCTAAATGCGATATGGCGTCTGCTCTTGATTCCTGACATTTTTGCGTTCCAAAAGCTTCAGAGCCTTGCCATGCAACCAAACAGTAGTTTCCCTTCAATATAGGGTATCTGTGTACTCAGGAGAAATTTTGGGGTCCATTTTCTCCTGCTACCCTTGTGAAAATAAAAATAAAAATGGAGCTAAAAGAGAATTTTTGTGGGAAAATAGTTTTTTATTTTTACAGCTCAACTTTATAAACTACTAGGAAGCACCTAGAGGTTCAAGGTGCTTACCAAACATCTAGATACATTCCCTGAGGGGTCTAGTTTCCAAAATGGGGTCACTTGTGGCGGGTAACATTTTTGTGAAAAAAGTAAAATATTCTTTTTTTCCCCTCCATATTCCATTAACTCCTTTGAAGCGCCTGAAGTGTTAATAAGCTTCTTGAATGTGGTTTTGAGGATATTGAGGGGTGAATTTTTTTTAGAGTGGTGTCACTTTTGCTTATTTTCTGTCATATAGGCCCCTCAAAGTCACATCAAATATGATGTGGTCCCTAAAAAAATGGGTTTGTAAATTTTGTTGTAAAAATAAGAAATCGGTGGTTAACTTTTAACCAGTCTAACTTCCTAACCCCAAAAAAGCTTAAAAAACTGTACTGCTGTAAAGCAGACATGTGGGAAAGTCTTAGTTACTTACCGGTAACTTTATTTTTCGGAAGCCTATGACCGCACCAGGAGAGAGGGGTTCCGCCCTTCAGGAACAGGAAACATACAGATACAAAAGGGCGGCACCTCTCCCATGCATCATTTGGATTACAGAGTTTGAGTGTACCACCATGGTTAATGGCAAATAATATGAACAATACTTAAAACCCGACTGTCACGGATCCCTCTCCGTGTTGCTACCAGTTTGTCACGTACCCGCTCTCAGCACGCAACCCGGGGTTGCGCCTGCAAGGGTTAATCTATCTCCCCTGTTATGTTTGCTAATGACAGGTGTTATGAAGGCAATCCAGAAACACAGTGTGCTTAGCGATCAGAGCGCACACAGTGATCTGACAAATACCCAAAAATACAAGAACGAGCTCTGAGACGTGGAAACTCTGTAGACTGCACACCTGATCCTATCCTAAACACAACTAAAAGCGGCTGTGGAATGCGCCTAACAACTACCTAGGCAACTCGGCACAGCCTAAGAAACTAGCTAGCCTGAAGATAGAAAAATAGGCCTGACTTGCCCCAGAGAAATTCCCCAAAGGAAAAGGCAGCCCTCCACATATAATGACTGTGAGTAAGATGAAAAGACAAAACGTAGGGATGAAATAGATTCAGCAAAGTGGGGCCCGATATTCTAGGACAGAGCGAGGACAGTAAAGCGAACTTTGCAGTCTACAAAAAACCCTAAAGCAAAACCACGCAAAGGGGGCAAAAAAAACCCACCGTGCCGAACTAACGGCACGGCGGTACACCCTTTGCGTCTCAGAGCTTCCAGCAAAACAAAAGACAAGCTGGACAGAAAAAAAACAACAAAAAAGCAAAAAGCACTTAGCTATACAGAGCAGCAGGTCACAGGAACAATCAGGAGAAGCTCAGATCCAACACTGAAACATTGACAAGGAGCAAGGATAGCAGCATCAGGCGGAGTTAAGTAATGAAGCAGTTAACGAGCTCACCAGAACACCTGAGGGAGGAAGCTCAGAAGCTGCAGTACCACTTGTGACCACAGGAGTGAATTCAGCCACAGAATTCACAACAGTACCCCCCCCCTTGAGGAGGGGTCACCGAACCCTCACCAGAGCCCCCAGGCCGACCAGGATGAGCCGCATGAAAGGCACGAACAAGATCGGAAGCATGAACATCAGAGGCAAAAACCCAGGAATTATCTTCCTGAGCATAACCCTTCCATTTAACCAGATACTGGAGTTTCCGTCTAGAAACACGAGAATCCAAAATCTTCTCCACAATATACTCCAATTCCCCCTCCACCAAAACCGGGGCAGGAGGCTCAACAGATGGAACCATAGGTGCCACGTATCTCCGCAACAACGACCTATGGAATACATTATGTATGGAAAAGGAGTCTGGGAGGGTCAAACGAAAAGACACAGGATTGAGAACCTCAGAAATCCTATACGGACCAATAAAACGAGGTTTAAATTTAGGAGAGGAAACCTTCATAGGAATATGACGAGAAGATAACCAAACCAGATCCCCAACACGAACAAGATCAAATTGTCCACTACCTGAGTCCAGATCTGCTGCAACCTATCCACCACAGAATCCACACCAGGACAGTCCGAAGACTCAACCTGTCCTGAAGAGAAACGAGGATGGAACCCAGAATTGCAAAAAAAATGGAGAAACCAAAGTAGCCGAGCTGGGCGAACTCAGCCAACGGCAAAAAGGACACCCAATCATCCTGGTCTGCAGAAACAAAACATCTCAGATATGTTTCCAAGGTCTGATTGGTTCGTTCGGTCTGGCCATTAGTCTGAGGATGGAAAGCCGAGGAAAAGGATAGGTCAATGCCCATCCTACCACAAAAGGCTCGCCAAAACCTTGAAACAAACTGGGAACCTCTGTCAGAAACAATATTCTCAGGAATGCCATGCAACCGAACCACATGCTGAAAGAACAAAGGTACCAAATCAGAGGAGGAAGGCAATTTAGCCAAGGGCACCAGATGGACCATTTTAGAAAAGCGATCACAGACCACCCAAATGACTGACATCTTTTGAGAAACGGGAAGGTCAGAAATGAAATCCATCGAAATATGTGTCCAAGGCCTCTTTGGGACCGGCAAGGGCAAAAGCAACCCACTGGCAC
Source organism: Ranitomeya imitator (assembly GCF_032444005.1). Lineage (NCBI taxonomy): Eukaryota > Metazoa > Chordata > Amphibia > Anura > Dendrobatidae > Ranitomeya > Ranitomeya imitator. The sequence goes on along the minus strand of NC_091286.1, from coordinate 715,836,656 downwards.
GAGAACAGCAGGGCTTAGCCCTAGCACAAATCCCACAGGACTGCACAAAAGTACGTACATCCCATGACAGATGGCCACCAGAAGGATCTAGCCACCAACTCTCTGGTACCAAAGATTCCAGGATGACCAGCCAACACCGAGCAATGAAGTTCAGAGATAAGTTTATTAGTCCACCTATCAGGGACGAACAGTTTCTCTGCTGGACAACGATCAGGTTTATTCGCCTGAAATTTTTGCAGCACCCGCCGCAAATCAGGGGAGATGGCAGACACAATGACTCCTTCCTTGAGGATACCCGCTGGCTCAGATAAACCCGGAGAGTCGGGCACAAAACTCCTAGACAGAGCATCCGCCTTCACATTTTTAGAGCCCGGAAGGTACGAAATCACAAAGTCGAAGCGGGCAAAAAATAACGACCAACGGGCCTGTCTAGGATTCAAGCGCTTGGCAGACTCGAGATAAGTCAAGTTCTTATGATCAGTCAATACCACCACGCGATGCTTAGCTCCTTCAAGCCAATGACGCCACTCCTCGAATGCCCACTTCATGGCCAGCAACTCTCGATTGCCCACATCATAATTACGCTCAGCGGGCGAAAACTTCCTGGAAAAGAAAGCACATGGTTTCATCACTGAGCAATCAGAACCTCTCTGTGACAAAACCGCCCCTGCTCCAATCTCAGAAGCATCAACCTCGACCTGGAACGGAAGAGAAACATCTGGCTGACACAACACAGGGGCAGAACAAAAACGACGCTTCAACTCCTGAAAAGCTTCCACAGCAGCAGAAGACCAATTAACCAAATCAGCACCCTTCTTGGTCAAATCGGTCAATGGTTTGGCAATGCTAGAAAAATTACAGATGAAGCGACGATAAAAATTAGCAAAGCCCAGGAACTTTTGCAGACTTTTCAGAGATGTCGGCTGAATCCAATCCTGGATGGCTTGGACCTTAACTGGATCCATCTCGATAGTAGAAGGGGTAAAGATGAACCCCAAAAATGAAACTTTCTGCACACCGAAGAGACACTTTGATCCCTTCACAAACAAAGAGTTAGCACGCAGGACCTGAAAAACCATTCTGACCTGCTTCACATGAGACTCCCAATCATCTGAGAAGATCAAAATGTCATCCAAGTAAACAATCAGGAATTTATCCAGATACTCACGGAAGATGTCATGCATAAAAGACTGAAACACAGATGGAGCATTGGCAAGTCCGAACGGCATCACTAGATACTCAAAATGACCCTCGGGCGTATTGAATGCAGTTTTCCATTCATCTCCTTGCCTGATTCTCACCAGATTATACGCACCACGAAGATCTATCTTAGTGAACCAACTAGCCCCCTTAATCCGAGCAAACAAGTCAGATAACAATGGCAAGGGATACTGAAATTTCACAGTGATCTTATTAAGAAGGCGGTAATCAATACACGGTCTCAGCGAACCATCCTTCTTGGCTACAAAGAAGAACCCTGCTCTTAGTGGTGATGACGATGGGCGAATATGTCCCTTCTCCAGGGATTCCTTCACATAACTGCGCATAGCGGCGTGTTCGGGCACGGAAAAATTAAATAATCGACCTTTAGGGAATTTACTACCAGGAATCAAATTGATAGCACAATCACAATCCCTATGCGGAGGTAGAGCATCGGACTTGGGCTCTTCAAATACATCCTGATAATCAGACAAGAACTCTGGGACCTCAGAAGGGGTGGATGACGAAATCGACAAAAATGGAACATCACCATGTACCCCCTGACAACCCCAGCTGGACACCGACATGGAATTCCAATCCAATACTGGATTATGGGTTTGTAGCCATGGCAACCCCAACACGACCACATCATGCAGATTATGCAACACCAGAAAGCGAATAACTTCCTGATGTGCAGGAGCCATGCACATGGTCAGCTGGGCCCAGTATTGAGGTTTATTCTTGGCCAAAGGTGTAGCATCAATTCCTCTCAATGGAATAGGACACCGCAAAGGCTCCAAGAAAAACCCACAACGTTTAGCATAATCCAAATCCATCAGATTCAGGGCAGCGCCTGAATCCACAAACGCCATGACAGAAAACGACGACAAAGAGCATATCAAGGTAATGGACAGAAGGAATTTGGACTGTACAGTACCAATGACGGCAGACCTAGCGGACCGCTTAGTGCGCTTAGGACAATCAGAAATAGCATGAGTGGAATCACCACAGTAGAAACACAGACCATTCAGACGTCTGTATTCCTGCCGTTCAACTCTGGTCATAGTCCTATCGCACTGCATAGGCTCAGGTTTAACATCAGGCAGTACCGCCAAATGGTGCACAGATTTACGCTCGCGCAAGCGTCGACCGATCTGAATGGCCAAAGACAAAGACTCATTCAAACCAACAGGCATAGGATATCCCACCATGACATCCTTAAGAGCCTCAGAGAGACCCTTTCTGAACAAAGCTGCCAGCGCAGATTCATTCCACTGAGTGAGTACTGACCATTTCCTAAATTTCTGACAATATACTTCTATATCATCTTGACCCTGGCACAAAGCCGGCAAATTTTTCTCAGCCTGATCCACTGAATTAGGCTCATCGTACAGCAATCCGAGCGCCAGGAAAAACGCATCGACACTACTCAATGCAGGGTCTCCTGGCGCAAGAGAAAATGCCCAGTCTTGAGGGTCGCCGCGCAAAAAAGAAAGAATAATCAAAACCTGTTGAATAGGATTACCAGAAGAATGAGGTTTCAAGGCCAGAAATAGCTTACAATTATTTTTGAAACTTAGAAACTTAGTTCTATCTCCAAAAAACAAATCAGGAATAGGAATTCTTGGTTCTAACATAGATTTCTGATCAATAGTATCTTGAATTTTTTGTACATTTATAACGAGATTATCCATTGAAGAGCACAGACCCAGAATATCCATGTCCACACCTGTGTCCAGAATCACCCAAATGTCTAGGGGAAAAAAAAAAGTGAACACAGAGCAGAAAAAAAAAAAAAAATGATGTCAGAACTTTTTCTTTCCCTCTATTGAGAATCATTAGTTTGGCTCCTTGTACTGTTATGTTTGCTAATGACAGGTGTTATGAAGGCAATCCAGAAACACAGTGTGCTTAGCGATCAGAGCGCACACAGTGATCTGACAAATACCCAAAAATACAAGAACGAGCTCTGAGACGTGGAAACTCTGTAGACTGCACACCTGATCCTATCCTAAACACAACTAAAAGCGGCTGTGGATTGCGCCTAACAACTACCTAGGCAACTCGGCACAGCCTAAGAAACTAGCTAGCCTGAAGATAGAAAAATAGGCCTGACTTGCCCCAGAGAAATTCCCCAAAGGAAAAGGCAGCCCCCCACATATAATGACTGTGAGTAAGATGAAAAGACAAAACGTAGGGATGAAATAGATTCAGCAAAGTGGGGCCCGATATTCTAGGACAGAGCGAGGACAGTAAAGCGAACTTTGCAGTCTACAAAAAACCCTAAAGCAAAACCACGCAAAGGGGGCAAAAAAAACCCACCGTGCCTAACTAACGGCACGGCGGTACACCCTTTGCGTCTCAGAGCTTCCAGCAAAACAAAAGACAAGCTGGACAGAAAAAAAACAACAAAAAAGCAAAAAGCACTTAGCTATACAGAGCAGCAGGTCACAGGAACAATCAGGAGAAGCTCAGATCAAACACTGAAACATTGACAAGGAGCAAGGATAGCAGCATCAGGTGGAGTTAAGTAATGAAGCAGTTAACGAGCTCACCAGAACACCTGAGGGAGGAAGCTCAGAAGCTGCAGTACCACTTGTGACCACAGGAGTGAATTCAGCCACAGAATTCACAACACTCCCCTCTCTCAATCCAGCATTCAATCTCTGTCCTATGCTGTAATAGGAGCATAAATCACACACCGACCCAGGCCACACACCCGATCATACACGCCACCACAACTCACTGAACACACGGGCGATGAGTCCCGGAAATTTACTACTACTGTCTGCCACTCATAAGGCTATCACACAGTTTAAGGTTATGGATTCTTTAGAACATACGAGGTTCAACTTGTTAAAGTTTTATGGTTTAATACAAAAAGGTTCAGAGCTTACAGTAAAAAAGAATGTAAAAATATGGTAATAAAAAGACATACAGGTATGCAAAACAGTATAAAATAAACAGGAGAGAACTTACAGAAATAGCTAACTTGTAGTCTGCCTTTTCTTCCTTGAGGGGGGTTAAATATGGACTGGAACACATCAGCTTTCCAGGCAGCCCTCACATGTGAACAATTCTGAATGTATACAAGCCTAATTTATAGAGTCACCATGGAGGTCAGATTTCTAGACCAACCCCTCAAGTTGATATTCTAATTGCTTGTTTTTGATTGGACCACGGCCGCGCGCCCAATGAATATATTTTCTCCGAGATCCTTTGTGTAAAGCTTCCTACAGACAGATAGAGTCAGGTTGTAATTGACATCTCTCTTCCAAAGAGCCGAAGGTGTGAAGCACTTAAGGTACCGTCACACTAGACGATATCGCTAGCGATCCGTGACGTTGCAGCGTCCTCGCTAGCGATATCGTCCAGTGTGAGAGGCAGCAGCGATCAGGCCCCTGCTGTGATATCGCTGGTCGGGGCAGAAAGTCCAGAACTTTGTTTCGTCGCTGGATCTCCCGTTGACATCGCTGAATCGGCGTGTGTGACGCTGATTCAGCGATGTCTTCGCTGGTAACCAGGGTAAACATCGGGTTACTAAGCGCAGGGCCGCGCTTAGTAACCCGATGTTTACCCTGGTTACCATCGTTAAAGTAAAAAAAAAAAAACGCTTCATACTTACCTACCGCTGTCTGTCCCCGGCGCTGTGCTTCTCTGCTCTGGCTGTGAGCACAGCGGCCGGAAAGCAGAGCGGTGACGTCACCGCTCTGCTTTCTGGCTGCCCGGCGCTCACAGCCAGAGCAGAGAAGCACATCGCCAGGGACAGACAGCGGTAGGTAAGTATGAAGCGTTTGTTTTTTACTTTAACGATGGTAACCAGGGTAAACATCGGGTTACTAAGCGCGGCCCTGCGCTTAGTAACCCAATGTTTACCCTGGTTACCGGCATCGTTGGTCACTGGAGAGCGGTCTGTGTGACAGCTCTCCAGCGACCAAACAGCGACGCTGCAGCGATCCGGATTGTTGTCGGTATCGCTGCAGCGTCGCTTAGTGTGACGGTACCTTTTCTCTCTTTCCTGGTCCTTAGCTAGGCCCCCTGGTGAGATTGGAGACAGAAGTCTGCTGTTTCAGGAAAATACATATTAACACCTGGGCGAGGCCTGCAGCCTTCAGGACAGATGTTAAATTATTACTAGTCACATAATAAACCTATACATAGTTCACTTTATCCCAAGCACTAACAGCTGGGTCGTCAAAGGGGTATCTCCGCTTTAGAGCTGGGGGTAAGGAGCCCCTTTCTTACGGCCTCTTCCATTCCCAGAGAATCAGACTCTGAATTTTTTCAGTCAAGGGAAAGGATCTATGTTTCCTCTTATCTGGCCCAATAAAACATGATGTCCTGCATGGAAAGTTCTGGCCTGAGCTCTACCCCAACCCCATTGTTTCTCTAACCTCCATCACTAATTTGCCCACGTGGTCCAGGAGGAAGCAGAAGCGGCCAGAGTCTTCCTCAGATGAAGAAGATAAGGGAGAGGAGTCAGAGGAATCCTCCTTCCTTATCCAATCAGCAGAAGAATCTGATTCATGAAAGTCTGTCTTACGCTCCTTTCCCTTTCCTCTGGACCTCTCCCCTTGGGACAGGGACCTCATGGATTCCCTTACTTCTACATAGTAACATAGTTAGTAAGGCCGAAAAAAGACATTTGTCCATCCAGTTCAGCCTATATTCCATCATAATAAATCCCCAGATCTACGTCCTTCTACAGAACCTAATAATTGTATGATACAATATAGATCTACGTCCTTCTACAGAACCTAATAATTGTATGATACAATATTGTTCTGCTCCAGGAAGACATCCAGGCCTCTCTTGAACCCCTCGACTGAGTTCGCCATCACCACCTCCTCAGGCAAGCAATTCCAGATTCTCACTGCCCTTACAGTAAAGAATCCTCTTCTATGTTGGTGGAAAAACCTTCTCTCCTCCAGACGCAAAGAATGCCCCCTTGTGCCCGTCACCTTCCTAATGATCTCCTTTACGTTTTTGGTGATGTTGGGAGTTTCTTCTGCTAGAGGGAATAAGCGAGAGGCAATGTAATCTATTCTAGAAACTTGTGCCGTTCCCCCTTCCGGAGACCTCACCGTCTGCTGGACACAGGGGTAACATAATTGGTTCGGAAAAGAGTCCGGTAGAGGGCCTGTATCCAGGTCAGCAAGTCATGGGTGAGTGGCCCGCCTCTCCTCAATCTCCCGCTCCCGGCATATGTGCAGCCCCTGGTAGAATGCTGGGACAAGAACCTGCCCAGGACTCTGACGATTTCCAACCCTGGTCGCTGTCAGAGGCCCCACCACGCGCGCAGTGCCATCTTCCACAAGATGGCCGGCCGGCCAACCCAGACGCACTCTCTGGCTCCGCCCCAACGTCACCACGGCGATCTCCGCTAAATACAGCGAACTTATCAGCGGACCGCCCAGGAACGTCAGAGGACACATACCTCTGGCGTAGGCCCATCCGGAGATTGTAATCCTCCAGACACCGCTCCCTGCTGCTTGCTCACAGACGTGCAATCCATCAAGGACCACCGTGGCTCTTCCAGGAACCCCACACCGGCCAAGGCAGGGGACCCCCTCTCCCTGAGCCACCCAACCGGGCCTGGGATCCAATGCTCCTCGCAGGTATCTGTAGGAACCGAGTCTCATCAGGAACAGGAAACCAACTGTGGGAGAGGTGCTGCCCTTTTGTATCTGTAGGTTCCTGTTCCTAAATGGCGGATCACCTCTCTCGTGGTGCTGTCGTGGGAGACCAAATAAATGTTATTTATTAACAGTTTTGCGTCACTTATCTCTCTCTGATTTAAAGGCACAAAAATAAAAATGTTGAAAATTGTGACATTTTCAACATTTCTGATATATTCACAAATAAACAAGTCATATTGAACAAATTTTACCAGTATCATGAATTACAATATGTCACAAAAAAAACAATCTCTGAATCCACGTGAGTGTTAAAGGGTTCTAGAGTTATTAACATAAAGAGACAGTGGTCAGATTTAAAAAAAAAAAAAAAAAAATGAGGCTCGGTCATTAACGTGCTGTTATGGTAAATACTTTATACTCTGCATTGATTATGAATTTGACAATTTATATATTTTTAATAATTTAGTATTTTAGTTTTAGCTTTACAAGTGTTACTCATAAAAGCAATAACACAGGGCGTTGTCTCTGATATAGAGGTGTCTTTGTGTTAAATTTTGTCATGATCCATGTTTGGATCTGTGGCAGATCTGATTAAAACCTTTTTTCCTTTCTGGTCATCGGTGGTTATGCAGATTTCCCCCGGTGGCCGCTTGTGTCATTGCATTGCATTGCTTCTGGGCCAGCTGATGTTGGTGACCACTCCGACCATCATTCATAAGGTCACGTGATGCATCAGCAGACTGTTGGTTATACAGGTCCTTCTGGAGATCAATCAAGCAGGTGGAAGGAGTTTTCTGAGTGCAGTGGTTCTTCTGCTGAATATTCATACCTGGTGCATTACTCTGCTGTACTGTGCATTGCAGCAGAGAAAGCGAAGCGTTGTTTGCTTATACCTTGTCTGTCTAAACTTTCCCTTTGTGTTTTAATAGTGCAGTGGTGGGACCAGTGCTCTCACTAGCCAATTCCCTACCCAGGGATAGGTGCAGGGCGAGTGAGGGCTAAGGTATCCTGCTCGGCGACAGGTTGAAAGAACCTGTATAGGGACGTCAGGAAGATTAGGGCACATGTTTAGGAGAGTGCAGGAGGTGTCCATTTCCCCATTCCCTATCGCAGGGCGGCCCACCGTTGCTATTGTGTCCCTGGTGTTCCCTTGTGAGTCTCGCCGCTTTGTGACCGACCACCCGTTGGGTTGTGTCACACTTGGACCGTCACTTCGTGACAAATTGTCTTTGTTACAAAAGGTAGAGTAATGTGGGTAGAACCACTTTGAAGGAATTCAGCAGAATCCATAATTTACAACTTTGCTATTCCCAAGTAAAATATTTTCTTCCTTAGGTAATTTCCTTTCTTGTGAGAGTGTAATAAAATACTAGTTGCTTGAGATCTGAGGGCAGACAAGAATTGTACAATGACAGACACTGGATGTGTGTATCTTCTTATTGCCAATGCATCGTATTTACTTAATTTGGACTAATTACGGCAGATTTTGAAGATCATTTACATGTCAATCCAAATTAGCTCTTCTTGAAAGAAGTTACCGCGAAGGTACAAAGTGGACCGGACTTTAATGGATTAATCAAATGGAGAATTCATGGTCAGACTTGAAGATCGCTGTTCACCAGACGAAACCATTTAACTTGAAAGAGCCTTGAGCAAAGGGCAAAGATCTCAGTGCCAGATGTGAAAAACTCAGAGACTTATCCAGAGTAACCTGTAGCTGTTACGTACTAACTTAAGGGAGCCGAATTGTTATGCACACTGTGAAGAACACTGGTTCCTCCCACGTCACCAATCCATGACGTAACTGCACAGGCACAGCTCTCCAGCACCCCCTTGGTCTCTCAGGTCAGTAAGGGAACTGCACCTAGAGCAAATGGCCGCCGGGGGGACTGCCCTGTTACCCACGCTGAGTATTCTAAGATTCGCAATCAGAATAAAAGGATCAGCCCTAAATTAATTTATGGTTTAATTACCTTAATGGCGCACTAGATAATTACAAGAAATATACAGTAAAAATATACCAAGGGTTACAGTCAGAGTAAAATATAAAAATAATAGTACAAGGCTTAGAGGTATAAAGCTGGAGGTCAGTTTACCAGGTTGAAGGTCGCTTGTGGAGGCCGGAGAGCTCTGCGTTGCACAGGTACAAGACTTCTAGTTGCCGGTCAGCCCCCCAAAAAACATGTGCTTGCTCCCCTCTGGCTAGCATATGACCTGTTCCTTATTTCGTCATCATCTTCTTCTGTTGCCTCTGACTCTCCATGTGTCCTCAGCTCTTAATCCTTCTGTGTTTCTCCCCCCTGTACCTGGGTGGGCTTATAATCTCCACCCCTCAGCTTCCCTGCAGAATCTATTCCCAGTAACTAATAAATGGAATAACTTCTCTCAGGATGATCGGATCAGTACACGGGCGGTACCAGCGCATGTGGTTTGTTCTGCCGGTCGTACAGGGATCAAACCTGGACCCATTCGATCGCAGTGGGAGGCTGATCTCTATATCTCAGGTTCCAGAACTCTCACTGACCCGGGAGTTGCACTGTCAGATGTGCAATTTCTTCAGGGCTATGAGGATATTTTTTATGAGCCTGTGTGAGCCTCGGACGATGCTTCCATAATTCATAATTTCATGCTGTAGACGGTCCGGCTGGGAAGCCAATAGACGTGTCCTCCTGTAGCCATCTGACATGTATGCTTTAATTGAGCCCCCAGGCAACTCCATGCCTCATGCTGGTGTGGCTTCCTCATTCAAGCTTTGAAGTGCCATCTGCCTGCTACACTGGTCTCAGTCCATTACCATACTAAAGGGTCTTCATTCAAGTAGGAAAAAGGTGGGGGCCAGGAGTGCTCATGTCCCTGCACACGTGTGACCAGTGGAATTCTGATATGAGACAAAATGGAGTCAGGCCGATCTCTGATAGGCCAGCAATTATGCCCCATATCCAAGATGGCAGATGCTCCCTCATCACACACACTGAGGTATTTAGACTAATAAAACAAAACACAAATGTTCACAGTTGTAGGCATGCTCTTTAAATGAACTAATGCAAATGTCATGAACTGGGGGTGCTTGGTTGCCTCCCAGTTCATCAGGGAATGCATTATATCCCACTTTCCAGTTCTGGTTTAGAACTTGCAGCTCTCTGGCGCCCCTTAACCTCAGGTCAGTCAGAGAACTACACCTAGGATAGTCACCAGAAGGGTCGCCTTGTTGTGTACTGGCTATAGTGCACGGTGCAGTAAGGGCGATATGATTATTCCCAGTCTCAGGCGGGACACACACTTATAAATCTCCGTCCATCACTGCCAGAGTCTCCCCAAAGTCCAGAACACTTTGCTGGTACCAGCTCCTAGTTTTTATGATTAATATCGGGTCAGGAGCCAACCCAATCAGCAGCTTTGATTTAGTTTGGAGGATGTGGCAATAAGTTATTACAGCAAGGAAAACAAAACTAGTAAATATATTACAGCTTTTACTCCAAAAAGAAATAGGCAGTGTTTATAAAAGTATATAAAAGATGTTACAAATGAGACAATTACAGTATGTACAGGCAATTACAAAATAAAGAGGGATTAAAGATGAGTTTACATGTTTCAGTTACTGGCACGCCACGTGGAGATACTTGGTAGGGGAGGGGCAAATGTCCCAAATCATCAAGTCAAATTGCACAGCCTCTCCTGGCTGATTCCCTGGGCAAAAGACACCCTCCTCATTGAGTTTTATGATCTTATACCCCCTGATGATGACCTCAGTGAGTGGGCGGAGCTAGGGAATGTACTACCCTTGTCCAACAGTTACTAAAAACTCATAACCATCATTACTGGGGCCGCGAGGTTCGTAGAGTGACGGCGGAACCATCATTTTTCTGTGTATGAAGTTGGCATTGTTTTGTGTCTAAACATGAAGTGGCTATATGACCTGGTTAAGTAGGAATCCATTTCTCAGATTCTGCTGGTGCCAGAGCTTAAAAAACTCACTGGTAGGTGGTTCTACCGATACACATGCCAAAAATATAATCGTCCTACTTCCAGGCCTAATCTGCATGATAATATACCAGTTTAAAGGAACAAAGATCTGAAGCCATGTGCTATTACTTTTTTTCCATAACTGTATACAGGAGGGAGGGGGTGAGTGGAATCGCACACACATTCCCGAGGGAGGGGGGAAGAGAAAGATAGAATTACAAGCAGGTGGAGGAGGGCTGCAGCTTGTGAGGGGGGACTGTAAGGGGGATCCGTACTGCAGCATGTGGACTTTACACAAACCTAATGAGGGGAAGTGAAGCATGTGTGTCCCAGTAAATGCAGTGGACATTTCTCGAAGTGTACTTAGGATATGAGCATATTCATATTATCGTGACAGTAAACATTAAAAAAAAAGTGAAATTCCAGGTTGTGAGGTAGCAAAACATGAAAAATGCCAGGGGGAGGGGGGGAGAAAACTTTTGCAAGCCAATGTATGTAATGGTGGTGGTGTGGACTGCAAGGCATCAGCAGCAATGACATTTTTCCAAGGAGGTGGTGGTGGTATGGAGTGTGAGAAGTCGGTGTTAATATGATATCCAATGTGGTGGTGTGGAACATGAGGCACTGTCAGTAATGGGATGCCCGAGGAGGTGGAGCACGAGGCATCGGCTGCACTGTGAGGTTCAAATTTGATGTGGAGCCTGAGGGGTTGGCAGTAATGTGATTCCCGAGGTATACGTAGTGATGGTGGCGTGGAGCCCAATATCTATTTATTGCCAGCATGCCATTATCCTGTATGAACAGCTGTGTGAAAATCACCGACCACCGCTGACAGTTACAGACTGGTTTCCTGGGACTTCTAGAAGAGAAGGAGGTGGAGAACAGATAAGTGCACGATCTGCTACGTACAGAGACGGGGCGACCCGGAGACCGAGACGTCTGACACACCGCAGATGTAGGAACGGAACCAGATGTAAGAGCCGAAACGGGGAGCTTCTACATGACCTGGCATTGTCCTGCGTGTATGCCCTGTACACGGCGAGAGAGAGAGAGGGTCCGACAAGACCCCAGAACAGCCTGTGCCCACAGTGAGAAGGTGCAATACACAAGGCTCTACCTACCTGGTGATGGCCGAAAGCGGAGCTCCTCCACCACAACGTGCGAGTACAGATCCCGGTGTCCTTCTACATAATCCCACTCCTCCACCGAGAAATAGAGAGCGACGTCCTGACACCGGAGAGGAACCTGACAACAACGAGAGCGGCATCACCCAGAATCCTCCAGTGTATACTGTATAATCTCCCAGCAGTCTCCTCTCATCACCCAGAATCCTCCAGTGTATACTGTATAATCTCCCAGCAGTCTCCTCTCATCACCCAGAATCCTCCAGTGTATACTGCATAATCTCCCAGCAGTCTCCTCTCATCACCCAGAATCCTCCAGTGTATACTGCATAATCTCCCAGCAGTCTCCTCTCATCACCCAGAATCCTCCAGTGTATACTGTATAATCTCCCAGCAGTCTCCTCTCATCACCCAGAATCCTCCAGTGTATACTGTATAATCTCCCAGCAGTCTCCTCTCATCACCCACAATCCTCCAGTGTATACTGTATAATATCCCAGCAGTCTCCTCTCATCACCCACAATCCTCCAGTGTACACTGTGTAATCTCCCAGCAGTCTCCTCTCATCACCCAGAATCCTCCAGTGTATACTGTATAATCTCCCAGCAGTCTCCTCTCATCACCCAGAATCCTGCAGTGTATACTGTATAATCTCCCAGCAGTCTCCTCCCATCACCCAGAATCCTCCAGTGTATACTGTATAATCTCCCAGCAGTCTCCTCATCACCCAGAATCCTCCAGTGTATACTGTATAATCTCCCAGCAGTCTCCTCATCACCCAGAATTCTCCAGTGTATACTGCATAATCTCCCAGCAGTCTCCTCTCTGCTCATGCAGAATCCTCCAGTGTATACTGTATAATCTCCCAGCAGTCTCCTCTCATCACCCAGAATCCTCCAGTATATACTGTATAATCTCCCAGCAGTCTCCTCTCATCACCCACAATCCTCCAGTGTACACTGTGTAATCTCCCAGCAGTCTCCTCTCATCACCCAGAATCCTCCAGTGTATACTGTATAATCTCCCAGCAGTCTCCTCTCATCACCCAGAATCCTGCAGTGTATACTGTATAATCTCCCAGCAGTCTCCTCCCATCACCCAGAATCCTCCAGTGTATACTGTATAATCTCCCAGCAGTCTCCTCTCATCACCCAGAATCCTCCAGTGTATACTGTATAATCTCCCAGCAGTCACCTCTCATCACCCAGAATCCTCCAGTGTATACTGTATAATCTCCCAGCAGTCTCCTCTCATCACCCAGAATCCTGCAGTGTATACTGTATAATCTCCCAGTAGTCTCCTCTCACCACCCAGAATCCTCCAGTGTATACTGTATAATCTCCCAGCAGTCTCCTCTCATCACCCAGAATCCTCCAGTGTATACTGTATAATCTCCCAGCAGTCTCCTCATCACCCAGAATCCTCCAGTGTATACTGTATAATCTCCCAGCAGTCTCCTCTCCTCACCCAGAAACCTCCAGTGTACACTGTATAATCTCCCAGCAGTCTCCTCTCATCACCCAGAATCCTCCAGTGTACACTGTATAATCTCCCAGCAGTCTCCTCCCATCACCCAGAATCCTCCAGTGTACACTGTAGAATCTCCCAGCAGTCTCCTCATCACCCAGAATCCTCCAGTGTACACTGTAGAATCTCCCAGCAGTCTCCTCATCACCCAGAATCCTCCAGTGTATACTGTATAATCTCCCAGCAGTCTCCTCATCACCCAGAATCCTCCAGTGTATACTGTATAATCTCCCAGCAGTCTCCTCTCATCACCCAGAATCCTGCAGTGTATACTGTATAATCTCCCAGCAGTCTCCTCTCACCACCCAGAATCCTCCAGTGTATACTGTATAATCTCCCAGCAGTCTCCTCATCACCCAGAATCCTCCAGTGTATACTGTATAATCTCCCAGCAGTCTCCTCTCACCACCCAGAATCCTCCAGTGTATACTGTATAATCTCCCAGCAGTCTCCTCTCACCACCCAGAATCCTCCAGTGTATACTGTATAATCTCCCAGCAGTCTCCTCTCACCACCCAGAATCCTCCAGTGTATACTGTATAATCTCCCAGCAGTCTCCTCTCACCACCCAGAATCCTCCAGTGTATACTGTATAATCTCCCAGCAGTCTCCTCATCACCCAGAATCCTCCAGTGTATACTGTATAATCTCCCAGCAGTCTCCTCATCACCCAGAATCCTCCAGTGTATACTGTATAATCTCCCAGCAGTCTCCTCATCACCCAGAATCCTCCAGTGTATACTGTATAATCTCCCAGCAGTCTCCTCTCATCACCCAGAATCCTCCAGTGTATACTGTATAATCTCCCAGCAGTCTCCTCTCCTCACCCAGAATCCTCCAGTGTATACTGTATAATCTCCCAGCAGTCTCCTCCCATCACCCAGAATCCTCCAGTGTACACTGTATAATCTCCCAGCAGTCTCCTCATCACCCAGAATCCTCCAGTGTATACTGTATAATCTCCCAGCAGTCTCCTCATCACCCAGAATCCTCCAGTGTAATCTCCCAGCATTCTCCTCTCATCACCCAGAATCCTCCAGTGTATCTACTATATAATCTCCCAGCAGTCTCCTCTCATCACCCAGAATCCTCCAGTGTAATCTCCCAACAGTCTCCTCTCATCACCCAGAATCCTCCAGTGTATACTGTATAATCTCCCAGCAATCTCCTTTCATCACCCAGAATCCTCCAGTGTATACTGTATAATCTCCCAACAGTCTCCTCTCATCACCCAGAATCCTCCAGTGTAATCTCCCCGCAGTCTCCTCTCCCCTCATCACCCAGAATCCTCTGGTGTACACTGTATAATCTCCCAGCAGTCACCTCCCATCACCCAGGATCCTCCAGTGTACACTGTATAATCTCCCAGCAGTCACCTCCCATCACCCAGGATCCTCCAGTGTACACTGTATAATCTCCCAGCAGTCTCCTCTCATCACCCAGAATCCTCCAGTGTAATCTCCCCGCAGTCTCCTCCCATCCCCCAGAATCCTCCAGTGTAATCTCCCCGCAGTCTCCTCTCATCACCCAGAATCCTACAGTGTAATCTCCCCACAGTCTCCTCTCATCCCCCAGAATCCTCCAGGGTAATCTCCCAGCAGTCACCTCTCATCCCCCAGTGTAATCTCCCAGCAGTCTCCTCTCATCCCCCAGAATCCTCCAGGGTAATCTCCCCGCAGTCTCCTCTCATCCCCCAGAATCCTCCAGGGTAATCTCCCAGCAGTCACCTCTCATCTCCCAGAATCCCCCAGTGTAATCTCCCAGCAGTCTCCTCTCATCACCCAGAATCCTCCAGGGTAATCTCCCCGCAGTCTCCTCTCATCCCCCAGAATCCTCCAGTATAATCTCCCCACAGTCTCCTCTCATCCCCCAGAATCCTCCAGTGTAATCTCCCAGCAGTCACCTCTCCGGTCAGCAGCTCGGTCATCTTGTTGGTGAGCTGTAGGATCTTCTCCTCGTTGGATGGAGAGTGCGGGGGAGGTATTGCGGTGGGTTTCCAGCTCCGTTGTCCAGGCTCGTGGTGGTGGATGATGGGGGTCTCACAGTCGCCCGACGTCTTCCTCACTATTGTGTAATCCTGTATGGACAGACAGTGGTAGAGAGAAGCCGCCATCAGCATTTTATACCCGATTAATCTATCTATATAATCGTCTAAGGGGTACTTCCATCTGTTTGTCTGTCTGTAACGGAAATCCCGCGTCGCTCATCAGCAACGGGCACAGTCCGGCCGCGAATCAGTCAGTGCCCCCTCCAGTCAGCGCTCACACAGGGTTAATGGCTGCATTACACCGCGTTATGCTGTGGTGTAACGCACTCGGTTAACGCCGCTATTAACCCTGTGTGACCAACTTTTTACTATTCATGCTGCCTATGCCGCATCAATAGTAAATAGATCAAATGTTAAAAATAATAAAAAAAAAATAAAATAAATCATTATATCCTCATCTTCCAGCGCCTTTCCCGCTCCTCGCGACGCTCCGGCCCATGCACTGCGGTCTCGCGAGATGACGCTACGTCATCATGTCGCGAGACCGCAATGCATTCTTGGGACCAGAGCGACGCGAGGAGCATCGCTAAACGCCTTGCCTTGATCCGGGGGTGCCGGAAGGTGAATATATAACTATTTTTTATTTTAATTATTTTTTTAACAGGGATATGGTGCCCACATTGCTGTATACTATGTGGGCTGTGTTAGATACTACGTGGCCTGTGTTATATACTGCATGGGCTGTGCTATATACTACGTGGCCTGTGTTATATACTGCGTGGGCTGTGCTATATACTGCGTGGGCTGTGTTATATACTGCGTGGGCTGTGCTATATACTACGAGGGCTGTGCTATATACTACGTGGGCTGTGCTATATACTGCGTGGGTTGTGCTATATACTAATGCTTTTTTATACTTGATAGATTGGGCGATTCTGAGCGCGGCGATACCAAATATGTGTAGATTTGATTTTTTTTTTTTAATTCATTTATTTTGATTGGGGCGAAAGGGGGGTGATTTAAACTTTTATATTTTTTTTTATTTTTTTTTCAAATTTTTTTTAACTTTTTTTTTAAAACTTTTGCCATGCTTCAATAGCCTCCATGGGGGGCTAGAAGCAGGCACAGCACGATCGGCTCTGCTACATAGCAGCGATCATCAGATCGCTGCTATGTAGCAGAATTGCAGGTGTGCTGTGAGCGCCGACCACAGGGTGGCGCTCACAGCTGCCGGGTATCTGTAACCATAGAGGTCTCAAGGACCTCTATGGTTACTATTCTGAAGCATCGCCGACCTCCGATCATGTGACGGGGGTCGGCGATGCGGCCGGATGCGGTAGTTAAATGCCGCTGTCAGCGTTTGACAGCGGCATTTAACTAGTTAATAGGTGCGGGCAGATCGCGATTCTGCCCGCGCCTATTACGGGCACATGTCAGCTGTTCAAAACAGCTGACATGTCCCGGCTTTGATGTGGGCTCACCGCGGAGCCCTGCATCAAAGCAGGGGATCTGACCTCAGACGTACTATCCCGTCCGAGGTCAGATAGGGGTTAGGGCAGAACAATACCACTCCGCCAAAAGCTAAAGGCCGACTGTAACAACTCTGCTGGCATCACGGCATGGCCTCACATCTCTCACACAATCTTACCCACTGCTCCAGGTCATATTGTGGTTTCTGTTTCTTGCCAGCTCCATGTTCTGTGCATGCTTCCTGGCTGTGTGTATGGGGGGCCGGCGCCTGAACTCTCTGGTTCTTATAGGAATCAGGTGCATCTGTCTAATCAGTTCCTGACCAATTACCAAGAGGCCTCCTGTATATAGTGCAGCTCCACCCTGTGGACTGGGCCTGTGCAATGTGTTTGCTCAGTTAGGCTACGTTAACATTTGCGTTCTGCCGGGCTGCGTCGGGTGCAGCAGCGGCGACGCATGCGCCCCTATATTTAACATGGGGGCGCATGGACATGTGTTTGCATGCGTTTTGCGATGCATGCGCTTTTTTTGCCGCAAGCGTTAGGGCGCAGAGGACGCAGCAAGATGCATTTTTTTTGCGTCCAAAATTCGGCAAAAAAGGACGCATGCGCCGCAAAACTATGCGTTTTAGCGTGCGTTTTTGTTTGCGTTGTGTGTTGCGTCGCCGACGCAACATCGCACAACGCAAATGTGAACGTAGCCTTAGTGTTTAGCTGCTGAGTTTGCCAGGCCTTGCTCTGTGTTACTCCCTCTCTAGAAGCTTTTCTCCTTGCCTTGCCTTGTTCTTGTTGTCCGCCCTCCAGGAGGCAGAATGTCCTGGTCCCTGTGTCTGTGTCCCTGTGTCTTTGTCCTTGTGTCTTGTTCCATTTCCTTGTCTGAACTTAGTCCTATCTCGGTCTCATTGTCTGTGGCTTCCTTCCCTGCTGTGTCTTTCCTTGTGTTCTCAGTCTGCTTACACTCCGCACTCTTGCGGCTCTGCCTGCTCTGTATCTTGGTGGCTTTACCGCTGCTCCGCACTTCTGCGGTTCTGCTCCGTTTTACTCTGCTCCGCTCCCGTTGCTGCAGAAACCTCTTTCTGCAGTTCCCCTCTGCAATCCTTGCGGTTCCACTCTGCTTAGCTTCTGCAGTATCTCTTGCTGCAGCTTCTCTCCACATTCTTTGTTGCTCTGCTCAGTTTTTGTTGCTACACTATCTCTTGCTGCTTTTCCACTCCTATCTGCAGTCTTGCACTCCTCTCCTGTGTGAACAGGTCCCAACCTGTTTCTTCATACCTCATTCCTTTCTGCTTGTTTCCTTTCCTGCACCTCCTGTGTGAACAGGTCCCTACCTGTTCCTTCATATTTCATATCTGTTCCTGCACCTCCAGTGTGAACAGGCCCCTACCTGTTCCTTCATATACCACATCAACCAGTCCTGTGTTCTCTGCCGTGCCTCCCAATCCTGTGTTCCTGCCAGTCCTGCCCTGCCTTCCAGTCCTGTGTTCCTGCTGTCCTAGCCAGTCCTGTTTCCTGCCGTGTCTCTGCCAGCCCTGAGTTTTCTGCCGTGTCTCTGCCAGCCCTGTCTCAGCCGTGCCAGCCTACTCGTCTGTGTTCCAGCCGTGCTCTTCTGTCAGTCCTGCCTGATGCCCGCGCCAATCCTGGTGTTCCTGTCTCCCAAGTGGGGTCAGCAGCCACAGCCAGACACCACCCTGGAGTAGCACCTGGCAGCTGCCTGCTGCACAAGCCTGACCTCACCATCAGAGGCTCCAGTGAAAACACAGGCAGCTGTCATAGTCACGCCCCTTCCAGGGTAGTCTGGTTTGTGGCACAGTGGGGCCACATACCCCCCGAGCTCACGCCCACCAGTCAGGGCGTGAGCGTGACAGTCACAAAGCAGTCCCTGGGTGGGAAATAACAACATAACAGTGTAAACTCACGGCGCCTGCTGTCTAAAGGTGCGCTACCGCTGCCTGCAGAATACGCCTACCCAGGCTTGCATCTGCAGATGCCTGAGTATTGAGAAAGTGTGCAGGCTAGACCAGGTCGCAGCTTTGCAAACTTGCTCTGCAGATGCTTGATTCTGAATGGCCCAGGAAGCACCCACCGACCGAGTGGAGTGTGCCCTGATGCCCGCTGGGATAGGCTTGCCTCTGATGCGATAAGCCTCTTGAATAGTCGACCAAATCCATCTGGTGATTGTCGACTTAGAAGTGGCCAGTTCCTTCCTGTGTCCTGCCGAGAGCACAAACAGAGCTTCCGTCTGTCGAAAAGGTGCGGTCGTAGACACATACTTTCTGAGAGCCTTTACAAGATCCAGGGAGTGAAGAGCCTTCTCCACGTGGCGCGCCGGGGCAGGACATAACGAAGGAAGTACGGTATCCTCGTTAAGGTGGAAGGAAGACATCACCTTTGGAAGAAAGGTAGGAGACGGTCTGAGGACCATCTTGTCTTGTTGGAATGTAAGAAACGGCATCCGACAGGAAAGGACAGCCAACTCCGAGCCTCGTCTGATCTAAGTAATAGCGACCAGAAAAGCCACCTTCCATGAGAGGAGAGATAGAGAGATGTCCTGCAACAGCTCAAAGGGAGATTCCTGCACGACGCCTAGGACCAGATTAAGGTCCCAAGCCTCTAGAGGTGCTCTATAGGGAGGCACCACGTGGAAGACTCCCTGAAAGAACATTCTCACCAATTTTGCGCTGGAAAAGGACTGACAAGGCCGAGACCTGCCCCTTAAGGGAACTCGGCGATAGCTGTTATGATCCGGTGACCTTGGAGCAGCATGAGATCTTTCACTGGAGAAGGTGGTCACTATACTGACCGCAATCCTGAACTTAACACCGCAACTAGATGTAGCCGTGGAGTGTACCTAACAATCCTTGACACCTCGTCACAGCCGGAGGACTAAATACCCCTAAAGATGGAAATAGGAATACTATCTTGCCTCAGAGAAAATCCCCAAAGGATAGACAGCCCCCCACAAATATTGGCGGTGAGTCGGAGAGGAAAAAACATACACAGGCAGAAAAACAGGATTTAGCACAGGTGGCCACTCTAGCTAAATAGGACAGGATAGGACAGAGTTCTGTGCGGTCAGTATTAAAACCCTTCAACGATATCCACAGCAGAATATACAAAAACTTCCTACATCTAACTAAAGATGTAGGAGCGCATATCTGCAACTCCAGCGAATCCTACAATCAGAGCAGGAATACAAACAAAAACAAGCACACAGCAGTGTGCCACAGACACAAAAAACCAAACACTTAGCTTTGCTGAATTTGGCAGCTAAGCAGGAGAAGCCAGAAAGTGATCCAACACTTCACAAGGAACATTGACAACTGGCAAGGGCTAATGAATCCTGCACACCTAAATATCCCAGTCAGAATTGCAATCAGCAGATACACCTGGCCAGGACTGCGACTCAGAGACAACTGCATTCCCACCTACAACCACTGGGGGGAACCCAAGAGCAGAATTCACAACAGATAGCCCCAAGTCCAGACCGGATTGAAGGACTTCCAAGATGGTAGGGATGTTGAAAACCAACAGAGGGTGACCTCTACTTCTGTACCATTTAAAGAAGGTCTTCCAGGTCCAATGGTAGATGCGTAATGACAACGGCTTTCGAGCATTGATTGATTGACTACTTCGCGGGAAAAACCTGCTTGAGTCAGAACCCAGGATTCAACAGCCAAGCCGTCAAACACAGGACCCCTGAGTTCTGCTGGTAAATCAGACCCTGAGAAAGCAGATCCGCACAATCTGGTACTCGCCAAGGAACATCTGCGATGAGTTTGACCAGCTTTTCATACCACACCCGGCAAGGCCAATCTGGAGCGATGAGAATCACCGGTACACCCTCCGCCCTGATCTTCCTGATGACTCTCGGAAGCAAGGGCAGGGGAGGAAACAGATAAGGTAGATAGGTTATTATAATTACTGTTTATTTATATTATTATTATTATTTATTTATATAGCACCATTAACTTCATGGTACTGTATAAGAGATGGGGTTACATCAAAATACAAATATCACTTACAGTAAACAAAACTAACAATGACAAACTGGTACAGAGGGGAGAGGACCCTGCCCTTGCGGGCTTACATTCTGCATGATAATGGGGAAGGAGACAGTAGGTCAGGGGTTGCGGTACCTCCGATGGTGTGGAGGTGGCCGTGTGGTCATTACAGGCTGTAAGCTTTTTTTGAAGAAGTGGGTTTTCAGGTTCTGTTTAAAGGATCCAAATTATGGTGGATAACCGGACGTGTTGGGGCACAGAATTCCAGAGGATGGGGGATATTCAGGAGAAATCTTGGAGGCGATTGGGTGAGGAGCGAATAAGCATAGAGTAGAGAAGGAGGTCTTGGGAGGACCAGAGATTACGTGAGGGAAGATATTGAGAGATTAGTTCGGAAATATACAGAGGAGAAAGGTTATGGATGGCTTTGTAGGTCAGGTTAGTAGTTTAAACTGGATACGCTGGGAAATTAGGAGCCAGTGAAGGGATTTGCAAAGAGGGGAAGCAGGAGTGTAGCGAGGAGAGAGATTAATTAGTCGGGCAACAGAGTTAAGGATGGACTGGAGGAGTGCGAGAGTGTTAGAAGGTAGGCCACAGAGGAGGATGTTGCAGTAGTCGGGGCGGGAGATGATTAGAGCATGCACAAGCATTTTGGTAGAGTGAGGGTTGAGGAAAGGACAGATTCTGGAAATATTTTTAAGTTGGAGGCGACAGGAGGTGGTGAGAGCTTGGATGTGTGGTTTGAAGGACAGGACAGAGTCGAGGGTTACTCCAAGGCAGAGGACTTCTGGGACAGGGAAAAGTGTGATTTCATTTATTTTGATAGATCAGATAGGGAAGATATGCGTGATGGAGGAAAGATAAGTAGTTCAGATTTGTCCACATTGAGCTTGAGGAAGCGAGAGGAGAAGGAGGATATGGCTGATAGTCACTCTGGGATTCTGGACAGCAGAGCGGTGACGTATGGGTGTCATTGGCATATAGATGGTACTGGAAGCCATTGACTGAGTTGTCCCAGGCCAAGGGTATAGTTTGAAAAGAGAAGGGGTCCTAGGACAGAGCCTTGAGGGACACCAACAGAGAGGGGGCAATATGAAGAGGTAATATGGGAGTAGGAAACGGTAAATGTGCGGTTGGTAAGGTATGAGGAGATCCAAGATAGGGCAACGTCTGACACCAAGGAAGACAGGATCTGTAGTAGAAGGCAGTGGTCAACTGTGTCAAAGGCAGAGGACAAGTCTAGAAGGAGGAGTATGGAGAATTGTCTGTTAGCTTTGGCTGTAAGTCGTTAGTAATTTTGGTCAGGGCAGTCTCAGTGGAATGGTGGGGATGGAAGCCAGATTGTACGTTGTCAAAGAGAGAGTTATATGCAAAGTGAGAGGAAAGTTCAGCATGGACGTGCTGCTCAAGGAGTTTGGAAAGCAAATGGGAGCAAAGATATGGGGCGATAGCTGGGCATAGCACTCGGGTCAAGGGATGGCTTTTTGAGGATGGGTGTGATTGTGGCATGTTTGAAAGCAGAAGTGAAGGTACCAAAAGTTAGTGATAGGTTGAAGAGATGGGTTAGGGATGGGATTAGTGTGGTGGTGAGGTTGGAGAGGACATGGGATGGGATGGGGTCAAGAGCACAAGTGGTGAGGTGTGATTTGCAAAGAAGATGAGCAAGCTTTCCTTCCGTGATTTTGGAGAAGGAAGTTATGGGGTTAGGGCATTGGTCTGGTATACAAAGGGGTTATGGTGGTTTGACAAGAAAGACTTGCTTTGTTTGGTCAATCTTATTTTTAAAGTGTGTCGCAAAGTCCTCAGCAGAGATGAGGGAGGTTGGAGGGGACAGTGATGGGCAGAGGAGGGCATTAAAATTGTTGAACTACTGTTTGGGGTTGAGGGATAAAGAAGATAGGAGGGATGTGAAATAGGCTTGTTTGGCAGAGGTGAAAGCTGATTTGAATGCGAGTGTTGCTTATTTGATTGCAGTGAAGTCGTCTTGCGAATGCATTTTCTTCCAATGCCTTTCTGCAATTCTGGATACTTGCCGAAGGTTTTTAGTGACGTTATTGTGCCAGGGTTGTCTATTGATACGTTGCACTCTGCCATAAACGAGGGGGGCAACCATGTTAATAGTTGATGCAAGAGTGGCATTGTAGAAAGCTGTGGCACTGTCTGTGTCATGGAGTGATGATATGGATGCCAGTGGTAGGATAGAGTCAGAGGGCATGAGGGTGTCTAAGTGTGAGAGGTTTCTGTGGGGGTGCGCATGTTGCTAGACATGGGTGACCGTTGAGAACAGGGATGAGAAAGTGAGTAGATGGTCATCAGATAGAGGAAGAGGGGAGGTTGTGCAGTTAGATTAGGAGCAGAGATGGGTGAAGACCAGGTCTAATGTATGTCCATCTGTGTGGGTGGCTGAGGAGGACCACTAAGTAAGTCCAAAAGATGAAAGGACAGAAGTTTGGAGGCTGCTGACTGGTGGGTGTCAATGGGGAGGTTGAAGTCACCCATGATGATGGTGAGTGTTAGAGAGAAAGTGAAGGAGACAGGTGGAGAACTAAAGGTAGTGGTCCAGCCCTCATGTCGGTATATGATGGCAATTTGAAGGTTGTAGAGTAGTAGATGTGGACAGAGTGGACTTCAAAAGAGGGGAGGATAAGGGAGGGTAGAGGTGGGATTGGGTTAAAGATACAGTTGGAAGAAAGGAGAAGGCCCACTCCTCCACCATGTCTGTTGCCAGTACAAGGAGTGTGGGTGAAGTGGAGGCTGCCGTGACATAACGCAGCAGGGGAGGCTGTGTGGGAGTGCGTCAGCCATGTTTCGGTGATGCCCAGGAAGGAAAGATTACAAGAGGTGAAGAGGCTGTGAATCATGTGGAGTTTATTGCAGATGGAGCTGGCATTCCATAGTGATCCAGAGAGAGGGTGCAGGGTGGTTGGCATCAAGGGCACGTATTTGAGGTGGGCAAGATTTCAGGTGTTTATATTGGGTTGGGAGTGATAGGAGGGGGTAATGAGAGGTATGAGCTGTGGGGGTTCAGGATTGGGAGATAAGTCGCCAGCAGTGAGGTAAAGCAGAGAGAGACAGAGCAGGTGGGAGAAGGATAGTGGTCGGCTTGTTTTGTATTTTATTAGGAGAGATCTGAGGTTGAGGAGCAGGTCAGCGGAGGAGGGCAGGTGCGGAGGCAAGAGGGAAGGAGAGATTATTACTTGGTTTGAGGGTATTGGAGTTTGTGGATAGCTTAGGAGAGTGAGGAGTAATAGAGCGAAAACTGTATGAGCATATGTCAGCATGATGAGTAAGTGTGGAGGAACAGGAAGGTTTGAGGACATGACTATTTTGCCGCTTTGGAATAACTTCTACAGATGCTCAGACCAAGAACCAGCGGCTTCTCATATGGAAAGAATCGAGACCTTCAGAAGTGGTTTCTTTGACCACTCCATAGGCTTCACAAATAGCACTTGATGCACTGGACAAATGAAGTTTGTCACTTTCCAGACTTTGATAAGACGAAAAGATGAGCTGCCGATCTCCAGGATTCAGATATTGGTAGATAGGTTATTTTTTTTAAATTTATATAGCCCCATTAATTCCATGGTGCTGTACATGAGAAAGGGGATGCATACAGTGTTATATATCATTTACAGTATACAAATTTATGATGTCAGACTGGTGCAGAGGGGAGAGGGCCATATCCTTGCGGATTTACATTCTATGGGTGGAGGAAGAGAAAGAAGTTTAGTACATTTAATAGCAGTGGTTAGTCATACCTTCTGTTCACTTCTGGCTTCTGATTATAAGAACCCCTTTATTGATCCAAGAGTGACTACGTTCTTCTTGAAGAAGATGACAAAAATGACAGCAGGTAGCTGCTGGAATACAGGATGTCAAAAATTGGCAAGGATTAACAAAGCCTCTCTTACGGTCAGAGAACTGAGGAAACACGTATATTACTTACCGGTAATGTGTCTTTACGGAACCCATGACAGCACCAATGAGAGGGGGGGATTCGCCGTTCAAGGACAGGAACCCTTCAAGATAAAAAGGGCTGCTCCTCTCTCTGCATCAGCAGATTACAGAGCATGAGACGACCTCTGAGTTAGTGTACACATACGTATATACATTTATACAAATTATCCTTAACCACACCCTAAGTGGTACACCATATACAATAACCCACCAAACAGAAGGTGTTGGCTTAGTAACAGGAGGGAATATAATGGTGCTGTCATGGGTTCCATAAAAACACATTACCGGTAAGTAATATACGTGTTATGCAGTCACTCATGACAGCACCAACGAGAGAATTACAGAGAACTGCTCTGTGGGAGGGACCACAGCCTGTAGAACTCTCTTCCTAAATGTGAGATCAGAAGAGGCAGAAAGATCCAGTCTATAGTGACAATAAAAGGTGGAAGGTGACGACCACATAGCTGCCTTACAGATCTGTTCTATGGACAAGTTTGCTCTTTCAGCCCAAGACGTTACCATCACTCTTGTAGAGTAGGTCCTCAGGTCGTCAGGGACTGGTCTTCCTGCGCCTACATAGGCCAATTTGATAGCTTTCCTTATCCACCTGGATAGGGTACCTTTCAAGACTCATGCCTTTCCTAGAACCCTGAAAGGAGATAAACAGAGTCTGATCCTTCCTCCAAGGTTTTGTTGCTAATAATGAAGAAGGCATCTCCTGACATCTAGGGTGTGGAACTTCTTTTCTCCTATCAGTTTTGGGGTTAGGACAGTAAGAAGGTAGAGATTAGAGTTGTGCGAATTTGCTCGGGTCCCTGCTAATTCGGCAAGCTATAGTGCTTACTGAATAAGCTGCAGAGGGAAACCGGCTTACTGGATCGCTCTGGCTGATCAGCTGTTCGGCTTCACAGCTGCATGTGTCAGGGCTGCGCGACAGTCACAAAACATGCATGGATAGCTCAACAAACATGATCTCCATGTATGTGTTGTGACTGTCATGCAGTCGCGACACATGCAGCTGCGGAGATGAACAGCTGATCAGCTGGAGCGATTCAGGAAGCTGGGTTCCCTCCTCTACAGCTTATTCGGCCAGGCTCTACTCTATTGTAACTTATTAAACATTTGCTAAAATATCCATTACAATTTTAGGTATATTTTTAAATTTTTAAAATGACCAATAATATCACATACAAGGGTCAAATACCACAGCACCTTGACAGAACCACATATTACCACCACATGGTGACCAATAATACCACATACAAGTAACAAATACCACCAAGCCTTGACCAGATCACATATTAACACCACATAGTGACCGATTAGTACAATACTGATCATTAATAAATAAAACACGATACTGATATCATTATAAGTGCCATTACACACAGGCTCTGTATATAGTGTCAGTGTCCAGGTAATATGGGGATCACCAGTGACATTATACACAGGAACTCTGTATATCGAGTCAGTTTACAGGTAATACAGTGATCACCAGTGACATTATACACAGCAGCTCTGTATATAGAGTCAGTGTACAGGTAATACAGTGATTACTGGTGACATTGTACACAGAAGCTCTGTATATTATATACAGTGTATACTGTGCATGTACATGTAATACACTAACTCATCAGTGATATCTCTAAGTGAAGTCCTCAATCTTCACTTTTCATCTTCATCCAGTGTTAGGGCACACAGGATGCATGTGTTCTCATCTTAATTGCCTGCTGCCAAATTAAATGTGTTTTACGGCCGGAGAAATCAGGATACAAATGCAAGCAATTGTGTCTCAAATGATTTCTAATTTATTGCCTGGCGAATACAGCTCTTTTATAAGAAAATCTGGCACTTCATCGCATTCAAACAGTCCCTCACTACTTTCAAGACCACACTCGCCACAGCAAAACAAACCTACTTATCTCTCATATCCTCCCTGTCTCACAACCCTAAACAGTTATTCAACACCTTCAATTCTCTCCTCCGTCCCCCAGCACCTCCTCCCTCCCCTGTTATGGACCTGGTGGTTAGGAGCACCCGGAACGACCTGATGGTTAAACTAACACAGGACAAGCTCTGGGAAGTGGGAGCTCTGCTGACCGCAACCCCTAATCCTATCACACACACTAGAAATAGCCGTGGAGCGTACCTAACGCTGCCTAGACGCCTCTTCACAGCCTAAGAGCTAACTAGCCCTAGAGATAGAAAATAAAGCCTACCTTGCCTCAGAGAAATTCCCCAAAGGAAAAGGTAGCCCCCCACAAATATTGACTGTGAGTTAAGATGAAAATCACAAACACAGAAATGAAACAGGTTTCAGCAAAGGAGGCCAGACTTACTAAATAGACTGAGGATAGGAAAGGTATCTTTGCGGTCAGCACAAAAACTACAAAAAGACCACGCAGAGTGTGCAAAAAGACCTCCGCACTGACTCACGGTGCGGAGGTGCCACTCTGCATCCCAGAGCTTCCAGCAAGCAAGGCAAAATCATGATGGCAAGCTGGACAAGAAAACAATGAACAAATAATTAACTAGCAGGGACTTAGCTTCTGCTGGAGTAGACAGGTCACCAGAAAGATCCAAGAGCGAACTGAACCAGTACAAGAACATTGACAGCTGGCATGGAGTAACGATCTGAGGAGTTAAATAGAGCAGCCAGCCAAAGAATAAACTAAGTCACCTGTGGAAGGAACCTCAGAACCAGCAGCTCCACTCACAGCCACCAGAGGGAGTCCTTGGACAGAACTCGCCGAAGTACCATTCATGACCACAGGAGGGAGTTCGATAGCAGAATTCACAACAGTACCCCCCCCCCCCTTGAGGAGGGGTCACCGAACCCTCACCAGAGCCCCCAGGCCGATCAGGACTAGCCAAATGAAAAGCACGAACTAGATCGGCAGCATGAACATCAGAGGCAAAAACCCAGGAATTATCTTCCTGACCATAACCCTTCCACTTGACCAGGTACTGGCGTTTCCGTCTCGAAATACGAGAATCTAAAATCTTCTCCACCACATACTCCAACTCCCCGTCGACCAACACCGGGGCAGGAGGATCAACAGAGGGAACCATAGGCGCCACATATCTCCGCAATAACGACCTATGGAACACATTATGGATGGCAAAAGAAGCTGGAAGGGCCAAACGAAATGACACAGGATTGAGAACTTCAGAAATCTTATACGGACCAATGAAACAAGGCTTAAACTTAGGAGAGGAAACCTTCATAGGAACATAACGAGACGACAACCAAACAAAATCCCCAACACGAAGTCGGGGCCCAACACAGCGCCGGCGGTTAGCGAAACGTTGAGCCTTCTCCTGGGACAATGTCAAATTGTCCACCACATGAGTCCAAATCTGCTGCAACCTGTCCACCACCGTATCCACACCAGGACAGTCCGAAGGCTCAACCTGCCCTGAAGAGAAACGAGGATGGAAACCAGAATTACAGAAAAAAGGCGAAACCAAGGTAGCCGAGCTGGCCCGATTATTAAGGGCGAACTCAGCCAAAGGCAAGAAGGACACCCAATCATCCTGATCAGCAGAAACAAAGCATCTCAGATATGTCTCCAAAGTCTGATTAGTTCGTTCGGTTTGGCCATTTGTCTGAGGATGGAAAGCCGAAGAAACAGACAAATCAATGCCCATCTTAGCACAAAAGGACCGCCAAAACCTCGAAACAAACTGGGAACCTCTGTCCGAGACGATGTTCTCCGGAATGCCATGCAAACGAACCACATGCTGGAAAAATAATGGCACCAAATCAGAGGAGGAAGGCAATTTAGACACGGGTACCAAATGGACCATCTTAGAGAAGCGATCACAAACCACCCAAATGACCGACATCCTTTGAGAGACAGGGAGATCTAAAATAAAATCCATGGAAATATGCGTCCAGGGCCTCTTCAGGACCGGCAAGGGCAAAAGCAACCCACTGGCACGAGAACAGCAGGGCTTAGCCCGAGCACAAGTCCCACAGGACTGCACAAAAGAACGCACATCCCGTGACAAAGAAGGCCACCAAAAGGATCTAGCCACCAAATCTCTGGTACCAAAGATTCCAGGACGACCAGCCAACACCGAACAATGAACCTCAGAGATAACTCTACTAGTCCATCTATCAGGGACAAACAGTTTCTCCGCTGGACAACGGTCAGGTCTATCAGCCTGAAACTTCTGCAGCACCCGCCGCAAATCAGGGGAGATAGCAGACAAAATTACCCCCTCTTTGAGAATACCCGCCGGCTCAGGAACACCCGGAGAGTCAGGCACAAAACTCCTTGTAAGGGCATCAGCCTTCACATTCTTAGAGCCCGGAAGGTACGAAACCACAAAATCAAAACGGGAGAAAAACAGCGACCATCGAGCCTGTCTAGGATTCAACCGTTTGGCAGACTCGAGATAAGTCAAATTCTTATGATCCGTCAAGACCACAACGCGATGCTTGGCTCCTTCAAGCCAATGTCGCCACTCCTCGAATACTCACTTCATGGCCAACAACTCTCGATTGCCAACATCATAATTGCGCTCAGCAGGCGAGAACTTTCTAGAAAAGAAGGCACATGGTTTCATCACCGAACCATCAGAACTTCTCTGAGACAAAACAGCCCCTGCTCCAATCTCAGAAGCATCAACCTCGACCTGAAAACGGGAGCGAAACATCTGGCTGGCACAACACAGGGGCAGAAGAAAAACTACACTTCAACTCCTGAAAAGCCTCTACGGCCGCAGAGGACCAATTGACCACATCAGCACCTTTCTTGGTCAAATCAGTCAACGGTTTAGCAACACTAGAAAAATTAGCGATGAAGCGACGGTAAAAAATAGCAAAGCCCAGGAACTTCTGCAGGCTCTTCACAGAGGTCGGCTGAGTCCAATTATAAATGGCCTGAACTTTAACAGGGTCCATCTCGATAGTAGAAGGGGAAAAAATGAAACCCCAAAATGAAACCTTCTGAACTCCAAAGAGACACTTTGACCCCTTCACAAACAAGGAATTAGCACGAAGGACCTGGAACACTATTCTGACCTGCTTCACATGAGACTCCCAATCATCCGAAAAGACCAAAATATCATCCAAATATACAATCATGAATCTATCCAGGTATTTTCGGAAGATGTCATGCATAAAGGACTGAAATACAGATGGAGCATTAGAAAGCCCGAATGGCATCACCAGGTACTCAAAATGGCCCTCGGGCGTATTAAATGCTGTTTTCCATTCATCGCCCGGTTTAATACGCACAAGATTATACGCCCCTCGAAGATCTATCTTGGTGAACCAACTAGCCCCCTTAATCCGAGCAAACAAATCAGACAGCAACGGCAAAGGGTACTGAAATTTGACCGTGATCTTATTAAGAAGGCAGTAATCAATACAAGTTCTCAAAGAACCATCCTTCTTGGCCACAAAAAAGAACCCTGCTCCCAACGGTGATGACGACGGGTGAATATGCCCTTTCTCCAAGGATTCCTTTATATAACTCCGCATAGCGGCGTGCTCTGGCACAGATAAATTGAACAGTCGGCCCTTAGGAAACTTACTACCAGGAATCAAATTAATAGCACAATCGCAATCCCTATGAGGAGGTAGGGCACTGGATTTGGGCTCATCAAATACATCCCGGTAATCCGACAAAAACTCAGGGACTTCAGAAGGAGTGGAAGGCGAAATTGACAGCAATGGAACATCACCATGTACCCCTTAACAACCCCAGCTGGACACAGACATAGATTTCCAATCCAATACTGGATTATGGACCTGTAGCCATGGCAACCCCAAAACGACCACATCATGCAGATTATGCAACACCAAAAAGCGAATATCCTCCTGATGTGCAGGAGCCATGCACATGGTCAGTTGAGTCCAGTACTGAGGCTTATTCTTGGCCAAAGGCGTAGCATCAATTCCTCTCAATGGAATAGGATACTGCAAGGGCTCCAAGAAAAAACCACAGCGCCTATCATACTCCAAATCCATCAAATTCAGGGCAGCGCCTGAATCCACAAATGCCATAACAGAATAGGACGACAGAGAGCAAATCAGAGTAACGGACAAAAGAAATTTAGACTGTACCGTACCAATGGTGGCAGACCTAGCGAACCGCTTAGTGCGCTTAGGACAATCGGAGATAGCATGAGTGGAATCACCACAGTAAAAACACAGCCCATTCCGACGTCTGTGTTCTTGCCGTTCAGATCTGGTCAAAGTCCTATCACATTGCATAGGCTCAGGCCTATGCTCAGAGAATACCGCCAAATGGTGCACAGCTTTGTGCTCACGCAAGCGCCGATCGATCTGAATGGCCAAGGACATAGACTCATTCAGACCAGCAGGCGTGGGAAATCCCACCATGACATCCTTAAGGGCTTCAGAAAGACCCTTTCTGAAAATTGCCGCCAGGGCACACTCATTCCACTGAGTAAGCACAGACCACTTTCTAAACTTCTGACAATATACCTCCGCTTCATCCTGACCCTGACACAAAGCCAGCAAGATTTTCTCTGCCTGATCCACTGAATTTGGTTCATCATAAAGCAATCCAAGCGCCAGAAAAAACGCATCAACATCACACAATGCCGGATCTCCTGGCGCAAGGGAAAATGCCCAGTCTTGAGGGTCGCCACGCAACAAAGAAATAATGATTTTTACTTGTTGAACGGGGTCACCAGAGGAGCGGGGTTTCAAAGCAAGAAACAGTTTACAATTATTTTTGAAATTCAGGAACTTAGATCTATTCCCAGAAAACAAATCAGGAATTGGAATTCTAGGCTCTAACATCAGATTCTGAACCACAAAATCTTGAATGTTTTGTACCCTTGCAGTGAGATGATCCACACAAGAGGACAGACCTTGAATGTCCATATCTACACCTGAGTCCTGAACCACCCAGAGGTTAAGGGGAAAAGAAAGACAAAACACACTGCAGAGAAAAAAATATGGTCTCAGAACTTCTCTTATCCCTCTATTGAGATGCATTAACACTTTCGGGCCAGCTGTACTGTTATGGAACTGGTGGTTAGGAGCACCCGGAACGACCTGATGGTTAAACTAACACAGGACAAGCTCTGGGAAGTGGGAGCTCTGCTGACCGCAACCCCTAATCCTATCACACACACTAGAAATAGCCGTGGAGCATACCTAACACTGCCTAGACGCCTCTTCACAGCCTAAGAGCTAACTAGACCTAGAGATAGAAAATAAAGCCTACCTTGCCTCAGAGAAATTCCCCAAAGGAAAAGGTAGCCCCCCACAAATATTGACTGTGAGTTAAGATGAAAGTCACAAACACAGAAATGAAACAGGTTTCAGCAAAGGAGGCCAGACTTACTAAATAGACTGAGGATAGGAAAGGTATCTTTGCGGTCAGCACAAAAACTACAAAAAGACCACGCAGAGTGTGCAAAAAGACCCCTGCACCGACTCACGGTGCGGAGGTGCCACTCTGCATCCCAGAGCTTCCAGCTAGCAAGGCAAAATCATGATAGCAAGCTGGACAAGAAAACAATGAACAAATAATTAACTAGCAGGGACTTAACTTCTGCTGGAGTAGACAGGTCACCAGAAAGATCCAAGAGCGAACTGAACCAGTACAAGAACATTGACAGCTGGCATGGAGTAACGATCTGAGTGGAGTTAAATAGAGAAGCCAGCCAAAGAATAAACGAAGTCACCTGTGGAAGGAACCTCAGAACCAGCAGCTCCACTCACAGCCACCAGAGGGAGTCCATGGACAGAACTCGCCGAAGTACCATTCATGACCACAGGAGGGAGTTCGATAACAGAATTCACAACACTCCACACTCATCTCAGCTGATGACTTTGCCTCATTTTTCAAGCAGTAGATTGATAGCATCAGAGACAGTTTTAGTCGACAACCCCCAGAGCTTTTCCTCCCAACTTCCCAGCCCTCCACCTTCAAAACCAACTTCTTCACCATTACAGAAGATCGACTCTCCACCCTACTCTCAAGATCGCATCTCACCACCTGTGCACTTGACCCGATCCCTTCCCACTTCATCCCAAACCTCGCCATAGTCTTCATCCCAACCCTAACCCATCTCTTCAACCTATCACTAACCACTGGTGTTTTCCTCTCAAGCTTTAAACATGCCTCAATCACACCTATCCTCAAAAAGCCCTCTCTTGACCCATCCTCTGTATCGAGCCATCGCACTATATCACTTCTACCTTATGCCTGAAAACTACTGGAACAACACGTCCATCTTGAACTATCCTCCCATCTATCTTCCTGCTTCCTCTTTGACCGCTTACAATCTGGCTTCCGGTCACACCATTCCACTGAAACTGCCCTAACTAAAGTCACCAATGACCTCTTAACCGCCAAGAGCAAGCGACACTACTCTGTCCTCCTCCTCCTCGACCTGTCCTCTGCCTTTGACACAGTGGACCATTCCCTATTATTACAGACCCTCTCATCCCTTGACATCACAGACTTGGCCCTATCCTGGATCTCATCATACCTAACAGACCGGACATTCAGCGTCTCCCACTCACACACCACCTCCTCACCTCGCCCCCTATCTGTCGGAGTCCCGCAAGGTTCAGTCCTTGGGCCCCTGCTCTTCTCCATTTACACCTTTGGCCTGGGACAGCTCATAGAATCTCATGGCTTTCAGTATCATCTCTATGCTGACGATACACAGATCTACATCTCTGGACCAGATCTCACCTCCCTACTACCCAGAATCCCTCAATGTCTATCTTCTACTATTTCATCCTTCTTCTCCACTAGGTTTCTAAAACTTAACATGGACAAAACAGAATTCATCATCTTTCCCCCATCTCACGCGACCCCCCCAACGAACCTATCCATTACCGTAAACGGCTGCCCACTCTCCCCAGTCCCACAAGCTCGCTGCCTCGGGGTAATCCTTGACACTGATCTCTCCTTCAAACCGCATATCCAAGCCCTTTCCACTTCCTGCTGCCTTCAACTCAAAAATATTTAATGGATCCGTACATTCCTAAACCAAGAATCTGCAAAAACCCTAGTCCATGCCCTCATCATCTCCCACCTTGACTACTGTAACCTCCTTCTCTGTGGCCTCTCCTCTAACACTCTCGCACCTCTCCAATCTATTCTAAACGCAGCTGCCCGACTAATCCACCTGTCCCCCGCTATTGCCCGGCCTTTCCCCTCTGTCAATCCCTTCACTGGCTCCCCATTGCCCAGAGACTCCAGTACAAAACCCTAACCATGATGTACAAAGCCATCCACAACGTGTCTCCTCCATACATCTGTGACCTCATCCCCCGGTACTTTCCTGCACGCAACCTCCGATCCTCACAAGATCTCCTTCTCTACTCTGCTCTTATCTCCTCTTCCCACAATCATATACAAGATTTCTCTCGCACATCACCCCTACTCTGGAACCCTCTACCACAACACATCAGACTCTCACCTACCATTGAAACCTTCAAAAAGAACCTGAAGACCCACCTCTTTGACAAGCCTACAACCTGCAGTAACCACAGATCGACCAAACCGCTGCATGACCAGCTCTATCCTCACCCATCCCTTGATTGTGAGCCCTCACGGGCAGGGTCCTCTCTCCTCCTGTATTCTCACCCATCCCTTGTAGATTGTGAGCCCTCACGGGCAGGGTCCTCTCTCCTCCTGTATCCTCACCCATCCCTTGTAGATTGTGAGCCTTCGCGGGCAGGGTCCTCTCTCCTCCTGTATCCTCACCCATCCCTTGTAGATTGTGAGCCCTCACGGGCAGGGTCCTCACCTACTGTATTCTCACCCATCCCTCGTAGATTGTGAGTCTTCGCGGGCAGGGTCCTCTCTCCTCCTGTATCCTCACCCATCCCTTGTAGATTGTGAGCCCTCGCGGGCAGGGTCCTCACTCCTCCTGTATCCTCACCCATCCCTTGTAGATTGTGAGCCCTCACGGGCAGGGTCCTCACCTACTGTATCCTCACCCATCCCTTGTAGATTGTGAGCCTTCGCGGGCAGGGTCCTCACTCCTCCTGTATTCTCACCCATCCCTTGTAGATTGTGAGCCCTCGCGGGCAGGGTCCTCACCTACTGTATCCTCACCCATCCCTTGTAGACTGTGAGCCCTCGCGGGCAGGGTCCTCACTCCTCCTGTACCAGTTATGACTTGTATTGTTAAAGATTATTGTACTTGTTTTTATTATGTATACCCCTCCTCACATGTAAAGCGCCATGGAATATATGGTGCTATAATAACAAATACCGTAATAATAATTCTCTCCTTAATACCAGCACAGACCTTCATCACTTTTTCCAGCCAGGACTCATCTCTGCAGGAAATAAGTTCTCTAAAGCACATTACTGATTTTTTTCCCCAACTTCTATGCTACACCAGATGAAGAAAATAAAGGCGACATACTGTACAGTTGACACTAACATGACCCCCCATTGAAAAACAGTGTCTTCCAAAAATAAAATACATCCCTGCAGTAATAATATCCTTAATTAGTCCCTACAGTAATAATATTTCCCATCCTGCCCCATATGAACTCCCATTCTGTGGCTTTCAGTACAAAAAGAAAGTAAAAAAAAAATTCTCCTTACCTGGCCATGGCCCAGCAGTGCCCTCTCCCACATTTATTTGAGGTACGGACACGCCAGCACATGACAGTAACATAGTAACATAGTTAGCAAGGCCGAAAAAAGACATTTGTCCATCCAGTTCAGCCTATATTCCATCATAATAAATCCCCAGATCTACGTCCTTCTACAGAACCTAATTGTATGATACAATATTGTTCTGCTCCAGGAAGACATCCAGGCCTCTCTTGAACCCCTCGACTGAGTTCGCCATCACCACCTCCTCAGGCAAGCAATTCCAGATTCTCACTGCCCTAACAGTAAAGAATCCTCTTCTATGTTGGTGGAAAAACCTTCTCTCCTCCAGACGCAAAGAATGCCCCCTTGTGCCCGTCACCTTCCTTGGTATAAACAGATCCTCGGAGAGGTATTTGTATTGTCCCCTTGTATTTTTAAGGTGGAAGAGAAGTCCGGGGTCTCATTAGCCACCGTGGCATTAACACACGCCTAGCATCATTTTTTGGGCCATGTGCTTGCACAGAGCACAGACTATGTGCTTCGATTTACCTGTACATTTTCTAGGCGAATCTTACCAGAAAGGCCAGACAGAGAAAGAGAGAGATATTTGCATTATTAAAATGGCATTCTCGTAGCTCACTCTCCACTCACAGGAGGCAGGATATCGTCCAAAAATTCTCTTTTAGGGACCGTGGAATCTTGCATCATGGTAGAGCTGTGCCGACTTGTCCTAGAGTCTTTGGACCTGCATGCTCCACTGGAACGCCTATCCTGGTGCGGTTGCATCTGGCGTTGGGGGTCGCTGTTGTGGCTCTAAATGCAGCTGCTGTGGCTGCAGGCTCTGATGCTGCTGTGGAGAGGGCCAATGCTTATCCAAGGCTGCACTGGTGCCCCTGCCTGGCCGGTGATCTACCCCTAAGTATTGTGCTCATAGGGGGATCAGCTTGCAGGTGTGCTCCTGCAGCTTCAGGGAACCGCCCAGGAAATGTTCCAGGTGACAGGTCCTGGTCATGACATAAGAGTGTGACTTCTGGTTTCCGGCTGAGCTCTGTGACCACGCCAGGATGCAGGACTGCTGGCTAACCATGCAGTGATTGCCCCACAGACTTCTACATGACCAGCGGCCAAGACCCCATTGGCCCCCTCACGGCGCTTCCAGTAACTCCAGCGCCGGCCGAAGCAGAGATGGTGCCTTGCCAGACTGACCGGCCCAGGTCTAGGACTGCTTTTCTGTTCTTTCTTCTGCTGCCATCTTGCAGGTGAAGGTTCCCTTATCAAAGACAGGAAACCACTGATGCAGAGAGAGAAGCCGCCCTTTTGATCTTGAAGGTTTCTTGTCCTTGAAGGGCGGATCCCCTCTCTCATTGGTGCTGTCATGGTTGACTGGAAAAACACAGAATCCAAAATCAGAATGTGAATAGAACATGACCTGGATCAGGTGAGAACACGGTCCTAGCTGAAGGTTCTGTGATGCAATGGATGCATGTAAGAATCCTTCACCTAAGTGCTTCAGAAACCGAACACTGTTCATCCTGAGCAAACCCATGTGGCTTTCATGTGATCATCGATCCCATCAATCAGAGCTGGCCCTGGTGACGCCAGTGTTGCTACGCACCGGCCTAGGATCGGAGCTCACAGCTCCGATCATAGGTCGCCAGCAAGTCACCGGCAGGGTCACACTGCAGCTGTGCCCTGTGATTGGCGGGACAGACGATTATATCAATTGCGCCAATCAGCAGCTGCAGGCCTTGCTATTACAGCACCGATCCAGGCAGGTACCGGCAGGGCACAGTGTGGTAAAACCACAAATGTGCCCTGTGATTGGTGCGGTCGATGTGATCGCCCCAATCTAAGCAGTTTTGACTAATACCTGGCGTTCCCAGGCACCGGCCTAGGATCAAGCGGTACTCGATCCGATCATGGGACCTCACTGTTTCAGCCAATTTGATTGGCTGAAACAA
The DNA here is from genome assembly GCF_032444005.1 of Ranitomeya imitator. Lineage (NCBI taxonomy): Eukaryota > Metazoa > Chordata > Amphibia > Anura > Dendrobatidae > Ranitomeya > Ranitomeya imitator. Next base: position 715,799,263 of record NC_091286.1, on the reverse strand, counting down.
TGAGAAAGGCTGCAATTGGCTGTTCAGAAATGAACAGCCAATCATAGTGATTGGGAGGCCGGATGGAGGAGGATGCAGCACGGGATGCCGACACCATCTTCCCTGAGGTAAGATGGCGTCGGAATATTAATGCGGTCACCGCGACTTAAGTCACAGTGTTGTATTAAAGGGCATGACATACTGTTCCGTTCATGCGAATTAAGTCCCAGGTCATATGGGCGGAATAGTACGTCGGATGGCAGGGAGGGGTTAAAAATCATGGTTATTCCACAAAATTATGATTTCTGAACTCTTCCTGAGTTAAAACATTAATATTGTTGTTTCTAAATTATTATGAACTTGTTTTCTTTGCATTATTTGAGGTCTGAAAGCACTGTTTTTTTTTTGTTATTTTGACCGTTTCTCATTTTCAGAAAATAAATACAAAATTTATTGCTTGGAAAATCGGAGACGTGTTGTCAGTAGTTTATAGAATTAAAGAACAATTTACATTTTATTCAAAAATACCTATAAAGAGAAAAATCAGACAAACTGAACATTTTGCAGTGGTCCCTTCAATTTTGCCTGAGCTGTATGTCCTCTGACCATTTAACTCTCCACTCAGCAGATAGTGATAAAAATATAGAAGATTTCACGATCCATGTTTGTATCAGTGGCAGATCTGGCCTCTCAGATTAAAACTTTGTTCCTTTCAGGCTACCAGGGGTTAATGCAGTTTCCCCCCCCCCCCAGCCCCACCCCCCGAAAGCCCCCCCCCCGGGAAAAAGTCCATAGCGCCCCCCAGAGGCCGATTTTCTCCGGGGTCTCGGCTGCCGAGGGTAGCCGAGACCCCAGAGAACATGATTCGGGGGGTTTTTAACCCACCCCGCATTTGCGATCGCCGGTAATTAACCGTTTACCGGCGATTGCAAAAAAAAAAAAAAAAAAAAAAAAGCGATCTCTTTTTAATTTCTCTGTCCTCCGATGTGATCGCACATCGGAGGACAGAGAAAAGGGGTCCCAGGTGGCCCCCCAATACTCACCTAGCTCCCCCGATGCTCCTCGTGTCTCCCGGTGGGCGCCGCCATCTTCAAAATGGCGGGCGCATGCGCAGTGCGCCCGCCGGCCGGCACCGGGAGACTCTTTGGGGTCCCCCGGCAGCCGAGACCCCAAAGAGCATGATCGGGGTCGGTATTACCGACCCCTGTTTTGCGATCGCCGGTAATTAACTGTTTACCGGCGACCGCAAAAAAAAAAAAAAAGTAAAGTGTAATTCTCTGTCCTCTGATGTGATCGCACATCAGAGGACAGAGAAATAGGGGGATTCGGGGACCCTAGCATACTCACCTGGGTCCCTGGATCCTCTTGCTGCTCCTCCTGGCTGCCGGCAGAAGAACATGGCGGGGCTAAAATTAGGGTTAGGGTTAGGGGTAGGGTTAGGGGTAGGGTTAGGGGTAGGGCTAGGGTTAGGGGTAGGGTTAGGGTTAGGGCTAGGGTTGGGGCTAAATTTAGGGTTAGGGTTGGGGCTAAATTTAGGGTTAGGGTTGGGGCTAAATTTAGGGTTAGGGTTGGGGCTAAATTTAGGGTTAGGGTTGGGGCTAAATTTAGGGTTAGGCTTCTTTCACACTTACGTCGGTACGGGGCCGTCGCAATGCGTCGGCCCGACATACCGACGCACGTTGTGAAAATTGTGCACAACGTGGGCAGCAGCTGTAGTTTTTCAACGCATCCGCTGCCCAATCTATGTCCTGGGGAGGAGGGGGCGGAGTTACGGCCACGCATGCGCGGTCAGAAATGGCGGATGCGACGTACAAAAAAAGTTTCATTGAACGTTTTTTTGTGCCGACGCTCCGCCAAAACACAACTGATCCAGTGCACGACGGACGCGACGTGTGGCCATCCGTCACGATCCGTCGGCAATACAAGTCTATGGGCAAAAAACGCATCCTGCGGGCACATTAGCAGGATCCGTTTCTTGTCCAAAACGACGGATTGTGACGGAATGCCAAACGACGCAAGTGTAAAAGTAGCCTTAGGGTTAGGGTTGGGGTTAAAGTTAGGGCTAGGGTTGGGGCTGAAGTTAGGGTTAGAGCTGGGATTAGGGTTAGGGTTTGGATTAGGGTTGGTATTAGGGTTAGGGTTGGCATTAGGGTTACGCTTGGGATTAGGGTTAGGTTTGGGATTAGGGTTAAGGTTAGGGTTGTGATTAGGGGTGTATTGGGATTAGGGTTAGGTTTGAGGTTAGGGTTGAGATTAGGATTAGGGGTGTGTTGGATTTAGGGTTTTGATTAGGGTTATGGTTAGGGTTGACATTAGGGTTGTTTTGGGGTAAGGGTTGTGATTATGGTTAGGGTTAGTGATTAGGATTATGGATCAGGTTGGGATTAGGGTTAGGGGTGTGTTGGGGTTAGGGTTGGAGCTAGAATTGGGGGGTTTCCACTGTTTAGGTACATCAGGGGGTCTCCAAACACGACAGCCAATTTTGCGCTCAAAAAGTCAAATGGTGCTCCCTCCCTTCTGAGCTCTGCCGTGCGCCCAAACAGTGGGTTACCCCCACATATGGGGCATCAGCGTACTCAGGATAAATTGGACAACAACTTCTGGGGTCCAATTTCTCTTGTTACCCTTGTGAAAATAAAAACTTGGGGGCTACAAAATCTTTTTTGTGAAAAAAAAAAATATTTTTTATTTTCACGACTCTGCATTCTAAACTTCTGTGAAGCACTTGGGCATTCAAAGTTCTCACCACACATCTAGATAAGTTCCTTGGGGGGTCTAGTTTCCAAAATGGGGTCACTTGTGGGGGGTTACTACAGTTTAGGTACATCAGGGGCTCTGCAAACGCAACATAATACCCGCAGACCATTCTATCAAAGTCTGCATTCCAAAACGGCGCTCCTTCCTTCCGAGCTCTGCCGTGCGCCCAAACAGTGGTTTACCCCCACATATGGGGTACCAGCATACTCAGGACAAATTGGACAACAACTTTTGGGGTCCAATTTCTCTTGTTACCCTTGTGAAAATAAAAACTTGGGGGCTAAAAAATCTTTTTTGTGGAAAAAAAAAATATTTTTTATTTTCACGGCTCTGCATTATAAACTTCTGTGAAGCACTTGGGCATTCAAGGTTCTCACCACATATCTAGATAAGTTCCATGGGGGGTCTAGTTTCCAAAATGGGGTCACTTGTGGGGGATTTCTACTGTTTAGGCACATCAGGGGCTCTCCAAACGCGACATGGCGTCCGATCTCAATTCCAGCCAATTCTACATTGAAAAAGTAAAACGGCACTCTTTCTCTTCCAAGCTCTGCGGTGCGCCCAAACAGTGGTTTTACTCCCACATATTGGGTATCGACGTACTCAGGAGAAATTGCACAACAACTTTTGTGGTCTAATTTCTCCTGTTACCCTTGTGAAAATAAGAATTTGTGGGCAAAAAGATCATTTTTGTGTAAACAAAAGCGATTTTTTATTTTCACGGCTCTACGTTATAAACTTCTGTGAAGCACTTGGGGGTTCAAAGTTCTCACCACACATCTAGATAAGTTCCTTAAGGGGTCTAGTTTCCAAAATGGGGTCACTTGTGGGGAGTTTACACTGTTTAGGCACATCAGGGGCTCTCCAAACGCGACATGGCGTCCAATCTCAATTCCAGCCAATTCTGCATTGAAAAAGTCAAACGGCGCTCCTTCACTTCTAAGTTCTGCGGTGCGCCCTAACAGTGGTTTACCCCCACATATGGGGTATTGGCGTATTCCGGAGAAATTGCATAACAAAATTTATGGTTACATTTCTGTTTTTACACTTGTGAAAATAAAAAAAATGGTTCTGAATTAAGATGTTTGCAAAAAAAAGTTAAATGTTCATTTTTTCCTTCCACATTGTTTCAGTTCCTGTGAAGCACGTAAAGGGTTAATAAACTTCTTGAATGTGGTTTTGAGCACCTTGAGGGGTGTAGTTTTTAGAATGGTGTCACACTTGGGTATTTTCTATCATATAGACCCCTCAAAATGACTTCAAATGTGATGTGGTCCCTAAAAAAAATGGTGTTGTAAAAATGAGAAATTGCTGGTCAACTTTTAACCCTTATAACTCCCTAACAAAAAAAAAATTTGTTTCCAAAATTGTGCTGATGTAAAGTAGACATGTGGGAAATGTTATTTATTAACTATTTTTCGTGACATATCTTTCTGATTTAAGGGCATAAAAATACAAAGTTTGAAAATTGCAAAATTTTAAAAATTTTCGCCATATTTCTGTTTTTTTCATAAATAATCGCAGGTAATATCGAAGAAATGTTACCACTAACATGAAGTACAATATGTCACGAAAAAACAATCTCAGAAACAGCGGGATCCGTTGAAGCGTTCCAGAGTTATAACCTCATAAAGTGACAGTGGTCAGAATTGCAAAAATTGGCTCGGTCATTAAGTACCAAATTGGCTCTGTCACTAAGGGGTTAAAAGGTCACCTGATGCATCAGCTGACTGTTGGTTATACAGGTCCTTTTTGGAGACCAACCAAGCTGGAGAAGGAGCTTGCGGAGTGATGTGGCTCTTCAGCTGAATACTTATACCTGGTGCCTTACTCTGCTGTGCAGTATATTGCAGCATAGAAAGCGAAGTGTGGAGTTTATTGTTCCTTTGTTGTCTGTAACTTCCACTGTGTTGTATTAGTGCAGTGGTGGGACCAGTGCTCTCACCTGCCAGCTCCCTACCTAGGGATAAGAGCAGGGCAAGTGAGGGACTAGGTATCCTGCTCAGCGACTGGTTGAAAGAACCCATATAGGGCACATCCTCAGATGAGTGCAGGAGTTGCCCATTCCCCCTTCGCTACGGACAGGGACCCCCATTGTTAAACCCTTTACCCCCAAGGGTGCTTTGCACGTCAATGACCGGGCCAATTTTTACAATTCTGACCACTGTCCCTTTATGAGGTTATAACTCCGAAACGCTTCAACGGATCCTGGTGATTCTGACATTGTTTTCTCGTGACATATTGTACTTCATGATAGTGGTAAAATTTCTTTGATAGTACCTGCGTTTATTTGTGAAAAAAACGGAAATTTGGCGAAAATTTAGCAATTTTCAAACTTTGAATTTTTATGCAATTAAATCACAGAGATATGTCACACAAAATACTTAATAAGTAACATTTCCCACATGTCTCCTTTACATCAGCACAATTTTGGAACCAATTTTTTTTTTGTTAGCGAGTTATAAGGGTTAAAAGTTGACCAGCAATTTCTCATTTTTACAACACCATTTTTTTTTAGGGACCACATCTCATTTGAAGTCATTTTGAGGGGTCTATATGATAGAAAATGCCCAAGTGTGACACCATTCTAGAAACTGCACCCCTCAAGGTGCTCAAAACCACATTCAAGAAGTTTATTAACCCTTCAGGTGTTTCACAGGAATTTTTGGAATGTTTAAATAAAAATGAACATTTAACTTTTTTACACAAAAAATTTACTTCAGCTCCAATTTGTTTTATTTTACCAAGGGTAACAGGAGAAATTGGACCCAAAAAGTTGTTGTCCAATTTGTCCTGAGTACGCTGATACCCCATATGTGGCAGTAAACCACTGTTTGGGCGCATGGGAGAGCTCGGAAGGGAAGGAGCGCTATTTGACTTTTCAATGCAAAATTGACAGGAATTGAGATGGGACGCCATGTTGCGTTTGGAGAGCCACTCATGTGCCTAAACATTGAAACCCCCCACAAGTGACACCATTTTGGAAAGTAGACCCCCTAAGGAACTTATCTGGATGTGTGGTGAGCACTTTGACCCACCAAGTGCTTCACAGAAGTTTATAATGCAGAACCGTAAAAATAAAAAATCATATTTTTTCACAAAAATTATATTTTTGCCCCCAATTTTTTATTTTTCCAAGGGTAAGAGAAGAAATTGGACCTCAAAAGTTGTTGTCCAATTTGTCCCGAGTACGCTGATACCCCATATGTGGGGGTAAACCACTGTTTGGGCGCATGGGAGAGCTCGGAAGGGAAGGAGCGCCGTTTGACTTTTCAATGCAAAATTGACAGGAATTGAGATGGGACGCCATGTTGCGTTTGGAGAGCCACTGATGTGCCTAAACATTGAAACCCCCCACAAGTGACACCATTTTGGAAAGTAGACCCCCTAAGGAACTTATCTGGATGTGTGGTGAGCACTTTGACCCACCAAGGGCTTCACAGAAGTTTATAATGCAGAGCCATAAAAATAAAACAAAATTTTTTTCCCACAAAAATTATTTTTTAGCCCCCAGTTTTGTATTTTCCCTAGGGTAACAGGAGAAATTGGACCCCAAAAGTTGTTGTCCAATTTGTCCTGAGTACGCTGATACCCCATATGTGGGGGGGGAACCACCGTTTGGGCGCATGGGAGGGCTCGGAAGGGAAGGAGCGCCATTTGGAATGCAGACTTAGATGGAATGGTCTGCAGGCGTCACATTGCGTTTGCAGAGCCCCTAATGTGCCTAAACAGTAGAAACCCCCCACAAGTGACACCATTTTGGAAAGTAGACCCCCTAAGGAACTCATCTTGATGTGTTGTGAGAGCTTTGAACCCCCAAGTATTTCACTACAGTTTATAACGCAGAGCCATGCAAATAAAAAATATTTTTTTTTCCACAAAAATTATATTTTAGCCCCCAGTTTTGTATTTTTCCAAGGTTAGCAGGAGAAATTGGACCCTAAATGTTGTTGTCCAATTTGTCCTGAGTACGCTGATACCCGATATGTGGGGGGGAACCACCGTTTGGGCGCATGGGAGGGCTCGGAAGGGAAGGAGCATCATTTGGAATGCAGACTTAGTTGGATTGGTCTGCAGGCGTCACATTGCGTTTGCAGAGCCCCTAATGTACCTAAACAGTAGAAACCCCCCACAAGTGACCCCATATTGGAAACTAGACCCCTCAATGAACTTATCTAGATGTGTTGTGAGAACTTTGAACCCCCAAGTGTTTCACTACAGTTTATAACGCAGAGCCGTGAAAATAAAAAATCTTTTTGTTTTCCCACAAAAACTATTTTTTAGCCCCCAGTTTTGTATTTTCCCAAGGGTAACAGGAGAAATTGGTCCACAAAAGTTGTTGTCCAATTTGTCCTGAGTACGCTGATACCCCATATGTTGGGGTAAACCCCTGTTTGGGCACACAGGAGAGCTCGGAAGGGAAGGAGCACTGTTTTACTTTTTCAACGCAGAATTGGCTGGAATTGAGATCGGACGCCATGTCGTGTTTGGAGAGCCCCTGATGTGCCGAAACAGTGGAAACCCCCCAATTATAACTGAAACCCTAATCTAAACACACCCCTAACCCTAATTCCAACGGTAACCCTAACCACACCTCTAACCCAGACACACCCCTAACCCTAATTCCAACCCTATTCCCAACTGTAAATGTAATCTAAACCCTAACCCTAACTTTAGCCCCAACCCTAACTGTAGCCCCAACCCTAACCCTAACCCTAGCCCTAACCCTAACCCTAGCCCTAACCCTAGCCCTAACCCTAGCCCTAACCCTAGCCCTAACCCTAACCCTAACCCTAGCCCTAGCCCTAACCCTAGCCCTAACCCTAGCCCTAGCCCTAACCCTAGCCCTAACCCTAGCCCTAATGGGAAAATGGAAATAAATACATATTTTTTTATTTTTCCCTAACTAAGGGGGTGATGAAGGGGGGTTTGATTTACTTTTATAGCGAGTTTTTTAGCGGATTTTTATGATTGGCAGCCGTCACACACTGAAAGACCCTTTTTATTGCAAAAAATATTTTTTGCAATACCACATTTTGAGAGCTATAATTTTTCCATATTTTGGTCCACAGAGTCATGTGAGGTCTTGTTTTTTGCGGGACGAGTTGACGTTTTTATTGAAAACATTTTTGGGCACGTGACATTTTTTGATCGCTTTTTATTCCGATTTTTGTGAGGAAGAATGACCAAAAGCCAGCTATTCATGAATTTCTATTGGGGGAGGCGTTTATACCGTTCCGCGTTTGGTAAAATTGATAAATCAGTTTTATTCTTCGGGTCAGTACGATTACAGCGATACCTCATTTATATCATTTTTTTATGGTTTGGCGCTTTTATACGATAAAAACTATTTTACAGAAAAAATAATTATTTTTGCATCGCTTTATTCTCAGGACTATAACTTTTTTATTTTTTTGCTGATGATGCTGTATGGCGGCTCTTTTTTTGCGGGACAATATGACGCTTTCAGCGGTACCATGGTTATTTATATCTGTCCTTTTGATCGCGTGTTATTCCACTTTTTGTTCGGCGGTATGATAATAAAGCGTTGTTTTTTGCCTCGTTTTTTTTTCTTTTTTCTTACGGTGTTTACTGAAGGGGTTAACTAGTGGGACAGTTTTATAGGTCGGGTCGTTACGGACGCGGCGATACTAAATATGTGTACTTTTATTGGTTTTTTTTTTTTATTTAGATGAAGAAATGTATTTATGGGAATAATATTTTTTTTTTTTTTTCATTATTTTGGAATATATTTTTTTATTTTATTTTTTTTACACATTTGAAAAATTTTTTTTTTACTTTTTTACTTTGTCCCAGGGGGGGACATCACAGATCAGTGATCTGACAGTTTGCACAGCACTCTGTCAGATCACTGATCTGACATGCAGCGCTGCAGGCTTCACAGTGCCTGCTCTGAGCAGGCTCTGTGAAGCCACCTCCCTCCCTGCAGGACCCGGATCCGCGGCCATCTTGGATCCGGGGCTGGAGGGAGCAGGGAGGGAGGTGAGACCCTCGCAGCAACGCGATCACATCGCGTTGCTCCGGGGGTCTCAGGGAAGCCCGCAGGGAGCCCCCTCCCTGCGCGGTGCTTCCCTGCACCGCCGGCACATCGCGATCATCATAGTGCCGGATGTCAGCTGCGATAAGCAGCTGACACCCGGCCGCGATCGGCCGCGCTCCCCCCGTGAGCGCGGCCGATCGGCTATGACGTACTATCCCGTCCAGGGTCAGATAAGCCCAGGGCACCTCGACGGGATAGTACGTCTAAGGTCACAGAGGGGTTAAAGTGTCTCCGGTGTACCATTGTGTGTTTCGCCATTTTGTAACCATCTCCTTGTCAGGTCGTGCCACACCAGGACAGTCACTTCGTGACATTAGAGTTTACCTCTCCACTTAGCAAATAATGGTAGAAATATAGAAGAGTTTACCTCTCCACTCAGCAGATAATAGAAATATAGAAGAGTTTACCTCTCCACTCAGCAGATAATAATAGAAATATAGAAGAGTTTACCTCCCCACTCAGCAGATAATAATAGAAATATAGAAGAGTTTACCTCTCCACTCAGCAGATAATAATAGAAATATAGAAGAGTTTACCTCTCCACTCAGCAGATAATAATAGAAATATAGAAGAGTTTACCTCCCCACTCAGCAGATAATAATAGAAATATAGAAGAGTTTACCTCTCCACTCATCATATAATAATAGAAATATAGAAGAGTTTACCTCTCCACTCAGCAGATAATAATAGAAATATAGAAGAGTTTACCTCTCCGCTCAGCAGATAATAATAGAAATATAGAAGAGTTTACCTCTCCACTCAGCAGATAATAATAGAAATATAGAAGAGTTTACCTCCCCACTCAGCAGATAATAATAGAAATATAGAAGAGTTTACCTCTCCGCTCAGCAGATAATAGAAATATAGAAGAGTTTACCTCTCCACTCAGCAGATAATAGAAATATAGAAGAGTTTACCTCTCCACTCAGCAGATAATAGAAATATAGAAGAGTTTACCTCTCCACTCAGCAGATAATAGAAATATAGAAGAGTTTACCTCTCCACTCAGCAGATAATAATAGAAATATAGAAGAGTTTACCTCTCCGCTCAGCAGATAATAGAAATATAGAAGAGTTTACCTCTCCGCTCAGCAGATAATAGAAATATAGAAGAGTTTACCTCTCCACTCAGCAGATAATAATAGAAATATAGAAGAGTTTACCTCTCCACTCAGCAGATAATAGAAATATAGAAGAGTTTACCTCTCCACTCAGCAGATAATAATAGAAATATAGAAGAGTTTACCTCTCCACTCAGCAGATAATAATAGAAATATAGAAGAGTTTACCTCTCCGCTCAGCATATAATAGAAATATAGAAGAGTTTACCTCTCCACTCAGCAGATAATAATAGAAATATAGAAGAGTTTACCTCTCCACTCAGCAGATAATAATAGAAATATAGAAGAGTTTACCTCTCCGCTCAGCAGATAATAGATATATAGAAGAGTTTACCTCTCCGCTCAGCAGATAATAATAGAAATATAGAAGAGTTTACCTCTCCACTCAGCAGATAATAGAAATATAGAAGAGTTTACCTCTCCGCTCAGCAGATAATAATAGAAATATAGGAGTTTACCTCTCCACTCAGCAGATAATAATAGAAATATAGAAGAGTTTACCTCTCCGCTCAGCAGATAATAATAGAAATATAGGAGTTTACCTCTCCACTCAGCAGATAATAATAGATATATAGAAGAGTTTACCTCTCCACTCAGCAGATAATAATAGAAATATAGAAGAGTTTACCTCTCCACTCAGCAGATAATAGAAATATAGAAGAGTTTACCTCTCCACTCAGCAGATAATAACAGAAATATAGAAGAGTTTACCTCTCCACTCAGCAGATAATAATAGAAATATAGAAGAGTTTACCTCTCCGCTCAGCAGATAATAGAAATATAGAAGAGTTTACCTCTCCGCTCAGCAGATAATAGAAATATAGAAGAGTTTACCTCTCCACTCAGCAGATAATAATAGAAATATAGAAGAGTTTACCTCTCCACTCAGCAGATAATAGAAATATAGAAGAGTTTACCTCTCCACTCAGCAGATAATAACAGAAATATAGAAGAGTTTACCTCTCCACTCAGCAGATAATAATAGAAATATAGAAGAGTTTACCTCTCCGCTCAGCAGATAATAGATATATAGAAGAGTTTACCTCTCCGCTCAGCAGATAATAATAGAAATATAGAAGAGTTTACCTCTCCACTCAGCAGATAATAGAAATATAGAAGAGTTTACCTCTCCACTCAGCAGATAATAATAGAAATATAGAAGAGTTTACCTCTCCACTCAGCAGATAATAATAGATATATAGAAGAGTTTACCTCTCCACTCAGCAGATAATAATAGAAATATAGAAGAGTTTACCTCTCCACTCAGCAGATAATAATAGAAATATAGAAGAGTTTACCTCTCCACTCAGCAGATAATAATAGAAATATAGAAGAGTTTACCTCTCCACTCAGCAGATAATAGAAATATAGAAGAGTTTACCTCTCCACTCAGCAGATAATAATAGAAATATAGAAGAGTTTACCTCTCCACTCAGCAGATAATAATAGAAATATAGAAGAGTTTATCTCTCCACTCAGCAGATAATAATAGATATATAGAAGAGTTTACCTCTCCACTCAGCAGATAATAATAGAAATATAGAAGAGTTTACCTCTCCGCTCAGCAGATAATAATAGAAATATAGAAGAGTTTACCACTCCACTCAGCAGATAACCGAAATATAGAAGAGTTTACCTCTCCACTCAGCAGATAATAGAAATATAGAAGAGTTTACCTCTCCGCTCAGCAGATAATAATAGATATATAGAAGAGTTTACCTCTCCACTCAGCAGATATTAGAAATATAGAAGAGTTTACCTCTCCGCTCAGCAGATAATAATAGATATATAGAAGAGTTTACCTCTCCACTCAGCAGATAATAATAGAAATATAGAAGAGTTTACCTCTCCACTCAGCAGATAATAGAAATATAGAAGAGTTTACCTCTCCACTCAGCAGATAATAGAAATATAGAAGAGTTTACCTCTCCGCTCAGCAGATAATAATAGAAATATAGAAGAGTTTACCTCTCCGCTCAGCAGATAATAATAGAAATATAGAAGAGTTTACCTCTCCACTCAGTAGGTAATAATAGAAATATATAAGAGTTTACCTCTCCACTCAGCAGATAATAGAAATATAGAAGAGTTTACCTCTCCGCTCAGCAGATAATAATAGAAATATAGAAGAGTTTACCTCTCCACTCAGCAGATAATAGAAATATAGAAGAGTTTACCTCTCCACTCAGCAGATAATAGAAATATAGAAGAGTTTACCTCTCCACTCAGCAGATAATAGAAATATAGAAGAGTTTACCTCTCCGCTCAGCAGATAATAATAGATATATAGAAGAGTTTACCTCTCCACTCAGCAGATATTAGAAATATAGAAGAGTTTACCTCTCCGCTCAGCAGATAATAATAGATATATAGAAGAGTTTACCTCTCCACTCAGCAGATAATAATAGAAATATAGAAGAGTTTACCTCTCCACTCAGCAGATAATAGAAATATAGAAGAGTTTACCTCTCCACTCAGCAGATAATAGAAATATAGAAGAGTTTACCTCTCCGCTCAGCAGATAATAATAGAAATATAGAAGAGTTTACCTCTCCGCTCAGCAGATAATAATAGAAATATAGAAGAGTTTACCTCTCCACTCAGCAGATAATAATAGAAATATAGAAGAGTTTACCTCTCCACTCAGCAGATAATAGAAATATAGAAGAGTTTACCTCTCCGCTCAGCAGATAATAATAGAAATATAGAAGAGTTTACCTCTCCACTCAGCAGATAATAGAAATATAGAAGAGTTTACCTCTCCGCTCAGCAGATAATAATAGAAATATAGAAGAGTTTACCTCTCCGCTCAGCAGATAATAATAGAAATATAGAAGAGTTTACCTCTCCACTCAGTAGGTAATAATAGAAATATAAAAGAGTTTACCTCTCCACTCAGCAGATAATAATAGAAATATAGAAGAGTTTACCTCTCCACTCTGCAGATAATAATAGAAATATAGAAGAGTTTACCTCTCCACTCAGCAGATAATAGAAATGTAGAAGAGTTTACCTCTCCGCTCAGCAGATAATAATAGATATATAGAAGAGTTTACCTCTCCACTCAGCATATAATAGAAATATAGAAGAGTTTACCTCTCCACTGAGCAGATAATAGAAATATAGAAGAGTTTACCTCTCCACTCAGCAGATAATAGAAATATAGAAGAGTTTACCTCTCCGCTCAGCAGATAATAATAGAAATATAGAGGAGTTTACCTCTCCGCTCAGCAGATAATAGAAATATAGAAGAGTTTACCTCTCCACTCAGCAGATAATAGAAATATAGAAGAGTTTACCTCTCCGCTCAGCAGATAACAATAGAAATATAGAAGAGTTTACCTCTCCACTCAGCATATAATAGAAATATAGAAGAGTTTACCTCTCCACTCAGCAGATAATAGAAATATAGAAGAGTTTACCTCTCCGCTCAGCAGATAATAATAGAAATATAGAAGAGTTTACCTCTCCGCTCAGCAGATAATAGAAATATAGAAGAGTTTACCTCTCCACTCAGCAGATAATAGAAATATAGAAGAGTTTACCTCTCCACTCAGCAGATAGTAGAAATATAGAAGAGTTTACCTCTCCACTCAGCAGATAATAGAAATATAGAAGAGTTTACCTCTCCGCTCAGCAGATAATAATAGAAATATAGAAGAGTTTACCTCTCCACTGAGCAGATAATAGAAATATAGAAGAGTTTACCTCTCCACTCAGCAAATAGAAATATAGAAGAGTTTACCTCTCCGCTCAGCAGATAATAATAGAAATATAGAAGAGTTTACCTCTCCGCTCAGCAGATAATAGAAATATAGAAGAGTTTACCTCTCCACTCAGCAGATAATAGAAATATAGAAGAGTTTACCTCTCCGCTCAGCAGATAACAATAGAAATATAGAAGAGTTTACCTCTCCACTCAGCATATAATAGAAATATAGAAGAGTTTACCTCTCCACTCAGCAGATAATAGAAATATAGAAGAGTTTACCTCTCCGCTCAGCAGATAATAATAGAAATATAGAAGAGTTTACCTCTCCGCTCAGCAGATAATAGAAATATAGAAGAGTTTACCTCTCCACTCAGCAGATAATAGAAATATAGAAGAGTTTACCTCTCCACTCAGCAGATAGTAGAAATATAGAAGAGTTTACCTCTCCACTCAGCAGATAATAGAAATATAGAAGAGTTTACCTCTCCGCTCAGCAGATAATAGAAATATAGAAGAGTTTACCTCTCCACTGAGCAGATAATAGAAATATAGAAGAGTTTACCTCTCCACTCAGCAAATAGAAATATAGAAGAGTTTACCTCTCCGCTCAGCAGATAATAATAGAAATATAGAAGAGTTTACCTCTCCGCTCAGCAGATAATAATAGAAATATAGAAGAGTTTACCTCTCCGCTCAGCAGATAATAGAAATATAGAAGAGTTTACCTCTCCACTCAGCAGATAATAATAGAAATATAGAAGAGTTTACCCATAAAGGCAACAGGTTTCTGCTAATAACCAAGAAAAATTATCTTTCACAATTGGTGCAGAATCCAACCAGAGGAGCAGCACTTTTAGACCTAATACTATCTAATAGACCTGACAGAATAACAAATCTGCAGGTGGTCGGGCATCTAGGAAATAGCGACCACAATATTGTACAGATTCACCTGTCTTTCACTAGGGGGACTTGTCAGGGAGTCACAAAAACATTGAACTTTAGGAAGGCAAAGTTTGAACAGCTTAGAGATGCCCTTAATCTGGTAGACTGGGACAATATCCTCAGAAATAAGAATACAGATAATAAATGGGAAATGTTTAAGAACATCCTAAATAGGCAGTGTAAGCGGTTTATACCTTGTGGGAATAAAAGGACTAGAAATAGGAAAAACCCAATGTGGCTAAACAAAGAAGTAAGACAGGCAATTAACAGTAAAAAGAAAGCATTTGCACTACTAAAGCAGGATGGCACCATTGAAGCTCTAAAAAACTATAGGGAGAAAAATACTTTATCTAAAAAACTAATTAAAGCTGCCAAAAAGGAAACAGAGAAGCACATTGCTAAGGAGAGTAAAACTAATCCCAAACTGTTCTTCAACTATATCAATAGTAAAAGAATAAAAACTGAAAATGTAGGCCCCTTAAAAAATAGTGAGGAAAGAATGGTTGTAGATGACGAGGAAAAAGCTAACATATTAAACACCTTCTTCTCCACGGTATTCACGGTGGAAAATGAAATGCTAGGTGAAATCCCAAGAAACAATGAAAACCCTATATTAAGGGTCACCAATCTAACCCAAGAAGAGGTGCGAAACCGGCTAAATAAGATTAAAATAGATAAATCTCCGGGTCCGGATGGCGTACACCCACGAGTACTAAGAGAACTAAGTAATGTAATAGATAAACCATTATTTCTTATTTTTAGTGACTCTATAGCGACAGGGTCTGTTCCGCAGGACTGGCGCATAGCAAATGTGGTGCCAATATTCAAAAAGGGCTCTAAAAGTGAACCTGGAAATTATAGGCCAGTAAGTCTAACCTCTATTGTTGGTAAAATATTTGAAGGGTTTCTGAGGGATGTTATTCTGGATTATCTCAATGAGAATAACTGTTTAACTCCATATCAGCATGGGTTTATGAGAAATCGCTCCTGTCAAACCAATCTAATCAGTTTTTATGAAGAGGTAAGCTATAGGCTGGACCACGGTGAGTCATTGGACGTGGTATATCTCGATTTTTCCAAAGCGTTTGATACCGTGCCGCACAAGAGGTTGGTACACAAAATGAGAATGCTTGGTCTGGGGGAAAATGTGTGTAAATGGGTTAGTAACTGGCTTAGTGATAGAAAGCAGAGGGTGGTTATAAATGGTATAGTCTCTAACTGGGTCGCTGTGACCAGTGGGGTACCGCAGGGGTCAGTATTGGGACCTGTTCTCTTCAACATATTCATTAATGATCTGGTAGAAGGTTTACACAGTAAAATATCGATATTTGCAGATGATACAAAACTATGTAAAGCAGTTAATACAAGAGAAGATAGTATTCTGCTACAGATGGATCTGGATAAGTTGGAAACTTGGGCTGAAAGGTGGCAGATGAGGTTTAACAATGATAAATGTAAGGTTATACACATGGGAAGAGGGAATCAATATCACCATTACACACTGAACGGGAAACCACTGGGTAAATCTGACAGGGAGAAGGACTTGGGGATCCTAGTTAATGATAAACTTACCTGGAGCAGCCAGTGCCAGGCAGCAGCTGCCAAGGCAAACAGGATCATGGGGTGCATTAAAAGAGGTCTGGATACACATGATGAGAGCATTATACTGCCTCTGTACAAATCCCTAGTTAGACCGCACATGGAGTACTGTGTCCAGTTTTGGGCACCGGTGCTCAGGAAGGATATAATGGAACTAGAGAGAGTACAAAGGAGGGCAACAAAATTAATAAAGGGGATGGGAGAACTACAATACCCAGATAGATTAGCGAAATTAGGATTATTTAGTCTTGAAAAAAGACGACTGAGGGGCGATCTAATAACCATGTATAAGTATATAAGGGGACAATACAAATATCTCGCTGAGGATCTGTTTATACCAAGGAAGGTGACGGGCACAAGGGGGCATTCTTTGCGTCTGGAGGAGAGAAGGTTTTTCCACCAACATAGAAGAGGATTCTTTACTGTTAGGGCAGTGAGAATCTGGAATTGCTTGCCTGAGGAGGTGGTGATGGCGAACTCAGTCGAGGGGTTCAAGAGAGGCCTGGATGTCTTCCTGGAGCAGAACAATATTGTATCATACAATTATTAGGTTCTGTAGAAGGACGTAGATCTGGGGATTTATTATGATGGAATATAGGCTGAACTGGATGGACAAATGTCTTTTTTCGGCCTTACTAACTATGTTACTATGTTACCTCTCCACTCAGCAGATAATAGAAATATAGAAGAGTTTACCTCTCCACTCAGCAGATAATAATAGATATATAGAAGAGTTTACCTCTCCACTCAGCAGATAATAATAGATATATAGAAGAGTTTACCTCTACACTCAGCAGATAATAATAGAAATATAGAAGAGTTTACCTCTCCACTCAGCAGATAATAATAGAAATATAGAAGAGTTTACCTCTCCGCTCAGCAGATAATAGAAATATAGAAGAGTTTACCTCTCCACTCAGCAGATAATAATAGAAATATAGAAGAGTTTACCTCTCCACTCAGCAGATAATAATAGAAATATAGAAGAGTTTACCTCTCCACTCAGCAGATAATAATAGAAATATAGAAGAGTTTACCTCTCCACTCAGCAGATAATAATAGAAATATAGAAGAGTTTACCTCTCCACTCAGCAGATAATAATAGAAATATAGAAGAGTTTACCTCTCCGCTCAGCAGATAATAATAGAAATATATAAGAGTTTACCTCTCCACTCAGCATATAATAGAAATATAGAAGAGTTTACCTCTCCACTCAGCATATAATAGAAATACAGAAGAGTTTACCTCTCCACTCAGCAGATAATAATAGAAATATAGATGAGTTTACCTCTCCGCTCAGCAGATAATAACAGAAATATAGAAGAGTTTACCTCTCCACTCAGCAGATAATAATAGAAATATAGAAGAGTTTACCTCTCCACTCAGCAGATAATAATAGAAATATAGAAGAGTTTACCTCTCCGCTCAGCAGATAATAGAAATATAGAAAAGTTTACCTCTCCGCTCAGCAGATAATAATAGATATATAGAAGAGTTTACCTCTACACTCAGCAGATAATAATAGAAATATAGAAGAGTTTACCTCTCCACTCAGCAGATAATAATAGAAATATAGAAGAGTTTACCTCTCCGCTCAGCAGATAATAGAAATATAGAAGAGTTTACCTCTCCACTCAGCAGATAATAATAGAAATATAGAAGAGTTTACCTCTCCACTCAGCATATAATAGAAATACAGAAGAGTTTACCTCTCCACTCAGCAGATAATAATAGAAATATAGATGAGTTTACCTCTCCGCTCAGCAGATAATAACAGAAATATAGAAGAGTTTACCTCTCCACTCAGCAGATAATAATAGATATATAGAAGAGTTTACCTCTCCACTCAGCAGATAATAATAGAAATATAGAAGAGTTTACCTCTCCGCTCAGCAGATAATAGAAATATAGAAGAGTTTACCTCTCCACTCAGCAGATAATAATAGAAATATAGAAGAGTTTACCTCTCCACTCAGCAGATAATAATAGAAATATAGAAGAGTTTACCTCTCCGCTCAGCAGATAATAATAGAAATATAGAAGAGTTTACCTCTCCACTCAGCATATAATAGATATATAGAAGAGTTTACCTGATGTGCCTAAACATTGAAACCCCCCACAAGTGACACCATTTTGGAAAGTAGACCCCCTAAGGAACTTATCTGGATGTGTGGTGAGCACTTTGACCCACCAAGGGCTTCACAGAAGTTTATAATGCAGAGCCATAAAAATAAAACAAAATTTTTTTCCCACAAAAATTATTTTTTAGCCCCCAGTTTTGTATTTTCCCTAGGGTAACAGGAGAAATTGGACCCCAAAAGTTGTTGTCCAATTTGTCTTGAGTACGCTGATACCCCATATGTGGGGGGGATCCACCGTTTGGGCGCATGGGAGGGCTCGGAAGGGAAGGAGCGCCATTTGGAATGCAGACTTAGATGGAATGGTCTGCAGGCGTCACATTGCGTTTGCAGAGCCCCTAATGTACCTAAACAGTAGAAACCCCCCACAAGTGACACCATTTTGGAAAGTAGACCCCCTAAGGAACTCATCTTGATGTGTTGTGAGAGCTTTGAACCCCCAAGTGTTTCACTACAGTTTATAACGCAGAGCCGTGAAAATAAAAAATCTTTTTGTTTTCCCACAAAAACTATTTTTTAGCCCCCAGTTTTGTATTTTCCCAAGGGTAACAGGAGAAATTGGACCCAAAAAGTTGTTGTCCAATTTGTCCTGAGTACGCTGATACCCCATATGTTGGGGTAAACCCCTGTTTGGGCACACAGGAGAGCTCGGAAGGGAAGGAGCACTGTTTTACTTTTTCAACGCAGAATTGGCTGGAATTGAGATCGGACGCCATGTCGTGTTTGGAGAGCCCCTGATGTGCCGAAACAGTGGAAACCCCCCAATTATAACTGAAACCCTAATCTAAACACACCCCTAACCCTAATTCCAACGGTAACCCTAACCACACCTCTAACCCAGACACACCCCTAACCCTAATCCCAACCCTATTCCCAACTGTAAATGTAATCTAAACCCTAACCCTAACTTTAGCCCCAACCCTAACTGTAGCCCCAACCCTAACCCTAGCCCTAACCCTAGCCCTAACCCTAGCCCTAGCCCTAGCCCTAACCCTAACCCTAACCCTAGCCCTAACCCTAACCCTAGCCCTAACCCTAGCCCTAGCCCTAACCCTAGCCCTAACCCTAGCCCTAGCCCTAACCCTAGCCCTAATGGGAAAATGGAAATAAATACATATTTTTTTATTTTTCCCTAACTAAGGGGGTGATGAAGGGGGGTTTGATTTACTTTTATAGCGAGTTTTTTAGCGGATTTTTATGATTGGCAGCCGTCACACACTGAAAGACCCTTTTTATTGCAAAAAATATTTTTTGCAATACCACATTTTGAGAGCTATAATTTTTCCATATTTTGGTCCACAGAGTCATGTGAGGTCTTGTTTTTTGCGGGACGAGTTGACGTTTTTATTGAAAACATTTTTGGGCACGTGACATTTTTTGATCGCTTTTTATTCCGATTTTTGTGAGGAAGAATGACCAAAAGCCAGCTATTCATGAATTTCTATTGGGGGAGGCGTTTATACCGTTCCGCGTTTGGTAAAATTGATAAATCAGTTTTATTCTTCGGGTCAGTACGATTACAGCGATACCTCATTTATATCATTTTTTTATGGTTTGGCGCTTTTATACGATAAAAACTATTTTACAGAAAAAATAATTATTTTTGCATCGCTTTATTCTCAGGACTATAACTTTTTTATTTTTTTGCTGATGATGCTGTATGGCGGCTCTTTTTTTGCGGGACAATATGACGCTTTCAGCGGTACCATGGCTATTTATATCTGTCCTTTTGATCGCGTGTTATTCCACTTTTTGTTCGGCGGTATGATAATAAAGCGTTGTTTTTTGCCTCGTTTTTTTTTTTTTTTTTCTTACGGTGTTTACTGAAGGGGTTAACTAGTGGGACAGTTTTATAGGTCGGGTCGTTACGGACGCGGCGATACTAAATATGTGTACTTTTATTGTTTGTTTTTTTTTATTTAGATGAAGAAATGTATTTATGGGAATAATATATTTTTTTTTTTTCATTATTTTGGAATATTTTTTTTTATTTTTTTTTTTTTTTACACATTTGGAAATTTTTTTTTTTGTTTTTTACTTTGTCCCAGGGGGGGACATCACAGATCAGTGATCTGACAGTTTGCACAGCACTCTGTCAGATCACTGATCTGACATGCAGCGCTGCAGGCTTCACAGTGCCTGCTCTGAGCAGGCTCTGTGAAGCCACCTCCCTCCCTGCAGGACCCGGATCCGCGGCCATCTTGGATCCGGGGCTGGAGGGAGCAGGGAGGGAGGTGAGACCCTCGCAGCAACGCGATCACATCGCGTTGCTCCGGGGGTCTCAGGGAAGCCCGCAGGGAGCCCCCTCCCTGCGCGGTGCTTCCCTGCACCGCCGGCACATCGCGATCATCTTTGATCGCGGTGTGCCAGGGGTTAATGTGCCGGGGGCGGTCCGTGACCGCTCCTGGCACATAGTGCCGGATGTCAGCTGCGATAAGCAGCTGACACCCGGCCGCGATCGGCCGCGCTCCCCCCGTGAGCGCGGCCGATCGGCTATGACGTACTATCCCGTCCAGGGTCAGATAAGCCCAGGGCACCTCGACGGGATAGTACGTCTAAGGTCACAGAGGGGTTAAAGTGTCTCCGGTGTACCATTGTGTGTTTCGCCATTTTGTAACCATCTCCTTGTCAGGTCGTGCCACACCAGGACAGTCACTTCGTGACATTAGAGTTTACCTCTCCACTTAGCAAATAATGGTAGAAATATAGAAGAGTTTACCTCTCCACTCAGCAGATAATAGAAATATAGAAGAGTTTACCTCTCCACTCAGCAGATAATAGAAATATAGAAGAGTTTACCTCTCCACTCAGCAGATAATAATAGATATATAGAAGAGTTTACCTCTCCACTCAGCAGATAATAATAGATATATAGAAGAGTTTACCTCTCCACTCAGCAGATAATGATAGAAATATAGAAGAGTTTACCTCTCCACTTAGCAAATAATGGTAGAAATATAGAAGAGTTTACCTCTCCGCTCAGCAGATAATAATAGAAATATAGAAGAGTTTACCTCTCCGCTCAGCAGATAATAGAAATATAGAAGTTTACCTCTCCGCTCAGCAGATAATAATAGAAATATAGAAGAGTTTACCTCTCCACTGAGCAGATAATAGAAATATAGAAGAGTTTACCTCTCCGCTCAGCAGATAATAATAGAAATATAGAAGAGTTTACCTCTCCACTCAGCAGATAATAGAAATATAGAAGTTTACCTCTCCGCTCAGCAGATAATAATAGAAATATAGAAGAGTTTACCTCTCCGCTCAGCAGATAATAGAAATATAGAAGTTTACCTCTCCGCTCAGCAGATAATAATAGAAATATAGAAGAGTTTACCTCTCCGCTCAGCAGATAATAATAGATATATAGAAGAGTTTACCTCTCCACTCAGCAGATAATAATAGAAATATAGAAGAGTTTACCTCTCCACTCAGCAGATAATAATAGAAATATAGAAGAGTTTACCTCTCCACTCAGCAGATAATGATAGAAATATAGAAGAGTTTACCTCTCCACTCAGCAGATAATAGAAATATAGAAGAGTTTACCTCTCCACTCATCAGATAATAGATATATAGAAGAGTTTACCTCTCCGCTCAGCAGATAATAGAAATATAGATGAGTTTTCCTCTCCGCTCAGCAGATAATAGAAATATAGAAGAGTTTACCTCTCCACTCAGCAGATAATAATAGAAATATAGAAGAGTTTATCTCTCCACTCAGCAGATAATAGATATATAGAAGAGTTTACCTCTCCACTCAGCAGATAATAATAGAAATATAGAAGAGTTTACCTCTCCGCTCAGCAGATAATAATAGAAATATAGAAGAGTTTACCTCTCCGCTCAGCAGATAATAGAAATATAGAAGAGTTTACCTCTCCACTCAGCAGATAATAGAAATATAGAAGAGTTTACCTCTCCACTCAGCAGATAATAATAGAAATATAGAAGAGTTTATCTCTCCACTCAGCAGATAATAGATATATAGAAGAGTTTACCTGTCCGCTCAGCAGATAATAGAAATATAGATGAGTTTTCCTCTCCACTCAGCAGATAATAGAAATATAGAAGAGTTTACCTCTCCACTCAGCAGATAATAATAGAAATATAGAAGAGTTTACCTCTCCACTCAGCAGATAATAATAGAAATATAGAAGAGTTTATCTCTCCACTCAGCAGATAATAGAAATATAGAAGAGTTTACCTCTCCGCTCATCAGATAATAGAAATATAGAAGAGTTTACCTCTCCGCTCAGCAGATAATAATAGAAATATAGAAGAGTTTACCTCTCCGCTCAGCAGATAATAGAAATATAGAAGAGTTTACCTCTCCACTCAGCAGATAATAGAAATATAGAAGAGTTTACCTCTCCACTCAGCAGATAATAATAGAAATATAGAAGAGTTTACCTCTCCGCTCAGCAGATAATAGATATATAGAAGAGTTTACCTCTCCGCTCAGCAGATAATAATAGATATATAGAAGAGTTTACCTCTCCACTCAGCAGATAATAATAGAAATATAGAAGAGTTTATCTCTCCACTCAGCAGATAATAGATATATAGAAGAGTTTACCTCTCCGCTCAGCAGATAATAATAGATATATAGAAGAGTTTACCTCTCCACTCAGCAGATAATAATAGAAATATAGAAGAGTTTATCTCTCCACTCAGCAGATAATAATAGAAATATAGAAGAGTTTATCTCTCCACTCAGCAGATAATAGAAATATAGAAGAGTTTACCTCTCCGCTCAGCAGATAATAGATATATAGAAGAGTTTACCTCTCCGCTCAGCAGATAATAATAGATATATAGAAGAGTTTACCTCTCCACTCAGCAGATAATAATAGAAATATAGAAGAGTTTACCTCTCCACTCAGCAGATAATAGAAATATAGAAGAGTTTACCTCTCCACTCAGCAGATAATAATAGAAATATAGAAGAGTTTATCTCTCCACTCAGCAGATAATAGATATATAGAAGAGTTTACCTCTCCACTCAGCAGATAATAGAAATATAGAAGAGTTTACCTCTCCACTCAGCAGATAATAATAGAAATATAGAAGAGTTTACCTCTCCACTCAGCAGATAATAATAGAAATATAGAAGAGTTTACCTCTCCACTCAGCAGATAATAGAAATATAGAAGAGTTTACCTCTCCACTCAGCAGATATTAGAAATATAGAAGAGTTTACCTCTCCACTCAGCAGATAATAGAAATATAGAAGAGTTTACCTCTCCACTCAGCAGATAATAATAGAAATATAGAAGAGTTTACCTCTCCACTCAGCAGATAATAATACAAATATAGAAGAGTTTACCTCTCCACTCAGCATATAATAGATATATAGAAGAGTTTACCTCTCCACTCAGCAGATAATAATACAAATATAGAAGAGTTTACCTCTCCACTCAGCATATAATAGATATATAGAAGAGTTTACCTCTCCACTCAGCAGATAATAGAAATATAGAAGAGTTTACCTCTCCACTCAGCAGATAATAATACAAATATAGAAGAGTTTACCTCTCCACTCAGCAGATAATAGAAATATAGAAGAGTTTACCTCTCCACTCAGCAGATAATAATAGAAATATAGAAGAGTTTACCTCTCCACTCAGCAGATAATAATAGAAATATAGAAGAGTTTACATCTCCACTCAGCAGATAATAGAAATATAGAAGAGTTTACCTCTCCACTCAGCAGATAATAGAAATATAGAAGAGTTTACCTCTCCACTCAGCAGATAATGATAGAAATATAGAAGAGTTTACCTCTCCACTCAGCAGATAATAATAGAAATATAGAAGAGTTTACCTCTCCACTCAGCAGATAATAATAGAAATATAGAAGAGTTTACCTCTCCACTCAGCAGATAATAGAAATATAGAAGAGTTTACCTCTCCACTCAGCAGATAATAGAAATATAGAAGAGTTTACCTCTCCACTCAGCAGATAATAGAAATATAGAAGAGTTTACCTCTCCGCTCAGCAGATAATAGAAATATAGAAGAGTTTACCTCTCCACTCAGCAGATAATAGAAATATAGAAGAGTTTACCTCTCCACTCAGCAGATAATAGAAATATAGAAGAGTTTACCTCTCCCCTCAGCAGATAATAGAAATATAGAAGAGTTTACCTCTCCACTCAGCAGATAATAATAGAAATATAGAAGAGTTTACCTCTCCGCTCAGCAGATAATAATAGAAATATAGAAGAGTTTACCTCTCCACTCAGCAGATAATAATAGAAATATAGAAGAGTTTACCTCTCCACTCAGCAGATAATAATAGAAATCTAGAAGAGTTTACCTCTCCACTCAGCAGATAATAATAGAAATATAGAAGAGTTTACCTCTCCACTCAGCAGATAATAATAGAAATATAGAAGAGTTTACCTCTCCACTCAGCAGATAATAGAAATATAGAAGAGTTTACCTCTCCACTCAGCAGATAATAGAAATATAGAAGAGTTTACCTCTCCACTCAGCAGATAATAATAGAAATATAGAAGAGTTTACCTCTCCGCTCAGCAGATAATAATAGAAATATAGAAGAGTTTACCTCTCCACTCAGCGATGATCAAGGATGTGACCGATAGGATACCAAAGCTCTTCAGCTCCAAGGACGTCCACCCATTTCTTCTGATACATGTTGGCACCAATGACACGGCAAGGAAGGACCTACCGACAATCTGCAAGGACTTTGAAGAGTTGGGGAAGAAAGTAAAGGAACTGGATGCACAGGTAGTTTTTTCTTCTATCCTTCCAGTAGACGGGCATGGCACCAGGAGATGGAACAGGATCCTTGATGCAAACAACTGGCTAAGACGATGGTGCAGACAACAAGGATTTGGATTCCTGGACCACGGTGTGAATTACTGGTATGATGGACTCCTCGCCAGAGACGGACTACACCTCAACAAACCTGGGAAACACACATTCGCCAGAAGACTCGCTACACTCATCAGGAGGGCGTTAAACTAGAAGAAGAGGGGACGGGAAGAAAAACATTAGACTCGAACAAAGACGACCCAGGAAAACATACTCAGAAGGGAGGTAAGAACATTTCTAAAACAATCCACAGTGAGGAGATTGGAACAAAACAAAATCCTCTAAACTGCATGCTCGCAAACGCCAGAAGCCTGACAAACAAGATGGAAGAACTAGAAGCAGAAATATCTACAGGTAACTTTGACATAGTGGGAATAACCGAGACATGGTTAGATGAAAGCTATGACTGGGCAGTTAACTTACAGGGTTACAGTCTGTTTAGAAAGGATCGTAAAAATCGGAGAGGGGGAGGGGTTTGTCTCTATGTAAAGTCTTGTCTAAAGTCCACTTTAAGGGAGGATATTAGCGAAGGGAATGAGGATGTCGAGTCCATATGGGTTGAAATTCATGGAGGGAAAAATGGTAACAAAATTCTCATTGGGGTCTGTTACAAACCCCCAAATATAACAGAAAGCATGGAAAGTCTACTTGTAAAGCAGATAGATGAAGCTGCAACCCATAATGAGGTCCTGGTTATGGGGGACTTTAACTACCCGGATATTAACTGGGAAACAGAAACCTGTGAAACCCATAAAGGCAACAGGTTTCTGCTAATAACCAAGAAAAATTATCTTTCACAATTGGTGCAGAATCCAACCAGAGGAGCAGCACTTTTAGACCTAATACTATCTAATAGACCTGACAGAATAACAAATCTGCAGGTGGTTGGGCATTTAGGAAATAGCGACCACAATATTGTGCAGTTTCACCTGTCTTTCACTAGGGGGACTTGTCAGGGAGTCACAAAATCATTGAACTTTAGGAAGGCAAAGTTTGAACAGCTTAGAGATGCCCTTAATCTGGTAGACTGGGACAATATCCTCAGAAATGAGAATACAGATAATAAATGGGAAATGTTTAAGAACATCCTAAATAGGCAGTGTAAGCGGTTTATACCTTGTGGGAATAAAAGGACTAGAAATAGGAAAAACCCAATGTGGCTAAACAAAGAAGTAAGACAGGCAATTAACAGTAAAAAGAAAGCATTTGCACTACTAAAGCAGGATGGCACCATTGAAGCTCTAAAAAACTATAGGGAGAAAAATACTTTATCTAAAAAACTAATTAAAGCTGCCAAAAAGGAAACAGAGAAGCACATTGCTAAGGAGAGTAAAACTAATCCCAAACTGTTCTTCAACTATATCAATAGTAAAAGAATAAAAACTGAAAATGTAGGCCCCTTAAAAAATAGTGAGGAAAGAATGGTTGTAGATGACGAGGAAAAAGCTAACATATTAAACACCTTTTTCTCCACGGTATTCACGGTGGAAAATGAAATGCTAGGTGAAATCCCAAGAAACAATGAAAACCCTATATTAAGGGTCACCAATCTAACCCAAGAAGAGGTGCGAAACCGGCTAAATAAGATTAAAATAGATAAATCTCCGGGTCCGGATGGCATACACCCACGAGTACTAAGAGAACTAAGTAATGTAATAGATAAACCATTATTTCTTATTTTTAGGGACTCTATAGCGACAGGGTCTGTTCCGCAGGACTGGCGCATAGCAAATGTGGTGCCAATATTCAAAAAGGGCTCTAAAAGTGAACCTGGAAATTATAGGCCAGTAAGTCTAACCTCTATTGTTGGTAAAATATTTGAAGGGTTTCTGAGGGATGTTATTCTGGATTATCTCAATGAGAATAACTGTTTAACTCCATATCAGCATGGGTTTATGAGAAATCGCTCCTGTCAAACCAATCTAATCAGTTTTTATGAAGAGGTAAGCTACAGACTGGACCACGGTGAGTCATTGGACGTGGTATATCTCGATTTTTCCAAAGCGTTTGATACCGTGCCGCACAAGAGGTTGGTACACAAAATGAGAATGCTTGGTCTGGGGGAAAATGTGTGTAAATGGGTTAGTAACTGGCTTAGTGATAGAAAGCAGAGGGTGGTTATAAATGGTATAGTCTCTAACTGGGTCGCTGTGACCAGTGGGGTACCGCAGGGGTCAGTATTGGGACCTGTTCTCTTCAACATATTCATTAATGATCTGGTAGAAGGTTTACACAGTAAAATATCGATATTTGCAGATGATACAAAACTATGTAAAGCAGTTAATACAAGAGAAGATAGTATTCTGCTACAGATGGATCTGGATAAGTTGGAAACTTGGGCTGAAAGGTGGCAGATGAGGTTTAACAATGATAAATGTAAGGTTATACACATGGGAAGAGGGAATCAATATCACCATTACACACTGAACGGGAAACCACTGGGTAAATCTGACAGGGAGAAGGACTTGGGGATCCTAGTTAATGATAAACTTACCTGGAGCAGCCAGTGCCAGGCAGCAGCTGCCAAGGCAAACAGGATCATGGGGTGCATTAAAAGAGGTCTGGATACACATGATGAGAGCATTATACTGCCTCTGTACAAATCCCTAGTTAGACCGCACATGGAGTACTGTGTCCAGTTTTGGGCACCGGTGCTCAGGAAGGATATAATGGAACTAGAGAGAGTACAAAGGAGGGCAACAAAATTAATAAAGGGGATGGGAGAACTACAATACCCAGATAGATTAGCGAAATTAGGATTATTTAGTCTAGAAAAAAGACGACTGAGGGGCGATCTAATAACCATGTATAAGTATATAAGGGGACAATACAAATATCTCGCTGAGGATCTGTTTATACCAAGGAAGGTGACGGGCACAAGGGGGCATTCTTTGCGTCTGGAGGAGAGAAGGTTTTTCCACCAACATAGAAGAGGATTCTTTACTGTTAGGGCAGTGAGAATCTGGAATTGCTTGCCTGAGGAGGTGGTGATAGCGAACTCAGTCGAGGGGTTCAAGAGAGGCCTGGATGTCTTCCTGGAGCAGAACAATATTGTATCATACAATTATTAGGTTCTGTAGAAGGACGTAGATCTGGGTATTTATTATGATGGAATATAGGCTGAACTGGATGGACAAATGTCTTTTTTCGGCCTTACTAACTATGTTACTATGTTACTATGTAGCATATAATAGAAATATAGAAGAGTTTACCTCTCCCCTCAGCAGATAATAGAAATATAGAAGAGTTTACCTCTCCACTCAGCAGATAATAATAGAAATATAGAAGAGTTTACCTCTCCACTCAGCAGATAATAATAGAAATATAGAAGAGTTTACCTCTCCACTCAGCAGATAATAATAGAAATATAGAAGAGTTTACCTCTCCACTCAGCAGATAATATTAGAAATATAGAAGAGTTTACCTCTCCACTCAGCAGATAATATTAGAAATATAGAAGAGTTTACCTCTCCACTCAGCAGATAATAATAGAAATATAGAAGAGTTTACCTCTCCACTCAGCAGATAATATTAGAAATATAGAAGAGTTTACCTCTCCACTCAGCAGATAATAATAGAAATATAGAAGAGTTTACCTCTCCACTCAGCAGATATTAGAAATATAGAAGAGTTTACCTCTCCGCTCAGCAGATAATAATAGAAATATAGAAGAGTTTACCTCTCCACTCAGCAGATAATAATAGAAATATAGAAGAGTTTACCTCTCCACTCAGCAGATAATATTAGAAATATAGAAGAGTTTACCTCTCCACTCAGCAGATAATAATAGAAATATAGAAGAGTTTACCTCTCCACTCAGCAGATAATAATAGAAATATAGAAGAGTTTACCTCTCCACTCAGCAGATAATATTAGAAATATAGAAGAGTTTACCTCTCCACTCAGCAGATAATAATAGAAATATAGAAGAGTTTACCTCTCCACTCAGCAGATAATAATAGAAATATAGAAGAGTTTACCTCTCCACTCAGCAGATAATAGATATTGTGAGGCAGTGACCGGTGTCATATGCGAGGGTCGCTATGTGTCCCCCAGGATGTGCTTAGAAGCATATTAGATCCGCTGGAGTGCCCTGTGCTTACAGCAGGTTGCCTGTGAGACACAGGGAAGAATAAAAGTGTGAACTGGGTCAAGTTATTTGTCCCAGAATTTATTCAGGAAAACCTGGTATGGGCTTTTATTTTGAAACGGACTGCAGGAAGGTAG
Source organism: Ranitomeya imitator (assembly GCF_032444005.1). Taxonomy (NCBI): domain Eukaryota; kingdom Metazoa; phylum Chordata; class Amphibia; order Anura; family Dendrobatidae; genus Ranitomeya; species Ranitomeya imitator. The sequence goes on along the minus strand of NC_091286.1, from coordinate 715,769,880 downwards.
TGGGGCCGGTCCGTTTCCTCCAGCCCAGATCTTATAGTGGCCCATGGCCATAGAATCTGGAGGATAGAAAAAAAAAACCCCTGCAAGAGAGTTTGGGTGCGTCAGTATTGGTCTGGGATTCAGACCTAGCAGGAGGCTTATGAGGAGCTCCATCCGTGTGGAGAAACACGGGCCAGGCAGAGCCTGAAAAGCCTGACACCCCAGCGTACATGGGGGTGTAATACGCTCACGGCAGCGGACTGTGGACTGTCGTTATTTTTTTCCCGGCTGCATACTGAAGGACTTATTTGCTTTCTTTCCCTGTTTGTGAGTATGCTATGAAATAAACAAGACTTTGTTTGAACTTTATATGGATCACTGCCTATTCACTGCACAGCAAGGACATTGCTACATCACAATTGGTTGGAGAATGCGGAGCAGTGTGAATTAAGGCATACCCCAACACCATTTGCATGTCTGTTATTAAGCCTGCTACATTGCAACTCAGGCCTACAGACAAAATGGAGGAGATCCTGAGGCAGCTGGTCCTCACACAGCAACAACAGCAACAAACTAATAACCTCTTGCTGCAGCAAATTACAGCCCTGCGTGAGGCACCTCCAGCACCGACCCCGGAACGTCGCGATGCCTGAGACAAGGTCCGCTCCGCTTTGAGGAAATTGATTCCGGAAGATGACGTGGAAGCTTTCCTCACCGTCTATGAGCGCACGGCAGAACGGGAGAATCTGCCAGCAGCACAGTGGGCTGAAGTTGTAGCTCCGTTCTTGAGGGGTGATGCGCTAAAGGCCTACTTTGACCTCGGTCGGGAGGATGCCCAGGACTATTCCAAGTTAAAAGGTGAGATCCTTGCCCGGCTGGGGGTTAATACTTATGTGAGAGCTCAACGGGTGTTTTCTTGGACTTTTGAGGAAGCCCAGCCTGCCAGGTCTCAGATTTTTGACTTATTGCAGCTTGTGAAACGGTGGCTCCAACCTGAGACTTTATCCACAAGTCAGAAAGTGGAGAGGGTGGTGGGCGACCGACTGGTGAGGGCTCTGCCAGCGGCCATTCAGCGTTGGGTGGGTCAAGGGGACCCGGGTACCCTAGACCAGGTCGTAGGCCTGATAGAGCGATATAAGGCCACCCAGGACTTTATACGGGACACTGCTCCGCTTCGGCTGTCACGTAAGGCTCCGCCAGCTCAGGAGTCTGAGAAAAGTCCACGGCCCTCCACTGGGACAAGACTGGACCGAGTCCGTGCTGAGGGGTTGTCTCGGAAAGAGAGTGACCACAGACCTGTGTCCCCTAAACTGGCTCCAAGGTTACCTCGTGCCACAGTCGTTACGTGTTGGCGGTGCCAAGAACCTGGACATGTGGTTGCTAATTGTCCCCTAACAACAGAACCCATGGACTGCGGGTATACCCGCCGCGTGTCTATGTATGCCCAGCCAGTCTGCATTGCCACTACAGACCCTGCCGGTACCGAACCTCAGCTGTGCAGAGTGCTCGTTAATGGGTACCAGACGGATGCTCTCTTGGACTCGGGGAGCTTAGGGGGTAGTGTGCATACATGGGGACCTCCGAGAGTACCCGACTGCGGAGGTCACGTTCTCCACCCCATGTGGAGAGATAAAACATGTGGTGGGAGTGGTAAAAACTCTTCCGTATGGGACTGTGATGGGTAGAGACTTACCGTTGTTCTGGTCCCTCTGGGAGACCAGAGTTAAACCTCTCAGGGTAAAAAGCATTCCGGGTGCAGAACCCGAAGATCCCGAGTCAGGGATACCTGCCGTAGGGGTCGCCACGATAGGGACAGTGTGTAATCCCGATAGGTTTCCCCTAGAGGTATTGGCAGGGGAAGTGGAAGAGAATCCACGAATTCATGAGCTGGAGGTGTCACCTGGTAAGTTTGGGACTGCCCAGCTCCAGGATCCCACTCTGACCCGGGCAAGGGAAAGAGTAATCGAGGTAAATGGGGTGGCACAACAACCTGGTGCAGAAAAGGAGTTTCCCCGGATGGCGGTCATCCAGGAGTTACTGTACAGGGTTGATAAAATCCGGGATGAGGTGGTAGAACAACTGGTAGTGCCCCAACCCTATCGTCGGGCGGTGCTCGACATGGCTCACACTCACATGTTGGGGGGGCACTTGGGGGCCAAAAAGACGTTAGAGCGCATATTACAGAGGTTCTTTTGGCCTGGTGTCTACGCTGAGGTTACAAAGTACTGTGACACATGTCCTGAGTGTCAACTAACCTCACCCACCACGAACTACCGGAGTCCGTTAGTACCTCTGCCCATCATAGAAGTATCCTTTGAGCGGATAGCGATGGATCTGGTGGGACCAATAGTAAAATCCGCCCGGGGCCATCAGCACATATTAGTAGTCGTAGACTACACCACCCGGTATCCAGAGGCGATACCACTTCGACACACTTCGGCTAAACTAATAGCCCGTGAACTGTTTGCCATGTTTTGTCGTCTTGGGCTTCCCAAGGAGATCCTTACAGATCAGGGAACCCCTTTTATGTCTAAAGTGACTAGGGAGCTATGCAAATTGCTCCAAATTAAACAGTTGCGTACGTCAGTGTACCATCCACAAACAGATGGGTTGGTCGAGAGGTTTAATAAGACCCTCAAGGCCATGCTCAAAAAGGTGGTCGCCAAGGATGGGAAGGATTGGGATATGTTGTTGCCATATTTAATGTTCGCCATACGCGAGGTACCGCAGGCGTCCACGGGGTTCTCCCCATTTGAGCTATTGTATGGCAGGCACCCGAGGGGGCTGCTGGATATAGCCAAAGAGACGTGGGAACAGGAGCCCACTCCACATAAGAGTGTTATCGAGTATGTGGCAAGTATGCTGGATCGGATTGCAGTCGTGCAACCCATCGTAAAGGAGCATCTGTTGGATGCCTAGGCCGCTCAGAGCCGTACCTATAATAAAAGGGCCACGGTCAGGTCCTTTAAAGAAGGAGACCGGGTGTTGGTACTAGTGCCCACCCCAGAGAGTAAACTCATGGCCAAGTGGCAAGGGCCGTATGAGATACGGGGAAAGGTGGGGGAAGTGAATTACAAAGTGTACCAACCCGGGAAAAGAAAACCCGAGCAGTTGTACCATGTAAACCTGCTAAAGGCCTGGAAGGACCGAGAATGTTTGGTCACAGATGCAACTACGGTCATACAGTCGGAGGTCCCTCTGGCCCTGGCCAGGGACACAGCCAGGTGTGAGGTAAAGGTCAATGATGCCCTCACAAAACAGCAGCGGCGGGAGGCTCGAGCTTTGGTACAGCAGAATATGGATGCATTCTCAGAGCTGCCGGGGCGAACCTCAGTGATTCAGCATGACATTGTCACTGAGCCCCGGGTAAAGGTGCAGATGAAACCGTACCGAGTGCCAGAAGCCAGAAGGCAAGCCATCGCGGCTGAGGTAAAGCAAATGCTTCAGTTGGGAGTCATTGAGGAGTCCCAAAGTGAGTGGGCTAGCCCCATTGTTCTAATCGTAAAACCAGATGGGTCATTACGCTTCTGTAATGACTTTAGGAAGTTAAATGAAGTATCAAAATTTGACCTGTATCCCATGCCACGGGTGGACGAGCTAATGGAGAGACTGGGGAAATCCCAGTACTTCACCACGCTAAATCTCACGAAAGGTTACTGGCAGGTTCCCTCAACAAAGTCAGCGAAGGAAAAGACCGCTTTTATAACCCCAGAGGGTCTCTTTCAATACGTTGTCTTACCTTTTGGGTTACATGGAGCTCCGGCCACATTTCAGAGGCTGATGGACATTGTGTTAGTGCCACATAGAGACTATGCGTCAGCCTATTTGGATGACATAGTCATCTTTAGTACCGACTGGGATACCCATCTGTCCCAGGTACAAGCAGTGCTAGAGTCTCTTAGAGCCGCAGGGTTAACAGCAAACCCAAAGAAATGTGCGATAGGTCTCACGGAAGCCCGGTACTTGGGATACGTGATCGGCCGGGGGGTTATCAAACCTGAAATGAACAAAATTGAGGCCATTCAAAACTGGCCCAAGCCCTTAAGTTCCAAACAAGTGAGGGCATTCCTTGGCATCATTGGGTATTACCGTCGGTTTATACCCAATTTTGCTGGTAAATCGGCTTCCCTAACGGACCTGTTAAAAGGGAAGAAAACGGTGATGGTCAAGTGGAATCCTCAAGTAGAGGAAGCATTCCAGTGTCTGAAGTCGGCGTTGTGTGGACAGCCGGTCCTCATCAGCCCCGACTTCAAGAAAACCTTTATTGTGCAAACTGATGCCTCAGAGGTAGGCTTAGGAGCGGTGCTGTCACAAGAGGTGAACGGGGATGAGCATCCAGTCACCTATTTAAGCAGGAAACTGACCCCGGCAGAGAAAAATTATAGCGTAGTGGAGAAGGAGTGCTTGGCGATTAAATGGGCCTTGGAGTCCCTACGCTACTATTTGCTCGGGCGTCAGTTTCGGTTGGTAACGGACCATTCAACCCTCGTCTGGATGAGAAATGCAAAGGAAAGGAATGCCCGAGTCACCAGATGGTTCTTGTCACTACAAAACTTCAGCTTCTCTGTGGAACATCGGGCTGGGAAATCACAGGGAAATGCAGATGCCCTGTCACGGGCACCATGTATGCTGACAAATGTTCAACCCCACAAGTCTGAACAGAGGGGGGGGTATGTGAGGCAGTGACCGGTGTCATATGCGAGGGTCGCTATGTGTCCCCCAGGATGTGCTTAGAAGCATATTAGATCCGCTGGAGTTCCCTGTGCTCACAGCAGGTTGTCTGTGAGACACAGGGAAGAATAAAAGTAAGTGTGAACTGGGTCAAGTTATTTGTCCCAGAATTTATTCAGGAAAACCTGGTATGGGCTTTTATTTTGAAACGGACTGCAGGAAGGTAGTGGGGCCGGTCCGTTTCCTCCAGCCCAGATCTTATAGTGGCCCATGGCCATAGAATCTGGAGGATAGAAAAAAAAACTCTGCAAGAGAGTTTGGGTGCGTCAGTATTGGTCTGGGAGTCAGACCTAGCAGGAGGCTTATGAGGAGCTCCTTCCGTGTGGGGCAACACGGGCCAGACAGAGCCTAAAAAGCCAGACACCCCAGCGTACATGGGGGTGTAATACGCTCACGGCAGCGGACTATGGACTGTTGTTATTTTTTTTCCCGGCTGCATACTGAAGGACTTGTTTGCTTTCTTTTCCGGTTTGTGAGTATGCTATGAAATAAACAAGACTTTGTTTGAACTTTATATGGATCACTGCCTATTCACTGCACAGCAAGGACATCGCTACATCACAATATATAGAAGAGTTTACCTCTCCACTCAGCAGATAATAATAGAAATATAGAAGAGTTTACCTCTCCACTCAGCAGATAATAATACAAATATAGAAGAGTTTACCTCTCCACTCAGCAGATAATAATAGAAATATAGAAGAGTTTACCTCTCCACTCAGCAGATAATAATAGAAATATAGAAGAGTTTACCTCTCCACTCAGCAGATAATAATACAAATATAGAAGAGTTTACCTCTCCACTCAGCAGATAATAATAGAAATATAGAAGAGTTTACCTCTCCACTCAGCAGATAATAATAGAAATATAGAAGAGTTTACCTCTCCACTCAGCAGATAATAGAAATATAGAAGAGTTTACCTCTCCACTCAGCAGATAATAGAAATATAGAAGAGTTTACCTCTCCACTCAGCAGATAATAATAGAGATATAGAAGAGTTTACCTCTCCACTCAGCAGATAATAATAGAGATATAGAAGAGTTTACCTCTCCACTCAGCAGATAATACTAGAAATATAGAAGAAATTACCTCTCCACTCAGCAGATAATAATAGATATATAGAAGAGTTTACCTCTCCACTCAGCAGATAATAGAAATATAGAAGAGTTTACCTCTCCACTCAGTAGATAATAATAGAAATATAGAAGAGTTTACCTCTCCACTCATCAGATAATAATAGAAATATAGAAGAGTTTACCTCTCCACTCAGCAGATAATAATAGAATATAGAAGAGTTTACCTCTCCACTCAGCAGATAATAATAGAATATAGAAGAGTTTACCTCTCCGCTCAGCAGATAATAGAAATATAGAAGAGTTTACCTCTCCACTCAGCAGATAATAATAGAAATATAGAAGAGTTTACCTCTCCACTCAGCAGATAATAATAGAAATATAGAAGAGTTTACCTCTCCACTCAGCAGATAATAATAGAATATAGAAGAGCTTACCTCTCCACTCAGCAGATAATAGAAATATAGAAGAGTTTACCTCTCCACTCAGCAGATAATAATAGAAATATAGAAGAGTTTACCTCTCCACTCAGCAGATAATAATAGAAATATAGAAGAGTTTACCTCTCCACTCAGCATATAATAGAAATATAGAAGAGTTTACCTCTCCACTCAGCAGATAATAATAGAAATATAGAAGAGTTTACCTCTCCACTCAGCATATAATAGAAATATAGAAGAGTTTACCTCTCCACTCAGCAGATAATAATAGAAATATAGAAGAGTTTACCTCTCCACTCAGCAGATAATAGAAATATAGAAGAGTTTACCTCTCCACTCAGCAGATAATAATAGAAATATAGAAGAGTTTACCTCTCCACTCAGCAGATAATAGAAATATAGAAGAGTTTACCTCTCCACTCAGCAGATAATAATAGAAATATAGAAGAGTTTACCTCTCCACTCAGCAGATAATAGAAATATAGAAGAGTTTACCTCTCCACTCAGCAGATAATAATAGAAATATAGAAGAGTTTACCTCTCCACTCAGCAGATAATAATAGAAATATAGAAGAGTTTACCTCTCCACTCAGCAGATAATAATAGAAATATAGAAGAGTTTACCTCTCCACTCAGCAGATAATAGAAATATAGAAGAGTTTACCTCTCCACTCAGCAGATAATAATAGAAATATAGAAGAGTTTACCTCTCCACTCAGCAGATAATAATAGAAATATAGAAGAGTTTACCTCTCCACTCAGCTGATAATAGAAATATAGAAGAGTTTACCTCTCCACTCAGCAGATAATAGAAATATAGAAGAGTTTACCTCTCCACTCAGCAGATTGTAGAAATATAGAAGAGTTTACCTCTCCACTCAGCAGACAATAATAGAAATATAGAAGAGTTTACCTCTCCACTCAGCAGATAATAATAGAAATATAGAAGAGTTTACCTCTCCACTCAGCAGATAATAATAGAAATATAGAAGAGTTTTCCTCTCCACTCAGCAGATAATAATAGAAATATAGAAGAGTTTACCTCTCCGCTCAGCAGATAATAATAGAAATATAGAAGAGTTTTCCTCTCCACTCAGCATATAATAGAAATATAGAAGAGTTTACCTCTCCACTCAGCAGATAATAATAGAAATATAGAAGAGTTTACCTCTCCACTCAGCAGATAATAGAAATATAGAAGAGTTTACCTCTCCGCTCAGCAGATAATAATAGAAATATAGAAGAGTTTTCCTCTCCACTCAGCATATAATAGAAATATAGAAGAGTTTACCTCTCGACTCAGCAGATAATAGAAATATAGAAGAGTTTACCTCTCCACTCTGCAGATAATAGAAATATAGAAGAGTTTACCTCTCCGCTCAGCAGATAATAATAGAAATATAGAAGAGTTTTCCTCTCCACTCAGCATATAATAGAAATATAGAAGAGTTTACCTCTCCGCTCAGCAGATAATAATAGAAATATAGAAGAGTTTACCTTCTTTACGGGAAGAAAAACATTAGACTTGAACAAAGAAGACCCAGGAAAACATACTCAGATGGGAGGTAAGAACATTTCTAAAACAATCCACAGCGAGGAGATTGGAACAAAACAAAATCCTCTAAACTGCATGCTCGCAAACGCCAGAAGCCTGACAAACAAGATGGAAGAACTAGAAGCAGAAATATCTACAGGTAACTTTGACATAGTGGGAATAACCGAGACATGGTTAGATGAAAGCTATGACTGGGCAGTTAACTTACAGGGTTACAGTCTGTTTAGAAAGGATCGTAAAAATCGGAGAGGAGGAGGGGTTTGTCTCTATGTAAAGTCTTGTCTAAAGTCCACTTTAAGGGAGGATATTAGCGAAGGGAATGAGGATGTCGAGTCCATATGGGTCGAAATTCATGGAGGGAAAAATGATAACAAAATTCTCATTGGGGTCTGTTACAAACCCCCAAATATAACAGAAACCATGGAAAGTCTACTTCTAAAGCAGATAGATGAAGCTGCAACCCATAATGAGGTCCTGGTTATGGGGGACTTTAACTACCCGGATATTAACTGGGAAACAGAAACCTGTGAAACCCATAAAGGCAACAGGTTTCTGCTAATAACCAAGAAAAATTATCTTTCACAATTGGTGCAGAATCCAACCAGAGGAGCAGCACTTTTAGACCTAATACTATCTAATAGACCTGACAGAATAACAAATCTGCAGGTGGTCGGGCATCTAGGAAATAGCGACCACAATATTGTACAGTTTCACCTGTCTTTCACTAGGGGGACTTGTCAGGGAGTCACAAAAACACTGAACTTTAGGAAGGCAAAGTTTGACCAGCTTAGAGATGCCCTTAATCTGGTAGACTGGGACAATATCCTCAGAAATAAGAATACAGATAATAAATGGGAAATGTTTAAGAACATCCTAAATAGGCAGTGTAAGCGGTTTATACCTTGTGGGAATAAAAGGACTAGAAATAGGAAAAACCCAATGTGGCTAAACAAAGAAGTAAGACAGGCAATTAACAGTAAAAAGAAAGCATTTGCACTACTAAAGCAGGATGGCACCATTGAAGCTCTAAAAAACTATAGGGAGAAAAATACTTTATCTAAAAAACTAATTAAAGCTGCCAAAAAGGAAACAGAGAAGCACATTGCTAAGGAGAGTAAAACTAATCCCAAACTGTTCTTCAACTATATCAATAGTAAAAGAATAAAAACTGAAAATGTAGGCCCCTTAAAAAATAGTGAGGAAAGAATGGTTGTAGATGACGAGGAAAAAGCTAACATATTAAACACCTTCTTCTCCACGGTATTCACGGTGGAAAATGAAATGCTAGGTGAAATCCCAAGAAACAATGAAAACCCTATATTAAGGGTCACCAATCTAACCCAAGAAGAGGTGCGAAACCGGCTAAATAAGATTAAAATAGATAAATCTCCGGGTCCGGATGGCATACACCCACGAGTACTAAGAGAACTAAGTAATGTAATAGATAAACCATTATTTCTTATTTTTAGGGACTCTATAGCGACAGGATCTGTTCCGCAGGATCGGCGCATAGCAAATGTGGTGCCAATATTCAAAAAGGGCTCTAAAAGTGAACCTGGAAATTATAGGCCAGTAAGTCTAACCTCTATTGTTGGTAAAATATTTGAAGGGTTTCTGAGGGATGTTATTCTGGATTATCTCAATGAGAATAACTGTTTAACTCCATATCAGCATGGGTTTATGAGAAATCGCTCCTGTCAAACCAATCTAATCAGTTTTTATGAAGAGGTAAGCTATAGACTGGACCACGGTGAGTCATTGGACGTGGTATATCTCGATTTTTCCAAAGCGTTTGATACCGTGCCGCGCAAGAGGTTGGTACACAAAATGAGAATGCTTGGTCTGGGGGAAAATGTGTGTAAATGGGTTAGTAACTGGCTTAGTGATAGAAAGCAGAGGGTGGTTATAAATGGTATAGTCTCTAACTGGGTCGCTGTGACCAGTGGGGTACCGCAGGGGTCAGTATTGGGACCTGTTCTCTTCAACATATTCATTAATGATCTGGTAGAAGGTTTACACAGTAAAATATCGATATTTGCAGATGATACAAAACTATGTAAAGCAGTTAATACAAGAGAAGATAGTATTCTGCTACAGATGGATCTGGATAAGTTAGAAACTTGGGCTGAAAGGTGGCAGATGAGGTTTAACAATGATAAATGTAAGGTTATACACATGGGAAGAAGGAATCAATATCACCATTACACACTGAACGGGAAACCACTGGGTAAATCTGACAGGGAGAAGGACTTGGGGATCCTAGTTAATGATAAACTTACCTGGAGCAGCCAGTGCCAGGCAGCAGCTGCCAAGGCAAACAGGATCATGGGGTGCATTAAAAGAGGTCTGGATACACATGATGAGAGCATTATACTGCCTCTGTACAAATCCCTAGTTAGACCGCACATGGAGTACTGTGTCCAGTTTTGGGCACCGGTGCTCAGGAAGGATATAATGGAACTAGAGAGAGTACAAAGGAGGGCAACAAAATTAATAAAGGGGATGGGAGAACTACAATACCCAGATAGATTAGAGAAATTAGGATTATTTAGTCTAGAAAAAAGACGACTGAGGGGCGATCTAATAACCATGTATAAGTATATAAGGGGACAATACAAATATCTCGCTGAGGATCTGTTTATACCAAGGAAGGTGACGGGCACAAGGGGGCATTCTTTGCGTCTGGAGGAGAGAAGGTTTTTCCACCAACATAGAAGAGGATTCTTTACTGTTAGGGCAGTGAGAATCTGGAATTGCTTGCCTGAGGAGGTGGTGATGGCGAACTCAGTCGAGGGGTTCAAGAGAGGCCTGGATGTCTTCCTGGAGCAGAACAATATTGTATCATACAATTAGGTTCTGTAGAAGGACGTAGATCTGGGGACTTATTATGATGGAATATAGGCTGAACTGGATGGACAAATGTCTTTTTTCGGCCTTACTAACTATGTTACGATGTTACCTCTCCACTCAGCAGATAATAATAGAAATATAGAAGAGTTTACCTCTCCACTCAGCAGATAATAGAAATATAGAAGAGTTTACCTTTCCACTCAGCAGATAATAATAGAAATATAGAAGAGTTTACCTCTCCACTCAGCAGATAATAGAAATATAGAAGAGTTTACCTCTCCGCTCAGCAGATAATAATAGAAATATAGAAGAGTTTACCTCTCCACTCAGCAGATAATAATAGAAATATAGAAGAGTTTACCTCTCCACTCAGATAATAGAAATATAGAAGAGTTTACCTCTCCACTCAGCAGATAATAATAGATATATAGAAGAGTTTACCTCTCCGCTCAGCAGATAATAATAGAAATATAGAAGAGTTTACCTCTCCACTCAGCAGATAATAATAGAAATATAGAAGAGTTTACCTCTCCACTCAGCAGATAATAGATATATAGAAGAGTTTACCTCTCCACTCAGCAGATAATAATAGAAATATAGAAGAGTTTACCTCTCCGCTCAACAGATAATAATAGAAATATAGAAGAGTTTACCTCTCCACTCAGCAGATAATAATAGATATATAGAAGAGTTTACCTCTCCACTCAGCAGATAATAATAGAAATATAGAAGAGTTTACCTCTCCACTCAGCAGATAATAGATATATAGAAGAGTTTACCTCTCCACTCAGCAGATAATAATAGATATATAGAAGAGTTTACCTCTCCGCTCAGCAGATAATAATAGAAATATAGAAGAGTTTACCTCTCCACTCAGCAGATAATAATAGAAATATAGAAGAGTTTACCTCTCCACTCAGCAGATAATAGATATATAGAAGAGTTTACCTCTCCACTCAGCAGATAATAATAGATATATAGAAGAGTTTACCTCTCCACTCAGCAGATAATAATAGATATATAGAAGAGTTTACCTCTCCACTCAGCAGATAATAGAAATATAGAAGAGTTTACCTCTCCACTCAGCAGATAATAATAGAAATATAGAAGAGTTTACCTCTCCTCTCAGATAATAGAAATATAGAAGAGTTTACCTCTCCACTCAGCAGATAATAGAAATATAGAAGAGTTTACCTCTCCGCTCAGCAGATAATAATAGAAATATAGAAGAGTTTACCTCTCCGCTCAACAGATAATATTAGAAATATAGAAGAGTTTACCTCTCCACTCAGCAGATAATAATAGAAATATAGAAGAGTTTACCTCTCCTCTCAGCAGATAATAATAGAAATATAGAAGAGTTTACCTCTCCACTCAGCAGATAATAATAGAAATATAGAAGAGTTTACCTCTCCACTCAGCAGATAATAATAGAAATATAGAAGAGTTTACCTCTCCACTCAGCAGATAATAATAGAAATATAGAAGAGTTTACCTCTCCGCTCAGCAGATAATAATAGAAATATAGAAGAGTTTACCTCTCCACTCAGCAGATAATAATAGATATATAGAAGAGTTTACCTCTCCACTCAGCAGATAATAATAGAAATATAGAAGAGTTTACCTCTCCTCTCAGATAATAGAAATATAGAAGAGTTTACCTCTCCACTCAGCAGATAATAGAAATATATAAGAGTTTACCTCTCCGCTCAGCAGATAATAGAAATATAGAAGAGTTTACCTCTCCACTCAGCAGATAATAATAGAAATATAGAAGAGTTTACCTCTCCACTCAGCAGATAATAATAGAAATATAGAAGAGTTTACCTCTCCTCTCAGCAGATAATAATAGAAATATAGAAGAGTTTACCTCTCCGCTCAGCAGATAATAGAAATATAGAAGAGTTTACCTCTCCGCTCAGCAGATAATAATAGAAATATAGAAGAGTTTACCTCTCCGCTCAACAGATAATATTAGAAATATAGAAGAGTTTACCTCTCCACTCAGCAGATAATAATAGAAATATAGAAGAGTTTACCTCTCCACTCAGCATATAATAGAAATATAGAAGAGTTTACCTCTCCACTCAGCAGATAATAGAAATATAGAAGAGTTTACCTCTCCGCTCAGCAGATAATAATAGAAATATAGAAGAGTTTACCTCTCCGCTCAACAGATAATATTAGAAATATAGAAGAGTTTACCTCTCCGCTCAGCAGATAATAGAAATATAGAAGAGTTTACCTCTCCACTCAGCAGATAATAATAGAAATATAGAAGAGTTTACCTCTCCACTCAGCAGATAATAATAGAAATATAGAAGAGTTTACCTCTCCACTCAGCAGATAATAGAAATATATAAGAGTTTACCTCTCCGCTCAGCAGATAATAGAAATATAGAAGAGTTTACCTCTCCGCTCAGCAGATAATAGAAATATAGAAGAGTTTACCTCTCCTCTCAGCAGATAATAATAGAAATATAGAAGAGTTTACCTCTCCACTCAGCAGATAATAGAAATATAGAAGAGTTTACCTCTCCGCTCAGCAGATAATAATAGAAATATAGAAGAGTTTACCTCTCCACTCAGCAGATAATAATAGAAATATAGAAGAGTTTACCTCTCCACTCAGCAGATAATAGAAATATAGAAGAGTTTACCTCTCCGCTCAGCAGATAATAGAAATATAGAAGAGTTTACCTCTCCTCTCAGCAGATAATAATAGAAATATAGAAGAGTTTACCTCTCCACTCAGCAGATAATAATAGAAATATAGAAGAGTTTACCTCTCCACTCAGCAGATAATAGAAATATAGAAGAGTTTACCTCTCCTCTCAGCAGATAATAATAGAAATATAGAAGAGTTTACCTCTCCGCTCAGCAGATAATAGAAATATAGAAGAGTTTACCTCTCCACTCAGCAGATAATAATAGAAATATAGAAGAGTTTACCTCTCCGCTCAGCAGATAATAGAAATATAGAAGAGTTTACCTCTCCTCTCAGCAGATAATAATAGAAATATAGAAGAGTTTACCTCTCCACTCAGCAGATAATAGAAATATAGAAGAGTTTACCTCTCCTCTCAGCAGATAATAATAGAAATATAGAAGAGTTTACCTCTCCACTCAGCAGATAATAATAGAAATATAGAAGAGTTTACCTCTCCACTCAGCAGATAATAATAGAAATATAGAAGAGTTTACCTCTCCATTCAGCAGATAATAATAGAAATATAGAAGAGTTTACCTCTCCATTCAGCAGATAATAATAGAAATATAGAAGAGTTTACCTCTCCACTCAGCAGATAATAGAAATATATAAGAGTTTACCTCTCCGCTCAGCAGATAATAGAAATATAGAAGAGTTTACCTCTCCGCTCAGCAGATAATAATAGAAATATAGAAGAGTTTACCTCTCCGCTCAGCAGATAATAATAGAAATATAGAAGAGTTTACCTCTCCGCTCAGCAGATAATAATAGATATATAGAAGAGTTTACCTCTCCGCTCAGCAGATAATAATAGAAATATAGAAGAGTTTACCTCTCCAGTCAGCAGATAATAGAAATATAGAAGAGTTTACCTCTCCATTCAGCAGATAATAATAGAAATATAGAAGAGTTTACCTCTCCACTCAGCAGATAATAGAAATATATAAGAGTTTACCTCTCCGCTCAGCAGATAATAGAAATATAGAAGAGTTTACCTCTCCACTCAGCAGATAGTAATAGAAATATAGAAGAGTTTACCTCTCCGCTCAGCAGATAATAATAGAAATATAGAAGAGTTTACCTCTCCACTCAGCAGATAATAATAGAAATATAGAAGAGTTTACCTCTCCATTCAGCAGATAATAATAGAAATATAGAAGAGTTTACCTCTCCACTCAGCAGATAATAGAAATATATAAGAGTTTACCTCTCCGCTCAGCAGATAATAGAAATATAGAAGAGTTTACCTCTCCGCTCAGCAGATAATAATAGAAATATAGAAGAGTTTACCTCTCCGCTCAGCAGATAATAATAGAAATATAGAAGAGTTTACCTCTCCGCTCAGCAGATAATAATAGATATATAGAAGAGTTTACCTCTCCGCTCAGCAGATAATAGAAATATAGAAGAGTTTACCTCTCCGCTCAGCAGATAATAATAGAAATATAGAAGAGTTTACCTCTCCGCTCAGCAGGGAGATGATCTCCAAGGCTAAGTCTATTATTCTTCTGGTGATGTTACATTTGCCTTTGTGCATTTTTGGTTTGTCATGCAGGTTCACAGTTTTGGATTGAAACATAAGAATACTGGTTGATCTTGAGTGATTTCTTCTGACAGGTTCCGATCTGATAGAAGCTAGGTCTGCAGAACAAACAAGGGAATAATCATCAGTGACATTCAAAACTTACAAACCGTTCGCTGAAAACTCTCAATTTATCTGTATAATTGCCCAGTTAGTCATTATACTGTCTATCAACTCAAAAATGCAGCTCATTAAAAATATTACTTGTCCTATAATGATTGGTTTGAGGGAGGAGTTAGAAGCTGTGATGTGGTGCTGGAGTGATTTACTGCTTCTATCCTCGCCGTAAGTGCAGCGCCGGTAAGGATGGAAGTAGAGAGCCAGCGCTGCACTCACCTCTTCGCAGTTCCATTAGCGCTATGGAACCAGGACGCCTTCAGAGCGCAGCGATGCTTGAATGTGCAAATAAGTGCAGAGCTGTCCTATGAGGACATCCTGCTCCAAGAGGGGCGAGAGGCGCTGGGTGAAGGGAGTGCGGCCCCGGCCTCTGACACCTGCTCTGAGACTTCTCGGAGTGTAACAGGAAGTGAAGTAAAAATAAACACATTGATCGATTAGATTCCCAAAATAACGGCATCATCTACATAGTATTGAGCATCTCTCAATTATTGTATAACCACATATACAGTGGGGCAAAAAAGTATTTAGTCAGTCAGCAATAGTGCAAGTTCCACCACTTAAAAAGATGAGAGGCGTCTGTAATTTACATCATAGGTAGACCTCAACTATGGGAGACAAACTGAGGGAAAAAAAAATCCAGAAAATCACATTGTCTGTTTTTTTATCATTTTATTTGCATATTATGGTGGAAAATAAGTATTTGGTCAGAAACAAACAATCAAGATTTCTGGCTCTCACAGACCTGTAACTTCTTCTTTAAGAGGCTCCTCTGTCCTCCACTCATTACCTGTAGTAATGGCACCTGTTTAAACTTATCAGTATAAAAAGACACCTGTGCACACCCTCAAACAGTCTGACTCCAAACTCCACTATGGTGAAGACCAAAGAGCTGTCAAAGGACACCAGAAACAAAATTGTAGCCCTGCACCAGGCTGGGAAGACTGAATCTGCAATAGCCAACCAGCTTGGAGTGAAGAAATCAACAGTGGGAGCAATAATTAGAAAATGGAAGACATACAAGACCACTGATAATCTCCCTCGATCTGGGGCTCCACGCAAAATCCCACCCCGTGGGGTCAGAATGATCACAAGAACGGTGAGCAAAAATCCCAGAACCACGCGGGGGGACCTAGTGAATGAACTGCAGAGAGCTGGGACCAATGTAACAAGGCCTACCATAAGTAACACACTACGCCACCATGGACTCAGATCCTGCAGTGCCAGACGTGTCCCACTGCTTAAGCCAGTACATGTCCGGGCCCGTCTGAAGTTTGCTAGAGAGCATTTGGATGATCCAGAGGAGTTTTGGGAGAATGTCCTATGGTCTGATGAAACCAAACTGGAACTGTTTGGTAGAAACACAACTTGTCGTGTTTGGAGGAAAAAGAATACTGAGTTGCATCCATCAAACACCATACCTACTGTAAAGCATGGTGGTGGAAACATCATGCTTTGGGGCTGTTTCTCTGCAAAGGGGCCAGGACGACTGATCCGGGTACATGAAAGAATGAATGGGGCCATATATCGTGAGATTTTGAGTGCAAACCTCCTTCCATCAGCAAGGGCATTGAAGATGAAACGTGGCTGGGTCTTTCAACATGACAATGATCCAAAGCACACCGCCAGGGCAATGAAGGAGTGGCTTCGTAAGAAGCATTTCAAGGTCCTGGAGTGGCCTAGCCAGTCTCCAGATCTCAACCCTATAGAAAACCTTTGGAGGGAGTTGAAAGTCCGTGTTGCCAAGCGAAAAGCCAAAAACATCACTGCTCTAGAGGAGATCTGCATGGAGGAATGGGCCAACATACCAACAACAGTGTGTGGCAACCTTGTGAAGACTTACAGAAAACGTTTGACCTCTGTCATTGCCAACAAAGGATATATTACAAAGTATTGAGATGAAATTTTGTTTCTGACCAAATACTTATCTTCCACCATAATATGCAAATAAAATGTTAAAAAAACAGACAATGTGATTTTCTGGATTTTTTTTTCTCAGTTTGTCTCCCATAGTTGAGGTCTACCTATGATGTAAATTACAGACGCCTCTCATCTTTTTAAGTGGTGGAACTTGCACTATTGCTGACTGACTAAATACTTTTTTGCCCCACTGTAACATTTTCTATTCCTCAAATAATAGAGAGGAAGGTCAGAGAGTGTTTAAAAAAATTATTAATTTTTATTTATCCAAAAATTATTAAAATCAGATCAGAGTAACACAAAAAATATGGCAGGACTATATGGGGATAAGATATTATGTCTTTTAAAGTGAGAGGTTATATGGACAATAATTAGCATTAGTATAAATTATACACTCTGTTAATAATAAGTGGGCATCATAGCCGCAGGTAAAAATGAAAAGGTCCCATCAGGGGTCCGAACATGACTAGGAAGCAGTGCATGGCTTTATAGGAGTGTCTCCATATACAGACTGTCTGTGAGATCAGACAAAGCCGCAATATCAAAGTGTGTCCCACATAGCTCAACAAAAAGTAAAATCGTGCAAGTAAATAGTAAGTGCATAAACCTAATTAAAACGCACATGTAGTAAGAGCTGTAAACCTCGACCTGCCACCTCGACGCGCGTTTCGTCGTGTGCTGGCCAAAGGTCACCCCCAATCCGTGACAATACATTTTTAAATACTCTCTGACCTTCCTCTCTATTATTTGACGAATACAGAAGGTTATTTGTGGTTATACATTGTACGATTAGCAGGACTGGGAGCAATGTAGGGGAATTTTAATAAAGAAAATTGATTGGATGTAATTTACAAACTGGGGAGAACCCCAAAAAACCCTCACTAGAAGACCACGAACATTAATTTTATTTCTATTAAAGACAAAGGGTATAAAACGTTTTGTCGGTAATCTGTCTCAGAAGGGTATAGCCCCCGGGATGCGGAGACATATTGGCAGAGTAGCACAATATATCTTGGCCCTAGAGTCCCCAACGGTTCACCGTGTTGGCAGCGTCATCGCCTATGTCCCCTCCCCTGATGACGCCAGCATGGTGAAACATCTTGGGGGAACGCTAGGGGTTAAATGTGCTAAAATACAGCAAAAAAATGACTGCAGACCTCAGACAGATCAGGGACAGAACGCTTTACACCCTTTGTAGACTATTTTAATTCATAGAAATAACGGTCTTCTAGAGAGGGTTTACTTGCGGGTCTCCCCAATTTGGAAATTATATACTGTATTTTTCGGATAAGATGCAACCTAAATTCTGAGGAGAAAAATAGGAAAAAACTTTTTTTTTTTTTTAATAAAATGGTGGCGCTTCTTATATTCCACGCGTCTTATTTACCGGGGGCGGTGGCTGCGGTGAAGGGGGGTCCCAGGGTCGCTGCTGGAGGAGGCAGGATTGGGGCGATGCTGCGCACTGGGATGAGGGGGGTTCCGATGTGCGGGGGTCCGGTGATTCTGCGGGGGGCTTTGCTGACATTTTCTGAAAGGCCAGAGCCCCCAGTTTAACCCCTTAGTGACAGAGCCAATTTGGTACTTAATGACCAGGCCAATTTTTGCAATTCTGACCACTGTCACTTTATGAGGTTATAACTCTGGAACGCTTCAACGGATCCCGCTGATTCTGACATTGTTTTTTCGTGACATATTGTACTTAATGATAGTGGTAACATTTCTTCGATATTACTTGCGATTATTTATGAAAAAAACGGAAATATGGCAAAAAAAATTAAAATTTTGCAATTTTCAAACTTTGTATTTTTATGCCCTTAAATCACAGAGATATGTCACAAAAAATAGTTAATAAATAATATTTCCCACATGTCTACTTTACATCAGCACAATTTTGGAAACAAAATTTTTTTGGGTAAGGAGTTATAAGGGTTAAAAGTTGACCAGCAATTTCTCATTTTTATAACACCATTTTGTTTTTAGGGACCACCTCACATTTGAAGTCATTTTGAGGGGTCTATATGATAGAAAATAATGAAGTGTGACACCATTCTAAAAACTGCACCCCTCAAGGTGCTCAAAACCACATTCAAGAAGTTTATTAACCCTTTACGTGCTTCACAGGAACTGAAACAATGTGGAAGGAAAAAATGAACATTTAAGGCTTCTTTCACACTAGCCTCGGAATCTGATGCTAGCGTTTGCTGCATTGCACAATGGGTGCAGCGGATGCATTTTTCCGGCGCATCCGCTGCCCCATTGTGAGGTGCGGGGAGGTGGGGGTGGAGTTCCGGCCGCGCATGTGCGGTCGGAAAAAGCGGTCCGTCAGGAGAAAAAAATGTTACATGTAGCGTTTTTTGCTCACGACGGTCCGCCAAAGCACGAAGTGTGGCAATCCGTCGCAAATGCGTTGTCAATACAAGTCTATGGGGAAAAAACACATCCTGCCAGCACTTTTGCAGGATGCGTTTTTTCTGCAAAACGACGCATTGTGACGGATTAAAAAAAACGCTAGTGTGAAAGTAGCCTAACTTTTTTTTGCAAACATTTTAATTCAGAACCATTTTTTTTATTTTCTCAAGTGTAAAAACAGAAATGTAACCATAAATTTTGTTATGCGATTTCTCCTGAATACGCCAATACCCCATATGTGGGGGTAAACCACTGTTAGGGCGCACCGCAGAACTTAGAAGTGAAGGAGCGCCGTTTTACTTTTTCAATGCAGAATTGGCTGGAATTGAGATTGGACGCCATGTCGCGTTTGGAGAGCCCCTGATGTGCCGAAACAGTGGAAACCCCACAAGTGACACCATTTTGGAAACTAGACCCCTTAAGGAACTTATCTAGATGTGTGGTGAGCACTTTGAACCCCCAAGTGCTTCACAGAAGTTTATAACGTAGAGCCGTGAAAATTAAAAAAAAATCGCATTTGTTTACACAAAAATGATCTTTTCGCCCACAAATTCTTATTTTCACAAGAGTAACAGGAGAAATTAGACCACAAAAGTTGTAATGCGATTTCTCCTGAATACATCGATACCCAATATGTGGGGGTAAACCACTGTTAGGGCGCACCGCAGAGCTTGGAAGAGAAGGAGTGCCGTTTGACTTTTTCAATGTAGAATTGTCTGGAATTGAGATCGGACGCCATGTCGCATTTGCAGAGCCCCTGATGTGCCTAAACAGTGGAAACCCCCCACAAGTGACACCATTTTGGAAACTAGACCCCCTAAGGAACTTATCTAGATGTGTGGTGAGAACATTGAATGCCCAAGTGCTTCACAGAAGTTTAGAATGCAGAGTCGTGAAAATAAAAAATATTTTTTTTTCCACAAAAAAAGATTTTTTTAGCCCCCATGTTTTTATTTTCACAAGGGTAAAAAGAGAAATTGGACCCCAAAAGTTGTCCAATTTGTCCTGAGTAGGCAGATACCCCATATGTGGGGGTAAACCACTGTTTGGGCGCACGGCAGAGCTCGGAAGGAAGGAGCGCCATTTTGGAATGCAGACTTAGATAGAATGGTCTGTGGGTATTATGTTACGTTTGCAGAGCCCCTGATGTACCTAAACAGTAGTAACCCCCCACAAGTGACCCCATTTTGGAAACTAGACCCCCCAAGGAACTTATCTAGATGTGTGGTGAGAACATTGAATGCCCAGTGCTTCACAGAAGTTTAGAATGCAGAGTCGTGAAAATAAAATAAAAAATTTTTCCACAAAAAAGATATTGTAGCCCCCAAGTTTTTATTGTCACAAGGGTAACAGGAGAAATTGGACCCCAGAAGTTGTTGTCCAATTTACGCTGATGCCCCATATGTGGGGGTAACCCACTGTTTGGGCGCACGGCAGAGCTCAGAAGGGAGGGAGCACCATTTGACTTTTTGAGCGCAAAATTGGCTGTCGTGTTTAGAGACCCCCTGATGTACCTAAACAGTGGAAACCCCCCAATTCTAGCTCCAACCCTAACCCCAACACACCCCTAACCCTAATCCCAACCTGATCCATAATCCTGATCACTAACCCCAACGATAATCACAAACCTTACCCCAAAACAACACTAATGTCAACCCTAACCATAACCCTAATCAAAACCCTAAATCCAACACACCCCTAATCCTAATCTCAACCCTAACCTCAAACCTAACCCTAATCGCAAACCTAACCCTAATCCCAAGCGTAACCCTAATGCCAACCCTAACCCTAATACCAACCCTAACCCTAATACCAATACACCCCTAATCACAACCCTAACCCTAATCACAACCCTAACCTTAACCCTAATCCCAAGCGTAACCCTAATGCCAACCCTATCCCTAATCCAAACCCTAACCCTAATCCCAACTCTAACCCTAACTTTAGCCCCAACCCTAGCCCTAACTTTAGCCCCAACCCTAACCCTAGCCCTAAGGCTACTTTCACACTTGCATTGTTTGGCATTCCGTCGCAATCCGTCGTTTTGGACAAAAAACGGATCCTGCAAATGTGCCCGCAGGATGCGTTTTTTGCCCATAGACTTGTATTGCCGACGGATCGTGACGGATGGCCACACGACGCGTCCGTCGTGCACTGGATCAGTTGTGTTTTGGCGGACCGTCGGCACAAAAAAGTTCAATGTAACGTTTTTTGGCACGTCGCGTCCACCATTTCTGACCGCGCATGCGTGGCCGTAACTCCGCCCCCTCCTCCCAAGGACATAGACTGGGCAGCGGATGCGTTGAAATACTACAGCCGCTGCCCACGTTGTGCACAATTTTCACGTGCGTCGGGCTGACGCATTGCGACGGCCCCGTACCGACGTAAGTGTGAAAGAAGCCTAACCCTAAATTTAGCCCCAACCAGTCTTAACCCTAACCCTAAATTTAGCCCCAACCCTAACCCTAAATTTAGCCCCAACCCTAGCCCTAATTTTAGCCCCAACTGCTCTTCTCCTGCCGGCCGGCCGATGGCGACAGATGGCGGGCGCACTGCGCATGCGCCCGACATTTTCTTTTCCCAAGACGCCGGCGCCCAGGAGGAGCAGCAGGAGGACCAAGGGACACCGGTAAGTATAATAGGGTCCCCGAATCCCCCTATTTCTCTGTCCTCTGATGTGCGATCACATCAGAGGACAGAGAATTACACTATGATTTTTTTTTTTTTTCCGGTCGCCGGTAAACAGTTAATTACCGGCGATCGCAAAACAGGGGTCGGTAAAACCGACCCCGATCATGTTCTTTGGGGTCTCGGCTACCCCCGGCAGCCGAGACCCCAAAGATTCTCCCGGTGCCGGCTGGCGGGCGCACTGTGCCCGCCATTTTTTTGCCGGAAAAAGATGGCGGCGCCCATCGGGAGCCACGAGGAGCACCGGGGGAGACAGGTGAGTATCGGGGGGCTATCTGGGACCCCATTTCTCTGTCCTCTGATGTGTGATCACATCGGACGACAGAGAAATTAAAAGGGAAATCGCGTTATTTTTTTTGTTTTTTTGTTTGCGATCGCCGGTAAATGGTTAATTACCGGCGATCGCAAAAGCCGGGTCGGTAAAAAAAACCCCGAATCATGTTCTCTGGGGTCTCGGCTACCCCCGGCAGCCGAGACCCCGGAGAAAATCAGACTCTGGGGGGCGCTAATTACTTTTTCCACAGCGCCGTTAATTAATGGCGCTGTGGTTTAAGTACCCTTAACGGCCGCCGTTAAAAGGCGTATCGGCGGTCGCTAAGGAGTTAATGGTTTCCTGTGCGGTGGAGTTCGGGAAAATGGCCGCCGGGAGAAGTGAATGTGCAGATGGAGATCTCAGCGCTGACACCACCCGCCGCACATCCGAACGCTCCCTCATCCCAGCGGCAGCAACGGTAGCGGTAAGGTATGTCTGCATTATAAGATGCACACCCATTTCCCCCCCGAGTAAGGGGTAAAAAAAGTGCATCTTATAATCTGATAAATACGGTACTTATCCCTCCAAGGATCCAAGTTCCTCCATTATTTCTGTTACATTGATTGGATGTAGAATAATAAACTGGGAATGGACGTTTTGTTCCTCACATACGGGGAATCGGCGCACCCAGGAGAACGGATACGGCCGCTCTCTCCTGACACCGGGGGAAAACAAAGACAGTTTCTGAAACAAAAGTAAGTGTTCATTTTTTCCTTCCACATTCCATTAACTAAAGTGAAGCACCTGAGGGGTTAAATTTATACCATATTACAGATTTTTTTCACAAATCAAAGTGTTATTGAAAAAACATTACCGCTATCAGCGTCTGGGAGTCTGTCCTGTGGCAGGGGCCCACTCCTCCCTCCTCAGTGTCTGTCCTGTGGCAGTGGCCTCCTCCTCCCTCCTCAGGGTCTGTCCTGTGGCAGTGGCCCCCTCCTCCCTCCTCAGTGTCTGTCCTGTGGCAGTGGCCTCCTCCTCCCTCCTCAGGGTCTGTCCTGTGGCAGTGGCCCACTCCTCCCTCCTCAGTGTCTGTCCTGTGGCAGTGGCCCCCTCCTCCCTCCTCAGGGTCTGTCCTGTGGCAGTGGCCCCTTCCTCCCTCCTCAGGGTCTGTCCTGTGGCAGTGGCCCCCCTCTTCCCTCCTCAGGGTCTGTCCTGTGGCAGTGGCCCACTCCTCCCTCCTCAGTGTCTGTCCTGTGGCAGTGGCCCACTCCTCCCTCCTCAGTGTCTGTCCTGTGGCAGTGGCCCCTTCCTCCCTCCTCAGGGTCTGTCCTGTGGCAGTGGCCCCTTCCTCCCTCCTCAGGGTCTGTCCTGTGGCAGTGGCCCCCTCCTCCCTCCTCAGGGTCTGTCCTGTGGCAGTGGCCCCCCTCTTCCCTCCTCAGGGTCTGTCCTGTGGCAGTGGCCCACTCCTCCCTCCTCAGTGTCTGTCCTGTGGCAGTGGCCCACTCCTCCCTCCTCAGTGTCTGTCCTGTGGCAGTGGCCCACTCCTCCCTCCTCAGTGTCTGTCCTGTGGCAGTGGCCCACTCCTCCCTCCTCAGTGTCTGTCCTGTGGCAGTGGCCCCTTCCTCCCTCCTCAGGGTCTGTCCTGTGGCAGTGGCCCCCTCCTCAGGGTCTGTCCTGTGGCAGTGGCCCCCTCCTCCCTCCTCAGGGTCTGTCCTGTGGCAGTGGCCCCCTCCTCCCTCCTCAGTGCCTGTCCTGTGGCAGTGGCCTCCTCCCTCCTCAGGGTCTGTCCTGTGGCAGTGGCCCCCTCCTCCCTACTCAGGGTCTGCCCTGTGGCAGTGGCCCCTTCCTCAGGGTCAGTCCTGTGGCAGTGGCCTCCTCATCCCTCCTCAGTGCCTGTCCTGTGGCAGTGGCCCCCTCCTCCCTCCTCAGGGTCTGTCCTGTGGCAGTGGCCCCTTCCTCCCTCCTCAGGGTCTGCCCTGTGGCAGTGGCCCCTCCTCCCTCCTCAGGGTCTGTCCTGTGGCAGTGGCCCCCCTCCTCCTCCCTCCTCAGGGTCTGTCCTGTGGCAGTGGCCCCCTCCTCCTCCCTCCTCAGTCTCTGTCCTGTGGCAGTGGCCTCCTCCTCAAGGTCTGTCCTGTGGCAGTGGCCCCCTCCTCCCTTCTCAGGGTCTGTCCTGTGGCAGTGGCCCCCTCCTCCCTTCTCAGGGTCTGTCCTGTGGTAGTGGCTCCCTCCTTAGTGTCTCTCCTGTGGCAGTGGCCCCCACCTCCCTCCTCAGTGCCTGTCCTGTGGCAGTGGCCCCCTCCTCCCTTCTCAGGGTCTGTCCTGTGGCAGTGGCCCCCTCCTCCCTTCTCAGGGTCTGTCCTGTGGCAGTGGCCCCCTCCTCCCTCCTCAGTGCCTGTCCTGTGGCAGTGGCCCCCTCCTCCCTCCTCAGGGTCTGTCCTGTGGCAGTGGCCCCCTCCTTAGGGTCTGTCCTGTGGCAGTGGCCCCCTCCTCAGGGTCTGTCCTGTGGCAGTGGCCTCCTCCTCCCTCCTCAGGGTCTGTCCTGTGGCAGTGGCCCCCTCCTCCCTCCTCAGGGTCTGTCCTGTGGCAGTGGCCCCTTCCTCAGGGTCAGTCCTGTGGCAGTGGCCTCCTCCTCCCTCCTCAGTGCCTGTCCTGTGGCAGTGGCCCCCTCCTCCCTCCTCAGGGTCTGTCCTGTGGCAGTGGCCCCTTCCTCTCTCCTCAGGGTCTGTCCTGTGGCAGTGGCCCCCTCCTCCGGGTCTGTCCTGTGGCAGGGGCCCACTCCTCCCTCCTCAGTGTCTGTCCTGTGGCAGTGGCCCCCTCTTCCCTCCTCAGGGTCTGTCCTGTGGCAGTGGCCCACTCCTCCCTCCTCAGTGTCTGTCCTGTGGCAGTGGCCCCTTCCTCCCTCCTCAGGGTCTGTCCTGTGGCAGTGGCCCCCTCCTCCCTCCTCAGGGTCTGTCCTGTGGCAGTGGCCCCCTCCTCCCTCCTCAGGGTCTGTCCTGTGGCAGTGGCCCCCCTCTTCCCTCCTCAGGGTCTGTCCTGTGGCAGTGGCCCACTCCTCCCTCCTCAGGGTCTGTCCTGTGGCAGTGGCCCACTCCTCCCTCCTCAGTGTCTGTCCTGTGGCAGTGGCCCCTTCCTCCCTCCTCAGGGTCTGTCCTGTGGCAGTGGCCCCTTCCTCCCTCCTCAGGGTCTGTCCTGTGGCAGTGGCCCCCTCCTCCCTCCTCAGGGTCTGTCCTGTGGCAGTGGCCCCCCTCTTCCCTCCTCAGGGTCTGTCCTGTGGCAGTGGCCCACTCCTCCCTCCTCAGTGTCTGTCCTGTGGCAGTGGCCCACTCCTCCCTCCTCAGTGTCTGTCCTGTGGCAGTGGCCCACTCCTCCCTCCTCAGTGTCTGTCCTGTGGCAGTGGCCCCTTCCTCCCTCCTCAGGGTCTGTCCTGTGGCAGTGGCCCCCTCCTCCCTCCTCAGGGTCTGTCCTGTGGCAGTGGCCCCCTCCTCCCTCCTCAGGGTCTGTCCTGTGGCAGTGGCCCCCTCCTCCCTCCTCAGTGCCTGTCCTGTGGCAGTGGCCTCCTCCCTCCTCAGGGTCTGTCCTGTGGCAGTGGCCCCCTCCTCCCTACTCAGGGTCTGCCCTGTGGCAGTGGCCCCTTCCTCAGGGTCAGTCCTGTGGCAGTGGCCTCCTCATCCCTCCTCAGTGCCTGTCCTGTGGCAGTGGCCCCCTCCTCCCTCCTCAGGGTCTGTCCTGTGGCAGTGGCCCCTTCCTCCCTCCTCAGGGTCTGCCCTGTGGCAGTGGCCCCTCCTCCCTCCTCAGGGTCTGTCCTGTGGCAGTGGCCCCCCTCCTCCTCCCTCCTCAGGGTCTGTCCTGTGGCAGTGGCCCCCTCCTCCTCCCTCCTCAGTCTCTGTCCTGTGGCAGTGGCCTCCTCCTCAAGGTCTGTCCTGTGGCAGTGGCCCCCTCCTCCCTTCTCAGGGTCTGTCCTGTGGCAGTGGCCCCCTCCTCCCTTCTCAGGGTCTGTCCTGTGGTAGTGGCTCCCTCCTTAGTGTCTCTCCTGTGGCAGTGGCCCCCACCTCCCTCCTCAGTGCCTGTCCTGTGGCAGTGGCCCCCTCCTCCCTTCTCAGGGTCTGTCCTGTGGCAGTGGCCCCCTCCTCCCTTCTCAGGGTCTGTCCTGTGGCAGTGGCCCCCTCCTCCCTCCTCAGTGCCTGTCCTGTGGCAGTGGCCCCCTCCTCCCTCCTCAGGGTCTGTCCTGTGGCAGTGGCCCCCTCCTTAGGGTCTGTCCTGTGGCAGTGGCCCCCTCCTCAGGGTCTGTCCTGTGGCAGTGGCCTCCTCCTCCCTCCTCAGGGTCTGTCCTGTGGCAGTGGCCCCCTCCTCCCTCCTCAGGGTCTGTCCTGTGGCAGTGGCCCCTTCCTCAGGGTCAGTCCTGTGGCAGTGGCCTCCTCCTCCCTCCTCAGTGCCTGTCCTGTGGCAGTGGCCCCCTCCTCCCTCCTCAGGGTCTGTCCTGTGGCAGTGGCCCCTTCCTCTCTCCTCAGGGTCTGTCCTGTGGCAGTGGCCCCTTCCTCTCTCCTCAGTGTCTGTCCTGTGGCAGTGGCCCCCTCCTCCCTCCTCAGGGTCTGTCCTGTGGCAGTGGGCCCCTCCTCTCTCCTCAGTGTCTGTCCTGTGGCAGTGGCCCCCTCCTCCCTCCTCAGTCTCTGTCCTGTGGCAGTGGCCTCCTCCTCAAGGTCTGTCCTGTGGCAGTGGCCCCCTCCTCCCTTCTCAGGGTCTGTCCTGTGGTAGTGGCTCCCTCCTTAGTGTCTCTCCTGTGGCAGTGTCCCCAGCCTCCCTCCTCAGTGCCTGTCCTGTGGCAGTGGCCTCCTCCCTCCTCAGGGTCTGTCCTGTGGCAGTGTCCCCCTCCTCAGGGTCTGTCCTGTGGCAGTGGCCCCCTCCTCCCTTCTCAGGGTCTGTCCTGTGGCAGTGGCCCCCTCCTCCCTCCTCAGTGCCTGTCCTGTGGCAGTGGCCCCCTCCTCCCTCCTCAGGGTCTGTCCTGTGGCAGTGGCCCCCTCCTCCCTCCTCAGGGTCTGTCCTGTGGCAGTGGCCCCCTCCTCAGGGTCTGTCCTGTGGCAGTGGCCTCCTCCTCCCTCCTCAGGGTCTGTCCTGTGGCAGTGGCCCCCTCCTCAGGGTCTGTCCTGTGGCAGTAGCCCCTTCCTCAGGGTCAGTCCTGTGGCAGTGGCCCCTTCCTCAGGGTCAGTCCTGTGGCAGTGGCCTCCTCCTCCCTCCTCAGTGCCTGTCCTGTGGCAGTGGCCCCCTCCTCCCTCCTCAGGGTCTGTCCTGTGGCAGTGGCCCCTTCCTCTCTCCTCAGGGTCTGTCCTGTGGCAGTGGCCCCTTCCTCTCTCCTCAGTGTCTGTCCTGTGGCAGTGGCCCCCTCCTCCCTCATCAGGGTCTGTCCTGTGGCAGTGGCCCCCTCCTCCCTCCTCAGTGTCTGTCCTGTGGCAGTGGCCCCCTCCTCCTCCCTCCTCAGGGTCTGTCCTGTGGCAGTGGTCCCCTCCTCCTCCCTCCTCAGGGTCTGTCCTGTGGCAGTGGCCCCCTCCTCCTCCCTCCTCAGTCTCTGTCCTGTGGCAGTGGCCTCCTCCTCCCTCCTCAAGGTCTGTCCTGTGGCAGTGGCCCCCTCCTCCCTTCTCAGGGTCTGTCCTGTGGCAGCGGCCCCCTCCTCCCTCCTTAGTGTCTCTCCTGTGGCAGTGGCCCCCACCTCCCTCCTCAGTGCCTGTCCTGTGGCAGTGGCCTCCTCCCTCCTCAGGGTCTGTCCTGTGGCAGTGGCCCCCTCCTCCCTCCTCAGTGTCTCTCCTGTGGCAGTGGCCCCCTCCTACCTCCTCAGTGCCTGTCCTGTGGCAGTGGCCCCCTCCTCAGGGTCTGTCCTGTGGCAGTGGCCCCCTCCTCCCGACTCAGGGTCTGTCCTGTGGCAGTGGCCCCCTCCTCCTCCCTCCTCAGGGTCTGTCCTGTGGCAGTGGCCCCCTCCTCCCTCCTCAGGGTCTGTCCTGTGGCAGTGGCCCCCTCCTCAGGGTCTGTCCTGTGGCAGTGGCCTCCTCCTCCCTCCTCAGGGTCTGTCCTGTGGCAGTGGCCCCCTCCTCAGGGTCTGTCCTGTGGCAGTGGCCCCTTCCTCAGGGTCAGTCCTGTGGCAGTGGCCCCTTCCTCAGGGTCAGTCCTGTGGCAGTGGCCTCCTCCTCCCTCCTCAGTGCCTGTCCTGTGGCAGTGGCCCCCTCCTCCCTCCTCAGGGTCTGTCCTGTGGCAGTGGCCCCTTCCTCTCTCCTCAGGGTCTGTCCTGTGGCAGTGGCCCCTTCCTCTCTCCTCAGTGTCTGTCCTGTGGCAGTGGCCCCCTCCTCCCTCATCAGGGTCTGTCCTGTGGCAGTGGCCCCCTCCTCCCTCCTCAGTGTCTGTCCTGTGGCAGTGGCCCCCTCCTCCTCCCTCCTCAGGGTCTGTCCTGTGGCAGTGGTCCCCTCCTCCTCCCTCCTCAGGGTCTGTCCTGTGGCAGTGGCCCCCTCCTCCTCCCTCCTCAGTCTCTGTCCTGTGGCAGTGGCCTCCTCCTCCCTCCTCAAGGTCTGTCCTGTGGCAGTGGCCCCCTCCTCCTTTCTCAGGGTCTGTCCTGTGACAGTGGCCCCCTCCTCCCTCCTTAGTGTCTCTCCTGTGGCAGTGGCCCCCACCTCCCTCCTCAGTGCCTGTTCTGTGGCAGTGGCCTCCTCCCTCCTCAGGGTCTGTCCTGTGGCAGTGGCCCCCTCCTCAGGGTCTGTCCTGTGGCAGTGGCCCCCTCCTCCCTCCTCAGTGTCTCTCCTGTGGCAGTGGCCCCCTCCTACCTCCTCAGTGCCTGTCTTGTGGCAGTGGCCCCCTCCTCAGGGTCTGTCCTGTGGCAGTGGCCCCCTCCTCCCGACTCAGGGTCTGTCCTGTGGCAGTGGCGCCCTCCTCCTCCCTCCTCAGGGTCTGTCCTGTGGCAGTGGCCCCATCCTCCCTCCTCAGGGTCTGTCCTGTGGCAGTGGCCCCCATCCTCCCTCCTCAGGGTCTGTCCTGTGGCAGTGGCCCCCTCCTCCCTCCTCAGGGTCTGTCCTGTGGCAGTGACCTCCTCCTACCTTCTCAGGGTCTGTCCTGTGGCAGTGGCCTCCTCCTCCCTCCTCAGGGTCTGTCCTGTGGCAGTGGCCCCCTCCTCCCTCCTCAGGGTCTGTCCTGTGGCAGTGGCCTCCTCCTCCCTCCTCAGGGTCTGTCCTGTGGCAGTGGCCCCCTCCTCCCTCCTCAGGGTCTGTCCTGTGGCAGTGGCCCCCTCCTCCCTCCTCAGGGTCTGTCCTGTGGCAGTGGCCCCCTCCTCAGGGTCTGTCCTGTGGCAGTGGCCCCCTCCTTCCTCCTCAGTGTCTGTCCTGTGGCAGTGGCCTCCTCCTCCCTTCTCAGGGTCTGTCCTGTGGCCCCCTCCTCCCTCCTCAGGGTCTGTCCTGTGGTAGTGGCCCCCTCCTCCCTCCTCAGGGTCTGTCCTGTGGTAGTGGCCCCCTCCTCCCTCCTCAGGTTCTGTCCTGTGGCAGTGGCCCCCTCCTCCCTCCTCAGGGTCTGTCCTGTGGCAGTGGCCCCCTCCACCCTTCTCAGGGTCTGTCCTGTGGCCCCCTCCTCAGGGTCTGTCCTGTAGCAGTGGCCCCCTCCTCCCTCCTCAGGGTCTGTCCTGTGGCCCCCTCCTCCCTCCTCAGGGTCTGTCCTGTGGCAGTGGCCCCCTCCTCCCTCCTCAGGGTCTGTCCTGTGGCAGTGGCCCCCTCCTCAGGGTCTGTCCTGTGGCAGTGGTCCCCTCCTCCCTCCTCAGGGTCTGTCCTGTGGCAGTGGCCCACTCCTCCCTCCTCAGGGTCTGTCCTGTGGCAGTGGCCCACTCCTCCCTCCTCAGGGTCTGTCCTGTGGCAGTGGCCCCCTCCTCCCTCCTCAGGGTCTGTCCTGTGGCAGTGGCCCACTCCTCCCTCCTCAGGGTCTGTCCTGTGGCAGTGACCCACTCCTCCCTCCTCAGGGTCTGTCCTGTGGCAGTGGCCCCCTCCTCCCTCCTCAGGGTCTGTCCTGTGGCAGTGGCCCCCTCCTCCCTCCTCAGGGTCTGTCCTGTGGCAGTGGCCCCCTCCTCAGGGTCTGTCCTGTGGCAGTGGCCCACTCCTCCCTCCTCAGGGTCTGTCCTGTGGCAGTGGCCCCCTCCTCCCTCCTCAGGGTCTGTCCTGTGGCAGTGGCCCCCTCCTCCCTCCTCAGGGTCTGTCCTGTGGCAGTGGCCCCCTCCTCCCTCCTCAGTGTCTGTCCTGTGGCAGTGGCCTCCTCCTCCCTCCTCAGGGTCTGTCCTGTGGCAGTGGCCCCCTCCTCTCTCCTCAGTGTCTGTCCTGTGGCAGTGGCCCCCTCATCAGGGTCTGTCCTGTGGCAGTGGCCCCCTCCTTCCTCCTCAGTGTCTGTCCTGTGGCAGTGGCCTCCTCCTCCCTTCTCAGGGTCAGTCCAGTGGCCCCCTCCTCCCTCCTCAGGGTCTGTCCTGTGGTAGTGGCCCCCTCCTCCCTCCTCAGGGTCTGTCCTGTGGTAGTGGCCCCCTCCTCCCTCCTCAGGTTCTGTCCTGTGGCAGTGGCCCCCTCCTACCTCCTCAGGGTCTGTCCTGTGGCAGTGGCCTCCTCCTCCCTCCTCAGGGTCTGTCCTGTGGCAGTGGCCCACTCCTCCCTCCTCAGGGTCTGTCCTGTGGCAGTGGCCCCCTCCTCCCTCCTCAGGGTCTGTCCTGTGGCCTCCTCCTCCCTCCTCAGGGTCTGTCCTGTGGCAGTGGCCCCCTCCTCCCTCCTCAGGGTCTGTCCTGTGGCAGTGGCCCCCTCCTCCCTCCTCAGGGTCTGTCCTGTGGCAGTGGCCCACTCCTCCCTCCTCAGGGTCTGTCCTGTGGCAGTGGCCCACTCCTCCCTCCTCAGGGTCTGTCCTGTGGCAGTGGCCCCCTCCTCCCTCCTCAGGGTCTGTCCTGTGGCAGTGGCCCACTCCTCCCTCCTCAGGGTCTGTCCTGTGGCAGTGGCCCACTCCTCCCTCCTCAGGGTCTGTCCTGTGGCAGTGGCCTCCTCCTCCCTCCTCAGGGTCTGTCCTGTGGCAGTGGCCCCCTCCTCCCTCCTCAGGGTCTGTCCTGTGGCAGTGGCCCCCTCCTCCCTCCTCAGGGTCTGTCCTGTGGCAGTGGCCCCCTCCTCAGGGTCTGTCCAGTGGCAGTGGCCCCCTCCTTCCTCCTCAGTGTCTGTCCTGTGGCAGTGGCCTCCTCCTCCCTTCTCAGGGTCTGTCCTGTGGCCCCCTCCTCCATCCTCAGGGTCTGTCCTGTGGTAGTGGCCCCCTCCTCCCTCCTCAGGGTCTGTCCTGTGGTAGTGGCCCCCTCCTCCCTCCTCAGGGTCTGTCCTGTGGTAGTGGCCCCCTCCTCCCTCCTCAGGGTCTGTCCTGTGGTAGTGGCCCACTCCTCCCTCCTCAGGGTCTGTCCTGTGGCAGTGGCCCACTCCTCCCTCCTCAGGGTTTGTCCTGTGGCAGTGGCCCACTCCTCCCTCCTCAGGGTCTGTCCTGTGGCAGTGGCCCCCTCCTCCCTCCTCAGGGTCTGTCCTGTGGCAGTGGCCCCCTCCTCCCTCCTCAGGGTCTGTCCTGTGGCAGTGGCCCCCTCCTCCCTCCTCAGGGTCTGTCCTGTGGCAGTGGCCCACTCCTCCCTCCTCAGGGTCTGTCTTGTGGCAGTGGCCCACTCCTCCCTCCTCAGGGTCTGTCCTGTGGCAGTGGCCTCCTCCTCCCTCCTCAGGGTCTGTCCTGTGGCAGTGGCCCCCTCCTCCCTCCTCAGGGTCTGTCCTGTGGCAGTGGCCCCCTCCTCAGGGTCTGTCCTGTGGCAGTGGCCTCCTCCTCCCTTCTCAGGGTCTGTCCTGTGGCCCCCTCCTCCCTCCTCAGGGTCTGTCGTGTGGCAGTGGCCCCCTCCTCCCTCCTCAGGGTCTGTCCTGTGGCAGTGGCCCCCTCCTCCCTCCTCAGGGTCTGTCCTGTGGCAGTGGCCCCCTCCTCCCTCCTCAGGGTCTGTCCTGTGGCCCCCTCCTCCCTCCTCAGGGTCTGTCATGTGGCAGTGGCCCCCTCCTCAGGGTCTGTCCTGTGGCAGTGGCCCCCTCCTCCCTCCTCAGGGTCTTTCCTGTGGCCCCCTCCTCCCTCCTCAGGGTCTGTCCTGTGGCAGTGGCCCCCTCCTCAGGGTCTGTCCTGTGGCAGTGGCCCCCTCCTCCCTCCTCAGGGTCTGTCCTGTGGCCCCCTCCTCCCTCCTCAGGGTCTGTCCTGTGGCAGTGGCCCCCTCCTCCCTCCTCAGGGTCTGTCCTGTGGCAGTGGCCCCCTCCTCCCTCCTCAGGGTCTGTCCTGTGGCCCCCTCCTTCCTCCTCTGTGTCTGTCCTGTGGCAGTGGCCCCCTCCTCCCTCCTCAGGGTCTGTCCTGTGGTGCCCCCCTCCTCCCTCCTCAGGGTCTGTCCTGTGGCAGTGGCCCCCTCCTCCCTCCTCAGGGTCTGTCCTGTGGCAGTGGCCTCCTCCTCCCTCCTCAGGGTCTGTCCTGTGGCAGTGGCCTCCTCCTCCCTCCTCAGGGTCTGTCCTGTGGCAGTGGCCCCCTCCTCCCTCCTCAGGGTCTGTCCTGTGGCAGTGGCCTCCTCTTCCCTCCTCAGTGTCTGTCCTGTGGCAGTGGCCCCCTCCTCAGGGTCTGTCCTGTGGCAGTGGCCCCCTCCTCCGGGTCTGTCCTGTGGCAGTGGCCCCCTCCTCCCTCCTCAGGGTCTGTCCTGTGGCAGTGGCCTCCTCCTCCCTCCTCAGGGTCTGTCCTGTGGCAGCGGCCCCCTCCTCCCTCCTCAGGGTCTGTCCTGTGGCAGTGGCCCCCTCCTCCCTCCTCAGTCTCTGTCCTGTGGCAGTGTCCTCCTCCTCAAGGTCTGTCCTGTGGCAGTGGCCCCCTCCTCCCTTCTCAGGGACTGTCCTGTGGTAGTGGCTCCCTCCTTAGTGTCTCTCCTGTGGCAGTGGCCCCCACCTCCCTCCTCAGTGCCTGTCCTGTGGCAGTGGCCCCCTCCTCCCTTCTCAGGGTCTGTCCTGTGGCAGTGGCCCCCTCCTCCCTTCTCAGGGTCTGTCCTGTGGCAGTGGCCCCCTCCTCCCTCCTCAGTGCCTGTCTAGTGGCAGTGGCCCCCTCCTCCCTCCTCAGGGTCTGTCCTGTGGCAGTGGCCCCCTCCTCAGGGTCTGTCCTGTGGCAGTGGCCCCCTCCTCAGGGTCTGTCCTGTGGCAGTGGCCTCCTCCTCCCTCCTCAGGGTCTGTCCTGTGGCAGTGGCCCCCTCCTCCCTCCTCAGGGTCTGTCCTGTGGCAGTGGCCCCTTCCTCAGGGTCAGTCCTGTGGCAGTGGTCTCCTCCTCCCTCCTCAGTGCCTGTCCTGTGGCAGTGGCCCCCTCCTCCCTCCTCAGGGTCTGTCCTGTGGCAGTGGCCCCTTCCTCTCTCCTCAGGGTCTGTCCTGTGGCAGTGGCCCCCTCCTCCCTCCTCAGGGTCTGTCCTGTGGCAGTCTGTCCTGTGGTAGTGGCTCCCTCCTTAGTGTCTCTCCTGTGGCAGTGTCCCCAGCCTCCCTCCTCAGTGCCTGTCCTGTGGCAGTGGCCTCCTCCCTCCTCAGGGTCTGTCCTGTGGCAGTGGCCCCCTCCTCAGGGTCTGTCCTGTGGCAGTGGCCCCCTCCTCCCTCCTCAGTGCCTGTCCTGTGGCAGTGGCCCCCTCCTCCCTCCTCAGGGTCTGTCCTGTGGCAGTGGCCCCCTCCTCCCTCCTCAGGGTCTGTCCTGTGGCAGTGGCCCCCTCCTCCCTCCTCAGGGTCTGTCCTGTGGCAGTGGCCCCCTCCTCCCTCCTCAGGGTCTGTCCTGTGGCAGTGGCCCCCTCCTCCCTCCTCAGGGTCTGTCCTGTGGCAGTGGGCCCCTCCTTTCTCCTCAGTGTCTGTCCTGTGGCAGTGGCCCCCTCCTCCCTCCTCAGTCTCTGTCCTGTGGCAGTGGCCTCCTCCTCAAGGTCTGTCCTGTGGCAGTGGCCCCCTCCTCCCTTCTCAGGGTCTGTCCTGTGGTAGTGGCTCCCTCCTTAGTGTCTCTCCTGTGGCAGTGTCCCCAGCCTCCCTCCTCAGTGCCTGTCCTGTGGCAGTGGCCTCCTCCCTCCTCAGGGTCTGTCCTGTGGCAGTGGCCCCCTCCTCAGGGTCTGTCCTGTGGCAGTGGCCCCCTCCTCCCTCCTCAGGGTCTGTCCTGTGGCAGTGGCCCCCTCCTCCCTCCTCAGTGCCTGTCCTGTGGCAGTGGCCCCCTCCTCCCTCCTCAGGGTCTGTCCTGTGGCAGTGGCCCCCTCCTCCCTCCTCAGTGCCTGTCCTGTGGCAGTGGCCCCCTCCTCCCTCCTCAGGGTCTGTCCTGTGGCAGTGGCCCCCTCCTCCCTCCTCAGGGTCTGTCCTGTGGCAGTGGCCCCCTCCTCCCTCCTCAGGGTCTGTCCTGTGGCAGTGGCCCCCTCCTCCCTCCTCAGGGTCTGTCCTGTGGCAGTGGCCCCCTCCTCCCTCCTCAGGGTCTGTTCTGTGGCAGTGGCCCCCTCCTCCCTCCTCAGGGTCTGTCGTGTGGCAGTGGCCCCCTCCTCCCTCCTCAGTGTCTGTCCTGTGGCAGTGGCCCCCTCCTCCCTCCTCAGGGTCTGTCCTGTGACAGTGGCCCCCTCCTCCCTCCTCAGGGTCAGTCCTGTGGCAGTGGCCCCCTCCTCCCTCCTCAGTGTCTGTCCTGTGGCAGTGGCCCCCTCCTCCCTCCTCAGTGTCTGTCCTGTGGCAGTGGCCCCCTCCTCCCTCCTCAGGGTCTGTCCTGTGGCAGTGGCCCCCTCCTCCCTCCTCAGGGTCTGTCCTGTGACAGTGGCCCCCTCCTCCCTCCTCAGTGTCTGTCCTGTGGCAGTGGCCCCCTCCTCCCTCCTCAGGGTCTGTCCTGTGGCAGTGGCCCCTTCCTCCCTCCTCAGGGTCTGTCCTGTGGCAGTGGCCCCCTCCTCCCTCCTCAGTGTCTGTCCTGTGGCAGTGGCCCCCTCCTCCCTCCTCAGGGTCTGTCCTGTGGCAGTGGCCCCCTCCTCCCTCCTCAGGGTCTGTCCTGTGGCAGTGGCCCCCTCCTCCCTCCTCAGGGTCTGTCCTGTGGCAGTGGCCCCCTCCTCCCTCCTCAGTGTCTGTCCTGTGGCAGTGGCCTCCTCCTCCCTCCTCAGTGTCTGTCCTGTGGCAGTGGCCCCCCTCTTCCCTCCTCAGGGTCTGTCCTGTGGCAGTGGCCCACTCCTCCCTCCTCAGGGTCTGTCCTGTGGCAGTGGCCTCCTCCTCCCTCCTCAGTGTCTGTCCTGTGGCAGTGGCCCCCTCCTCCCTCCTCAGGGTCTGTCCTGTGGCAGTGGCCCCCTCCTCCCTCCTCAGGGTCTGTCCTGTGGCAGTGGCCCCCTCCTCCCTCCTCAGGGTCTGTCCTGTGGCAGTGGCCCCCTCCTCCCTCCTCAGTGTCTGTCCTGTGGCAGTGGCCCCCTCCTCCCTCCTCAGGGTCTGTCCTGTGGCAGTGGCCCACTCCTCCCTCCTCAGGGTCTGTCCTGTGGCAGTGGCCCCCTCCTCCCTCCTCAGTGTCTGTCCTGTGGCAGTGGCCCCCTCCTCCCTCCTCAGGGTCTGTCCTGTGGCAGTGGCCCCCTCCTCCCTCCTCAGGGTCTGTCCTGTGGCAGTGGCCCCCTCCTCCCTCCTCAGTGTCTGTCCTGTGGCAGTGGCCTCCTCCTCCCTCCTCAGTGTCTGTCCTGTGGCAGTGGCCCCCCTCTTCCCTCCTCAGGGTCTGTCCTGTGGCAGTGGCCCACTCCTCCCTCCTCAGGGTCTGTCCTGTGGCAGTGGCCTCCTCCTCCCTCCTCAGTGTCTGTCCTGTGGCAGTGGCCCCCCTCTTCCCTCCTCAGGGTCTGTCCTGTGGCAGTGGCCCACTCCTCCCTCCTCAGGGTCTGTCCTGTGGCAGTGGCCCCTTCCTCCCTCCTCAGTGTCTGTCCTGTGGCAGTGGCCCCCTCCTCCCTCCTCAGTGTCTGTCCTGTGGCAGTGGCCTCCTCCTCCCTCCTCAGGGTCTGTCCTGTGGCAGTGGCCCACTCCTCCCTCCTCAGTGTCTGTCCTGTGGCAGTGGCCTCCTCCTCCCTCCTCAGTGTCTGTCCTGTGGCAGTGGCCCCCTCCTCCCTCCTCAGTGTCTGTCCTGTGGCAGTGGCCTCCTCCTCCCTCCTCAGGGTCTGTCCTGTGGCAGTGGCCCACTCCTCCCTCCTCAGTGTCTGTCCTGTGGCAGTGGCCTCCTCCTCCCTCCTCAGTGTCTGTCCTGTGGCAGTGGCCCCCCTCCTCCCTCCTCAGGGTCTGTCCTGTGGCAGTGGCCCACTCCTCCCTCCTCAGGGTCTGTCCTGTGGCAGTGGCCCCTTCCTCCCTCCTCAGTGTCTGTCCTGTGGCAGTGGCCCCCTCCTCCCTCCTCAGTGTCTGTTCTGTGGCAGTGGCCTCCTCCTCCCTCCTCAGGGTCTGTCCTGTGGCAGTGGCCCCCTCCTCCCTCCTCAGTGTCTGTCCTGTGGCAGTGGCCCCCTCCTCCCTCCTCAGTGTCTGTCCTGTGGCAGTGGCCCCCTCCTCCCTCCTCAGTGTCTGTCCTGTGGCAGTGGCCCACTCCTCCCTCCTCAGTGTCTGTCCTGTGGCAGTGGCCTCCTCCTCCCTCCTCAGTGTCTGTCCTGTGGCAGTGGCCCCCCTCTTCCCTCCTCAGGGTCTGTCCTGTGGCAGTGGCCCACTCCTCCCTCCTCAGGGTCTGTCCTGTGGCAGTGGCCCCCTCCTCCCTCCTCAGTGTCTGTTCTGTGGCAGTGGCCTCCTCCTCCCTCCTCAGGGTCTGTCCTGTGGCAGTGGCCCCCCTCTTCCCTCCTCAGGGTCTGTCCTGTGGCAGTGGCCCACTCCTCCCTCCTCAGGGTCTGTCCTGTGGCAGTGGCCCCCTCCTCCCTCCTCAGTGTCTGTCCTGTGGCAGTGGCCCCCTCCTCCCTCCTCAGGGTCTGTCCTGTGGCAGTGGCCCCCTCCTCCCTCCTCAGTGTCTGTTCTGTGGCAGTGGCCCCCTCCTCCCTCCTCAGGGTCTGTCCTGTGGCAGTGGCCCCCTCCTCCCTCCTCAGTGTCTGTCCTGTGGCAGTGGCCCCCTCCTCCCTCCTCAGGGTCTGTCCTGTGGCAGTGGCCCCCTCCTCCCTCCTCAGTGTCTGTCCTGTGGCAGTGGCCCACTCCTCCCTCCTCAGTGTCTGTCCTGTGGCAGTGGCCCACTCCTCCCTCCTCAGGGTCTGTCCTGTGGCAGTGGCCCCCTCCTCCCTCCTCAGGGTCTGTCCTGTGGCAGTGGCCCCCTCCTCCCTCCTCAGGGTCTGTCCTGTGGCAGTGGCCTCCTCCTCCCTCCTCAGGGTCTGTCCTGTGGCAGTGGCCCCCTCCTCCCTCCTCAGGGTCTGTCCTGTGGCAGTGGCCCCCTCCCTCCTCAGGGTCTGTCCTGTGGCAGTGGCCCCCTCCCTCCTCAGGGTCTGTCCTGTGGCAGTGGCCCACTCCTCCCTCCTCAGGGTCTGTCCTGTGGCAGTGGCCCCCTCCCTCCTCAGGGTCTGTCCTGTGGCAGTGGCCCCCTCCTCCCTCCTCAGGGTCTGTCCTGTGGCAGTGGCCCAGTCCTCCCTCCTCAGTGTCTGTCCTGTGGCAGTGGCCCCCTCCTCCCTCCTCAGGGTCTGTCCTGTGGCAGTGGCCCAGTCCTCCCTCCTCAGTGTCTGTCCTGTGGCAGTGGCCCACTCCTCCCTCCTCAGGGTCTGTCCTGTGGCAGTGGCCCCCTCCTCCCTCCTCAGGGTCTGACCTGTGGCAGTGGCCCCCTCCTCCCTCCTCAGGGTCTGTCCTGTGGCAGTGGCCTCCTCCTCCCTCCTCAGGGTCTGTCCTGTGGCAGTGGCCCACTCCTCCCTCCTCAGTGTCTGTCCTGTGGCAGTGGCCCACTCCTCCCTCCTCAGGGTCTGTCCTGTGGCAGTGGCCCCCTCCTCCCTCCTCAGGGTCTGACCTGTGGCAGTGGCCCCCTCCTCCCTCCTCAGGGTCTGTCCTGTGGCAGTGGCCCCCTCCTCCCTCCTCAGGGTCTGTCCTGTGGCAGTGGCCCACTCCTCCCTCCTCAGTGTCTGTCCTGTGGCAGTGGCCCCCTCCTCCCTCCTCAGGGTCTGTCCTGTGGCAGTGGCCCCCTCCTCCCTCCTCAGGGTCTGTCCTGTGGCAGTGGCCCACTCCTCCCTCCTCAGTGTCTGTCCTGTGGCAGTGGCCCCCTCCTCCCTCCTCAGGGTCTGTCCTGTGGCAGTGGCCCCTTCCTCCCTCCTCAGGGTCTGTCCTGTGGCAGTGGCCCCCCTCTTCCCTCCTCAGGGTCTGTCCTGTGGCAGTGGCCCACTCCTCCCTCCTCAGTGTCTGTCCTGTGGCAGTGGCCCACTCCTCCCTCCTCAGTGTCTGTCCTGTGGCAGTGGCCCCTTCCTCCCTCCTCAGGGTCTGTCCTGTGGCAGTGGCCCCTTCCTCCCTCCTCAGGGTCTGTCCTGTGGCAGTGGCCCCCTCCTCCCTCCTCAGGGTCTGTCCTGTGGCAGTGGCCCCCCTCTTCCCTCCTCAGGGTCTGTCCTGTGGCAGTGGCCCACTCCTCCCTCCTCAGTGTCTGTCCTGTGGCAGTGGCCCACTCCTCCCTCCTCAGTGTCTGTCCTGTGGCAGTGGCCCACTCCTCCCTCCTCAGTGTCTGTCCTGTGGCAGTGGCCCACTCCTCCCTCCTCAGTGTCTGTCCTGTGGCAGTGGCCCCTTCCTCCCTCCTCAGGGTCTGTCCTGTGGCAGTGGCCCCCTCCTCAGGGTCTGTCCTGTGGCAGTGGCCCCCTCCTCCCTCCTCAGGGTCTGTCCTGTGGCAGTGGCCCCCTCCTCCCTCCTCAGTGCCTGTCCTGTGGCAGTGGCCTCCTCCCTCCTCAGGGTCTGTCCTGTGGCAGTGGCCCCCTCCTCCCTACTCAGGGTCTGCCCTGTGGCAGTGGCCCCTTCCTCAGGGTCAGTCCTGTGGCAGTGGCCTCCTCATCCCTCCTCAGTGCCTGTCCTGTGGCAGTGGCCCCCTCCTCCCTCCTCAGGGTCTGTCCTGTGGCAGTGGCCCCTTCCTCCCTCCTCAGGGTCTGCCCTGTGGCAGTGGCCCCTCCTCCCTCCTCAGGGTCTGTCCTGTGGCAGTGGCCCCCCTCCTCCTCCCTCCTCAGGGTCTGTCCTGTGGCAGTGGCCCCCTCCTCCTCCCTCCTCAGTCTCTGTCCTGTGGCAGTGGCCTCCTCCTCAAGGTCTGTCCTGTGGCAGTGGCCCCCTCCTCCCTTCTCAGGGTCTGTCCTGTGGCAGTGGCCCCCTCCTCCCTTCTCAGGGTCTGTCCTGTGGTAGTGGCTCCCTCCTTAGTGTCTCTCCTGTGGCAGTGGCCCCCACCTCCCTCCTCAGTGCCTGTCCTGTGGCAGTGGCCCCCTCCTCCCTTCTCAGGGTCTGTCCTGTGGCAGTGGCCCCCTCCTCCCTTCTCAGGGTCTGTCCTGTGGCAGTGGCCCCCTCCTCCCTCCTCAGTGCCTGTCCTGTGGCAGTGGCCCCCTCCTCCCTCCTCAGGGTCTGTCCTGTGGCAGTGGCCCCCTCCTTAGGGTCTGTCCTGTGGCAGTGGCCCCCTCCTCAGGGTCTGTCCTGTGGCAGTGGCCTCCTCCTCCCTCCTCAGGGTCTGTCCTGTGGCAGTGGCCCCCTCCTCCCTCCTCAGGGTCTGTCCTGTGGCAGTGGCCCCTTCCTCAGGGTCAGTCCTGTGGCAGTGGCCTCCTCCTCCCTCCTCAGTGCCTGTCCTGTGGCAGTGGCCCCCTCCTCCCTCCTCAGGGTCTGTCCTGTGGCAGTGGCCCCTTCCTCTCTCCTCAGGGTCTGTCCTGTGGCAGTGGCCCCCTCCTCCGGGTCTGTCCTGTGGCAGGGGCCCACTCCTCCCTCCTCAGTGTCTGTCCTGTGGCAGTGGCCCCCTCTTCCCTCCTCAGGGTCTGTCCTGTGGCAGTGGCCCACTCCTCCCTCCTCAGTGTCTGTCCTGTGGCAGTGGCCCCTTCCTCCCTCCTCAGGGTCTGTCCTGTGGCAGTGGCCCCCTCCTCCCTCCTCAGGGTCTGTCCTGTGGCAGTGGCCCCCTCCTCCCTCCTCAGGGTCTGTCCTGTGGCAGTGGCCCCCCTCTTCCCTCCTCAGGGTCTGTCCTGTGGCAGTGGCCCACTCCTCCCTCCTCAGGGTCTGTCCTGTGGCAGTGGCCCACTCCTCCCTCCTCAGTGTCTGTCCTGTGGCAGTGGCCCCTTCCTCCCTCCTCAGGGTCTGTCCTGTGGCAGTGGCCCCTTCCTCCCTCCTCAGGGTCTGTCCTGTGGCAGTGGCCCCCTCCTCCCTCCTCAGGGTCTGTCCTGTGGCAGTGGCCCCCCTCTTCCCTCCTCAGGGTCTGTCCTGTGGCAGTGGCCCACTCCTCCCTCCTCAGTGTCTGTCCTGTGGCAGTGGCCCACTCCTCCCTCCTCAGTGTCTGTCCTGTGGCAGTGGCCCACTCCTCCCTCCTCAGTGTCTGTCCTGTGGCAGTGGCCCCTTCCTCCCTCCTCAGGGTCTGTCCTGTGGCAGTGGCCCCCTCCTCCCTCCTCAGGGTCTGTCCTGTGGCAGTGGCCCCCTCCTCCCTCCTCAGGGTCTGTCCTGTGGCAGTGGCCCCCTCCTCCCTCCTCAGTGCCTGTCCTGTGGCAGTGGCCTCCTCCCTCCTCAGGGTCTGTCCTGTGGCAGTGGCCCCCTCCTCCCTACTCAGGGTCTGCCCTGTGGCAGTGGCCCCTTCCTCAGGGTCAGTCCTGTGGCAGTGGCCTCCTCATCCCTCCTCAGTGCCTGTCCTGTGGCAGTGGCCCCCTCCTCCCTCCTCAGGGTCTGTCCTGTGGCAGTGGCCCCTTCCTCCCTCCTCAGGGTCTGCCCTGTGGCAGTGGCCCCTCCTCCCTCCTCAGGGTCTGTCCTGTGGCAGTGGCCCCCCTCCTCCTCCCTCCTCAGGGTCTGTCCTGTGGCAGTGGCCCCCTCCTCCTCCCTCCTCAGTCTCTGTCCTGTGGCAGTGGCCTCCTCCTCAAGGTCTGTCCTGTGGCAGTGGCCCCCTCCTCCCTTCTCAGGGTCTGTCCTGTGGCAGTGGCCCCCTCCTCCCTTCTCAGGGTCTGTCCTGTGGTAGTGGCTCCCTCCTTAGTGTCTCTCCTGTGGCAGTGGCCCCCACCTCCCTCCTCAGTGCCTGTCCTGTGGCAGTGGCCCCCTCCTCCCTTCTCAGGGTCTGTCCTGTGGCAGTGGCCCCCTCCTCCCTTCTCAGGGTCTGTCCTGTGGCAGTGGCCCCCTCCTCCCTCCTCAGTGCCTGTCCTGTGGCAGTGGCCCCCTCCTCCCTCCTCAGGGTCTGTCCTGTGGCAGTGGCCCCCTCCTTAGGGTCTGTCCTGTGGCAGTGGCCCCCTCCTCAGGGTCTGTCCTGTGGCAGTGGCCTCCTCCTCCCTCCTCAGGGTCTGTCCTGTGGCAGTGGCCCCCTCCTCCCTCCTCAGGGTCTGTCCTGTGGCAGTGGCCCCTTCCTCAGGGTCAGTCCTGTGGCAGTGGCCTCCTCCTCCCTCCTCAGTGCCTGTCCTGTGGCAGTGGCCCCCTCCTCCCTCCTCAGGGTCTGTCCTGTGGCAGTGGCCCCTTCCTCTCTCCTCAGGGTCTGTCCTGTGGCAGTGGCCCCTTCCTCTCTCCTCAGTGTCTGTCCTGTGGCAGTGGCCCCCTCCTCCCTCCTCAGGGTCTGTCCTGTGGCAGTGGGCCCCTCCTCTCTCCTCAGTGTCTGTCCTGTGGCAGTGGCCCCCTCCTCCCTCCTCAGTCTCTGTCCTGTGGCAGTGGCCTCCTCCTCAAGGTCTGTCCTGTGGCAGTGGCCCCCTCCTCCCTTCTCAGGGTCTGTCCTGTGGTAGTGGCTCCCTCCTTA
Source organism: Ranitomeya imitator (assembly GCF_032444005.1). Taxonomy (NCBI): domain Eukaryota; kingdom Metazoa; phylum Chordata; class Amphibia; order Anura; family Dendrobatidae; genus Ranitomeya; species Ranitomeya imitator. Next base: position 715,727,702 of record NC_091286.1, on the reverse strand, counting down.
GTGTCTCTCCTGTGGCAGTGTCCCCAGCCTCCCTCCTCAGTGCCTGTCCTGTGGCAGTGGCCTCCTCCCTCCTCAGGGTCTGTCCTGTGGCAGTGTCCCCCTCCTCAGGGTCTGTCCTGTGGCAGTGGCCCCCTCCTCCCTTCTCAGGGTCTGTCCTGTGGCAGTGGCCCCCTCCTCCCTCCTCAGTGCCTGTCCTGTGGCAGTGGCCCCCTCCTCCCTCCTCAGGGTCTGTCCTGTGGCAGTGGCCCCCTCCTCCCTCCTCAGGGTCTGTCCTGTGGCAGTGGCCCCCTCCTCAGGGTCTGTCCTGTGGCAGTGGCCTCCTCCTCCCTCCTCAGGGTCTGTCCTGTGGCAGTGGCCCCCTCCTCAGGGTCTGTCCTGTGGCAGTAGCCCCTTCCTCAGGGTCAGTCCTGTGGCAGTGGCCCCTTCCTCAGGGTCAGTCCTGTGGCAGTGGCCTCCTCCTCCCTCCTCAGTGCCTGTCCTGTGGCAGTGGCCCCCTCCTCCCTCCTCAGGGTCTGTCCTGTGGCAGTGGCCCCTTCCTCTCTCCTCAGGGTCTGTCCTGTGGCAGTGGCCCCTTCCTCTCTCCTCAGTGTCTGTCCTGTGGCAGTGGCCCCCTCCTCCCTCATCAGGGTCTGTCCTGTGGCAGTGGCCCCCTCCTCCCTCCTCAGTGTCTGTCCTGTGGCAGTGGCCCCCTCCTCCTCCCTCCTCAGGGTCTGTCCTGTGGCAGTGGTCCCCTCCTCCTCCCTCCTCAGGGTCTGTCCTGTGGCAGTGGCCCCCTCCTCCTCCCTCCTCAGTCTCTGTCCTGTGGCAGTGGCCTCCTCCTCCCTCCTCAAGGTCTGTCCTGTGGCAGTGGCCCCCTCCTCCCTTCTCAGGGTCTGTCCTGTGGCAGCGGCCCCCTCCTCCCTCCTTAGTGTCTCTCCTGTGGCAGTGGCCCCCACCTCCCTCCTCAGTGCCTGTCCTGTGGCAGTGGCCTCCTCCCTCCTCAGGGTCTGTCCTGTGGCAGTGGCCCCCTCCTCCCTCCTCAGTGTCTCTCCTGTGGCAGTGGCCCCCTCCTACCTCCTCAGTGCCTGTCCTGTGGCAGTGGCCCCCTCCTCAGGGTCTGTCCTGTGGCAGTGGCCCCCTCCTCCCGACTCAGGGTCTGTCCTGTGGCAGTGGCCCCCTCCTCCTCCCTCCTCAGGGTCTGTCCTGTGGCAGTGGCCCCCTCCTCCCTCCTCAGGGTCTGTCCTGTGGCAGTGGCCCCCTCCTCAGGGTCTGTCCTGTGGCAGTGGCCTCCTCCTCCCTCCTCAGGGTCTGTCCTGTGGCAGTGGCCCCCTCCTCAGGGTCTGTCCTGTGGCAGTGGCCCCTTCCTCAGGGTCAGTCCTGTGGCAGTGGCCCCTTCCTCAGGGTCAGTCCTGTGGCAGTGGCCTCCTCCTCCCTCCTCAGTGCCTGTCCTGTGGCAGTGGCCCCCTCCTCCCTCCTCAGGGTCTGTCCTGTGGCAGTGGCCCCTTCCTCTCTCCTCAGGGTCTGTCCTGTGGCAGTGGCCCCTTCCTCTCTCCTCAGTGTCTGTCCTGTGGCAGTGGCCCCCTCCTCCCTCATCAGGGTCTGTCCTGTGGCAGTGGCCCCCTCCTCCCTCCTCAGTGTCTGTCCTGTGGCAGTGGCCCCCTCCTCCTCCCTCCTCAGGGTCTGTCCTGTGGCAGTGGTCCCCTCCTCCTCCCTCCTCAGGGTCTGTCCTGTGGCAGTGGCCCCCTCCTCCTCCCTCCTCAGTCTCTGTCCTGTGGCAGTGGCCTCCTCCTCCCTCCTCAAGGTCTGTCCTGTGGCAGTGGCCCCCTCGTCCTTTCTCAGGGTCTGTCCTGTGACAGTGGCCCCCTCCTCCCTCCTTAGTGTCTCTCCTGTGGCAGTGGCCCCCACCTCCCTCCTCAGTGCCTGTTCTGTGGCAGTGGCCTCCTCCCTCCTCAGGGTCTGTCCTGTGGCAGTGGCCCCCTCCTCAGGGTCTGTCCTGTGGCAGTGGCCCCCTCCTCCCTCCTCAGTGTCTCTCCTGTGGCAGTGGCCCCCTCCTACCTCCTCAGTGCCTGTCTTGTGGCAGTGGCCCCCTCCTCAGGGTCTGTCCTGTGGCAGTGGCCCCCTCCTCCCGACTCAGGGTCTGTCCTGTGGCAGTGGCGCCCTCCTCCTCCCTCCTCAGGGTCTGTCCTGTGGCAGTGGCCCCATCCTCCCTCCTCAGGGTCTGTCCTGTGGCAGTGGCCCCCATCCTCCCTCCTCAGGGTCTGTCCTGTGGCAGTGGCCCCCTCCTCCCTCCTCAGGGTCTGTCCTGTGGCAGTGACCTCCTCCTACCTTCTCAGGGTCTGTCCTGTGGCAGTGGCCTCCTCCTCCCTCCTCAGGGTCTGTCCTGTGGCAGTGGCCCCCTCCTCCCTCCTCAGGGTCTGTCCTGTGGCAGTGGCCTCCTCCTCCCTCCTCAGGGTCTGTCCTGTGGCAGTGGCCCCCTCCTCCCTCCTCAGGGTCTGTCCTGTGGCAGTGGCCCCCTCCTCCCTCCTCAGGGTCTGTCCTGTGGCAGTGGCCCCCTCCTCAGGGTCTGTCCTGTGGCAGTGGCCCCCTCCTTCCTCCTCAGTGTCTGTCCTGTGGCAGTGGCCTCCTCCTCCCTTCTCAGGGTCTGTCCTGTGGCCCCCTCCTCCCTCCTCAGGGTCTGTCCTGTGGTAGTGGCCCCCTCCTCCCTCCTCAGGGTCTGTCCTGTGGTAGTGGCCCCCTCCTCCCTCCTCAGGTTCTGTCCTGTGGCAGTGGCCCCCTCCTCCCTCCTCAGGGTCTGTCCTGTGGCAGTGGCCCCCTCCACCCTTCTCAGGGTCTGTCCTGTGGCCCCCTCCTCAGGGTCTGTCCTGTAGCAGTGGCCCCCTCCTCCCTCCTCAGGGTCTGTCCTGTGGCCCCCTCCTCCCTCCTCAGGGTCTGTCCTGTGGCAGTGGCCCCCTCCTCCCTCCTCAGGGTCTGTCCTGTGGCAGTGGCCCCCTCCTCAGGGTCTGTCCTGTGGCAGTGGTCCCCTCCTCCCTCCTCAGGGTCTGTCCTGTGGCAGTGGCCCACTCCTCCCTCCTCAGGGTCTGTCCTGTGGCAGTGGCCCACTCCTCCCTCCTCAGGGTCTGTCCTGTGGCAGTGGCCCCCTCCTCCCTCCTCAGGGTCTGTCCTGTGGCAGTGGCCCACTCCTCCCTCCTCAGGGTCTGTCCTGTGGCAGTGACCCACTCCTCCCTCCTCAGGGTCTGTCCTGTGGCAGTGGCCCCCTCCTCCCTCCTCAGGGTCTGTCCTGTGGCAGTGGCCCCCTCCTCCCTCCTCAGGGTCTGTCCTGTGGCAGTGGCCCCCTCCTCAGGGTCTGTCCTGTGGCAGTGGCCCACTCCTCCCTCCTCAGGGTCTGTCCTGTGGCAGTGGCCCCCTCCTCCCTCCTCAGGGTCTGTCCTGTGGCAGTGGCCCCCTCCTCCCTCCTCAGGGTCTGTCCTGTGGCAGTGGCCCCCTCCTCCCTCCTCAGTGTCTGTCCTGTGGCAGTGGCCTCCTCCTCCCTCCTCAGGGTCTGTCCTGTGGCAGTGGCCCCCTCCTCCCTCCTCAGTGTCTGTCCTGTGGCAGTGGCCCCCTCATCAGGGTCTGTCCTGTGGCAGTGGCCCCCTCCTTCCTCCTCAGTGTCTGTCCTGTGGCAGTGGCCTCCTCCTCCCTTCTCAGGGTCAGTCCAGTGGCCCCCTCCTCCCTCCTCAGGGTCTGTCCTGTGGTAGTGGCCCCCTCCTCCCTCCTCAGGGTCTGTCCTGTGGTAGTGGCCCCCTCCTCCCTCCTCAGGTTCTGTCCTGTGGCAGTGGCCCCCTCCTACCTCCTCAGGGTCTGTCCTGTGGCAGTGGCCTCCTCCTCCCTTCTCAGGGTCTGTCCTGTGGCCCCCTCCTCAGGGTCTGTCCTGTGGCAGTGGCCCCCTCCTCCCTCCTCAGGGTCTGTCCTGTGGCCTCCTCCTCCCTCCTCAGGGTCTGTCCTGTGGCAGTGGCCCCCTCCTCCCTCCTCAGGGTCTGTCCTGTGGCAGTGGCCCCCTCCTCCCTCCTCAGGGTCTGTCCTGTGGCAGTGGCCCACTCCTCCCTCCTCAGGGTCTGTCCTGTGGCAGTGGCCCACTCCTCCCTCCTCAGGGTCTGTCCTGTGGCAGTGGCCCCCTCCTCCCTCCTCAGGGTCTGTCCTGTGGCAGTGGCCCACTCCTCCCTCCTCAGGGTCTGTCCTGTGGCAGTGGCCCACTCCTCCCTCCTCAGGGTCTGTCCTGTGGCAGTGGCCTCCTCCTCCCTCCTCAGGGTCTGTCCTGTGGCAGTGGCCCCCTCCTCCCTCCTCAGGGTCTGTCCTGTGGCAGTGGCCCCCTCCTCCCTCCTCAGGGTCTGTCCTGTGGCAGTGGCCCCCTCCTCAGGGTCTGTCCAGTGGCAGTGGCCCCCTCCTTCCTCCTCAGTGTCTGTCCTGTGGCAGTGGCCTCCTCCTCCCTTCTCAGGGTCTGTCCTGTGGCCCCCTCCTCCATCCTCAGGGTCTGTCCTGTGGTAGTGGCCCCCTCCTCCCTCCTCAGGGTCTGTCCTGTGGTAGTGGCCCCCTCCTCCCTCCTCAGGGTCTGTCCTGTGGTAGTGGCCCCCTCCTCCCTCCTCAGGGTCTGTCCTGTGGTAGTGGCCCACTCCTCCCTCCTCAGGGTCTGTCCTGTGGCAGTGGCCCACTCCTCCCTCCTCAGGGTTTGTCCTGTGGCAGTGGCCCACTCCTCCCTCCTCAGGGTCTGTCCTGTGGCAGTGGCCCCCTCCTCCCTCCTCAGGGTCTGTCCTGTGGCAGTGGCCCCCTCCTCCCTCCTCAGGGTCTGTCCTGTGGCAGTGGCCCCCTCCTCCCTCCTCAGGGTCTGTCCTGTGGCAGTGGCCCACTCCTCCCTCCTCAGGGTCTGTCTTGTGGCAGTGGCCCACTCCTCCCTCCTCAGGGTCTGTCCTGTGGCAGTGGCCTCCTCCTCCCTCCTCAGGGTCTGTCCTGTGGCAGTGGCCCCCTCCTCCCTCCTCAGGGTCTGTCCTGTGGCAGTGGCCCCCTCCTCAGGGTCTGTCCTGTGGCAGTGGCCTCCTCCTCCCTTCTCAGGGTCTGTCCTGTGGCCCCCTCCTCCCTCCTCAGGGTCTGTCGTGTGGCAGTGGCCCCCTCCTCCCTCCTCAGGGTCTGTCCTGTGGCAGTGGCCCCCTCCTCCCTCCTCAGGGTCTGTCCTGTGGCAGTGGCCCCCTCCTCCCTCCTCAGGGTCTGTCCTGTGGCCCCCTCCTCCCTCCTCAGGGTCTGTCATGTGGCAGTGGCCCCCTCCTCAGGGTCTGTCCTGTGGCAGTGGCCCCCTCCTCCCTCCTCAGGGTCTTTCCTGTGGCCCCCTCCTCCCTCCTCAGGGTCTGTCCTGTGGCAGTGGCCCCCTCCTCAGGGTCTGTCCTGTGGCAGTGGCCCCCTCCTCCCTCCTCAGGGTCTGTCCTGTGGCCCCCTCCTCCCTCCTCAGGGTCTGTCCTGTGGCAGTGGCCCCCTCCTCCCTCCTCAGGGTCTGTCCTGTGGCAGTGGCCCCCTCCTCCCTCCTCAGGGTCTGTCCTGTGGCCCCCTCCTTCCTCCTCTGTGTCTGTCCTGTGGCAGTGGCCCCCTCCTCCCTCCTCAGGGTCTGTCCTGTGGTGCCCCCCTCCTCCCTCCTCAGGGTCTGTCCTGTGGCAGTGGCCCCCTCCTCCCTCCTCAGGGTCTGTCCTGTGGCAGTGGCCTCCTCCTCCCTCCTCAGGGTCTGTCCTGTGGCAGTGGCCTCCTCCTCCCTCCTCAGGGTCTGTCCTGTGGCAGTGGCCCCCTCCTCCCTCCTCAGGGTCTGTCCTGTGGCAGTGGCCTCCTCTTCCCTCCTCAGTGTCTGTCCTGTGGCAGTGGCCCCCTCCTCAGGGTCTGTCCTGTGGCAGTGGCCCCCTCCTCCGGGTCTGTCCTGTGGCAGTGGCCCCCTCCTCCCTCCTCAGGGTCTGTCCTGTGGCAGTGGCCTCCTCCTCCCTCCTCAGGGTCTGTCCTGTGGCAGCGGCCCCCTCCTCCCTCCTCAGGGTCTGTCCTGTGGCAGTGGCCCCCTCCTCCCTCCTCAGTCTCTGTCCTGTGGCAGTGTCCTCCTCCTCAAGGTCTGTCCTGTGGCAGTGGCCCCCTCCTCCCTTCTCAGGGTCTGTCCTGTGGTAGTGGCTCCCTCCTTAGTGTCTCTCCTGTGGCAGTGGCCCCCACCTCCCTCCTCAGTGCCTGTCCTGTGGCAGTGGCCCCCTCCTCCCTTCTCAGGGTCTGTCCTGTGGCAGTGGCCCCCTCCTCCCTTCTCAGGGTCTATCCTGTGGCAGTGGCCCCCTCCTCCCTCCTCAGTGCCTGTCTAGTGGCAGTGGCCCCCTCCTCCCTCCTCAGGGTCTGTCCTGTGGCAGTGGCCCCCTCCTCAGGGTCTGTCCTGTGGCAGTGGCCCCCTCCTCAGGGTCTGTCCTGTGGCAGTGGCCTCCTCCTCCCTCCTCAGGGTCTGTCCTGTGGCAGTGGCCCCCTCCTCCCTCCTCAGGGTCTGTCCTGTGGCAGTGGCCCCTTCCTCAGGGTCAGTCCTGTGGCAGTGGTCTCCTCCTCCCTCCTCAGTGCCTGTCCTGTGGCAGTGGCCCCCTCCTCCCTCCTCAGGGTCTGTCCTGTGGCAGTGGCCCCTTCCTCTCTCCTCAGGGTCTGTCCTGTGGCAGTGGCCCCCTCCTCCCTCCTCAGGGTCTGTCCTGTGGCAGTCTGTCCTGTGGTAGTGGCTCCCTCCTTAGTGTCTCTCCTGTGGCAGTGTCCCCAGCCTCCCTCCTCAGTGCCTGTCCTGTGGCAGTGGCCTCCTCCCTCCTCAGGGTCTGTCCTGTGGCAGTGGCCCCCTCCTCAGGGTCTGTCCTGTGGCAGTGGCCCCCTCCTCCCTCCTCAGTGCCTGTCCTGTGGCAGTGGCCCCCTCCTCCCTCCTCAGGGTCTGTCCTGTGGCAGTGGCCCCCTCCTCCCTCCTCAGGGTCTGTCCTGTGGCAGTGGCCCCCTCCTCCCTCCTCAGGGTCTGTCCTGTGGCAGTGGCCCCCTCCTCCCTCCTCAGGGTCTGTCCTGTGGCAGTGGCCCCCTCCTCCCTCCTCAGGGTCTGTCCTGTGGCAGTGGGCCCCTCCTTTCTCCTCAGTGTCTGTCCTGTGGCAGTGGCCCCCTCCTCCCTCCTCAGTCTCTGTCCTGTGGCAGTGGCCTCCTCCTCAAGGTCTGTCCTGTGGCAGTGGCCCCCTCCTCCCTTCTCAGGGTCTGTCCTGTGGTAGTGGCTCCCTCCTTAGTGTCTCTCCTGTGGCAGTGTCCCCAGCCTCCCTCCTCAGTGCCTGTCCTGTGGCAGTGGCCTCCTCCCTCCTCAGGGTCTGTCCTGTGGCAGTGGCCCCCTCCTCAGGGTCTGTCCTGTGGCAGTGGCCCCCTCCTCCCTCCTCAGGGTCTGTCCTGTGGCAGTGGCCCCCTCCTCCCTCCTCAGTGCCTGTCCTGTGGCAGTGGCCCCCTCCTCCCTCCTCAGGGTCTGTCCTGTGGCAGTGGCCCCCTCCTCCCTCCTCAGTGCCTGTCCTGTGGCAGTGGCCCCCTCCTCCCTCCTCAGGGTCTGTCCTGTGGCAGTGGCCCCCTCCTCCCTCCTCAGGGTCTGTCCTGTGGCAGTGGCCCCCTCCTCCCTCCTCAGGGTCTGTCCTGTGGCAGTGGCCCCCTCCTCCCTCCTCAGGGTCTGTCCTGTGGCAGTGGCCCCCTCCTCCCTCCTCAGGGTCTGTTCTGTGGCAGTGGCCCCCTCCTCCCTCCTCAGGGTCTGTCGTGTGGCAGTGGCCCCCTCCTCCCTCCTCAGTGTCTGTCCTGTGGCAGTGGCCCCCTCCTCCCTCCTCAGGGTCTGTCCTGTGACAGTGGCCCCCTCCTCCCTCCTCAGGGTCAGTCCTGTGGCAGTGGCCTCCTCCTCCCTCCTCAGTGTCTGTCCTGTGGCAGTGGCCCCCCTCTTCCCTCCTCAGGGTCTGTCCTGTGGCAGTGGCCCACTCCTCCCTCCTCAGGGTCTGTCCTGTGGCAGTGGCCTCCTCCTCCCTCCTCAGTGTCTGTCCTGTGGCAGTGGCCCCCCTCTTCCCTCCTCAGGGTCTGTCCTGTGGCAGTGGCCCACTCCTCCCTCCTCAGGGTCTGTCCTGTGGCAGTGGCCCCTTCCTCCCTCCTCAGTGTCTGTCCTGTGGCAGTGGCCCCCTCCTCCCTCCTCAGTGTCTGTCCTGTGGCAGTGGCCTCCTCCTCCCTCCTCAGGGTCTGTCCTGTGGCAGTGGCCCACTCCTCCCTCCTCAGTGTCTGTCCTGTGGCAGTGGCCTCCTCCTCCCTCCTCAGTGTCTGTCCTGTGGCAGTGGCCCCCTCCTCCCTCCTCAGTGTCTGTCCTGTGGCAGTGGCCTCCTCCTCCCTCCTCAGGGTCTGTCCTGTGGCAGTGGCCCACTCCTCCCTCCTCAGTGTCTGTCCTGTGGCAGTGGCCTCCTCCTCCCTCCTCAGTGTCTGTCCTGTGGCAGTGGCCCCCCTCCTCCCTCCTCAGGGTCTGTCCTGTGGCAGTGGCCCACTCCTCCCTCCTCAGGGTCTGTCCTGTGGCAGTGGCCCCTTCCTCCCTCCTCAGTGTCTGTCCTGTGGCAGTGGCCCCCTCCTCCCTCCTCAGTGTCTGTTCTGTGGCAGTGGCCTCCTCCTCCCTCCTCAGGGTCTGTCCTGTGGCAGTGGCCCCCTCCTCCCTCCTCAGTGTCTGTCCTGTGGCAGTGGCCCCCTCCTCCCTCCTCAGTGTCTGTCCTGTGGCAGTGGCCCCCTCCTCCCTCCTCAGTGTCTGTCCTGTGGCAGTGGCCCACTCCTCCCTCCTCAGTGTCTGTCCTGTGGCAGTGGCCTCCTCCTCCCTCCTCAGTGTCTGTCCTGTGGCAGTGGCCCCCCTCTTCCCTCCTCAGGGTCTGTCCTGTGGCAGTGGCCCACTCCTCCCTCCTCAGGGTCTGTCCTGTGGCAGTGGCCCCCTCCTCCCTCCTCAGTGTCTGTTCTGTGGCAATGGCCTCCTCCTCCCTCCTCAGGGTCTGTCCTGTGGCAGTGGCCCCCCTCTTCCCTCCTCAGGGTCTGTCCTGTGGCAGTGGCCCACTCCTCCCTCCTCAGGGTCTGTCCTGTGGCAGTGGCCCCCTCCTCCCTCCTCAGTGTCTGTCCTGTGGCAGTGGCCCCCTCCTCCCTCCTCAGGGTCTGTCCTGTGGCAGTGGCCCCCTCCTCCCTCCTCAGTGTCTGTTCTGTGGCAGTGGCCCCCTCCTCCCTCCTCAGGGTCTGTCCTGTGGCAGTGGCCCCCTCCTCCCTCCTCAGTGTCTGTCCTGTGGCAGTGGCCCCCTCCTCCCTCCTCAGGGTCTGTCCTGTGGCAGTGGCCCCCTCCTCCCTCCTCAGTGTCTGTCCTGTGGCAGTGGCCCACTCCTCCCTCCTCAGTGTCTGTCCTGTGGCAGTGGCCCACTCCTCCCTCCTCAGGGTCTGTCCTGTGGCAGTGGCCCCCTCCTCCCTCCTCAGGGTCTGTCCTGTGGCAGTGGCCCCCTCCTCCCTCCTCAGGGTCTGTCCTGTGGCAGTGGCCTCCTCCTCCCTCCTCAGGGTCTGTCCTGTGGCAGTGGCCCCCTCCTCCCTCCTCAGGGTCTGTCCTGTGGCAGTGGCCCCCTCCCTCCTCAGGGTCTGTCCTGTGGCAGTGGCCCCCTCCCTCCTCAGGGTCTGTCCTGTGGCAGTGGCCCACTCCTCCCTCCTCAGGGTCTGTCCTGTGGCAGTGGCCCCCTCCCTCCTCAGGGTCTGTCCTGTGGCAGTGGCCCCCTCCTCCCTCCTCAGGGTCTGACCTGTGGCAGTGGCCCCCTCCTCCCTCCTCAGGGTCTGTCCTGTGGCAGTGGCCTCCTCCTCCCTCCTCAGGGTCTGTCCTGTGGCAGTGGCCCACTCCTCCCTCCTCAGTGTCTGTCCTGTGGCAGTGGCCCACTCCTCCCTCCTCAGGGTCTGTCCTGTGGCAGTGGCCCCCTCCTCCCTCCTCAGGGTCTGACCTGTGGCAGTGGCCCCCTCCTCCCTCCTCAGGGTCTGTCCTGTGGCAGTGGCCCCCTCCTCCCTCCTCAGGGTCTGTCCTGTGGCAGTGGCCCACTCCTCCCTCCTCAGGGTCTGTCCTGTGGCAGTGGCCCCCTCCTCCCTCCTCAGGGTCTGTCCTGTGGCAGTGGCCCCCTCCTCCCTCCTCACCTGAGACTGTGTCTTGCAGAGAAGTCTCCGATTATCCCCGTTATTGCTGTAGTAAATCCAGGAGCGGCCCCTCCCTCACACTGCAGCCCCGGGCGGGGGAATAACAGGAAAGAAGGATCCGAGTGTGGAAATCCGCAATAGTGAAGCGGAGACTGCAGGACCTGTGTGTACAGCGGCGACACCGACTGCGGCTGCTCCAGGACCTGAGGAGACACCACGTGACTGAGGGGCGGAGCTCCGCATCTGTCAGCTCCAGCCTTCCTGCAAACAAGAGATGACGTGACCAATAGTCACATGACATTGACGTCATCACAGGTCCTGCACCACAACTAATCTGCTGAGCTCCGCCCCTCCTGGTCACATGGTGCTGACGTCACCACAGGTCCTTCATCTCTACAGTGCAGCTGCCGCAGCTTGTTCTCTCTGGTGTCAGCCATAATTATAGAGAAGCCGGAAGGTCTCCATCCCCCGACATCATCCAACATCTGTCACCGGAGCGACGGCCGAGGATGGAGGCAGAGACGTCCCGAAGAATCATCGCCTGCGCCCTGGAGATCATCTCCCTGCTGAGCGGAGAGGTAACTGCCCCATATATCTATAATCTGCTGAGAGGAAACTGCTACATATATCTATAATCTGCTGAGAGGAAACTGCTCCATATATCTATAATCTGCTGAGCGGAAACTGCTCCATATATCTATAATCTGCTGAGAGGTAACTGCTCCATATATCTATAATCTGCTGAGAGGAAACTGCTCCATATATCTATAATCTGCTGAGCGGAGAGGAAACTGCTCCATATATCTATAATCTGCTGAGAGGAAACTGCTCCATATATCTATAATCTGCTGAGCGGAAACTGCTCCATATATCTATAATCTGCTGAGAGGAAACTGCTCCATATATCTATAATCTGCTGAGCGGAAACTGCTCCATATATCTATAATCTGCTGAGAGGTAACTGCTCCATATATCTATAATCTGCTGAGCGGAAACTGCTCCATATATCTATAATCTGCTGAGAGGAAACTGCTCCATATATCTATAATCTGCTGAGAGGAAACTGCTCCATATATCTATAATCTGCTGAGAGGAAACTGCTCCATATATCTATAATCTGCTGAGAGGAAACTGCTCCATATATCTATAATCTGCTGAGCGGAAACTGCTCCATATATCTATAATCTGCTGAGAGGTAACTGCTCCATATATCTATAATCTGCTGAGAGGTAACTGCTCCATATATCTATAATCTGCTGAGCGGAAACTGCTCCATATATCTATAATCTGCTGAGAGGAAACTGCCCCATATATCTATAATCTGCTGAGAGGAAACTGCTCCATATATCTATAATCTGCTGAGCGGAAACTGCTCCATATATCTATAATCTGCTGAGAGGAAACTGCTCCATATATCTATAATCTGCTGAGAGGAAACTGCTCCATATATCTATAATCTGCTGAGAGGAAACTGCTCCATATATCTATAATCTGCTGAGAGGAAACTGCTCCATATATCTATAATCTGCTGAGAGGAAACTGCTCCATATATCTATAATCTGCTGAGAGGAAACTGCTCCATATATCTATAATCTGCTGAGAGGAAACTGCTCCATATATCTATAATCTGCTGATAGGAAACTGCTCCATATATCTATAATCTGCTGAGAGGAAACTGCTCCATATATCTATAATCTGCTGAGAGGAAACTGCTCCATATATCTATAATCTGCTGAGAGGAAACTGCTCCATATATCTATAATCTGCTGAGAGGAAACTGCTCCATATATCTATAATCTGCTGAGAGGAAACTGCTCCATATATCTATAATCTGCTGAGAGGAAACTGCTCCATATATCTATATTCTGCTGAGAGGAAACTGCTCCATATATCTATAATCTGCTGAGAGGAAACTGCTCCATATATCTATAATCTGCTGAGAGGAAACTGCCCCATATATCTATAATCTGCTGAGCGGAAACTGCTCCATATATCTATAATCTGCTGAGAGGAAACTGCTCCATATATCTATAATCTGCTGAGAGGAAACTGCTCCATATATCTATAATCTGCTGAGAGGAAACTGCTCCATATATCTATAATCTGCTGAGAGGAAACTGCTCCATATATCTATAATCTGCTGAGAGGAAACTGCTCCATATATCTATAATCTGCTGATAGGAAACTGCTCCATATATCTATAATCTGCTGAGAGGAAACTGCTCCATATATCTATAATCTGCTGAGAGGAAACTGCTCCATATATCTATAATCTGCTGAGAGGAAACTGCTCCATATATCTATAATCTGCTGAGCGGAAACTGCTCCATATATCTATAATCTGCTGAGAGGAAACTGCTCCATATATCTATAATCTGCTGAGAGGAAACTGCTCCATATATCTATAATCTGCTGAGAGGAAACTGCTCCATATATCTATAATCTGCTGAGAGGAAACTGCTCCATATATCTATAATCTGCTGAGAGGTAACTGCTCCATATATCTATAATCTGCTGAGCGGAAACTGCTCCATATATCTATAATCTGCTGAGCGGAAACTGCCTCATATATCTATAATCTGCTGAGAGGAAACTGCTCCATATATCTATAATCTGCTGAGAGGAAACTGCTCCATATATCTATAATCTGCTGAGAGGAAACTGCCTCATATATCTATAATCTGCTGAGCGGAAACTGCTCCATATATCTATAATCTGCTGAGAGGTAACTGCTCCATATATCTATAATCTGCTGAGAGGAAACTGCTCCATATATCTATAATCTGCTGAGAGGAAACTGCTCCATATATCTATAATCTGCTGAGAGGAAACTGCTCCATATATCTATAATCTGCTGAGAGGTAACTGCTCCATATATCTATAATCTGCTGAGAGGTAACTGCTCCATATATCTATAATCTGCTGAGAGGAAACTGCTCCATATATCTATAATCTGCTGAGAGGAAACTGCTCCATATATCTATAATCTGCTGAGAGGAAACTGCTCCATATATCTATAATCTGCTGAGCGGAAACTGCTCCATATATCTATAATCTGCTGAGAGGAAACTGCTCCATATATCTATAATCTGCTGAGAGGAAACTGCTCCATATATCTATAATCTGCTGAGAGGTAACTGCTCCATATATCTATAATCTGCTGAGCGGAAACTGCTCCATATATCTATAATCTGCTGAGAGGAAACTGCTCCATATATCTATAATCTGCTGAGAGGAAACTGCTCCATATATCTATAATCTGCTGAGAGGTAACTGCTCCATATATCTATAATCTGCTGAGCGGAAACTGCTCCATATATCTATAATCTGCTGAGATGAAACTGCTCCATATATCTATAATCTGCTGAGAGGAAACTGCTCCATATATCTATAATCTGCTGAGAGGAAACTGCTCCATATATCTATAATCTGCTGAGCGGAAACTGCTCCATATATCTATAATCTGCTGAGCGGAAACTGCTCCATATATCTATAATCTGCTGAGAGGAAACTGCTCCATATATCTATAATCTGCTGAGAGGAAACTGCTCCATATATCTATAATCTGCTGAGCGGAAACTGCTCCATATATCTATAATCTGCTGAGCGGAAACTGCTCCATATATCTATAATCTGCTGAGCGGAAACTGCTCCATATATCTATAATCTGCTGAGAGGAAACTGCTCCATATATCTATAATCTGCTGAGAGGAAACTGCTCCATATATCTATAATCTGCTGAGCGGAAACTGCTCCATATATCTATAATCTGCTGAGAGGAAACTGCTCCATATATCTATAATCTGCTGAGAGGAAACTGCTCCATATATCTATAATCTGCTGAGAGGTAACTGCTCCATATATCTATAATCTGCTGAGCGGAAACTGCTCCATATATCTATAATCTGCTGAGAGGAAACTGCTCCATATATCTATAATCTGCTGAGAGGAAACTGCTCCATATATCTATAATCTGCTGAGAGGAAACTGCTCCATATATCTATAATCTGCTGAGCGGAAACTGCTCCATATATCTATAATCTGCTGAGCGGAAACTGCTCCATATATCTATAATCTGCTGAGAGGAAACTGCTCCATATATCTATAATCTGCTGAGAGGAAACTGCTCCATATATCTATAATCTGCTGAGAGGTAACTGCCCCATATATCTATAATCTGCTGAGAGGAAACTGCTCCATATATCTATAATCTGCTGAGCGGAAACTGCTCCATATATCTATAATCTGCTGAGAGGAAACTGCTCCATATATCTATAATCTGCTGAGCGGAAACTGCTCCATATATCTATAATCTGCTGAGAGGAAACTGCTCCATATATCTATAATCTGCTGAGAGGAAACTGCTCCATATATCTATAATCTGCTGAGAGGAAACTGCTCCATATATCTATAATCTGCTGAGCGGAAACTGCTCCATATATCTATAATCTGCTGAGAGGTAACTGCTCCATATATCTATAATCTGCTGAGAGGTAACTGCTCCATATATCTATAATCTGCTGAGAGGAAACTGCTCCATATATCTATAATCTGCTGAGCGGAAACTGCTCCATATATCTATAATCTGCTGAGAGGAAACTGCCCCATATATCTATAATCTGCTGAGCGGAAACTGCTCCATATATCTATAATCTGCTGAGCGGAAACTGCTCCATATATCTATAATCTGCTGAGAGGAAACTGCCCCATATATCTATAATCTGCTGAGAGGAAACTGCTCCATATATCTATAATCTGCTGAGCGGAAACTGCTCCATATATCTATAATCTGCTGAGAGGAAACTGCTCCATATATCTATAATCTGCTGAGAGGAAACTGCTCCATATATCTATAATCTGCTGAGAGGAAACTGCTCCATATATCTATAATCTGCTGAGAGGAAACTGCTCCATATATCTATAATCTGCTGAGAGGAAACTGCTCCATATATCTATAATCTGCTGAGAGGAAACTGCTCCATATATCTATAATCTGCTGAGAGGAAACTGCTCCATATATCTATAATCTGCTGATAGGAAACTGCTCCATATATCTATAATCTGCTGAGAGGAAACTGCTCCATATATCTATAATCTGCTGAGAGGAAACTGCTCCATATATCTATAATCTGCTGAGAGGAAACTGCTCCATATATCTATAATCTGCTGAGAGGAAACTGCTCCATATATCTATAATCTGCTGAGAGGAAACTGCCCCATATATCTATAATCTGCTGAGCGGAAACTGCTCCATATATCTATAATCTGCTGAGAGGAAACTGCTCCATATATCTATAATCTGCTGAGAGGAAACTGCTCCATATATCTATAATCTGCTGAGAGGAAACTGCTCCATATATCTATAATCTGCTGATAGGAAACTGCTCCATATATCTATAATCTGCTGAGAGGAAACTGCTCCATATATCTATAATCTGCTGAGAGGAAACTGCTCCATATATCTATAATCTGCTGAGAGGAAACTGCTCCATATATCTATAATCTGCTGAGCGGAAACTGCTCCATATATCTATAATCTGCTGAGAGGAAACTGCTCCATATATCTATAATCTGCTGAGAGGAAACTGCTCCATATATCTATAATCTGCTGAGAGGAAACTGCTCCATATATCTATAATCTGCTGAGAGGAAACTGCTCCATATATCTATAATCTGCTGAGAGGTAACTGCTCCATATATCTATAATCTGCTGAGCGGAAACTGCTCCATATATCTATAATCTGCTGAGCGGAAACTGCCTCATATATCTATAATCTGCTGAGAGGAAACTGCTCCATATATCTATAATCTGCTGAGAGGAAACTGCTCCATATATCTATAATCTGCTGAGAGGAAACTGCCTCATATATCTATAATCTGCTGAGCGGAAACTGCTCCATATATCTATAATCTGCTGAGAGGTAACTGCTCCATATATCTATAATCTGCTGAGAGGAAACTGCTCCATATATCTATAATCTGCTGAGAGGAAACTGCTCCATATATCTATAATCTGCTGAGAGGAAACTGCTCCATATATCTATAATCTGCTGAGAGGTAACTGCTCCATATATCTATAATCTGCTGAGAGGTAACTGCTCCATATATCTATAATCTGCTGAGAGGAAACTGCTCCATATATCTATAATCTGCTGAGAGGAAACTGCTCCATATATCTATAATCTGCTGAGAGGAAACTGCTCCATATATCTATAATCTGCTGAGCGGAAACTGCTCCATATATCTATAATCTGCTGAGAGGAAACTGCTCCATATATCTATAATCTGCTGAGAGGAAACTGCTCCATATATCTATAATCTGCTGAGAGGTAACTGCTCCATATATCTATAATCTGCTGAGCGGAAACTGCTCCATATATCTATAATCTGCTGAGAGGAAACTGCTCCATATATCTATAATCTGCTGAGAGGAAACTGCTCCATATATCTATAATCTGCTGAGAGGTAACTGCTCCATATATCTATAATCTGCTGAGCGGAAACTGCTCCATATATCTATAATCTGCTGAGAGGAAACTGCTCCATATATCTATAATCTGCTGAGAGGAAACTGCTCCATATATCTATAATCTGCTGAGAGGAAACTGCTCCATATATCTATAATCTGCTGAGCGGAAACTGCTCCATATATCTATAATCTGCTGAGCGGAAACTGCTCCATATATCTATAATCTGCTGAGAGGAAACTGCTCCATATATCTATAATCTGCTGAGAGGAAACTGCTCCATATATCTATAATCTGCTGAGAGGTAACTGCCCCATATATCTATAATCTGCTGAGAGGAAACTGCTCCATATATCTATAATCTGCTGAGAGGAAACTGCTCCATATATCTATAATCTGCTGAGAGGAAACTGCTCCATATATCTATTATCTGCTGAGAGGAAACTGCTCCATATATCTATAATCTGCTGAGCGGAAACTGCTCCATATATCTATAATCTGCTGAGAGGAAACTGCTCCATATATCTATAATCTGCTGAGAGGAAACTGCTCCATATATCTATAATCTGCTGAGAGGAAACTGCTCCATATATCTATAATCTGCTGAGAGGTAACTGCTCCATATATCTATTATCTGCTGAGAGGAAACTGCTCCATATATCTAATCTGCTGAGAGGAAACTGCTCCATATATCTATAATCTGCTGAGCGGAGAGGAAACTGCTCCATATATCTATAATCTGCTGAGAGGTAACTGCTCCATATATCTATAATCTGCTGAGAGGAAACTGCTCCATATATCTATAATCTGCTGAGAGGAAACTGCTCCATATATCTATTATCTGCTGAGAGGAAACTGCTCCATATATCTATAATCTGCTGAGAGGAAACTGCTCCATATATCTATAATCTGCTGAGAGGAAACTGCTCCATATATCTATTATCTGCTGAGAGGAAACTGCTCCATATATCTATAATCTGCTGAGCGGAAACTGCTCCATATATCTATAATCTGCTGAGAGGAAACTGCTCCATATATCTATAATCTGCTGAGAGGTAACTGCTCCATATATCTATAATCTGCTGAGAGGAAACTGCTCCATATATCTATAATGTGCTGAGAGGAAACTGCTCCATATATCTATAATCTGCTGAGAGGTAACTGCTCCATATATCTATTATCTGCTGAGAGGAAACTGCTCCATATATCTAATCTGCTGAGAGGAAACTGCTCCATATATCTATAATCTGCTGAGCGGAGAGGAAACTGCTCCATATATCTATAATCTGCTGAGAGGAAACTGCTCCATATATCTATAATCTGCTGAGAGGAAACTGCTCCATATATCTAATCTGCTGAGAGGAAACTGCTCCATATATCTATAATCTGCTGAGAGGAAACTGCTCCATATATGTATAATCTGCGGAGAGGTAACTGCTCCATATATCTATAATCTGCGGAGAGGAAACTGCTCCATATATCTATAATCTGCTGAGAGGAAACTGCTCCATATATCTATAATCTGCTGGGAGGAAACTGCTCCATATATCTATAATCTGCTGAGAGAAAACTGCTCCATATATCTATAATCTGCTGAGAGGAAACTGCTCCATATATCTATAATCTGCTGAGAGGAAACTGCTCCATATATCTATAATCTGCTGAGAGGAAACTGCTCCATATATCTATAATCTGCTGAGCGGAAACTGCTCCATATATCTATAATCTGCTGAGAGGAAACTGCTCCATATATCTATAATCTGCTGAGAGGAAACTGCTCCATATATCTATAATCTGCTGAGAGGAAACTGCTCCATATATCTATAATCTGCTGAGAGGAAACTGCTCCATATATCTATAATCTGCTGAGCGGAAACTGCTCCATATATCTATAATCTGCTGAGAGGAAACTGCTCCATATATCTATAATCTGCTGAGCGGAAACTGCTCCATATATCTATAATCTGCTGAGAGGAAACTGCTCCATATATCTATAATCTGCTGAGCGGAAACTGCTCCATATATCTATAATCTGCTGAGAGGTAACTGCTCCATATATCTATAATCTGCTGAGCGGAAACTGCCCCATATATCTATAATCTGCTGAGAGGAAACTGCTCCATATATCTATAATCTGCTGAGCGGAAACTGCTCCATATATCTATAATCTGCTGAGAGGAAACTGCTCCATATATCTATAATCTGCTGAGCGGAAACTGCTCCATATATCTATAATCTGCTGAGAGGAAACTGCTCCATATATCTATAATCTGCTGAGAGGAGAGGAAACTGCTCCATATATCTATAATCTGCTGAGAGGAAACTGCTCCATATATCTATAATCTGCTGAGAGGAAACTGCTCCATATATCTATAATCTGCTGAGAGGAAACTGCTCCATATATCTATAATCTGCTGAGAGGAAACTGCTCCATATATCTATAATCTGCTGAGAGGAGAGGAAACTGCTCCATATATCTATAATCTGCTGAGAGGAGAGGAAACTGCTCCATATATCTATAATCTGCTGAGAGGAAACTGCTCCATATATCTATAATCTGCTGAGAGGTAACTGCTCCATATATCTATAATCTGCTGAGAGGAAACTGCTCCATATATCTATAATCTGCTGAGAGGAGAGGAAACTGCTCCATATATCTATAATCTGCTGAGAGGAAACTGCTCCATATATCTATAATCTGCTGAGAGGAGAGGAAACTGCTCCATATATCTATAATCTGCTGAGAGGAAACTGCTCCATATATCTATAATCTGCTGAGAGGTAACTGCTCCATATATCTATAATCTGCTGAGAGGAAACTGCTCCATATATCTATAATCTGCTGAGAGGAAACTGCTCCATGTATCTATAATCTGCTGAGAGGAAACTGCTCCATATATCTATAATCTGCTGAGAGGAAACTGCTCCATATATCTATAATCTGCTGAGAGGAGAGGAAACTGCTCCATATATCTATAATCTGCTAAGAGGAAACTGCTCCATGTATCTATAATCTGCTGAGAGGAAACTGCTCCATATATCTATAATCTGCTGAGAGGAAACTGCTCCATATATCTATAATCTGCTGAGAGGTAACTGCTCCATATATCTATAATCTGCGGAGAGGAAACTGCTCCATATATCTATAATCTGCTGAGAGGAAACTGCTCCATATATCTATAATCTGCTAAGAGGAAACTGCTCCATATATCTATAATCTGCTGAGAGGAAACTGCTCCATATATCTATAATCTGCTGAGAGGTAACTGCTCCATATATCTATAATCTGCTGAGCGGAGAGGAAACTGCTCCATATATCTATAATCTGCTGAGAGGAAACTGCTCCATATATCTATAATCTGCTGAGAGGTAACTGCTCCATGTATCTATAATCTGCTGAGAGGAAACTGCTCCATATATCTATAATCTGCTGAGAGGAAACTGCTCCATATATCTATAATCTGCTGAGAGGAGAGGAAACTGCTCCATATATCTATAATCTGCTAAGAGGAAACTGCTCCATATATCTATAATCTGCTGAGAGGAAACTGCTCCATATATCTATAATCTGCTGAGAGGAAACTGCTCCATATATCTATAATCTGCTGAGAGGTAACTGCTCCATATATCTATAATCTGCGGAGAGGAAACTGCTCCATATATCTATAATCTGCTGAGAGGAAACTGCTCCATATATCTATAATCTGCTAAGAGGAAACTGCTCCATATATCTATAATCTGCTGAGAGGAAACTGCTCCATATATCTATAATCTGCTGAGAGGTAACTGCTCCATATATCTATAATCTGCTGAGCGGAGAGGAAACTGCTCCATATATCTATAATCTGCTGAGAGGAAACTGCTCCATATATCTATAATCTGCTGAGAGGAGAGGAAACTGCTCCATATATCTATAATCTGCTGAGAGGAGAGGAAACTGCTCCATATATCTATAATCTGCTGAGAGGAAACTGCTCCATATATCTATAATCTGCTGAGAGGAGAGGAAACTGCTCCATATATCTATAATCTGCTAAGAGGAAACTGCTCCATGTATCTATAATCTGCTGAGAGGAAACTGCTCCATATATCTATAATCTGCTGAGAGGAAACTGCTCCATATATCTATAATCTGCTGAGAGGAGAGGAAACTGCTCCATATATCTATAATCTGCTGAGAGGAAACTGCTCCATATATCTATAATCTGCTCCATATATCTATAATCTGCTAAGAGGAAACTGCTCCATATATCTATAATCTGCTGAGAGGAAACTGCTCCATATATCTATAATCTGCTGAGAGGTAACTGCTCCATATATCTATAATCTGCTGAGCGGAGAGGAAACTGCTCCATATATCTATAATCTGCTGAGAGGAAACTGCTCCATATATCTATAATCTGCTGAGAGGAAACTGCTCCATGTATCTATAATCTGCTGAGAGGAAACTGCTCCATATATCTATAATCTGCTGAGAGGAAACTGCTCCATATATCTATAATCTGCTGAGAGGAGAGGAAACTGCTCCATATATCTATAATCTGCTAAGAGGAAACTGCTCCATATATCTATAATCTGCTGAGAGGAAACTGCTCCATATATCTATAATCTGCTGAGAGGAAACTGCTCCATATATCTATAATCTGCTGAGAGGTAACTGCTCCATATATCTATAATCTGCGGAGAGGAAACTGCTCCATATATCTATAATCTGCTGAGAGGAAACTGCTCCATATATCTATAATCTGCTAAGAGGAAACTGCTCCATATATCTATAATCTGCTGAGAGGAAACTGCTCCATATATCTATAATCTGCTGAGAGGTAACTGCTCCATATATCTATAATCTGCTGAGCGGAGAGGAAACTGCTCCATATATCTATAATCTGCTGAGAGGAAACTGCTCCATATATCTATAATCTGCTGAGAGGTAACTGCTCCATATATCTATAATCTGCTGAGAGGAAACTGCTCCATATATCTATAATCTGCTGAGAGGAAACTGCTCCATATATCTATAATCTGCTGAGAGGAAACTGCTCCATATATCTATAATCTGCTGAGAGGAAACTGCTCCATATATCTATAATCTGCTGAGCGGAGAGGAAACTGCTCCATATATCTATAATCTGCTGAGAGGTAACTGCTCCATATAGCTATAATCTGCTGAGCGGAGAGGAAACTGCTCCATATATCTATAATCTGCTGAGAGGAAACTGCTCCATATATCTATAATCTGCTGAGAGGTAACTGCTCCATATATCTATAATCTGCTGAGAGGAAACTGCTCCATATATCTATAATCTGCTGAGCGGAAACTGCTCCATATATCTATAATCTGCTGAGAGGAAACTGCTCCATATATCTATAATCTGCTGAGAGGAAACTGCTCCATATATCTATAATCTGCTGAGAGGAAACTGCTCCATATATCTATAATCTGCTGAGCGGAAACTGCTCCATATATCTATAATCTGCTGAGAGGAAACTGCTCCATATATCTATAATCTGCTGATAGGAAACTGCTCCATATATCTATAATCTGCTGAGAGGAAACTGCTCCATATATCTATAATCTGCTGAGAGGAAACTGCTCCATATATCTATAATCTGCTGATAGGAAACTGCTCCATATATCTATAATCTGCTAAGAGGAAACTGCCCCATATATCTATAATCTGCTGAGTGGAAACTGCTCCATATATCTATAATCTGCTGAGAGGAAACTGCTCCATATATCTATAATCTGCTGAGAGGAAACTGCTCCATATATCTATAATCTGCTGAGCGGAAACTGCTCCATATATCTATAATCTGCTGAGCGGAGAGGTAACTGCTCCATATATCTATAATCTGCTGAGAGGAAACTGCTCCATATATCTATAATCTACTGAGCGGAAACTGCTCCATATATCTATAATCTGCTGAGAGGAAACTGCTCCATATATCTATAATCTGCTGAGAGGAAACTGCTCCATATATCTATAATCTGCTGAGAGGAAACTGCTCCATATATCTATAATCTGCTGAGCGGAAACTGCTCCATATATCTATAATCTGCTGAGAGGAAACTGCTCCATATATCTATAATCTGCTGAGAGGAGAGGAAACTGCTCCATATATCTATAATCTGCTGAGAGGAGAGGAAACTGCTCCATATATCTATAATCTGCTGAGAGGAAACTGCTCCATATATCTATAATCTGCTGAGAGGAGAGGAAACTGCTCCATATATCTATAATCTGCTAAGAGGAAACTGCTCCATGTATCTATAATCTGCTGAGAGGAAACTGCTCCATATATCTATAATCTGCTGAGAGGAAACTGCTCCATATATCTATAATCTGCTGAGAGGTAACTGCTCCATATATCTATAATCTGCGGAGAGGAAACTGCTCCATATATCTATAATCTGCTGAGAGGAAACTGCTCCATATATCTATAATCTGCTAAGAGGAAACTGCTCCATATATCTATAATCTGCTGAGAGGAAACTGCTCCATATATCTATAATCTGCTGAGAGGTAACTGCTCCATATATCTATAATCTGCTGAGCGGAGAGGAAACTGCTCCATATATCTATAATCTGCTGAGAGGAAACTGCTCCATATATCTATAATCTGCTGAGAGGAAACTGCTCCATGTATCTATAATCTGCTGAGAGGAAACTGCTCCATATATCTATAATCTGCTGAGAGGAAACTGCTCCATATATCTATAATCTGCTGAGAGGAGAGGAAACTGCTCCATATATCTATAATCTGCTAAGAGGAAACTGCTCCATATATCTATAATCTGCTGAGAGGAAACTGCTCCATATATCTATAATCTGCTGAGAGGAAACTGCTCCATATATCTATAATCTGCTGAGAGGTAACTGCTCCATATATCTATAATCTGCGGAGAGGAAACTGCTCCATATATCTATAATCTGCTGAGAGGAAACTGCTCCATATATCTATAATCTGCTAAGAGGAAACTGCTCCATATATCTATAATCTGCTGAGAGGAAACTGCTCCATATATCTATAATCTGCTGAGAGGTAACTGCTCCATATATCTATAATCTGCTGAGCGGAGAGGAAACTGCTCCATATATCTATAATCTGCTGAGAGGAAACTGCTCCATATATCTATAATCTGCTGAGAGGTAACTGCTCCATATATCTATAATCTGCGGAGAGGAAACTGCTCCATATATCTATAATCTGCTGAGAGGAAACTGCTCCATATATCTATAATCTGCTGAGCGGAGAGGAAACTGCTCCATATATCTATAATCTGCTGAGAGGAAACTGCTCCATATATCTATAATCTGCTGAGAGGAAACTGCTCCATATATCTATAATCTGCTGAGAGGAAACTGCTCCATATATCTATAATCTGCTGAGCGGAGAGGAAACTGCTCCATATATCTATAATCTGCTGAGAGGTAACTGCTCCATATAGCTATAATCTGCTGAGCGGAGAGGAAACTGCTCCATATATCTATAATCTGCTGAGAGGAAACTGCTCCATATATCTATAATCTGCTGAGAGGTAACTGCTCCATATATCTATAATCTGCTGAGAGGAAACTGCTCCATATATCTATAATCTGCTGAGCGGAAACTGCTCCATATATCTATAATCTGCTGAGAGGAAACTGCTCCATATATCTATAATCTGCTGAGAGGAAACTGCTCCATATATCTATAATCTGCTGAGAGGAAACTGCTCCATATATCTATAATCTGCTGAGCGGAAACTGCTCCATATATCTATAATCTGCTGAGAGGAAACTGCTCCATATATCTATAATCTGCTGATAGGAAACTGCTCCATATATCTATAATCTGCTGAGAGGAAACTGCTCCATATATCTATAATCTGCTGAGAGGAAACTGCTCCATATATCTATAATCTGCTGATAGGAAACTGCTCCATATATCTATAATCTGCTAAGAGGAAACTGCCCCATATATCTATAATCTGCTGAGTGGAAACTGCTCCATATATCTATAATCTGCTGAGAGGAAACTGCTCCATATATCTATAATCTGCTGAGAGGAAACTGCTCCATATATCTATAATCTGCTGAGCGGAAACTGCTCCATATATCTATAATCTGCTGAGCGGAGAGGTAACTGCTCCATATATCTATAATCTGCTGAGAGGAAACTGCTCCATATATCTATAATCTACTGAGCGGAAACTGCTCCATATATCTATAATCTGCTGAGAGGAAACTGCTCCATATATCTATAATCTGCTGAGAGGAAACTGCTCCATATATCTATAATCTGCTGAGAGGAAACTGCTCCATATATCTATAATCTGCTGAGCGGAAACTGCTCCATATATCTATAATCTGCTGAGAGGAAACTGCTCCATATATCTATAATCTGCTGAGAGGAAACTGCTCCATATATCTATAATCTGCTGAGAGGTAACTGCTCCATATATCTATAATCTGCTGAGAGGTAACTGCTCCATATATCTATAATCTGCTGAGAGGAAACTGCTCCATATATCTATAATCTGCTGAGAGGAAACTGCTCCATATATCTATAATCTGCTGAGAGGAAACTGCTCCATATATCTATAATCTGCTGAGCGGTAACTGCTCCATATATCTATAATCTGCTGAGAGGAAACTGCTCCATATATCTATAATCTGCTGAGAGGAAACTGCTCCATATATCTATAATCTGCTGAGAGGAAACTGCTCCATATATCTATAATCTGCTGAGAGGAAACTGTTGTGAATTCTGTGGTCACAAGTGGTATTGCAGTCTCTGGGCGTCCTCCCTCAGGTGTTTTGGTGAGCTCGTTGGCTGCCTTGCTATTTAGCTCCACCTGAGTCTGTCTTCCTTGCTCCTTGTCAATGTTCCAGTGTTGGATCTGAGCTACTGCATCTTTCCTTGGGCCTGCTGCTCTGCTAGATAAGTGCTTCTAGTTTGTTTTCTGTTTTTTCTGTCCAGCTTGTTATTATCTTTTGCTGGAAGCTCTGAGAAGCAAAGGGGTGCACCGCCGTGCTGTTAGTTCGGCACGGTGGGTCTTTTTTGCCCCTTTGCGTGGTTTTCGTTTTAGGGTTTTTTGTAGACTGCATAGTTCTCTTTGCTATCCTCGCTCTGTCTAGAATATCGGGCCTCACTTTGCTGAATCTATTTCATTCCTACGTTTGTCTTTTCATCTTGCTAACAGTCATTATATGTGGGGGCTGCCTATTCCTTTGGGGTATTTCTCTGAGGTAAGTCAGGCTTGTATTTCTATCTTCAGGCTAGTCAGCTCCTCAGGCAGTGCCGAGTTGCATAGGTAGTGATAGGCGCAATCCACTGCTGCTTCCAGTTGTGTGAGGACAGTTCAGGTACTGCAGTCTACAGAGATTCCACGTCTCAGAGCTCGTCCTATTGTTTTGGGTTTTTGCCAGATCTCTGTATGTGCGCTGATTACTGCACGCTGTGTTGCCTGATTGCCAGCCATAACAGTACAAGGAGCCAATTCAATGATTTCCAATAGAGGGAAAAAAGAAATCCTGACATCATTTTTTTTTCTTAGCTCTGTCTTCAGTCTTTTTTTTCCCCTAGACATTAGAGTGCTTCAGGACACAGCTGTGGACATGGATATTCAGGCTCTGTGCTCCTCAATGGATAATCTCGTTGTAAATGTACAAAAGATTCAAGATACTATTGATCAGAAATCGATGCTAGAACCAAGAATTCCGATTCCTGATTTGTTTTTTGGTGACAGAACTAAGTTCCTGAGCTTCAGAAATAATTGTAAGCTATTTTTGGCCTTGAAACCTCATTCTTCTGGTAATCCTATTCAACAGGTTTTGATTATTATTTCTTTTTTGCGCGGCGACCCACAGGACTGGGCGTTTTCTCTTGCACCAGGAGATTCTGCATTGAGTAATATTGATGCATTTTTCCAGGCGCTGGGATTGCTTTACGATGAGCCTAATTCAGTGGATCAAGCTGAGAAAAATCTGCTGGCTTTATGCCAGGGTCAGGATGATGTAGAACTATATTGTCAGAAATTTAGAAAATGGTCAGTACTCACTCTGTGGAATGAATCTGCACTAGCGGCTTTGTTCAGAAAGGGTCTCTCTGAAGCTCTTAAGGATGTAATGGTGGGATTTCCTATGCCTGCTGGTTTGAATGAGTCTATGTCCTTGGCCATTCAGATCGGTCGTCGCTTGCGCGAGCGTAAATCTGTGCACCATCTGGCGGTATTGTCTGAGAGTAAGCCTGAGCCTATGCAGTGCAACAGGACTATGACTAAAGTAGAACGGCACGAACACAGACGTCTGAACAGACTGTGTTTCTATTGTGGTGATTCTACTCATGCTATTTCTAATTGTCCTAAACGCACTAGGCGGTTCGATAGCTCTGCCGTTATTGGTACTGTACAGTCCAAATTCCTTTTGTCCATTACCTTAATGTGCTCTTTGTCATCATATTCTGTCATGGCGTTTGTGGATTCAGGCGCTGCCCTGAATCTGATGGATTTGGATTATGCTAAACGTTGTGGATTTTTCTTGGAGCCTTTGCGGTGTCCTATTCCGTTGAGAGGAATTGATGCTACACCTCTGGCCAAGAATAAGCCTCAGTACTGGGCCCAGCTGACCATGTGCATGGCTCCTGCACATCAGGAAGTTATTCGCTTTTTGGTACTGCATAATTTGCATGATGTGGTCGTGTTGGGGTTGCCATGGCTACAAACCCATAATCCAGTATTGGATTGGAACTCTATGTCGGTAACCAGCTGGGGTTGTCAGGGAGTACATGGTGATGTTCCATTTTTGTCTATTTCGTCATCCATTCCTTCTGACATCCCAGAGTTCTTGTCGGACTTTCAGGATGTATTTGAAGAGTCCAAGTCTGATGCCCTTCCTCCGCATAGGAATTGTGATTGTGCTATCGATTTGATTCCTGGTAGTAAATTCCCTAAGGGTCGTTTATTTAATTTGTCCGTACCTGAACACACCGCTATGCGCAGTTATGTGAAGGAGTCCCTGGAGAAGGGACATATTCGCCCATCGTCGTCACCATTGGGAGCAGGGTTCTTTTTTGTAGCCAAGAAGGATGGTTCGCTAAGACCGTGTATTGATTACCGCCTTCTTAATAAGATCACTGTTAAGTTTCAGTATCCCTTGCCATTGATTTCTGACTTGTTTGCTCGGATTAAGGGGGCTAGTTGGTTTACTAAGATTGATCTTCGTGGTGCGTATAATCTGGTGAGAATCAGGCAGGGAGATGAATGGAAAACGGCATTTAATACGCCCGAGGGTCATTTTGAGTATCTGGTGATGCCGTTCGGACTTGCCAATGCTCCATCTGTTTTTCAGTCTTTTATGCATGACATTTTTCGTGAGTATCTGGATAAATTCTTGATTGTTTACTTGGATGACATTTTGATCTTCTCAGATGATTGGGAGTCTCATGTAAAGCAAGTCAGAATGGTTTTCCAGGTACTGCGTGCTAATTCCTTGTTTGTGAAGGGATCAAAGTGTCTCTTCGGTGTGCAGAAAGTTTCATTTTTGGGGTTCATCTTTTCCCCTTCTACTATCGAGATGGATCCGGTTAAGGTTCAGGCCATCCAGGATTGGACTCAGCCGACATCTCTAAAAAGTTTGCAGAAATTCCTGGGCTTTGCTAATTTTTATCGTCGCTTCATCTGTAATTTTTCTAGCATTGCCAGACCATTGACCGATTTGACCAAGAAGGGTGCTGATTTGGTTAATTGGTCTTCTGCTGCCGTGGAAGCTTTTCAGGAGTTGAAGCGTCGTTTTTGCTGTGCCCCTGTGTTGTGTCAACCTGATGTTTCTCTTCCGTTCCAGGTCGAGGTTGATGCTTCTGAGATTGGTGCAGGGGCGGTTTTGTCACAGAGAGGTTCTGGTTGCTCAGTGTTCAAACCATGTGCTTTCTTTTCCAGGAAATTTTCTGCTGCTGAGCGTAATTATGATGTGGGCAACCGAGAGTTGCTGGCCATGAAGTGGGCATTCGAGGAGTGGCGTCATTGGCTTGAGGGTGCTAAGCATCGCGTGGTGGTTTTGACTGATCATAAGAACCTTACTTATCTTGAGTCTGCCAAGCGCTTGAATCCTAGACAGGCCCGTTGGTCGTTATTTTTTGCTCGTTTTGATTTTGTGATTTCATACCTTCCGGGCTCTAAAAATGTGAAGGCGGATGCTCTGTCTAGGAGTTTTGTGCCCGACTCTCCGGGGTTATCTGAGCCGGCGAGTATCCTCAAGGAAGGAGTCATTGTGTCTGCCATCTCCCCTGATTTGCGGAGAGTGTTGCAGAAATTTCAGGCTAATAAACCTGATCGTTGTCCGGCCGAGAAACTGTTCGTCCCTGATAGGTGGACTAGTAAAGTTATCTCTGAACTTCATTGTTCGGTGCTGGCCGGTCATCCAGGAATCTTTGGTACCAGGGAGTTGGTTGCTAGATCCTTTTGGTGGCCGTCTCTGTCGCGGGATGTGCGTGCTTTTGTGCAGTCCTGTGGAATTTGTGCTAGGGCTAAGCCCTGCTGTTCACGTGCCAGTGGGTTGCTTTTGCCCTTGCCGGTCCCGAAGAGGCCTTGGACACATATTTCGATGGATTTCATTTCTGACCTTCCCGTTTCTCAAAAGATGTCTGTCATTTGGGTGGTCTGTGATCGCTTTTCTAAAATGGTCCATCTGGTGCCCTTGGTTAAATTGCCTTCCTCCTCTGATTTGGTGCCTTTGTTCTTCCAGCATGTGGTTCGTTTACATGGCATTCCTGAGAATATTGTTTCTGACAGAGGTTCCCAGTTTGTCTCAAGGTTCTGGCGAGCCTTTTGTGGTAGGATGGGCATTGACCTATCTTTTTCCTCGGCCTTCCATCCTCAGACTAATGGCCAGACCGAACGAACCAATCAGACCTTGGAAACATATCTGAGATGTTTTGTTTCCGCTGACCAGGATGATTGGGTGTCATTTTTGCCGTTGGCTGAGTTCGCCCTTAATAATCGGGCCAGCTCGGCTACCTTGGTCTCTCCATTTTTCTGCAATTCTGGGTTCCATCCTCGTTTCTCTTCAGGACAGGTTGAGTCTTCGGACTGTCCTGGTGTGGATTATGTGGTGGACAGGTTGCAGCAGATCTGGACTCAGGTAGTGGACAATTTGACCTTGTCCCAGGAGAAGGCTCAGCTTTTCACTAATCGCAGACGCCGTGTGGGACCCCGACTTCGTGTTGGGGATCTGGTTTGGTTATCTTCTCGTCATATACCTATGAAGGTTTCCTCTCCTAAATTTAAACCTCGTTTTATTGGTCCGTATAGGATTTCTGAGATTCTCAATCCGGTGTCATAGTAACATAGTAACATAGTAACATAGTTAGTAAGGCCGAAAAAAGACATTTGTCCATCCAGTTCAGCCTATATTCCATCATAATAAATCCCCAGATCTACGTCCTTCTACAGAACCTAATAATTGTATGATACAATATTGTTCTGCTCCAGGAAGACATCCAGGCCTCTCTTGAACCCCTCGACTGAGTTCGCCATCACCACCTCCTCAGGCAAGCAATTCCAGATTCTCACTGCCCTAACAGTAAAGAATCCTCTTCTATGTTGGTGGAAAAACCTTCTCTCCTCCAGACGCAAAGAATGCCCCCTTGTGCCCGTCACCTTCCTTGGTATAAACAGATCCTCAGATAGATATTTGTATTGTCCCCTTATATACTTATACATGGTTATTAGATCGCCCCTCAGTCGTCTTTTTTCTAGACTAAATAATCCTAATTTCGCTAATCTATCTGGGTATTGTAGTTCTCCCATCCCCTTTATTAATTTTGTTGCCCTCCTTTGTACTCTCTCTAGTTCCATTATATCCTTCCTGAGCACCGGTGCCCAAAACTGGACACAGTACTCCATGTGCGGTCTAACTAGGGATTTGTACAGAGGCAGTATAATGCTCTCATCATGTGTATCCAGACCTCTTTTAATGCACCCCATGATCCTGTTTGCCTTGGCAGCTGCTGCCTGGCACTGGCTGCTCCAGGTAAGTTTATCATTAACTAGGATCCCCAAGTCCTTCTCCCTGTCAGATTTACCCAGTGGTTTCCCGTTCAGTGTGTAATGGTGATATTGATTCCCTCTTCCCATGTGTATAACCTTACATTTATCATTGTTAAACCTCATCTGCCACCTTTCAGCCCAAGTTTCCAACTTATCCAGATCCATCTGTAGCAGAATACTATCTTCTCTTGTATTAACTGCTTTACATAGTTTTGTATCATCTGCAAATATCGATATTTTACTGTGTAAACCTTCTACCAGATCATTAATAAATATGTTGAAGAGAACAGGTCCCAATACTGACCCCTGCGGTACCCCACTGGTCACAGCGACCCAGTTAGAGACTATACCATTTATAACCACCCTCTGCTTTCTATCACTAAGCCAGTTACTAACCCATTTACACACATTTTCCCCCAGACCAAGCATTCTCATTTTGTGTACCAACCTCTTGTGCGGCACGGTATCAAACGCTTTGGAAAAATCGAGATATACCACGTCCAATGACTCACCGTGGTCCAGCCTATAGCTTACCTCTTCATAAAAACTGATTAGATTGGTTTGACAGGAGCGATTTCTCATAAACCCATGCTGATATGGAGTTAAACAGTTATTCTCATTGAGATAATCCAGAATAACATCCCTCAGAAACCCTTCAAATATTTTACCAACAATAGAGGTTAGACTTACTGGCCTATAATTTCCAGGTTCACTTTTAGAGCCCTTTTTGAATATTGGCACCACATTTGCTATGCGCCAGTCCTGTGTCTTTTCGTCTGACCCTCCCAGACTCCTTTTCCATACATAATGTATTCCATAGGTCGTTGTTGAGGAGATACGTGGCACCTATGGTTCCATCTGTGGAGCCTCCTGCCCCTGTTTTGGTGGAGGGGGAATTGGAGTATATTGTGGAGAAGATTTTGGATTCTCGTGTCTCTAGACGGAAACTCCAGTATCTGGTCAAATGGAAGGGTTATGCTCAGGAAGATAATTCCTGGGTTTTTGCCTCTGATGTCCATGCCCCAGATCTTGTTCGTGCCTTTCATGTGGCTCATCCTGGTCGGCCTGGGGGTTCTGGTGAGGGTTCGGTGACCCCTCCTCAAGGGGGGGGTACTGTTGTGAATTCTGTGGTCACAAGTGGTATTGCAGTCTCTGGGCGTCCTCCCTCAGGTGTTTTGGTGAGCTCGTTGGCTGCCTTGCTATTTAGCTCCACCTGAGTCTGTCTTCCTTGCTCCTTGTCAATGTTCCAGTGTTGGATCTGAGCTACTGCATCTTTCCTTGGGCCTGCTGCTCTGCTAGATAAGTGCTTCTAGTTTGTTTTCTGTTTTTTCTGTCCAGCTTGTTATTATCTTTTGCTGGAAGCTCTGAGAAGCAAAGGGGTGCACCGCCGTGCTGTTAGTTCGGCACGGTGGGTCTTTTTTGCCCCTTTGCGTGGTTTTCGTTTTAGGGTTTTTTGTAGACTGCATAGTTCTCTTTGCTATCCTCGCTCTGTCTAGAATATCGGGCCTCACTTTGCTGAATCTATTTCATTCCTACGTTTGTCTTTTCATCTTGCTAACAGTCATTATATGTGGGGGCTGCCTATTCCTTTGGGGTATTTCTCTGAGGTAAGTCAGGCTTGTATTTCTATCTTCAGGCTAGTCAGCTCCTCAGGCAGTGCCGAGTTGCATAGGTAGTGATAGGCGCAATCCACTGCTGCTTCCAGTTGTGTGAGGACAGTTCAGGTACTGCAGTCTACAGAGATTCCACGTCTCAGAGCTCGTCCTATTGTTTTGGGTTTTTGCCAGATCTCTGTATGTGCGCTGATTACTGCACGCTGTGTTGCCTGATTGCCAGCCATAACAGGAAACTGCTCCATATATCTATAATCTGCTGAGAGGAAACTGCTCCATATATCTATAATCTGCTGAGAGGTAACTGCTCCATATATCTATAATCTGCTGAGAGGAAACTGCTCCATATATCTATAATCTGCTGAGAGGTAACTGCTCCATATATCTATAATCTGCTGAGAGGAAACTGCTCCATATATCTATAATCTGTTGAGAGGAAACTGCTCCATATATCTATAATCTGCTGAGAGGAAACTGCTCCATATATCTATAATCTGCTGAGAGGAAACTGCTCCATATATCTATAATCTGCTGAGAGGAAACTGCTCCATATATCTATAATCTGCTGAGAGGAAACTGCTCCATATATCTATAATCTGCTGAGCGGAAACTGCTCCATATATCTATAATCTGCTGAGAGGAAACTGCTCCATATATCTATAATCTGCTGAGAGGAAACTGCTCCATATATCTATAATCTGCTGAGAGGTAACTGCTCCATATATCTATAATCTGCTGAGAGGAAACTGCTCCATATATCTATAATCTGCTGAGAGGAAACTGCTCCATATATCTATAATCTGCTGAGAGGTAACTGCTCCATATATCTATAATCTGCTGAGAGGTAACTGCTCCATATATCTATAATCTGCTGAGAGGAAACTGCTCCATATATCTATAATCTGCTGAGAGGAAACTGCTCCATATATCTATAATCTGCTGAGAGGTAACTGCTCCATATATCTATAATCTGCTGAGAGGTAACTGCTCCATATATCTATAATCTGCTGAGAGGAAACTGCTCCATATATCTATAATCTGCTGAGCGGAGAGGAAACTGCTCCATATATCTATAATCTGCTGAGAGGAAACTGCTCCATATATCTATAATCTGCTGAGCGGTAACTGCTCCATATATCTATAATCTGCTGAGAGGAAACTGCTCCATATATCTATAATCTGCTGAGCGGAAACTGCTCCATATATCTATAATCTGCTGAGAGGAAACTGCTCCATATATCTATAATCTGCTGAGAGGAAACTGCTCCATATATCTATAATCTGCTGAGAGGTAACTGCTCCATATATCTATAATCTGCTGAGAGGAAACTGCTCCATATATCTATAATCTGCTGAGAGGAAACTGCTCCATATATCTATAATCTGCTGAGAGGTAACTGCTCCATATATCTATAATCTGCTGAGAGGAAACTGCTCCATATATCTATAATCTGCTGAGAGGAAACTGCTCCATATATCTATAATCTGCTGAGAGGAAACTGCTCCATATATCTATAATCTGCTGAGAGGAAACTGCTCCATATATCTATAATCTGCTGAGCGGTAACTGCTCCATATATCTATAATCTGCTGAGCGGTAACTGCTCCATATATCTATAATCTGCTGAGAGGAAACTGCTCCATATATCTATAATCTGCTGAGAGGAAACTGCTCCATATATCTATAATCTGCTGAGAGGAAACTGCTCCATATATCTATAATCTGCTGAGAGGAAACTGCTCCATATATCTATAATCTGCTGAGAGGAAACTGCTCCATATATCTATAATCTGCTGAGAGGAAACTGCTCCATATATGTATAATCTGCTGAGAGGAAACTGCTCCATATATCTATAATCTGCTGAGCGGAAACTGCTCCATATATCTATAATCTGCTGAGAGGTAACTGCTCCATATATCTATAATCCGCTGAGAGGAAACTGCTCCATATATCTATAATCTGCTGAGAGGAAACTGCTCCATATATCTATAATCTGCTGAGCGGAAACTGCTCCATATATCTATAATCTGCTGAGAGGAAACTGCTCCATATATCTATAATCTGCTGAGAGGAAACTGCCTCATATATCTATAATCTGCTGAGAGGAAACTGCCTCATATATCTATAATCTGCTGAGAGGAAACTGCTCCATATATCTATAATCTGCTGAGAGGAAACTGCTCCATATATCTATAATCTGCTGAGAGGAATCTGCTCCATATATCTATAATCTACTGAGAGGAAACTGCTCCATATATCTATAATCTGCTGAGAGGAAACTGCTCCATATATCTATAATCTGCTGAGCGGTAACTGCTCCATATATCTATAATCTGCTGAGAGGAAACTGCTCCATATATCTATAATCTGCTGAGAGGAAACTGCTCCATATATCTATAATCTGCTGAGCGGAAACTGCCTCATATATCTATAATCTGCTGAGAGGTAACTGCCCCATATATCTATAATCTGCTGAGCGGAAACTGCTCCATATATGTATAATCTGCTGAGAGGAAACTGCCCCATATATCTATAATCTGCTGAGCGGAAACTGCTCCATATATCTATAATCTGCTGAGAGGAAACTGCTCCATATATCTATAATCTGCTGAGAGGAAACTGCTCCATATATGTATAATCTGCTGAGAGGAAACTGCTCCATATATCTATAATCTGCTGAGCGGAAACTGCTCCATATATCTATAATCTGCTGAGAGGAAACTGCTCCATATATCTATAATCTGCTGAGAGGAAACTGCTCCATATATCTATAATCTGCTGAGAGGAAACTGCTCCATATATCTATAATCTGCTGAGAGGAAACTGCCTCATATATCTATAATCTGCTGAGAGGAAACTGCCTCATATATCTATAATCTGCTGAGAGGAAACTGCTCCATATATCTATAATCTGCTGAGAGGAAACTGCTCCATATATCTATAATCTGCTGAGAGGAAACTGCTCCATATATCTATAATCTGCTGAGAGGAAACTGCTCCATATATCTATAATCTGCTGAGAGGAAACTGCTCCATATATCTATAATCTGCTGAGAGGAAACTGCTCCATATATCTATAATCTGCTGAGAGGAAACTGCTCCATATATCTATAATCTGCTGAGCGGAAACTGCTCCATATATCTATAATCTGCTGAGAGGAAACTGCTCCATATATCTATAATCTGCTGAGAGAAAACTGCTCCATATATCTATAATCTGCTGAGAGGAAACTGCTCCATATATCTATACACTGCTGAGCGGAAACTGCTCCATATATCTATAATCTGCTGAGAGGAAACTGCTCCATATATCTATAATCTGCTGAGCGGAAACTGCTCCATATATCTATAATCTGCTGAGAGGAAACTGCTCCATATATCTATACACTGCTGAGAGGAAACTGCTCCATATATCTATAATCTGCTGAGAGGAAACTGCTCCATATATCTATACACTGCTGAGCGGAAACTGCTCCATATATCTATAATCTGCTGAGCGGAAACTGCTCCATATATCTATAATCTGCTGAGAGGAAACTGCTCCATATATCTATAATCTGCTGAGCGGAAACTGCTCCATATATCAATCTGCTGAGAGGAAACTGCTCCATATATCTATACACTGCTGAGCGGAAACTGCTCCATATATCTATAATCTGCTGAGAGGAAACTGCTCCATATATCTATAATCTGCTGAGCGGAAACTGCTCCATATATCTATAATCTGCTGAGAGGAAACTGCTCCATATATCTATAATCTGCTGAGAGGAAACTGCTCCATATATCTATAATCTGCTGAGAGGAAACTGCTCCATATATCTATAATCTGCTGAGCGGAAACTGCTCCATATATCTATAATCTGCTGAGAGGAAACTGCTCCATATATCTATACACTGCTGAGAGAAAACTGCTCCATATATCTATAATCTGCTGAGCGGAAACTGCTCCATATATCTATAATCTGCTGAGAGGAAACTGCTCCATATATCTATAATCTGCTGAGAGGAAACTGCTCCATATATCTATAATCTGCTGAGAGGAAACTGCTCCAAATATCTATAAACTGCTCCATATATCTATAATCTGCTGAGCTGAAACTGCTCCATATATCTATAATCTGCTGAGAGGAAACTGCTCCATATATGTATAATCTGCTGAGAGGAAACTGCTCCATATATCTATAATCTGCTGAGAGGAAACTGCTCCATATATCTATAATCTGCTGAGAGGAGAGGAAACTGCTCCATATATCTATAATCTGCTAAGAGGAAACTGCTCCATATATCTATAATCTGCTGAGCGGAAACTGCTCCATATATATATAATCTGCTGAGAGGAAACTGCTCCATATATCTATAATCTGCTGAGAGGAAACTGCTCCATATATCTATAATCTGCTGAGAGGAAACTGCTCCATATATCTATAATCTGCTGAGAGGAAACTGCTCCATATATCTATAATCTGCTGAGCGGAAACTGCTCCATATATCTATAATCTGCTGAGAGGAAACTGCTCCATATATCTATAATCTGCTGAGCGGAAACTGCTCCATATATCTATAATCTGCTGAGAGGAAACTGCTCCATATATCTATAATCTGCTGAGAGGAAACTGCTCCATATATGTATAATCTGCTGAGAGGAAACTGCTCCATATATCTATAATCTGCTGAGAGGAAACTGCTCCATATATCTATAATCTGCTGAGAGGAAACTGCTCCATATATCTATAATCTGCTGAGAGGAAACTGCTCCATATATCTATAATCTGCTGAGAGGAAACTGCTCCATATATCTATAATCTGCTGAGAGGAAACTGCTCCATATATCTATAATCTGCTGAGCGGAAACTGCTCCATATATGTATGATCTGCTGAGAGGAAACTGCTCCATATATCTATAATCTGCTGAGAGGAAACTGCTCCATATATCTATAATCTGCTGAGCGGAAACTGCTCCATATATGTATAATCTGCTGAGAGGAAACTGCTCCATATATCTATAATCTGCTGAGAGGAAACTGCTCCATATATCTATAATCTGCTGAGAGCAAACTGCTCCATATATCTATAATCTGCTGAGAGGAAACTGCTCCATATATCTATAATCTGCTGAGCGGAAACTGCTCCATATATCTATAATCTGCTGAGAGGAAACTGCTCCATATATCTATAATCTGCTGAGAGGAAACTGCTCCATATATGTATAATCTGCTGAGAGGAAACTGCTCCATATATCTATAATCTGCTGAGAGGAAACTGCTCCATATATCTATAATCTGCTGAGTGGTAACTGCTCCATATATCTATAATCTGCTGAGAGGAAATTGCTCCATATATCTATAATCTGCTGAGTGGTAACTGCTCCATATATCTATAATCTGCTGAGAGGAAACTGCTCCATATATCTATAATCTGCTGAGCGGAAACTGCTCCATATATCTATAATCTGCTGAGAGGTAACTGCTCCATATATCTATAATCTGCTGAGAGGAAACTGCTCCATATATCTATAATCTGCTGAGCGGAACCTGCTCCATATATCTATAATCTGCTGAGAGGAAACTGCTCCATATATCTATAATCTGCTGAGAGGAAACTGCTCCATATATCTATAATCTGCTGAGAGGAAACTGCTCCATATATCTATAATCTGCTGAGAGGAAACTGCTCCATATATGTATAATCTGCTGAGAGGAAATTGCTCCATATATCTATAATCTGCTGAGTGGTAACTGCTCCATATATCTATAATCTGCTGAGAGGAAACTGCTCCATATATCTATAATCTGCTGAGAGGAAACTGCTCCATATATCTATAATCTGCTGAGCGGTAACTGCTCCATATATCTATAATCTGCTGAGAGGAAACTGCTCCATATATCTATAATCTGCTGAGTGGTAACTGCTCCATATATCTATAATCTGCTGAGAGGAAACTGCTCCATATATCTATAATCTGCTGAGAGGAAACTGCTCCATATATCTATAATCTGCTGAGCGGTAACTGCTCCATATATCTATAATCTGCTGAGAGGAAACTGCTCCATATATCTATAATCTGCTGAGAGGAAACTGCTCCATATATCTATAATCTGCTGAGCGGAAACTGCCTCATATATCTATAATCTGCTGAGAGGTAACTGCCCCATATATCTATAATCTGCTGAGCGGAAACTGCTCCATATATGTATAATCTGCTGAGAGGAAACTGCCCCATATATCTATAATCTGCTGAGCGGAAACTGCTCCATATATCTATAATCTGCTGAGAGGAAACTGCTCCATATATCTATAATCTGCTGAGAGGAAACTGCTCCATATATGTATAATCTGCTGAGAGGAAACTGCTCCATATATCTATAATCTGCTGAGCGGAAACTGCTCCATATATCTATAATTGCTGAGAGGAAACTGCTCCATATATCTATAATCTGCTGAGAGGAAACTGCTCCATATATCTATAATCTGCTGAGAGGAAACTGCTCCATATATCTATAATCTGCTGAGAGGAAACTGCCTCATATATCTATAATCTGCTGAGAGGAAACTGCCTCATATATCTATAATCTGCTGAGAGGAAACTGCTCCATATATCTATAATCTGCTGAGAGGAAACTGCTCCATATATCTATAATCTGCTGAGAGGAAACTGCTCCATATATCTATAATCTGCTGAGAGGAAACTGCTCCATATATCTATAATCTGCTGAGAGGAAACTGCTCCATATATCTATAATCTGCTGAGAGGAAACTGCTCCATATATCTATAATCTGCTGAGAGGAAACTGCTCCATATATCTATAATCTGCTGAGAGGAAACTGCTCCATATATGTATAATCTGCTGAGAGGAAACTGCTCTATATATCTATAATCTGCTGAGAGGAAACTGCTCCATATATCTATAATCTGCTGAGAGGAAACTGCTCCATATATCTATAATCTGCTGAGAGGAAACTGCTCCATATATCTATAATCTGCTGAGCGGAAACTGCTCCATATATCTATAATCTGCTGAGAGGAAACTGCTCCATATATCTATAATCTGCTGAGAGAAAACTGCTCCATATATCTATAATCTGCTGAGAGGAAACTGCTCCATATATCTATACACTGCTGAGCGGAAACTGCTCCATATATCTATAATCTGCTGAGAGGAAACTGCTCCATATATCTATAATCTGCTGAGCGGAAACTGCTCCATATATCTATAATCTGCTGAGAGGAAACTGCTCCATATATCTATACACTGCTGAGAGGAAACTGCTCCATATATCTATAATCTGCTGAGAGGAAACTGCTCCATATATCTATACACTGCTGAGCGGAAACTGCTCCATATATCTATAATCTGCTGAGCGGAAACTGCTCCATATATCTATAATCTGCTGAGAGGAAACTGCTCCATATATCTATAATCTGCTGAGCGGAAACTGCTCCATATATCAATCTGCTGAGAGGAAACTGCTCCATATATCTATACACTGCTGAGCGGAAACTGCTCCATATATCTATAATCTGCTGAGAGGAAACTGCTCCATATATCTATAATCTGCTGAGCGGAAACTGCTCCATATATCTATAATCTGCTGAGAGGAAACTGCTCCATATATCTATAATCTGCTGAGAGGAAACTGCTCCATATATCTATAATCTGCTGAGAGGAAACTGCTCCATATATCTATAATCTGCTGAGCGGAAACTGCTCCATATATCTATAATCTGCTGAGAGGAAACTGCTCCATATATCTATACACTGCTGAGAGAAAACTGCTCCATATATCTATAATCTGCTGAGCGGAAACTGCTCCATATATCTATAATCTGCTGAGAGGAAACTGCTCCATATATCTATAATCTGCTGAGCGGAAACTGCTCCATATATCTATAATCTGCTGAGAGGAAACTGCTCCATATATCTATACACTGCTGAGCGGAAACTGCTCCATATATCTATAATCTGCTGAGAGGAAACTGCTCCATATATCTATAATCTGCTGAGCGGAAACTGCTCCATATATCAATCTGCTGAGAGGAAACTGCTCCATATATCTATACACTGCTGAGCGGAAACTGCTCCATATATCTATGATCTGCTGAGAGGAAACTGCTCCATATATCTATAATCTGCTGAGCGGAAACTGCTCCATATATCTATAATCTGCTGAGTGGTAACTGCTCCATATATCTATAATCTGCTGAGAGGAAACTGCTCCATATATCTATAATCTGCTGAGCGGAGAGGAAACTGCTCCATATATCTATAATCTGCTGAGAGGAAACTGCTCCATTTATCTATAATCTGCTGAGAGGAAACTGCTC
This sequence comes from Ranitomeya imitator, assembly GCF_032444005.1. Taxonomy (NCBI): domain Eukaryota; kingdom Metazoa; phylum Chordata; class Amphibia; order Anura; family Dendrobatidae; genus Ranitomeya; species Ranitomeya imitator. The sequence continues at coordinate 715,687,107 of NC_091286.1, read as the reverse complement.
CATATATCTATAATCTGCTGATAGGAAACTGCTCCATATATCTATAATCTGCTGAGAGGAAACTGCTCCATTTATCTATAATCTGCTGAGAGGAAACTGCTCCATATATCTATAATCTGCTGAGAGGAAACTGCTCCATTTATCTATAATCTGCTGAGAGGAAACTGCTCCATATATCTATAATCTGCTGAGAGGAAACTGCTCCATATATCTATAATCTGCTGAGCGGAAACTGCTCCATATATCTATAATCTGCTGAGAGGAAACTGCTCCATATATCTATAATCTGCGGAGAGGAAACTGCTCCATATATCTATAATCTGCTGAGCGGAAACTGCTCCATATATCTATAATCTGCTGAGCGGAAACTGCTCCAGATATCTATAATCTGCTGAGAGGAAACTGCTCCATATATCTATAATCTGCTGAGAGGAAACTGCTCCATATATCTATAATCTGCTGAGCGAAAACTGCTCCATATATCTATAATCTGCTGAGAGGAAACTGATCCATATATCTATAATCTGCTGAGAGGAAACTGCTCCATATATCTATAATCTGCTGAGAGGAAACTGCTCCAAATATCTATAAACTGCTCCATATATCTATAATCTGCTGAGCTGAAACTGCTCCATATATCTATAATCTGCTGAGAGGAAACTGCTCCATATATGTATAATCTGCTGAGAGGAAACTGCTCCATATATCTATAATCTGCTGAGAGGAAACTGCTCCATATATCTATAATCTGCTGAGAGGAGAGGAAACTGCTCCATATATCTATAATCTGCTAAGAGGAAACTGCTCCATATATCTATAATCTGCTGAGCGGAAACTGCTCCATATATATATAATCTGCTGAGAGGAAACTGCTCCATATATCTATAATCTGCTGAGAGGAAACTGCTCCATATATCTATAATCTGCTGAGAGGAAACTGCTCCATATATCTATAATCTGCTGAGAGGAAACTGCTCCATATATCTATAATCTGCTGAGCGGAAACTGCTCCATATATCTATAATCTGCTGAGAGGAAACTGCTCCATATATCTATAATCTGCTGAGCGGAAACTGCTCCATATATCTATAATCTGCTGAGAGGAAACTGCTCCATATATCTATAATCTGCTGAGAGGAAACTGCTCCATATATGTATAATCTGCTGAGAGGAAACTGCTCCATATATCTATAATCTGCTGAGAGGAAACTGCTCCATATATCTATAATCTGCTGAGAGGAAACTGCTCCATATATCTATAATCTGCTGAGAGGAAACTGCTCCATATATCTATAATCTGCTGAGAGGAAACTGCTCCATATATCTATAATCTGCTGAGAGGAAACTGCTCCATATATCTATAATCTGCTGAGCGGAAACTGCTCCATATATGTATGATCTGCTGAGAGGAAACTGCTCCATATATCTATAATCTGCTGAGAGGAAACTGCTCCATATATCTATAATCTGCTGAGCGGAAACTGCTCCATATATGTATAATCTGCTGAGAGGAAACTGCTCCATATATCTATAATCTGCTGAGAGGAAACTGCTCCATATATCTATAATCTGCTGAGAGGAAACTGCTCCATATATCTATAATCTGCTGAGAGGAAACTGCTCCATATATCTATAATCTGCTGAGCGGAAACTGCTCCATATATCTATAATCTGCTGAGAGGAAACTGCTCCATATATCTATAATCTGCTGAGAGGAAACTGCTCCATATATGTATAATCTGCTGAGAGGAAACTGCTCCATATATCTATAATCTGCTGAGAGGAAACTGCTCCATATATCTATAATCTGCTGAGTGGTAACTGCTCCATATATCTATAATCTGCTGAGAGGAAATTGCTCCATATATCTATAATCTGCTGAGTGGTAACTGCTCCATATATCTATAATCTGCTGAGAGGAAACTGCTCCATATATCTATAATCTGCTGAGCGGAAACTGCTCCATATATCTATAATCTGCTGAGAGGTAACTGCTCCATATATCTATAATCTGCTGAGAGGAAACTGCTCCATATATCTATAATCTGCTGAGCGGAACCTGCTCCATATATCTATAATCTGCTGAGAGGAAACTGCTCCATATATCTATAATCTGCTGAGAGGAAACTGCTCCATATATCTATAATCTGCTGAGAGGAAACTGCTCCATATATCTATAATCTGCTGAGAGGAAACTGCTCCATATATGTATAATCTGCTGAGAGGAAATTGCTCCATATATCTATAATCTGCTGAGTGGTAACTGCTCCATATATCTATAATCTGCTGAGAGGAAACTGCTCCATATATCTATAATCTGCTGAGCGGAAACTGCTCCATATATCTATAATCTGCTGAGAGGTAACTGCTCCATATATCTATAATCTGCTGAGAGGAAACTGCTCCATATATCTATAATCTGCTGAGCGGAACCTGCTCCATATATCTATAATCTGCTGAGAGGAAACTGCTCCATATATCTATAATCTGCTGAGAGGAAACTGCTCCATATATCTATAATCTGCTGAGCGGAAACTGCTCCATATATCTATAATCTGCTGAGAGGAAACTGCTCCATATATCTATAATCTGCTGAGAGGAAACTGCTCCATATATCTATAATCTGCTGAGAGGAAACTGCTCCATATATCTATAATCTGCTGAGAGGAAACTGCTCCATATATCTATAATCTGCTGAGAGGTAACTGCCCCATATATCTATAATCTGCTGAGAGGATACTGCCCCATATATCTATAATCTGCTGAGAGGTAACTGCTCCATATATCTATAATCTGCTGAGCGGAAACTGCTCCATATATCTATAATCTGCTGAGAGGAAACTGCTCCATATATCTATAATCTGCGGAGAGGAAACTGCTCCATATATCTATAATCTGCTGAGAGGAAACTGCTCCATATATCTATAATCTGCTGAGAGGAAACTGCTCCATATATCTATAATCTGCTGAGAGGAAACTGCTCCATATATCTATAATCTGCTGAGAGGAAACTGCTCCATATATGTATAATCTGCTGAGAGGAAACTGCTCCATATATCTATAATCTGCTGAGAGGAAACTGCTCCATATATCTATAATCTGCTGAGCGGAGAGGAAACTGCTCCATATATCTATAATCTGCTGAGAGGAAACTGCTCCATATATCTATAATCTGCTGAGAGGAAACTGCTCCATATATCTATAATCTGCTGAGCGGAAACTGCTCCATACATCTATAATCTGCTGAGAGGAAACTGCTCCATATATGTATAATCTGCTGAGAGGAAACTGCTCCATATATCTATAATCTGCTGAGAGGAAACTGCTCCATATATCTATAATCTGCTGAGAGGAGAGGAAACTGCTCCATATATCTATAATCTGCTAAGAGGAAACTGCTCCATATATCTATAATCTGCTGAGCGGAAACTGCTCCATATATATATAATCTGCTGAGCGGAGAGGAAACTGCTCCATATATCTATAATCTGCTGAGAGGAAACTGCTCCATATATCTATAATCTGCTGAGAGGAAACTGCTCCATATATCTATAATCTGCTGAGAGGAAACTGCTCCATATATCTATAATCTGCTGAGAGGAAACTGCTCCATATATCTATAATCTGCTGAGCGGAATCTGCTCCATACATCTATAATCTGCTGAGAGGAAACTGCTCCATATATCTATAATCTGCTGAGAGGAAACTGCTCCATATATCTATAATCTGCTGAGAGGAAACTGCTCCATATATCTATAATCTGCTGAGAGGAAACTGCACCAAATATCTATAATCTGCTGAGAGGAAACTGCTCCATATATCTATAATCTGCTGAGCGGAAACTGCTCCATATATCTATAATCTGCTGAGAGGAAACTGCTCCATATATGTATAATCTGCTGAGAGGAAATTGCTCCATATATCTATAATCTGCTGAGAGGAAACTGCTCCATATATCTATAATCTGCTGAGAGGAGAGGAAACTGCTCCATATATCTATAATCTGCTAAGAGGAAACTGCTCCATATATCTATAATCTGCTGAGCGGAAACTGCTCCATATATATATAATCTGCTGAGCGGAGAGGAAACTGCTCCATATATCTATAATCTGCTGAGAGGAAACTGCTCCATATATCTATAATCTGCTGAGAGGAAACTGCTCCATATATCTATAATCTGCTGAGAGGAAACTGCTCCATATATCTATAATCTGCTGAGAGGAAACTGCTCCATATATCTATAATCTGCTGAGCGGAATCTGCTCCATACATCTATAATCTGCTGAGAGGAAACTGCTCCATATATCTATAATCTGCTGAGAGGAAACTGCTCCATATATCTATAATCTGCTGAGCGGAATCTGCTCCATACATCTATAATCTGCTGAGAGGAAACTGCTCCATATATCTATAATCTGCTGAGAGGAAACTGCTCCATATATCTATAATCTGCTGAGAGGAAACTGCTCCATATATGTATAATCTGCTGAGAGGAAACTGCTCCATATATCTATAATCTGCTGAGAGGAAACTGCTCCATATATCTATAATCTGCTGAGAGGAAACTGCTCCATATATCTATAATCTGCTGAGAGGAAACTGCTCCATATATCTATAATCTGCTGAGAGGAAACTGCTCCATATATCTATAATCTGCTGAGAGGAGAGGAAACTGCTCCATATATCTATAATCTGCTAAGAGGAAACTGCTCCATATATCTATAATCTGCTGAGCGGAAACTGGTCCATATATATATAATCTGCTGAGCGGAGAGGAAACTGCTCCATATATCTATACTCTGCTAAGAGGAAACTGCTCCATATATCTATAATCTGCTGAGAGGAAACTGCTCCATATATCTATAATCTGCTGAGAGGAAACTGCTCCATATATCTATAATCTGCTGAGAGGAAACTGCTCCATATATCTATAATCTGCTGAGAGGAAACTGCTCCATATATCTATAATCTGCTGAGAGGAAACTGCTCCATATATCTATAATCTGCTGAGAGGAAACTGCTCCATATATCTATAATCTGCTGAGAGGAAACTGCTCCATATATCTATAATCTGCTGAGAGGAGACTTCTCCATATATCTATAATCTGCTGAGAGGAGACTGCTGCATATATCTATAATCTGCTGAGAGGTAACTGCTCCATATATCTATAATCTGCTGAGAGGAGACTGCTCCATATATCTATAATCTGCTGAGAGGAAACTGCTCCATATATCTATAATCTGCTGAGAGGAAACTGCTCCATATATCTATAATCTGCTGAGAGGAAACTGCTCCATATATCTATAATCTGCTGAGAGGAAACTGCTCCATATATCTATAATCTGCTGAGAGGAAACTGCTCCATATATCTATAATCTGCTGAGCGGAAACTGCTCCATATATCTATAATCTGCTGAGAGGTAGCTGCTCCATATATCTATAATCTGCTGAGAGGAAACTGCTCCATATATCTATAATCTGCTGAGAGGAAACTGCTCCATATATCTATAATCTGCGGAGAGGAAACTGCTCCATATATCTATAATCTGCTGAGAGGTAGCTGCTCCATATATCTATAATCTGCTGAGAGGAAACTGCTCCATATATCTATAATCTGCTGAGAGGAAACTGCTCCATATATCTATAATCTGCTGAGCGGAAACTGCTCCATATATCTATAATCTGCTGAGAGGAAACTGCTCCATATATCTATAATCTGCTAAGAGGAGAGGAAACTGCTCCATATATCTATAATCTGCTGAGAGGAAACTGCTCCATATATCTATAATCTGCTGAGCCGTAACTGCTCCATATATCTATAATCTGCTGAGAGGAAACTGCTCCATATATCTATAATCTGCTGAGCTGTAACTGCTCCATATATCTATAATCTGCTGAGAGGTAACTGCTCCATATATCTATAATCTGCTGAGAGGAAACTGCTCCATATATCTAATCTGCTGAGCGGAAACTGCTCCATATATCTATAATCTGCTGAGAGGAAACTGCTCCATATATCTATAATCTGCTGAGAGGAAACTGCTCCATATATCTAATCTGCTGAGCGGAAACTGCTCCATATATCTATAATCTGCTGAGAGGAAACTGCTCCATATATCTATAATCTGCTGAGAGGTAACTGCCCCATATATCTATAATCTGCTGAGAGGTAACTGCCCCATATATCTATAATCTGCTGAGAGGTAACTGCCCCATATATCTATAATCTGCTGACAGGAAACTGCTCCATATATCTATAATCTGCGGAGAGGAAACTGCTCCATATATGTATAATCTGCTGAGAGGAAACTGCTCCATATATCTATAATCTGCTGAGAGGAAACTGCTCCATATATCTATAATCTGCTGAGCGGAAACTGCTCCATATATCTATAATCTGCTGAGAGGAAACTGCTCCATATATCTATAATCTGCTGAGAGGAAACTGCTCCATATATCTATAATCTGCTGAGAGGAAACTGCTCCATATATCTATAATCTGCTGAGCGGAAACTGCTCCATATATCTATAATCTGCTGAGAGGAAACTGCTCCAGATATCTATAATCTGCTGAGAGGAGAGGAAACTGCTCCATATATCTATAATCTGCTGAGAGGAAACTGCTCCATATATCTATAATCTGCTGAGCGGTAACTGCTCCATATATCTATAATCTGCTGAGAGGAAACTGCTCCATATATCTATAATCTGCTGAGCGGTAACTGCTCCATATATCTATAATCTGCTGAGAGGTAACTGCTCCATATATCTATAATCTGCTGAGAGGAAACTGCTCCATATATCTAATCTGCTGAGCGGAAACTGCTCCATATATCTATAAGCTGCTGAGAGGAAACTGCTCCATATATCTATAATCTGCTGAGAGGAAACTGCTCCATATATCTATAATCTGCTGAGCGGAAACTGCTCCATATATCTATAATCTGCTGAGAGGAAACTGCTCCATATATCTATAATCTGCTGAGAGGAAACTGCTCCATATATCTATAATCTGCTGAGAGGAAACTGCTCCATATATCTAATATCTGCTGAGTGGTAACTGCTCCATATATCTATAATCTGCTGAGCGGAAACTGCTCCATATATCTATAATCTGCTGAGCGGAAACTGCTCCATATATCTATAATCTGCTGAGAGGTAACTGCTCCATATATCTATAATCTGCTGAGCGGAAACTGCTCCATATATCTATAATCTGCTGAGAGGAAACTGCTCCATATATCTATAATCTGCTGAGAGGAAACTGCTCCATATATCTATAATCTGCTGAGTGGTAACTGCTCCATATATCTATAATCTGCTGAGCGGAGAGGTAACTGCTCCATATATCTATAATCTGCTGAGAGGAAACTGCTCCATATATCTATAATCTGCTGAGAGGTAACTGCTCCATATATCTATAATCTGCTGAGCGGAGAGGTAACTGCTCCATATATCTATAATCTGCTGAGAGGAAACTGCTCCATATATCTATAATCTGCTGAGAGGAAACTGCTCCATACATCTATAATCTGATGAGCGGAAACTGCTACATATATCTATAATCTGCTGAGAGGAAAATGCTCCATATATCTATAATCTGCTGAGAGGAAACTGCTCCATATATCTATAATCTGCTGAGAGGAAACTGCTCCATATATCTATAATCTGCTGAGAGGAAACTGCTCCATATATCTATAATCTGCTGAGCGGAAACTGCTCCATATATCTATAATCTGCTGAGAGGAAACTGCTCCATATATCTATAATCTGCTGAGAGGAAACTGCTCCATATATCTATAATCTGCTGAGCGGAAACTGCTCCATATATCTATAATCTGCTGAGCGGAAACTGCTCCATATATCTATAATCTGCTGAGAGGTAACTGCTCCATATATCTATAATCTGCTGAGAGGAAACTGCTCCATATATCTATAATCTGCTGAGTGGTAACTGCTCCATATATCTATAATCTGCTGAGAGGAAACTGCTCCATATATCTATAATCTGCTGAGAGGAAACTGCTCCATATATCTATAATCTGCTAAGAGGAGAGGAAACTTCTCCATATATGTATAATCTGCTGAGAGGAAACTGCTCCATATATCTATAATCTGCTGATAGGAAACTGCTCCATATATCTATAATCTGCTGAGAGGAAACTGCTCCATATATCTATAATCTGCTGAGAGGAAACTGCTCCATATATCTATAATCTGCTGATAGGAAACTGCTCCATATATCTATAATCTGCTGAGAGGAAACTGCTCCATATATGTATAATCTGCTGAGAATAATCTGCTGAGAGGAAACTGCTCCATATATCTATAATCTGCTGAGAGGAAACTGCTCCATATATCTATAATCTGCTGAGCGGAAACTGCTCCATATATGTATAATCTGCTGAGAGGAAACTGCTCCATATATCTATAATCTGCTGAGAGGAAACTGCTCCATATATCTATAATCTGCTGAGAGGAAACTGCTCCATATATCTATAATCTGCTGAGAGGAAACTGCTCCATATATCTATAATCTGCTGAGAGGAAACTGCTCCATATATCTATAATCTGCTGAGAGGAGAGGAAACTGCTCCATATATCTATAATCTGCTAAGAGGAAACTGCTCCATATATCTATAATCTGCTGAGCGGAAACTGCTCCATATATATATAATCTGCTGAGCGGAGAGGAAACTGCTCCATATATCTATACTCTGCTAAGAGGAAACTGCTCCATATATCTATAATCTGCTGAGAGGAAACTGCTCCATATATCTATAATCTGCTGAGAGGAAACTGCTCCATATATCTATAATCTGCTGAGAGGAAACTGCTCCATATATCTATAATCTGCTGAGAGGAAACTGCTCCATATATCTATAATCTGCTGAGAGGAAACTGCTCCATATATCTATAATCTGCTGAGAGGAGACTTCTCCATATATCTATAATCTGCTGAGAGGAGACTGCTCCATATATCTATAATCTGCTGAGAGGTAACTGCTCCATATATCTATAATCTGCTGAGAGGAGACTGCTCCATATATCTATAATCTGCTGAGAGGAAACTGCTCCATATATCTATAATCTGCTGAGAGGAAACTGCTCCATATATCTATAATCTGCTGAGAGGAAACTGCTCCATATATCTATAATCTGCTGAGAGGAAACTGCTCCATATATCTATAATCTGCTGAGCGGAAACTGCTCCATATATCTATAATCTGCTGAGAGGTAGCTGCTCCATATATCTATAATCTGCTGAGAGGAAACTGCTCCATATATCTATAATCTGCTGAGAGGAAACTGCTCCATATATCTATAATCTGCGGAGAGGAAACTGCTCCATATATCTATAATCTGCTGAGAGGTAGCTGCTCCATATATCTATAATCTGCTGAGAGGAAACTGCTCCATATATCTATAATCTGCTGAGAGGAAACTGCTCCATATATCTATAATCTGCTGAGCGGAAACTGCTCCATATATCTATAATCTGCTGAGAGGAAACTGCTCCATATATCTATAATCTGCTAAGAGGAGAGGAAACTGCTCCATATATCTATAATCTGCTGAGAGGAAACTGCTCCATATATCTATAATCTGCTGAGCCGTAACTGCTCCATATATCTATAATCTGCTGAGAGGAAACTGCTCCATATATCTATAATCTGCTGAGCGGTAACTGCTCCATATATCTATAATCTGCTGAGAGGTAACTGCTCCATATATCTATAATCTGCTGAGAGGAAACTGCTCCATATATCTAATCTGCTGAGCGGAAACTGCTCCATATATCTATAATCTGCTGAGAGGAAACTGCTCCATATATCTATAATCTGCTGAGAGGAAACTGCTCCATATATCTAATCTGCTGAGCGGAAACTGCTCCATATATCTATAATCTGCTGAGAGGAAACTGCTCCATATATCTATAATCTGCTGAGAGGTAACTGCCCCATATATCTATAATCTGCTGAGAGGTAACTGCCCCATATATCTATAATCTGCTGAGAGGTAACTGCCCCATATATCTATAATCTGCTGACAGGAAACTGCTCCATATATCTATAATCTGCGGAGAGGAAACTGCTCCATATATGTATAATCTGCTGAGAGGAAACTGCTCCATATAGCTATAATCTGCTGAGAGGAAACTGCTCCATATATCTATAATCTGCTGAGCGGAAACTGCTCCATATATCTATAATCTGCTGAGAGGAAACTGCTCCATATATCTATAATCTGCTGAGAGGAAACTGCTCCATATATCTATAATCTGCTGAGAGGAAACTGCTCCATATATCTATAATCTGCTGAGCGGAAACTGCTCCATATATCTATAATCTGCTGAGAGGAAACTGCTCCAGATATCTATAATCTGCTGAGAGGAGAGGAAACTGCTCCATATATCTATAATCTGCTGAGAGGAAACTGCTCCATATATCTATAATCTGCTGAGCGGTAACTGCTCCATATATCTATAATCTGCTGAGAGGAAACTGCTCCATATATCTATAATCTGCTGAGCGGTAACTGCTCCATATATCTATAATCTGCTGAGAGGTAACTGCTCCATATATCTATAATCTGCTGAGAGGAAACTGCTCCATATATCTAATCTGCTGAGCGGAAACTGCTCTATATATCTATAAGCTGCTGAGAGGAAACTGCTCCATATATCTATAATCTGCTGAGAGGAAACTGCTCCATATATCTATAATCTGCTGAGCGGAAACTGCTCCATATATCTATAATCTGCTGAGAGGAAACTGCTCCATATATCTATAATCTGCTGAGAGGAAACTGCTCCATATATCTATAATCTGCTGAGAGGAAACTGCTCCATATATCTAATATCTGCTGAGTGGTAACTGCTCCATATATCTATAATCTGCTGAGCGGAAACTGCTCCATATATCTATAATCTGCTGAGCGGAAACTGCTCCATATATCTATAATCTGCTGAGAGGTAACTGCTCCATATATCTATAATCTGCTGAGCGGAAACTGCTCCATATATCTATAATCTGCTGAGAGGAAACTGCTCCATATATCTATAATCTGCTGAGAGGAAACTGCTCCATATATCTATAATCTGCTGAGTGGTAACTGCTCCATATATCTATAATCTGCTGAGCGGAGAGGTAACTGCTCCATATATCTATAATCTGCTGAGAGGAAACTGCTCCATATATCTATAATCTGCTGAGAGGTAACTGCTCCATATATCTATAATCTGCTGAGCGGAGAGGTAACTGCTCCATATATCTATAATCTGCTGAGAGGAAACTGCTCCATATATCTATAATCTGCTGAGAGGAAACTGCTCCATACATCTATAATCTGATGAGCGGAAACTGCTACATATATCTATAATCTGCTGAGAGGAAAATGCTCCATATATCTATAATCTGCTGAGAGGAAACTGCTCCATATATCTATAATCTGCTGAGAGGAAACTGCTCCATATATCTATAATCTGCTGAGAGGAAACTGCTCCATATATCTATAATCTGCTGAGCGGAAACTGCTCCATATATCTATAATCTGCTGAGAGGAAACTGCTCCATATATCTATAATCTGCTGAGAGGAAACTGCTCCATATATCTATAATCTGCTGAGCGGAAACTGCTCCATATATCTATAATCTGCTGAGCGGAAACTGCTCCATATATCTATAATCTGCTGAGAGGTAACTGCTCCATATATCTATAATCTGCTGAGAGGAAACTGCTCCATATATCTATAATCTGCTGAGTGGTAACTGCTCCATATATCTATAATCTGCTGAGAGGAAACTGCTCCATATATCTATAATCTGCTGAGAGGAAACTGCTCCATATATCTATAATCTGCTAAGAGGAGAGGAAACTTCTCCATATATGTATAATCTGCTGAGAGGAAACTGCTCCATATATCTGTAATCTGCTGATAGGAAACTGCTCCATATATCTATAATCTGCTGAGAGGAAACTGCTCCATATATCTATAATCTGCTGAGAGGAAACTGCTCCATATATCTATAATCTGCTGATAGGAAACTGCTCCATATATCTATAATCTGCTGAGAGGAAACTGCTCCATATATGTATAATCTGCTGAGAATAATCTGCTGAGAGGAAACTGCTCCATATATCTATAATCTGCTGAGAGGAAACTGCTCCATATATCTATAATCTGCTGAGCGGAAACTGCTCCATATATCTATAATCTGCTGAGAGGAAACTGCTCCATATATCTATAATCTGCTGAGAGGAAACTGCTCCATATATCTATAATCTGCTGAGAGGAAACTGCTCCATATATCTATAATCTGCTGAGCGGAAACTGCTCCATATATCTATAATCTGCTGAGAGGAAACTGCTCCATATATCTATAATCTGCTGAGAGGAGAGGAAACTGCTCCATATATCTATAATCTGCTGAGAGGAAACTGCTCCATATATCTATAATCTGCTGAGCGGTAACTGCTCCATATATCTATAATCTGCTGAGAGGAAACTGCTCCATATATCTATAATCTGCTGAGCGGTAACTGCTCCATATATCTATAATCTGCTGAGAGGAAACTGCTCCATATATCTATAATCTGCTGAGAGGAAACTGCTCCATATACGGTATCTATAATCTGCTGAGCCGTAACTGCTCCATATATCTATAATCTGCTGAGAGGAAACTGCTCCATATATCTATAATCTGCTGAGCGGTAACTGCTCCATATATCTATAATCTGCTGAGAGGTAACTGCTCCATATATCTATAATCTGCTGAGAGGAAACTGCTCCATATATCTAATCTGCTGAGCGGAAACTGCTCCATATATCTATAATCTGCTGAGAGGAAACTGCTCCATATATCTATAATCTGCTGAGAGGAAACTGCTCCATATATCTATAATCTGCTGAGCGGAAACTGCTCCATATATCTATAGTCTGCTGAGAGGAAACTGCTCCATATATCTATAATCTGCGGAGAGGAAACTGCTCCATATATGTATAATCTGCTGAGAGGAAACTGCTCCATATATCTATAATCTGCTGAGAGGAAACTGCTCCATATATCTATAATCTGCTGAGAGGAAACTGCTCCATATATCTATAATCTGCTGAGCGGAAACTGCTCCATATATCTATAATCTGCTGAGAGGTAGCTGCTCCATATATCTATAATCTGCTGAGAGGAAACTGCTCCATATATCTATAATCTGCTGAGAGGAAACTGCTCCATATATCTATAATCTGCGGAGAGGAAACTGCTCCATATATCTATAATCTGCTGAGAGGTAGCTGCTCCATATATCTATAATCTGCTGAGAGGAAACTGCTCCATATATCTATAATCTGCTGAGAGGAAACTGCTCCATATATCTATAATCTGCTGAGCGGAAACTGCTCCATATATCTATAATCTGCTGAGAGGAAACTGCTCCATATATCTATAATCTGCTAAGAGGAGAGGAAACTGCTCCATATATCTATAATCTGCTGAGAGGAAACTGCTCCATATATCTATAATCTGCTGAGCCGTAACTGCTCCATATATCTATAATCTGCTGAGAGGAAACTGCTCCATATATCTATAATCTGCTGAGCGGTAACTGCTCCATATATCTATAATCTGCTGAGAGGTAACTGCTCCATATATCTATAATCTGCTGAGAGGAAACTGCTCCATATATCTAATCTGCTGAGCGGAAACTGCTCCATATATCTATAATCTGCTGAGAGGAAACTGCTCCATATATCTATAATCTGCTGAGAGGAAACTGCTCCATATATCTAATCTGCTGAGCGGAAACTGCTCCATATATCTATAATCTGCTGAGAGGAAACTGCTCCATATATCTATAATCTGCTGAGAGGTAACTGCCCCATATATCTATAATCTGCTGAGAGGTAACTGCCCCATATATCTATAATCTGCTGAGAGGTAACTGCCCCATATATCTATAATCTGCTGACAGGAAACTGCTCCATATATCTATAATCTGCGGAGAGGAAACTGCTCCATATATGTATAATCTGCTGAGAGGAAACTGCTCCATATAGCTATAATCTGCTGAGAGGAAACTGCTCCATATATCTATAATCTGCTGAGCGGAAACTGCTCCATATATCTATAATCTGCTGAGAGGAAACTGCTCCATATATCTATAATCTGCTGAGAGGAAACTGCTCCATATATCTATAATCTGCTGAGAGGAAACTGCTCCATATATCTATAATCTGCTGAGCGGAAACTGCTCCATATATCTATAATCTGCTGAGAGGAAACTGCTCCAGATATCTATAATCTGCTGAGAGGAGAGGAAACTGCTCCATATATCTATAATCTGCTGAGAGGAAACTGCTCCATATATCTATAATCTGCTGAGCGGTAACTGCTCCATATATCTATAATCTGCTGAGAGGAAACTGCTCCATATATCTATAATCTGCTGAGCGGTAACTGCTCCATATATCTATAATCTGCTGAGAGGTAACTGCTCCATATATCTATAATCTGCTGAGAGGAAACTGCTCCATATATCTAATCTGCTGAGCGGAAACTGCTCTATATATCTATAAGCTGCTGAGAGGAAACTGCTCCATATATCTATAATCTGCTGAGAGGAAACTGCTCCATATATCTATAATCTGCTGAGCGGAAACTGCTCCATATATCTATAATCTGCTGAGAGGAAACTGCTCCATATATCTATAATCTGCTGAGAGGAAACTGCTCCATATATCTATAATCTGCTGAGAGGAAACTGCTCCATATATCTAATATCTGCTGAGTGGTAACTGCTCCATATATCTATAATCTGCTGAGCGGAAACTGCTCCATATATCTATAATCTGCTGAGCGGAAACTGCTCCATATATCTATAATCTGCTGAGAGGTAACTGCTCCATATATCTATAATCTGCTGAGCGGAAACTGCTCCATATATCTATAATCTGCTGAGAGGAAACTGCTCCATATATCTATAATCTGCTGAGAGGAAACTGCTCCATATATCTATAATCTGCTGAGTGGTAACTGCTCCATATATCTATAATCTGCTGAGCGGAGAGGTAACTGCTCCATATATCTATAATCTGCTGAGAGGAAACTGCTCCATATATCTATAATCTGCTGAGAGGTAACTGCTCCATATATCTATAATCTGCTGAGCGGAGAGGTAACTGCTCCATATATCTATAATCTGCTGAGAGGAAACTGCTCCATATATCTATAATCTGCTGAGAGGAAACTGCTCCATACATCTATAATCTGATGAGCGGAAACTGCTACATATATCTATAATCTGCTGAGAGGAAAATGCTCCATATATCTATAATCTGCTGAGAGGAAACTGCTCCATATATCTATAATCTGCTGAGAGGAAACTGCTCCATATATCTATAATCTGCTGAGAGGAAACTGCTCCATATATCTATAATCTGCTGAGCGGAAACTGCTCCATATATCTATAATCTGCTGAGAGGAAACTGCTCCATATATCTATAATCTGCTGAGAGGAAACTGCTCCATATATCTATAATCTGCTGAGCGGAAACTGCTCCATATATCTATAATCTGCTGAGCGGAAACTGCTCCATATATCTATAATCTGCTGAGAGGTAACTGCTCCATATATCTATAATCTGCTGAGAGGAAACTGCTCCATATATCTATAATCTGCTGAGTGGTAACTGCTCCATATATCTATAATCTGCTGAGAGGAAACTGCTCCATATATCTATAATCTGCTGAGAGGAAACTGCTCCATATATCTATAATCTGCTAAGAGGAGAGGAAACTTCTCCATATATGTATAATCTGCTGAGAGGAAACTGCTCCATATATCTGTAATCTGCTGATAGGAAACTGCTCCATATATCTATAATCTGCTGAGAGGAAACTGCTCCATATATCTATAATCTGCTGAGAGGAAACTGCTCCATATATCTATAATCTGCTGATAGGAAACTGCTCCATATATCTATAATCTGCTGAGAGGAAACTGCTCCATATATGTATAATCTGCTGAGAATAATCTGCTGAGAGGAAACTGCTCCATATATCTATAATCTGCTGAGAGGAAACTGCTCCATATATCTATAATCTGCTGAGCGGAAACTGCTCCATATATCTATAATCTGCTGAGAGGAAACTGCTCCATATATCTATAATCTGCTGAGAGGAAACTGCTCCATATATCTATAATCTGCTGAGAGGAAACTGCTCCATATATCTATAATCTGCTGAGCGGAAACTGCTCCATATATCTATAATCTGCTGAGAGGAAACTGCTCCATATATCTATAATCTGCTGAGAGGAGAGGAAACTGCTCCATATATCTATAATCTGCTGAGAGGAAACTGCTCCATATATCTATAATCTGCTGAGCGGTAACTGCTCCATATATCTATAATCTGCTGAGAGGAAACTGCTCCATATATCTATAATCTGCTGAGCGGTAACTGCTCCATATATCTATAATCTGCTGAGAGGAAACTGCTCCATATATCTATAATCTGCTGAGAGGAAACTGCTCCATATACGGTATCTATAATCTGCTGAGCCGTAACTGCTCCATATATCTATAATCTGCTGAGAGGAAACTGCTCCATATATCTATAATCTGCTGAGCGGTAACTGCTCCATATATCTATAATCTGCTGAGAGGTAACTGCTCCATATATCTATAATCTGCTGAGAGGAAACTGCTCCATATATCTAATCTGCTGAGCGGAAACTGCTCCATATATCTATAATCTGCTGAGAGGAAACTGCTCCATATATCTATAATCTGCTGAGAGGAAACTGCTCCATATATCTATAATCTGCTGAGCGGAAACTGCTCCATATATCTATAGTCTGCTGAGAGGAAACTGCTCCATATATCTATAATCTGCGGAGAGGAAACTGCTCCATATATGTATAATCTGCTGAGAGGAAACTGCTCCATATATCTATAATCTGCTGAGAGGAAACTGCTCCATATATCTATAATCTGCTGTGCGGAAACTGCTCCATATATCTATAATCTGCTGAGAGGAAACTGCTCCATATATCTATAATCTGCTGAGAGGAAACTGCTCCATATATCTATAATCTGCTGAGAGGAAACTGCTCCATATATCTATAATCTGCTGAGCGGAAACTGCTCCATATATCTATAATCTGCTGAGAGGAAACTGCTCCATATATCTATAATCTGCTGAGAGGAGAGGAAACTGCTCCATATATCTATAATCTGCTGAGAGGAAACTGCTCCATATATCTATAATCTGCTGAGCGGTAACTGCTCCATATATCTATAATCTGCTGAGAGGAAACTGCTCCATATATCTATAATCTGCTGAGCGGAAACTGCTCCATATATCTATAATCTGCTGAGAGGAAACTGCTCCATATATCTATAATCTGCTGAGAGGAGAGGAAACTGCTCCATATATCTATAATCTGCTGAGAGGAAACTGCTCCATATATCTATAATCTGCTGAGCGGTAACTGCTCCATATATCTATAATCTGCTGAGCGGTAACTGCTCCATATATCTATAATCTGCTGAGAGGTAACTGCTCCATATATCTATAATCTGCTGAGAGGTAACTGCTCCATATATCTAATCTGCTGAGCGGAAACTGCTCTATATATCTATAAGCTGCTGAGAGGAAACTGCTCCATATATCTATTATCTGCTGAGAGGAAACTGCTCCATATATCTATAATCTGCTGAGCGGAAACTGCTCCATATATCTATAATCTGCTGAGAGGAAACTGCTCCATATATCTATAATCTGCTGAGAGGAAACTGCTCCATATATCTATAATCTGCTGAGAGGAAACTGCTCCATATATCTATAATCTGCTGAGTGGTAACTGCTCCATATATCTATAATCTGCTGAGCGGAAACTGCTCCATATATCTATAATCTGCTGAGAGGTAACTGCTCCATATATCTATAATCTGCTGAGAGGAAACTGCTCCATATATCTATAATCTGCTGAGAGGAAACTGCTCCATATATCTATAATCTGCTGAGCGGAAACTGCTCCATATATCTATAATCTGCTGAGAGGAAACTGCTCCATATATCTATAATCTGCTGAGAGGAGAGGAAACTGCTCCATATATCTATAGTCTGCTGAGAGGAAACTGCTCCATATATCTATAATCTGCTGAGCGGTAACTGCTCCATATATCTATAATCTGCTGAGCGGTAACTGCTCCATATATCTATAATCTGCTGAGAGGTAACTGCTCCATATATCTATAATCTGCTGAGAGGAAACTGCTCCATATATCTAATCTGCTGAGCGGAAACTGCTCTATATATCTATAAGCTGCTGAGAGGAAACTGCTCCATATATCTATAATCTGCTGAGAGGAAACTGCTCCATATATCTATAATCTGCTGAGCGGAAACTGCTCCATATATCTATAATCTGCTGAGAGGAAACTGCTCCATATATCTATAATCTGCTGAGAGGAAACTGCTCCATATATCTATAATCTGCTGAGAGGAAACTGCTCCATATATCTATAATCTGCTGAGTGGTAACTGCTCCATATATCTATAATCTGCTGAGCGGAAACTGCTCCATATATCTATAATCTGCTGAGCGGAGAGGCAACTGCTCCATATATCTATAATCTGCTGAGAGGAAACTGCTCCATATATCTATAATCTGCTGAGAGGAAACTGCTCCATATATCTATAATCTGCTGAGAGAAAACTGCTCCATATATCTATAATCTGCTGAGAGGTAACTGCTCCATATATCTATAATCTGCTGAGTGGTAACTGCTTCATATATCTATAATCTGCTGAGAGGTAACTGCTCCATATATCTATAATCTGCTGAGCGGAGAGGTAACTGCTCCATATATCTATAATCTGCTGAGAGGAAACTGCTCCATATATCTATAATCTGCTGAGAGGAAACTGCTCCATATATCTATAATCTGCTGAGTGGTAACTGCTCCATATATCTATAATCTGCTGAGCGGAGAGGTAACTGCTCCATATATCTATAATCTGCTGAGAGGAAACTGCTCCATATATCTATAATCTGCTGAGAGGTAACTGCTCCATATATCTATAATCTGCTGAGAGGAAACTGCTCCATATATCTATAATCTGATGAGCGGAAACTGCTCCATATATCTATAATCTGCTGAGAGGAAAATGCTCCATATATCTATAATCTGCTGAGAGGAAACTGCTCCATATATCTATAATCTGCTGAGAGGAAACTGCTCCATATATCTATAATCTGCTGAGAGGAAACTGCTCCATATATCTATAATCTGCTGAGCGGAAACTGCTCCATATATCTATAATCTGCTGAGAGGAAACTGCTCCATATATCTATAATCTGCTGAGAGGAAACTGCTCCATATATCTATAATCTGCTGAGCGGAAACTGCTCCATATATCTATAATCTGCTGAGCGGAAACTGCTCCATATATCTATAATCTGCTGAGAGGTAACTGCTCCATATATCTATAATCTGCTGAGCGGAAACTGCTCCATATATCTATAATCTGCTGAGAGGTAACTGCTCCATATATCTATAATCTGCTGAGAGGAAACTGCTCCATATATCTATAATCTGCTGAGAGGAAACTGCTCCATATATCTATAATCTGCTGAGCGGAAACTGCTCCATATATCTATAATCTGCTGAGAGGAAACTGCTCCATATATCTATAATCTGCTGAGAGGAGAGGAAACTGCTCCATATATCTATAGTCTGCTGAGAGGAAACTGCTCCATATATCTATAATCTGCTGAGCGGTAACTGCTCCATATATCTATAATCTGCTGAGCGGTAACTGCTCCATATATCTATAATCTGCTGAGAGGTAACTGCTCCATATATCTATAATCTGCTGAGAGGAAACTGCTCCATATATCTAATCTGCTGAGCGGAAACTGCTCTATATATCTATAAGCTGCTGAGAGGAAACTGCTCCATATATCTATAATCTGCTGAGAGGAAACTGCTCCATATATCTATAATCTGCTGAGCGGAAACTGCTCCATATATCTATAATCTGCTGAGAGGAAACTGCTCCATATATCTATAATCTGCTGAGAGGAAACTGCTCCATATATCTATAATCTGCTGAGAGGAAACTGCTCCATATATCTATAATCTGCTGAGTGGTAACTGCTCCATATATCTATAATCTGCTGAGCGGAAACTGCTCCATATATCTATAATCTGCTGAGCGGAGAGGCAACTGCTCCATATATCTATAATCTGCTGAGAGGAAACTGCTCCATATATCTATAATCTGCTGAGAGGAAACTGCTCCATATATCTATAATCTGCTGAGAGAAAACTGCTCCATATATCTATAATCTGCTGAGAGGTAACTGCTCCATATATCTATAATCTGCTGAGTGGTAACTGCTTCATATATCTATAATCTGCTGAGAGGTAACTGCTCCATATATCTATAATCTGCTGAGCGGAGAGGTAACTGCTCCATATATCTATAATCTGCTGAGAGGAAACTGCTCCATATATCTATAATCTGCTGAGAGGAAACTGCTCCATATATCTATAATCTGCTGAGTGGTAACTGCTCCATATATCTATAATCTGCTGAGCGGAGAGGTAACTGCTCCATATATCTATAATCTGCTGAGAGGAAACTGCTCCATATATCTATAATCTGCTGAGAGGTAACTGCTCCATATATCTATAATCTGCTGAGAGGAAACTGCTCCATATATCTATAATCTGATGAGCGGAAACTGCTCCATATATCTATAATCTGCTGAGAGGAAAATGCTCCATATATCTATAATCTGCTGAGAGGAAACTGCTCCATATATCTATAATCTGCTGAGAGGAAACTGCTCCATATATCTATAATCTGCTGAGAGGAAACTGCTCCATATATCTATAATCTGCTGAGCGGAAACTGCTCCATATATCTATAATCTGCTGAGAGGAAACTGCTCCATATATCTATAATCTGCTGAGAGGAAACTGCTCCATATATCTATAATCTGCTGAGCGGAAACTGCTCCATATATCTATAATCTGCTGAGCGGAAACTGCTCCATATATCTATAATCTGCTGAGAGGTAACTGCTCCATATATCTATAATCTGCTGAGAGGAAACTGCTCCATATATCTATAATCTGCTGAGAGGTAACTGCTCCATATATCTATAATCTGCTGAGAGGAAACTGCTCCATATATCTATAATCTGCTGAGTGGTAACTGCTCCATATATCTATAATCTGCTGAGAGGAAACTGCTCCATATATCTATAATCTGCTGAGAGGAAACTGCTCCATATATCTATAATCTGCTAAGAGGAGAGGAAACTGCTCCATATATCTATAATCTGCGGAGAGGAAACTGCTCCATATATGTATAATCTGCGGAGAGGAAACTGCTCCATATATCTATAATCTGCTGAGAGGAAACTGCTCCATATATCTATAATCTGCTGAGAGGAAACTGCTCCATATACAGGTCCTTCTCAAAAAATTAGCATATAGTGTTAAATTTCATTATTTACCATAATGTAATGATTACAATTAAACTTTCATATATTATAGATTCATTATCCACCAACTGAAATTTGTCAGGTCTTTTATTGTTTTAATACTGATGATTTTGGCATACAACTCCTGATAACCCCAAAAACCTGTCTCAATAAATTAGCATATCAAGAAAAGGTTCTCTAAACGACCTATTACCCTAATCTTCTGAATCAACTAATTAACTCTAAACACATGCAAAAGATACCTGAGGCTTTTATAAACTCCCTGCCTGGTTCATTACTCAAAACCCCCATCATGGGTAAGACTAGCGACCTGACAGATGTCAAGAAGGCCATCATTGACACCCTCAAGCAAGAGGGTAAGACCCAGAAAGAAATTTCTCAACAAATAGGCTGTTCCCAGAGTGCTGTATCAAGGCACCTCAATGGTAAGTCTGTTGGAAGGAAACAATGTGGCAGAAAACGCTGTACAACGAGAAGAGGAGACCGGACCCTGAGGAAGATTGTGGAGAAGGACCGATTCCAGACCTTGGGGAACCTGAGGAAGCAGTGGACTGAGTCTGGTGTGGAAACATCCAGAGCCACCGTGCACAGGCGTGTGCAGGAAATGGGCTACAGGTGCCGCATTCCCCAGGTAAAGCCACTTTTGAGCTACAGAGAAGCAGCACTGGACTGTTGCTAAGTGGTCCCAAGTACTTTTTTCTGATGAAAGCAAATTTTGCATGTCATTCGGAAATCAAGGTGCCAGAGTCTGGAGGAAGACTGGGAAGAAGGAAATGCCAAAATGCCTGAAGTCCAGTGTCAAGTACCCACAGTCAGTGATGGTGTGGGGTGCCATGTCAGCTGCTGGTGTTGGTCCACTGTGTTTCATCAAGGGCAGGGTCAATGCAGCTAGCTATCAGGAGATTTTGGAGCACTTCATGCTTCCATCGGCTGAAATGCTTTATAGAGATGAAGATTTCATTTTTCAGCACGACCTGGCACCTGCTCACAGTGCCAAAACCACTGGTAAATGGTTTACTGACCATGGTATTACTGTGCTCAATTGGCCTGCCAACTCTCCTGACCTGAACCCCATAGAGAATCTGTGGGATATTGTGAAGAGAAAGTTGAGAGACGCAAGACCCAACACTCTGGATGAGCTTAAGGCCGCTATTGAAGCATCCTGGGCCTCCATAACATCTCAGCAGTGTCACAGGCTGATTGCCTCCATGCCACGCCGCATTGAAGCAGTCATTTCTGCCAAAGGATTCCCCACCAAGTATTGAGTGCATAACTGAACATTATTATTTGATGGTTTTTTTGTTTGTTATTAAAAAACACTTTTATTTGATTGGATGGGTGAAATATACTAATTTATTGAGACAGTTTTTTGGGGTTATCAGGAGTTGTATGCCAAAATCATCAGTATTAAAACAATAAAAGACCTGACAAATTTCAGTTGGTGGATAATGAATCTATAATATGTGAAAGTTTAATTGTAATCATTACATTATGGTAAATAATGAAATTTAACACTATATGCTAATTTTTTGAGAAGGACCTGTATCTATAATCTGCTGAGCGGAAACTGCTCCATATATCTATAATCTGCTGAGAGGAAACTGCTCCATATATCTATAATCTGCTGAGAGGAGAGGAAACTGCTCCATATATCTATAATCTGCTGAGAGGAAACTTCTCCATATATCTATAATCTGCTGAGAGGAAACTGCTCCATATATCTATAATCTGCTGAGAGGAAACTGCTCCATATATCTATAATCTGCTGAGAGGAAACTGCTCCATATATCTATAATCTGCTGAGAGGAAACTGCTCCATATATCTATAATCTGCTGAGAGGAAACTGCTCGATATATCTATAATCTGCTGAGAGGAAACTGCTCCATATATCTATAATCTGCTGAGCGGAAACTGCTCCATATATCTATAATCTGCTGAGAGGAAACTGCTCCATATATCTATAATCTGCTGAGAGGTAACTGCTCCATATATCTATAATCTGCTGAGAGGAAACTGATCCATATATCTATAATCTGCTGAGAGGAAACTGCTCCATATATCTATAATCTGCTGAGAGGAAACTGCTCCATATATCTATAATCTGCTGAGAGGAAACTGCTCCATATATCTATAATCTGCTGAGCGGAAACTGCTCCATATATCTATAATCTGCTGAGAGGAAAATGCTCCATATATCTATAATCTGCTGAGAGGTAACTGCTCCATATATCTATAATCTGCTGAGAGGTAACTGCTCCATATATCTATAATCTGCTGAGAGGAAACTGCTCCATATATCTATAATCTGCTGAGCGGAAACTGCTCCATATATCTATAATCTGCTGAGCGGTAACTGCTCCATATATCTATAATCTGCTGAGAGGTAACTGCTCCATATATCTATAATCTGCTGAGAGGTAACTGCTCCATATATCTATAATCTGCTGAGAGGTAACTGCTCCATATATCTATAATCTGCTGAGAGGAAACTGCTCCATATATCTATAATCTGCTGAGCGGTAACTGCTCCATATATCTATAATCTGCTGAGAGGTAACTGCTCCATATATCTATAATCTGCTGAGAGGAAACTGCTCCATATATCTATAATCTGCTGAGAGGAAACTGCTCCATATATCTATAATCTGCTGAGCGGAAACTGCTCCATATATCTATAATCTGCTGAGAGGAAACTGCTCCATATATCTATAATCTGCGGAGAGGAAACTGCTCCATATATGTATAATCTGCGGAGAGGAAACTGCTCCATATATCTATAATCTGCTGAGAGGAAACTGCTCCATATATCTATAATCTGCTGAGCGGAAACTGCTCCATATATCTATAATCTGCTGAGAGGAAACTGCTCCATATATCTATAATCTGCTGAGAGGAAACTGCTCCATATATCTATAATCTGCTGAGAGGAAACTGCTCCATATATCTATAATCTGCTGAGCGGAAACTGCTCCATATATATATAATCTGCTGAGAGGAAACTGCTCCATATATCTATAATCTGCTGAGAGGAGAGGAAACTGCTCCATATATCTATAATCTGCTGAGAGGAAACTTCTCCATATATCTATAATCTGCTGAGAGGAAACTGCTCCATATATCTATAATCTGCTGAGAGGAAACTGCTCCATATATCTATAATCTGCTGAGAGGAAACTGCTCCATATATCTATAATCTGCTGAGAGGAAACTGCTCCATATATCTATAATCTGCTGAGAGGAAACTGCTCCATATATCTATAATCTGCTGAGAGGAAACTGCTCGATATATCTATAATCTGCTGAGAGGAAACTGCTCCATATATCTATAATCTGCTGAGAGGAAACTGCTCCATATATCTATAATCTGCTGAGAGGTAACTGCTCCATATATCTATAATCTGCTGAGAGGAAACTGATCCATATATCTATAATCTGCTGAGAGGAAACTGCTCCATATATCTAGAATCTGCTGAGAGGAAACTGCTCCATATATCTAGAATCTGCTGAGAGGAAACTGCTCCATATATCTATAATCTGCTGAGAGGAAACTGCTCCATATATCTAGAATCTGCTGAGAGGAAACTGCTCCATATATCTATAATCTGCTGAGAGGAAACTGCTCCATATATCTATAATCTGCTGATAGGAAACTGCTCCATATATCTATAATCTGCTGAGAGGAGAGGTAAACTCTTCTATATTTCTATTATTATCTGCTGAGTGGAGAGGTAAACTCTTCTATATTTCTATTATTATCTGCTGAGTGGAGAGGTAAACTCTTCTATATTTCTATTATTATCTGCTGAGTGGAGAGGTAAACTCTTCTATATTTCTATTATTATCTGCTGAGTGGAGAGGTAAACTCTTCTATATTTCTATTATCTGCTGAGCGGAGAGGTAAACTCTTCTATATTTCTATTATTATCTGATGAGCGGAGAGGTAAACTCTTCTATATTTCTATTATTATCTGCTGAGTGGAGAGGTAAACTCTTCTATATTTCTATTATTATCTGCTGAGTGGAGAGGTAAACTCTTCTATATTTCTATTATTATCTGCTGAGTGGAGAGGTAAACTCTTCTATATTTCTATTATATGCTGAGCGGAGAGGTAAACTCTTCTTTATTTCTATCATTATCTCCATTACATTTACCTATTTCTCTTCCATGTACAGGATTACACAGTAATGACGAAGACATCGAGAGTCTGTGTGACTCCCATTATTCAATTTCAAAAGTCTGTGCAAGAACTGCCCTCGCACTCTCCGATATTTGAGAAAATCTTAAAAGTCACAAACAAGATCACTAAACTGCTGACCAGAGAGGTGACTGCTGGGAGATTATACAGTATACACTGGAGGATTCTGGGTGATGGGAGGAGACTGCTGGGAGATTATACAGTATACACTGGAGGATTCTGGGTGATGGGAGGAGACTGCTGGGAGATTATACAGTATACACTGGAGGATTCTGGGTGATGAGAGGAGACTGCTGGGAGATTATACAGTGTACACTGGAGGATTCTGGGTGATGAGAGGTGACTGCTGGGAGATTATACAGTATACACTGGAGGATTCAGGGTGATGAGAGGAGACTGCTGGGAGATTATACAGTATACACTGGAGGGTTCTGGGTGATGAGAGTAGACTGCTGGGAGATTATACAGTGTACACTGGAGGATTCTGGGTGATGAGAGGAGACTGCTGGGAGATTATACAGTATACACTGGAGGATTCTGGGTGATGAGGAGACTGCTGGGAGGTTATACAGTATACACTGGAGGATTCTGGGTGATGAGAGGAGACTGCTGGGGGATTATACAGTATACACTGGAGGGTTCTGGGTGATGAGAGTAGACTGCTGGGAGATTATACAGTATACACTGGAGGATTCTGGGTGATGGGAGGAGACTGCTGGGAGATTATACAGTGTACACTGGAGGATTCTGGGTGATGAGAGATGACTGCTGGGAGATTATACAGTATACACTGGAGGATTCTGGGTGATGAGAGGAGACTGCTGGGAGATTATACAGTGTACACTGGAGGATTCTGGGTGATGAGAGGAGACTGCTGGGAGATTATACAGTATACACTGGAGGATTCTGGGTGATGAGGAGACTGCTGGGAGGTTATACAGTATACACTGGAGGATTCTGGGTGATGAGGAGACTGCTGGGAGATTATACAGTATACACTGGAGGATTCTGGGTGATGAGAGGAGACTGCTGGGAGATTATACAGTATACACTGAAGGATTCTGGGTGATGAGAGGAGGCTGCTGGGAGATTATACAGTATACACTGAAGGATTCTGGGTGATGAGAGGAGACTGCTGGGAGATTATACAGTTTACACTGGAGGATTCTGGGTGATGAGAGGAGACTGCTGGGAGATTATACAGTGTACACTGGAGGATTCTGGGTGATGAGAGGAGAGGAGACTGCTGGGAGATTATACAGTATACACTGGAGGATTCTGGGTGATGAGAGGAGACTGCTGGGAGATTATACAGTATACACTGGAGGATTCTGGGTGATGAGGAGACTGCTGGGAGATTATACAGTATACACTGGAGGATTCTGGGTAATGAGAGGAGACTGCTGGGAGATTATACAGTAACATAGTAACATAGTTAGTAAGGCCGAAAAAAGACATTTGTCCATCCAGTTCAGCCTATATTCCATCATAATAAATACCCAGATCTACGTCCTTCTACAGAACCTAATAATTGTATGATACAATATTGTTCTGCTCCAGGAAGACATCCAGGCCTCTCTTGAACCCCTCGACTGAGTTCGCCATCACCACCTCCTCAGGCAAGCAATTCCAGATTCTCACTGCCCTAACAGTAAAGAATCCTCTTCTATGTTGGTGGAAAAACCTTCTCTCCTCCAGACGCAAAGAATGCCCCCTTGTGCCCGTCACCTTCCTTGGTATAAACAGATCCTCAGCGAGATATTTGTATTGTCCCCTTATATACTTATACATGGTTATTAGATCGCCCCTCAGTCGTCTTTTTTCTAGACTAAATAATCCTAATTTCGCTAATCTATCTGGGTATTGTAGTTCTCCCATCCCCTTTATTAATTTTGTTGCCCTCCTTTGTACTCTCTCTAGTTCCATTATATCCTTCCTGAGCACCGGTGCCCAAAACTGGACACAGTACTCCATGTGCGGTCTAACTAGGGATTTGTACAGAGGCAGTATAATGCTCTCATCATGTGTATCCAGACCTCTTTTAATGCACCCCATGATCCTGTTTGCCTTGGCAGCTGCTGCCTGGCACTGGCTGCTCCAGGTAAGTTTATCATTAACTAGGATCCCCAAGTCCTTCTCCCTGTCAGATTTACCCAGTGGTTTCCCGTTCAGTGTGTAATGGTGATATTGATTCCCTCTTCCCATGTGTATAACCTTACATTTATCATTGTTAAACCTCATCTGCCACCTTTCAGCCCAAGTTTCCAACTTATCCAGATCCATCTGTAGCAGAATACTATCTTCTCTTGTATTAACTGCTTTACATAGTTTTGTATCATCTGCAAATATCGATATTTTACTGTGTAAACCTTCTACCAGATCATTAATGAATATGTTGAAGAGAACAGGTCCCAATACTGACCCCTGCGGTACCCCACTGGTCACAGCGACCCAGTTAGAGACTATACCATTTATAACCACCCTCTGCTTTCTATCACTAA
Organism: Ranitomeya imitator; assembly: GCF_032444005.1. Classification (NCBI taxonomy): domain Eukaryota; kingdom Metazoa; phylum Chordata; class Amphibia; order Anura; family Dendrobatidae; genus Ranitomeya; species Ranitomeya imitator. Next base: position 715,658,882 of record NC_091286.1, on the reverse strand, counting down.
GCCAGTTACTAACCCATTTACACACATTTTCCCCCAGACCAAGCATTCTCATTTTGTGTACCAACCTCTTGTGCGGCACGGTATCAAACGCTTTGGAAAAATCGAGATATACCACGTCCAATGACTCACCGTGGTCCAGTCTATAGCTTACCTCTTCATAAAAACTGATTAGATTGGTTTGACAGGAGCGATTTCTCATAAACCCATGCTGATATGGAGTTAAACAGTTATTCTCATTGAGATAATCCAGAATAACATCCCTCAGAAACCCTTCAAATATTTTACCAACAATAGAGGTTAGACTTACTGGCCTATAATTTCCAGGTTCACTTTTAGAGCCCTTTTTGAATATTGGCACCACATTGGCTCCAGTATACACTGGAGGATTCTGGGTGATGAGAGGAGACTGCTGGGACATTATACAGTATACACTGGAGGATTCTGGGTGATGGGAGGAGACTGCTGGGAGAATATACTGGAGGATTCTGGGTGATGAGAGGAGACTGCTGGGAGATTATACAGTATACACTGGAGGATTCTGGGTGATGCTGCTCTCGTTGGTTGTCAGGTTCCTCTCCGGTGTCAGGACGTCGCTCTCTATTTCTCGGTGGAGGAGTGGGATTATGTAGAAGGACACCGGGATCTGTACTCGCACGTTATGGTGGAGGAGCTCCGCTTTCGTCCATCCCCAGGTAGGTAGAGCCGTGTGTATTGCACCTTCTCACTGTGGGCACAGGCTGCTCTGGGGTCTTGTTGGACCCGCTCTCTCTCGCTGTGCACACAGGAGTCAATGCTTGGTCATGTGGAAGCTCCCGGTCATCTTCCATGGTTCCGGGGACACAACCAGGCCTGTCCTACTGTTCTTCCCACCATTGGTTTCTGTAGGACCAAATCCTACATACAGTCTCTCTCTCTCTCTCCCCCTCTCCCTCTATCAAAAACTCTGTCTTCTAAGCAAAACACTCAAAGTCCTATTCAATAAGACACATTAATCCGAGAAACAGGATCTGGGCACTTAGGATTACGCATGGCAGCGCTTTGTGGCATTTTGTGCCATCAGAAGCCTGGGAAATGAATTTGTGCCCACCAGCAAATCACAGACATACGGTGTGTGGACTCTAAAAAAACGGCTTGTAAGCTTTCAGGGCAAATATAGAAGGAAAAGGAGTTATCGATAACTTTGAAAGCTATGTGTACCTGCCAGAAAACAGCCCATATGGGAGGTCAGCACAGTGGGAGTTCTTAGTTTTATGGCTGATGCATAAAACAGGATCGTCCATCTTAGGCAATTATTCAGAGCCAGTAGAGACAGCTGAACACCATGCTGTGGTACTGGATCATTTCTCTGGGATCTCTCCTCCCATTTATCGATGCATCATACCTGTAATTGAGATTTTAGTAAGTTTTGTATTTTTATCCCTTTTATTTCATAGCTGTTTGTACATACTTGTATTTTGTCTCTTTTTGTAATATCGTTTGTATCTTTTGTAAACACTGCCGCTTCTTCAGGAGTAAAATTATAAATTTGCTATCTTCATTCTTCTTGTTCTATGAGCGATCTGCCACGTTCTCCGTATAAATTCGCACTACCAAACGGGTGTCCGACCCACCTGTAAGAGGTCAGTGGTGGCAGCATAGTTTTCATATTTATGTGGTGTTTGAGACTTGGTGTTGACTGGATCGTGGTGTATATATGTTCCCATCAGGAACTGGTGGTATATATACATCCCGTCACCTCACGTGCGCAATATTCGACATAAATTAGAACAGCTGCGCTCATTTTCTTATACTCTGTCAATATCTGTAATGGTCAGTAGAGTTAGGGGGCACCAGAGCGCTACAAGTTTCTACTAAGTTTCCCTGACACTCCCGGTTTCGGCTCTTACATCTGCTTCCGTTCCTACATCTGCGGCGTGTTAGATGTCGCGGTCGCCCGTCTCTACATGGCGGATTGTGCAGTTATCTGTCTCCGCTGCCTCCATCCTTCCATCGCACACAGAGGAGCTTGTATCTCTCCCTGATGGAAACGCGGCTTCTGGTTCTTCTGAACCTCTGGAGATCTAGTCAGGTGACTCTCATTCTCAAACCTCAAGAAAAGGTTGCTATGCAGTACTACTCCCAGTACTACAGTACTTTTCAAGCATATACAGTAGTAGTACAATAGTATATTTTCTTTTTTTACCTATTAAACATTGCAAAAAGGGAAATGGGCTGACGCAACAGTTTGGGCACCCTGCATGGTTAGTACCTATTATCACCCCCTTTTAAAAGTATCACAGCTTTTCAACACTTTGTAACCAGCCAAGAGTCTTTCAAATCTTGTGCGAGGGATTTTCATTGATTCTTCCTTGTACATTTCTTCCAGTTCTGTGAGATTCCTGGTTCGTCTTGTATCCTTTATTTTGAGATCTAGCCACAAAGTTTGAATGATGTTCAGATCAGGGACTGTGAGGGCCACTGTAAAGCCTTCAGCTTGCGCCTTTTGAGGTTGTCTATTGTGGATTTTTGACGTGTGCTTATGATCATTATCCATTTGTAGAAGCCATCCTCTTTTTCACCTTCAGCTTTTTACATTTGAGTTGTGTGCATCAAAAATTTGTGGAAATTTCACTGAATCCATTCTTCTTGCTACCCGTAAAATGTTCCCCGTGTCATTGGCTGCAACACAACCTCAAAGCATGATTGATCCTCAACTTGTTTGAAAGATATTTTTTTTCCTGATATTCGTTGCTGTTTTTTCTCCACACATACCTTTTGATCATTTTGGCCAAGATGTTCTATTTTAATCTCATCGATCCACATGACGTGTTTACAAAATTCTTCAGGTTTGTTTAAATGTTCTTTTGCATACTGTACTACTGACACTGAATTTCTTGGTGAGGACTCAGGAGAGGTTTTCTTCTGATGACTCTTCCATGAAGGTCATCTTTCTGCAGGTGTCTCAGGACAGTAGGATAATGTACAAAACTCCAGAGTCTCCTAAATCTTTCTGATGGTCTATTGCAGTCAAGTGGGGTTTCTTATTTGTGTCTCAACCAATCCTACAAGCAGCTTTTACAAAAATGGTGCTTGATATTCCAGACCTTATCTTGATCTCCACTGTTTCTGTTAACTGACATTTCTTAATTGCATTTTTAATTGAGGAAAAGGCAACTTTGCTGTCTTCTTATAGCCTTCTGCTGCTTTGTTGGTCTCATTTTCATTTTCAGAGTGAGCTGTTAGAAGAACCCATAGCTGCTGTTTTTTGGCACAAGGTTAGAGGAGGCTGGGTTTTTATAAAGCTGGGAAATTGTCATCACTTCCCTTTGCCTTTTCTAACAATGATGGTGAACAAACCATTACCTTAGCTAATTTTCCTTTTTGTTATTTTTAAAATGTATGTCACGATAATGTAAAAAATACAATATGATTATAAGTTTTCCCTGATAGCACACCATGATGGGCCTTTGACCCCCCTTGTCTCTGTTTCTGTTTGCTGAGATGTGTATGTGTAGATCCCAATCCCCTCATGACCCTGCCAGAAGAATTTTTATTGCTCACTCTCCCCCCTCCCATCTAGAATCAGCTAGAACTGGTATAGAATGTTTCTAAAGACAGGAAGGCCTTTGTTCCATTATAATAAGGTATTGGGCCAACGACTTAGGCTAGGAAAATAATAAGTCCATTTTGTGAATCTCCATCGGCGGATCTGTCAGCCACTGTAAGCAGGAGCTTCTAATTCCAACAGAGACAAAGTACGGATTTCTCCGGAACTGTGTGTCCCAACTAGCCCAAATTTGGTTTCATTAGAAAGCCAATTTTAAAATAAGATGAATGCTGGGTGTGTTATGATTCTGACATGTTTGGGAACGAAAATACAAGAATTATTAGAATTGTTGGAGAAAACTGTACAGCTGAGGAGAGGGGAGGGCGATGTTAACTCAACCCCTTTAGTGATGTCACGAGGCTGCAGTTTATAAGTCTCTACACTTAACCCAGCCTTTAGTTTTGCCTGAGGAGCTGTCCTATCCAGACCTCCTGATGCACTGGGACATTTGGGGCTCCGCCTACCAACATGGTTTTTGCCTGAAATGATCTGAGAACATGTGAGTTTTACCTTTTCTCATTTAATCCCTTTATGTTATAATTATCTTTGTACATATTTCCAATTGTATCATATTGTAACATCTTTATATACCTTTTTATAAACACTGCCTAAATCTTTCGGAGTAAAATATTTAAATTACTAGTTTTCGTTCTTCCTGCTCTAAAACTTACCCCTAGTCTTCTGAAGGGAATTACGCTACTGTTTTGGGTTAGCTTCGGACCCGTTAATCGAAGCTGGTGGCAGCATACCTTGTTCTGTGCCTTTGGGAGTCGTTGTAGCGACGGCGGCGTTGATAATTATTGTTCGTGCCTGAGTGGGAGTAGTTATATCACCTCGCTGCAGCGTGCCCAATAGCCAGTACATAGCAGGCAGCCTTTCTGGCGACTAATTACCCTAGGTGCAGAACCTAATCTGACCTGAAGGTAAGGGGAAAAATAACGTGGGCACAACTCACCAGTGGTGCTCAAGTAGGTGCCCAAACCGTGCTAGTTAGATAGATAAACTTTGCACACACAGAACGTAGATGCGGTGAAATTTAATGAGGTAAAAGTACATACAGTAGACGTTTCCGTCAGTTTTGACCTTCATGAATGTACCTCTTATAGCTATTTTAAAGTCTCGGGGTCATATATGAGAATTCCCAATGCTAATGGGTTAACCGGAGATGCCGCAGTGACACCAGGTCAGGAGACGTAGGGGACGTGGGATGGACGCAGTACCCACTGTATAAAGTATAAACTGACCGAAACGTCTACTGTATGTACTTTTACCTCATTAAATTTCACCGCATCTAAGTTCTGTCTGTGCCAAGTTTATCTAACTGAGGGTAAGGGGGGCGCCAGAGAGCTGCAAGTTCTCAAGCGAAACTGTAAAGCGGGATATGCATAAATCCCTGCAGTTCGTGGTATATGGAAGAGCAGTGGGATAACTAAAATAAGCCCCTGCTGTAAACTAAGAGGTCAATAGCCTTGTGTGTGTTTTTCATCACATTGTGGAGTGGAGGGATAACTAAGATAAGCCCCCCTGCACATGTGATAGCCGTCTGTTGGCTTAAAGTCACTCCGATCCGTGACGTAGGGGTGACGGTCACGGTGTGAATCGTGACAATTTAAAAAAAATACTGCCATAGTTTTTGGACTTTAAGAAGCACCTAGGTTTTTTAGAGGAAAATAGAAAAAATTGAACAAAAAAATGTGGTCTTGAGTCACTGTTATTGGGGGGAGGGGGTGAATCTGCTACTGACACGTAATGTAATGTTCTCCAATTGTGTACCATTATCTCCCATCCTGGTATGCATGGTCCCTCTCATCCTCATCCTGGTATACATGGCCCCCTCATCCCGTTCCTGGTTTACATGGTCCCTCTCATCCCCATCCTGGTATACATGGTCCTCTCATCCCCATCCTGGTATACATGGTCCCCTCATCCCCATCCTGGTATATATGGTCCCCTCATCCCCATCCTGGTATACATGGCCCCCTCTTCCCCATCCTGGTTTACATGGTCCCTCTCATCCCCATCCTGGTATACATGGTCCCTCTCATCCCCATCCTGGTATACATGGTCCCCTCATCCCCATCCTGGTATACATGGCCCCCTCTTCCCCATCCTGGTTTACATGGTCCCTCTCATCCCCATCCTGGTATACATGGTCCCTCTCATCCCCATCCTGGTATACATGGTCCCCTCATCCCCATCCTGGTATACATGGCCCCCTCTTCCCCATCCTGGTTTACATGGTCCCCTCATCCCCATCCTGGTATACATGGTCCCTCTCATCCCCATCCTGGTATACATGGCCCCCTCATCCCCATCCTGGTATACATGGCCCCCTCTTCCCCATCCTGGTTTACATGGTCCCTCTCATCCCCATCCTGGTATACATGGTCCCTCTCATCCCCATCCTGGTATACATGGTCCCTCTCATCCCCATCCTGGTATACATGGCCCCCTCATCCCCATCCTGGTATACATGGCCCCCTCTTCCCCATCCTGGTTTACATGGTCCCTCTCATCCCCATCCTGGTATACATGGTCCCTCTCATCCCCATCCTGGTATACATGGCCCCCTCATCCCCATCCTGGTATACATGGCCCCCTCTTCCCCATCCTGGTTTACATGGTCCCTCTCATCCCCATCCTGGTATACATGGTCCCTCTCATCCCCATCCTGGTATACATGGTCCCTCTCATCCCCATCCTGGTATACATGGCCCCCTCATCCCCATCCTGGTATACATGGCCCCCTCATCCCCATCCTGGTATACATGGCCCCCTCATCCCCATCCTGGTATACATGGTCCTCTCATCCCCATCCTGGTATACATGGTCCCTCTCATCCCCATCCTGGTATACATGGCCCCCTCATCCCCATCCTGGTATACATGGCCCCTCTCATCCCCATCCTGGTATACATGGCCCCCTCATCCCCATCCTGGTATACATGGTCCCTCTCATCCCCATCCTGGTATACATGGCCCCCTCATCCCCATCCTGGTATACATGGCCCCCTCATCCCCATCCTGGTATACATGGTCCCTCTCATCCCCATCCTGGTATACATGGCCCCTCTCATCCCCATCCTGGTATACATGGTCCTCTCATCCCCATCCTGGTATACATGGCCCCCTCATCCCCATCCTGGTATACATGGCCCCCTCATCCCCATCCTGGTATACATGGCCCCCTCATCCCCATCCTGGTATACATGGCCCCCTCATCCCCATCCTGGTATACATGGTCCCTCTCATCCCCATCCTGGTATACATGGCCCCTCTCATCCCCATCATTAGAGGCAGCTGAGGCTTCAGCTTCTACATGAGGTCATAGATGAAGAAGAGGAGATAGATTTCATTTCCAATCAGCAGTGTAAGGAGGGGGACAATCAGGTCTGTTAGAGGGTCACCTAGATACTGCTCCAATCATCCCATGTTACAATCTTTTGTCTGCTTCCTACAGATGTTCTCAGTGTAAGAAATCCCCCGGAGAGATGTCCGTCTCCTCTGTATTCCCAGGACTGTCCGGAGAGTCACCAGGTAGATGAAGCTCGGCCTCCACCACCTCTATATGGGGCCGCGCTCAGAGATTTGGGGTCTTCTGGTGATGTGTCTGCTGTATTGTACTGAGCTGTTGTATATGTGATATCAGGGCGGAGATCTGACTGGTATTAAAGTGGAGGATGATGAAGAAGAGCAGATGATGGGCGATCAGCCATGTGTGAGCGATGTGAAGGAGGAGAGTCCAGGAGATGATGCCACAGGTATGTAATAATGGGGTCACCGGGGTCTTCTGGTGACGCTGCACCTTACAGAGAATGATAGTTCAGTAAATTACACGTCAGATGGGCATTAGCACATGACAAACTACATAGTGTTCTTTACTTACCAAAATCTAAACCACAGTGCAGAAGCAATGTACACCCCTTGCTGTGTGTGTGTGTGTGTGTGTGTGTATATATATATATATATACACTGTATATATATATATACTAGATGGTGGCCCGATTCTAACGTATCGGGTATTCTAGAATATGCATGTCCACGTAGTATATTGTCCAGCCACGTAGTATATTGCCCAGCCACGTAGTATATTGCCCAGCCACGTAGTATATTGCCCAGTGATGTAGTATATTGTCCAGCCACGTAGTATATTGCCCAGCCACGTAGTATATTGCCCAGCCACGTAGTATATTGCCCAGCCACGTAGTATATTGCCCAGCCACGTAGTATATTGCCCAGCCACGTAGTATATTGCCCAGCCACGTAGTATATTGCCCAGCCACGTAGTATATTGCCCAGCCACGTAGTATATTGCCCAGCCACGTAGTATATTGCCCAGTCACGTAGTATATTGCCCAGCCACGTAGTATATTGCCCAGTCACGTAGTATATTGCCCAGTCACGTAGTATATTGCCCAGCCACGTAGTATATTGCCCAGCCACGTAGTATATTGCCCAGCCACGTAGTATATTGCCCAGCCACGTAGTATATTGCCCAGTCACGTAGTACATTGCCCAGTCACGTAGTATATTGCCCAGCCACGTAGTATATTGCCCAGTCACGTATATTGCACAGCCACGTAATATATAGCACAGCCACGTAGTATATAGCCCAGCCACGTAGTATATAGCCCAGTCACTTAGTATATAGCCCAGTCACGTAGTATATAGCCCAGTCACGTAGTATATAGCCCAGTCACGTAGTATATTTGCCAGTCACGTAGTATATTGCCCAGTCACGTTGTATATTGCCCAGCCACGTAGTATATTGCCCAGCCACGTCGTATACAGCACAGAGCCACGTAGTATATTGACCAGCCTTGTAGTATACAGCACAGAGCCACGTAGGATATTGCCCAGCCACGTAGTATATTACCCAGACACGTATGTCACAGGTTAAAAAAATTAAAAATAAACATACTCACATAACGATCCGAGGGCCCCTTGTAGTTGAACATACTCACCATTCTTGTCGCTGCTCCTCTGTGTCCCGTCTCTCCGCCTCCTGGGATCCTGTGCAGATGGGCGCGTGGCTGCCGCCATCTTGCGTTCCCAGGATGCTTTGCAAAATTACCCATATGACTTGGCGGTCTCAACGGAGGGCGAGTATAGCAGGTTTTTTTTATTTTTTTTTATTATTATTATTTTTAACATTACTTTCTTTTACTATTGATGCTGCAAGTGTGATTTAGGCCACGCAGTATATAACACAGGCCACGCAGTATATAACACAGGCCACGCAGTATAAAGCAGCCACGCAGTATATAACGCAGCCCATAGTATATAACACAGCCTATGCAGTATATAACACTGGCCACGTAGTATAAAGCAGCCATGCAGTATATAACACAGCCCACATAGTATATAACACAGCCTATGCAGTATATAACACTGGCCATGTAGTATAAAGCAGCCACGCAGTATATAACACAGCCCACACAGTATATAACACAGCCCACGTAGTATATAGCACAGGCCACGCAGTATATAACACAGGTCACGCAGTATATAACACAGGCCACGCAGTATATAACACAGGCCACGCAGTATATAACACAGGCCACGCAGTATATAGCACAGGCCACGCAGTATATAACACAGGCCACGCAGTATGTAACACAGGCCACGCATTATATAACACAGGCCACGCAGTATATAACACTGGGCACGTAGTATACAGCAGTGTGGGCACCATATCCCTGTTAAACAAATAATAAAAATAAAAAATAGTTATATACTCGCCCGCCGGCGTCCAGCGAAGCTGTCCCGACACGCGAGACCGCTAAGTATTCTGGGTAATTTCACAATGCATCTCTGGGAACGGAAGCTGGCGGCAGCCACGCGTGCATCGGCGGACGATGGAAGGAGAAAATATCAGGTTTTTTTATTTTTAACTAACATTACATCTTTTTACTATTGATACTGCATAGGCCGCATCAATAGTAAAAAGTTGGTCACACAGGGTTAATAGCGGCGTTAATGGAGTGCGTTAGCCGCGGCATAACGCGGTCCGTTATCGCTGCCATTAACCCTGTGTGAGCGGTGACTGGAGGGGAGTATGGAGCGGGGGTGCCGGGCACTGACTGGACGGAAGTATGGAGGGACTAATTCTCGGCCCGACTGTGCTCGTCGCAATCAGCGACGCAGGATTTCCGTTACAGACAACAGTACCCCTCAGAAATAAATATATATATATATATATAGTAAAGAAAGAATAGCAACTTTGAAACTCATCAAAGAGAATGAAGACTTTCTAGACAGAACAGAAGCATCTCTACTGGTCACAGAAGGTGCAAAAAGTGTCAGAGAACCTCCAGAAGCAGATGAGTGGAAGCATGTGACCAAAAGAAGCAAGAAGACCATGGAGAAATCACCAACCACACAACTGAAGAACCGATATCAAATCTTTGTAGAGGATGAAGATGGCACACCTAAGAATGAAGCAATACCAGCAAGCAAAAAAGAAAAGGGCACACAGCAACAAGTGACAGCAAAAAGTACAGCCAAGAAGCAACGAAGAGTGGTGGTGGTGGGAGACTCACTACTGAGAGGCACCGAAGCAGCCATCTGCAGACCGGACATAACTGCAAGAGAAGTATGCTGCCTTCCAGGTGCGATGATCAAGGATGTGACCGATAGGATACCAAAGCTCTTCAGCTCCAAGGACGTCCACCCATTTCTTCTGATACATGTTGGCACCAATGACACGGCAAGGAAGGACCTACCGACAATCTGCAAAGACTTTGAAGAGTTGGGGAAGAAAGTAAAGGAACTGGATGCACAGGTAGTTTTTTCTTCTATCCTTCCAGTAGACGGGCATGGCACCAGGAGATGGAACAGGATCCTTGATGCAAACAACTGGCTAAGACGATGGTGCAGACAACAAGGATTTGGATTCCTGGACCACGGTGTGAATTACTGGTATGATGGACTCCTCGCCAGAGACGGACTACACCTCAACAAACCTGGGAAACACACATTCGCCAGAAGACTCGCTACACTCATCAGGAGGGCGTTAAACTAGAAGAAGAGGGGACGGGAAGAAAAACATTAGACTCGAACAAAGACGACCCAGGAAAACATACTCAGAAGGGAGGTAAGAACATTTCTAAAACAATCCACAGTGAGGAGATTGGAACAAAACAAAATCCTCTAAACTGCATGCTCGCAAACGCCAGAAGCCTGACAAACAAGATGGAAGAACTAGAAGCAGAAATATCTACAGGTAACTTTGACATAGTGGGAATAACCGAGACATGGTTAGATGAAAGCTATGACTGGGCAGTTAACTTACAGGGTTACAGTCTGTTTAGAAAGGATCGTAAAAATCGGAGAGGAGGAGGGGTTTGTCTCTATGTAAAGTCTTGTCTAAAGTCCACTTTAAGGGAGGATATTAGCGAAGGGAATGAGGATGTCGAGTCCATATGGGTTGAAATTCATGGAGGGAAAAATGGTAACAAAATTCTCATTGGGGTCTGTTACAAACCCCCAAATATAACAGAAAGCATGGAAAGTCTACTTCTAAGGCAGATAGATGAAGCTGCAACCCATAATGAGGTCCTGGTTATGGGGAACTTTAACTACCCGGATATTAACTGGGAAACAGAAACCTGTGAAACCCATAAAGGCAACAGGTTTCTGCTAATAACCAAGAAAAATTATCTTTCACAATTGGTGCAGAATCCAACCAGAGGAGCAGCACTTTTAGACCTAATACTATCTAATAGACCTGACAGAATAACAAATCTGCAGGTGGTCGGGCATCTAGGAAATAGCGACCACAATATTGTACAGTTTCACCTGTCTTTCACTAGGGGGACTTGTCAGGGAGTCACAAAAACACTGAACTTTAGGAAGGCAAAGTTTGACCAGCTTAGAGATGCCCTTAATCTGGTAGACTGGGACAATATCCTCAGAAATGAGAATACAGATAATAAATGGGAAATGTTTAAGAACATCCTAAATAGGCAGTGTAAGCGGTTTATACCTTGTGGGAATAAAAGGACTAGAAATAGGAAAAACCCAATGTGGCTAAACAAAGAAGTAAGACAGGCAATTAACAGTAAAAAGAAAGCATTTGCACTACTAAAGCAGGATGGCACCATTGAAGCTCTAAAAAACTATAGGGAGAAAAATACTTTATCTAAAAAACTAATTAAAGCTGCCAAAAAGGAAACAGAGAAGCACATTGCTAAGGAGAGTAAAACTAATCCCAAACTGTTCTTCAACTATATCAATAGTAAAAGAATAAAAACTGAAAATGTAGGCCCCTTAAAAAATAGTGAGGAAAGAATGGTTGTAGATGACGAGGAAAAAGCTAACATATTGTTAAGGACTGGCGGAACGCACCATGTATAGATGGTACGAAACTAGGTGCGTTCGCAGTCCGAGGTCCACCGTGCAGGTAAAAGACCCTGCAGCTAGCAAGACGGACAATATGGCGGTACACTAAAGGATACACGCGTGGGTTAAACCTCACCCAGCGTGAAGAAAGCGATCCTGTTAATCCACAGGACCGCAGTACCGCACTAGTGCGCGAGCAAGTGGTCAGCGGACTTAACCCCAGAAGGGATTGGAGCCCGATTAGACCCTTGCTGGCGTAACACCGCAACTGGGTGTGTAGAGAACTTTAAGAAGTATAAGTGCACAAGAGTGCGAGCGATGCCGCACTAACGGACGCCACTAACCACCCAGACTCGGGTACGGAAAGCGCAAGGCAGGCGCACGGCGCCGTACTGGCAGGCACAGCTACAGGACGCTGAGATGTGTGTCTAGTGCTGTAGGCTAAGTCGGGCGCTAGGTAGCAGCCATACACCTTCCGCGAACAGACATTCAATAGGGAAGGGATTTCAAAGGACGACTTGCACTCACAACATACACACATCAACAATTGTTAGACAATACTAGCGCATGGCCGTGCGGTCATGCGCAGTTTATATAGGAGCAGCACAGGAAGTGGCCACAGCACTTTTGCCCTTCTAGGACCTGCCAAGAGGACCAATGGAATGTGCTGCAGAGCCTGAGCACATGACCCTCGATCTCCAACGGGAGACCTTACGCTGGGCATGCTCAGTACACGCAGACAAGGACTTAGTCCCAGAGAAGTCCGCTCGCTGCTGACCAGTACTGACTTTAATGGCAGAGACTGGAGAAGCAGCACTAACTCTCTGAACAGAGTGAGAATGAGCAAGACGCTGGGACCGACGTCCTTGCTGAGCAGGCTCCACTGCGGCTGGACAAGAATGGGAGACCGCAGCGGAAGTGGCTCGAGATTCCCCCAGTGCAGAAGCGGGAACTCGACTCCTAACATTACCCCCCCTCCTAGGGCCCCCCCCTCCTTGGGCCTCGCTACGTTCAAAGGCAGCAATGAGCTGCGGAGCCCGAATGTGCTCCACAGGCTCCCAGGTTCTATCCTCTGGACCATGACCCTTCCAATCCACCAAATAAAATTTTTTGCCACGTACCACCTTGCTTCCCACAATAGCATTCACCTCAAATTCATCCGTGGATGAACCCGATGTCCCAGCAGAAGACTCAGAAAACCGAGACAAGCGAACGGGCTTTAAGAGGGAAACGTGAAAGGTATCGGTGATACCAAGGCGTGGAGGAATGGCCAAACGGTAAACCACAGGGTTGACCTGTTCCAGAACTTTAAACGGGCCAATGTAGCGAGGAGCAAACTTAGTGGACTCAACTCGCAGCCTGATGTTACGGGCGGAGAGCCACACTAAGTCGCCGGGAGCAAAGACCGGAGCGGGGCGCCGGTGTGTATCAGCCGAAACCCTCATTCTCTCCTTGGAGGCCCGGATAGCATCCTGTGTGCGGTCCCAGATGTCACGTGCCTCCACCGCCCAGTCTGCCACCCTAGAATCGGTGGAGGACACGGGCATGGGCACAGGGACACGCGGATGCTGGCCGTAATTAAGGAGAAAAGGAGTTTGACCAGTGGAATCGGCTACGGCGTTGTTCAGGGCAAATTCCGCCCAAGGTAGCAAAGATGCCCAGTCATCCTGCCTAGCAGAGACGAAATGTCGCAAATATGTCACCAGAGTCTGGTTGGTTCTCTCCACCAACCCATTCGTCTCGGGATGGTAAGCAGAGGAGAGGTTTAACTCTATGCTGAGTAAACGGCAGAGCTCTCTCCAAAACCGAGATGCGAACTGGGGACCCCGATCGCTGACAATCTTATCAGGCATACCATGCAAACGGAAAACGTGTTTAACGAACAACACCGCCAAGGCCCGTGCTGAGGGTAACCGAGGAAGCGGCACCAAATGCACCATCTTAGAGAAATGGTCAGTGACAACCCAAATAATGGAGCAGCCACGCGACTTGGGTAGACCCACCACAAAGTCCATTCCGACCATCTCCCAGGGCCTGTCTGCCACCGGTAGAGGGTAAAGCAACCCAGCAGGCCGTTGCCGAGGAGACCGATTCTGGGCGCAAGAAACGCACGCCTGAATGTAGTCCCTGACATCTCGGGCCATATGCGGCCACCAGTATGTTCTCGCCAAAAGCTCTGATGTCCTCTTTGTCCCAAAATGCCCCCCCACTCTGGAGGAGTGAGCCCAAGAGAGAACCTCCGGTCGCAAGTTAGCTGGCACGAAAGTCTTGCCCGGGGGCACAGACTCTAGCGAAACCGGAGCTACAGTTCTCAGGCTCTCAGAAGGGACAATAAGCCGAGGCTCCTCCTCCTCCTCCTCAGATGACACTACGGAGCGGGAGAGAGCGTCGGCACGAACGTTCTTCTCCCCGGAGAGAAAATGGAGAGTAAAATGGAACCGGGAGAAGAACAGGGACCATCTAGCCTGGCGAGAATTCAGCCGCTGGGCCGTCTGTATATACACCAAGTTCTTGTGGTCAGTGAAGACTTGGAAGGGAAAGCGAGCTCCCTCCAAGAGGTGTCTCCACTCTGAAAAAGCCAACTTCATAGCTAGCAACTCCCTGTCCCCGATGGAATAATTCCTCTCCGCTGGTGTGAAGGTCTTGGAGAAGAAGAAGCAAGGATGCTTCCGACCTTGAGCATCCTTTTGGAAAAGGACTGCTCCAGCACCAACGGATGAGGCATCCACCTCCAAGATGAATGGTTTATCTACATCGGGGCGATGTAGGATGGGAGCGCTAGCGAAGTGTGACTTAATCGAGAGAAAGGCCTTGGAGACCTCCTCTGACCACAACTTGGGATTTGCTCCCTTCTTGGTGAGGGCGACCAAGGGAGCTACCAAAGTTGAGAAGTGTGGAATGAACTGGCGATAATAATTAATGAACCCCATAAAGCGCTGCACCGCTTTAAGAGAATGGGGTTCCTGCCAGTCCATTACAGCCTGTAGCTTGGCAGGATCCATAGCCAAACCCTGGGCAGAAATGATATATCCAAGGAAAGGCAAGGACTCCTGCTCAAACACACACTTCTCCAACTTAGCGTAGAGGGAGTTTGCCCGTAAGAGGTCGAAGACTTTGCGAACATCTCTCCGATGGGAGTCTATATCTGGAGAGTAGATGAGAATGTCATCCAGATAGACTACGACCGAGGTGGTGAGCATATCCCGAAAGATGTCGTTCACAAAGTCTTGGAAAACGGCTGGGGCATTAGAGCCCAAAGGGCATCACTAGATATTCATAGTGCCCATCCCTGGTGTTAAAAGCCGTCTTCCATTCATCCCCCTCACGGATGCGAATCAGGTTGTAAGCACCCCGCAGATCTAACTTTGTAAATACCTTTGCTCCCCGTAGCCTATCAAAGAGCTCAGATATCAGGGGTAATGGGTACTTGTTCTTAACGGTAATTGCGTTAAGACCCCTGTAGTCTATGCATGGACGTAAGTCTCCAGTCTTCTTCTGTACGAAGAAGAACCCAGCCCCTGCCGGTGACACTGACT
Source organism: Ranitomeya imitator (assembly GCF_032444005.1). Classification (NCBI taxonomy): domain Eukaryota; kingdom Metazoa; phylum Chordata; class Amphibia; order Anura; family Dendrobatidae; genus Ranitomeya; species Ranitomeya imitator. The sequence continues at coordinate 715,643,418 of NC_091286.1, read as the reverse complement.
TCCTAATGAATCCTCTTGCCAGATTCTCCTGAATATACTGGGACATTGCCTCCGTCTCCGGGAGAGATAACGGGTAGACTCGACCCCGGGGAGGCTCAGCACCAGGCAAGAGGTCAATAGGACAGTCATAGGGGCGGTGAGGCGGAAGGGTCTCCGCAGCTCTTTTGGAGAACACGTCTGCATGGGACCAATAGTGCTTGGGGAGAGAGGAAAGATCTGCGGGTACCTGTGTAGAAGCAACCTGAACGCACTCCCTCTGACATCTACCCTCACAGGATTTACTCCATCCCAAAATTCTCCCAGAGGACCACTCAATATGAGGAGAATGGTAGCGAAGCCATGGCATCCCCAACAGGACCTCATCAATTCCCTCAGGAATGACTAATAGGGAGATTATCTCCTGATGTGATGGAGACACAGATAGGGTGAAAGGAATGGTTTGGTGAGTAATCTGTGAAGGTAGTGTTGACCCATTTACCACTCGAACGGTCACTGGCTGGGCGAGCATCACCAAGGGTATTGCGTGACGCTGGGCAAAGGCGGAGGACATAAAGTTACCCTCTGCCCCAGAGTCCAAGCATAGCTCGACCGTGAGAGTGGATGGGCCTACGGTAATTGTCCCCTTGAAGGACAACTTTGAGGCAAACGTCGCCGTGTCTAGTGTACCTCCTCCAACTGCCACTAGACGCTGACGTTTCCCCGACCGCTGAGGACTCTTGGAGGCAAGACGTCCTGACTGCTGGCGAACATGACGAACCTTATGTGCACGAGCGGATTGAGACTTGGATCCCGCTCGTGTCACCTCCAAGGTCTCATGTGACTCAGATGTCTGGACTGGAGATTTCAAAGGTTTGGCGAAGGTAGGAGCCAGCCGAAACCTCTGCCTACACTGGGCTCGTTCCAACCTCCGCTCGTTAAAACGGAGGTCTATACGAGTAGAAATAGATATTAACTCCTCCAGTGTGGCAGGAATCTCCCTAGTGGCCAGAGCGTCCTTAACATGGTCAGCCAGGCCCCTCCAGAATATGGGGATAAGGGCTTTATCCGACCACTCCAGCTCGGAAGCTAACGTACGGAATCGGACGGAAAAATGGCTGACCAAGGACTCACCCTGAGTTAATGCCAGTAGTTGGAGCGCTGTATCATGGGTGAGTTGAGGTCCTAGAAAGACCTTTTTCAGCGTGCCCAGAAACAACGGAGCACTCTGCACCACATGATCATCACGCTCCCACAGCGGCGTAGCCCACTCCAACGCCCTGTCCGACAACAGCGAGACAATAAATCCCACCTTAGCCCGCTCTGTAGGAAAACGTGCAGCCAGGAGCTCGAGGTGGATAGAGCACTGACTCACGAATCCCCTACAAGTTTTGCAATCTCCAGAAAATTTTTCTGGCAACGGGAGGCGGGATAATGTCGGAACAGGGGTGGCAGTGGACAAGGTTGCTGCCGCCACGCCAGCAGCCTTTACAGCAACTGCGGTAACATCCACAGCTGAGGTTGAGTTCTCGAGAACCTTCAACCTACCCTCCAACTGCTGGATATACCGCAAAGATTGCTGAATGTCCGCCATACTAGCCAGACCTTGGCGCTAGTATTATGTTAAGGACTGGCGGAACGCACCATGTATAGATGGTACGAAACTAGGTGCGTTCGCAGTCCGAGGTCCACCGTGCAGGTAAAAGACCCTGCAGCTAGCAAGACGGACAATATGGCGGTACACTAAAGGATACACGCGTGGGTTAAACCTCACCCAGCGTGAAGAAAGCGATCCTGTTAATCCACAGGACCGCAGTACCGCACTAGTGCGCGAGCAAGTGGTCAGCGGACTTAACCCCAGAAGGGATTGGAGCCCGATTAGACCCTTGCTGGCGTAACACCGCAACTGGGTGTGTAGAGAACTTTAAGAAGTATAAGTGCACAAGAGTGCGAGCGATGCCGCACTAACGGACGCCACTAACCACCCAGACTCGGGTACGGAAAGCGCAAGGCAGGCGCACGGCGCCGTACTGGCAGGCACAGCTACAGGACGCTGAGATGTGTGTCTAGTGCTGTAGGCTAAGTCGGGCGCTAGGTAGCAGCCATACACCTTCCGCGAACAGACATTCAATAGGGAAGGGATTTCAAAGGACGACTTGCACTCACAACATACACACATCAACAATTGTTAGACAATACTAGCGCATGGCCGTGCGGTCATGCGCAGTTTATATAGGAGCAGCACAGGAAGTGGCCACAGCACTTTTGCCCTTCTAGGACCTGCCAAGAGGACCAATGGAATGTGCTGCAGAGCCTGAGCACATGACCCTCGATCTCCAACGGGAGACCTTACGCTGGGCATGCTCAGTACACGCAGACAAGGACTTAGTCCCAGAGAAGTCCGCTCGCTGCTGACCAGTACTGACTTTAATGGCAGAGACTGGAGAAGCAGCACTAACTCTCTGAACAGAGTGAGAATGAGCAAGACGCTGGGACCGACGTCCTTGCTGAGCAGGCTCCACTGCGGCTGGACAAGAATGGGAGACCGCAGCGGAAGTGGCTCGAGATTCCCCCAGTGCAGAAGCGGGAACTCGACTCCTAACACATATTAAACACCTTCTTCTCCACGGTATTCATGGTGGAAAATGAAATGCTAGGTGAAATCCCAAGAAACAATGAAAACCCTATATTAAGGGTCACCAATCTAACCCAAGAAGAGGTGCGAAACCGGCTAAATAAGATTAAAATAGATAAATCTCCGGGTCCGGATGGCATACACCCACGAGTACTAAGAGAACTAAGTAATGTAATAGATAAACCATTATTTCTTATTTTTAGGGACTCTATAGAGACAGGGTCTGTTCCGCAGGATTGGCGCATAGCAAATGTGGTGCCAATATTCAAAAAGGGCTCTAAAAGTGAACCTGGAAATTATAGGCCAGTAAGTCTAACCTCTATTGTTGGTAAAATATTTGAAGGGTTTCTGAGGGATGTTATTCTGGATTATCTCAATGAGAATAACTGTTTAACTCCATATCAGCATGGGTTTATGAGAAATCGCTCCTGTCAAACCAATCTAATCAGTTTTTATGAAGAGGTAAGCTATAGACTGGACCACGGTGAGTCATTGGACGTGGTATATCTCGATTTTTCCAAAGCGTTTGATACCGTGCCGCACAAGAGGTTGGTACACAAAATGAGAATGCTTGGTCTGGGGGAAAATGTGTGTAAATGGGTTAGTAACTGGCTTAGTGATAGAAAGCAGAGGGTGGTTATAAATGGTATAGTCTCTAACTGGGTCGCTGTGACCAGTGGGGTACCGCAGGGGTCAGTATTGGGACCTGTTCTCTTCAACATATTCATTAATGATCTGGTAGAAGGTTTACACAGTAAAATATCGATATTTGCAGATGATACAAAACTATGTAAAGCAGTTAATACAAGAGAAGATAGTATTCTGCTACAGATGGATCTGGATAAGTTGGAAACTTGGGCTGAAAGGTGGCAGATGAGGTTTAACAATGATAAATGTAAGGTTATACACATGGGAAGAGGGAATCAATATCACCATTACACACTGAACGGGAAACCACTGGGTAAATCTGACAGGGAGAAGGACTTGGGGATCCTAGTTAATGATAAACTTACCTGGAGCAGCCAGTGCCAGGCAGCAGCTGCCAAGGCAAACAGGATCATGGGGTGCATTAAAAGAGGTCTGGATACACATGATGAGAGCATTATACTGCCTCTGTACAAATCCCTAGTTAGACCGCATATGGAGTACTGTGTCCAGTTTTGGGCACCGGTGCTCAGGAAGGATATAATGGAACTAGAGAGAGTACAAAGGAGGGCAACAAAATTAATAAAGGGGATGGGAGAACTACAATACCCAGATAGATTAGCGAAATTAGGATTATTTAGTCTAGAAAAAAGACGACTGAGGGGCGATCTAATAACCATGTATAAGTATATAAGGGGACAATACAAATACCTCGCTGAGGATCTGTTTATACCAAGGAAGGTGACGGGCACAAGGGGGCATTCTTTGCGTCTGGAGGAGAGAAGGTTTTTCCACCAACATAGAAGAGGATTCTTTACTGTTAGGGCAGTGAGAATCTGGAATTGCTTGCCTGAGGAGGTGGTGATGGCGAACTCAGTCGAGGGGTTCAAGAGAGGCCTGGATGTCTTCCTGGAGCAGAACAATATTGTATCATACAATTATTAGGTTCTGTAGAAGGACGTAGATCTGGGTATTTATTATGATGGAATATAGGCTGAACTGGATGGACAAATGTCTTTTTTCGGCCTTACTAACTATGTTACTATGTAAAGCTGCAGTAGCATCGTACGCAGTGAAGAAGCAGTGACCCACAAATTCGAACAAAAAAGTCTCTTTTAATGTGTTTCTTCACAGCATTAAAGTCCAATTCACATGAATGCAGATAACTTCAGTGATCAGTTCACACCAGTTCAAAGCAATACATATCACATGGCTTTAGATTTGCGGTCCCTAAACAGGCCAGACTTCCCTTGTCCAGTTTTCCTGGGCGACCGCACGCCATCTCACAGTCTCTATACGTCTCCGTACACACAGCCTCATATGTTGCAGACACTACACACACCAGCCCTCCTCTGACTAGTTCTTGTGGGTAATAGAAAAATAACCTCTAGCACTCAAAAGTAATTCAACACTTATTTCTTTCTTGAGAAAAATATTATTTATTAATCTTCAACATTCAGCCGATATTTGACATAGACATCAGAAATATCCAACGTTTCGGCACATTAGTGCCTTTCTCAAGGAAGTCTACAATATTAGAAAAACAGTAATGTAAATAGTGGCATATATGATTATCAACAACATAGGTTGACAGGGGAAAAGGAAAGTAAAAAAGTCCACCCAGGACGTGAAGAAAAAATAAAAGAAGAAAAAAGAAAAAACAGGTGTATGATAAATGAGAACCCAAAGGACCAAGAGTCCTGATAATACTTATAGAGGTAACCAGTGCAAAGAGAAACGTAATCTACACCAACTCAAGCAAGACCCCATCTTATAAACCGCCAGGAGGTGCATCATATTAGAAAATGTGACTGCGAGGAAACCACATGCAAAACCATGTCATAACCACAACAATGCAGCGGAAAAGCCATATCTACCTATTCCACAGGGATAAGTTGCCAAAAAGAACCACGGAGCCGTCAGGCTCATCTATATACTGGCACTACATGGAAGAATAAGGCACCAGAAAATCGCTGATGAAACAGGGGGACTCCATTCAAATATACACAAACACTGCGGAACAAACCAAGACATACCTGTAGTAATGTACGGAATCGGCGTGTGTCACAAGAAGACAGGAAGTAACGTGCAGTAAGTAGCCGCCCAGCGGCGTATAAATGCTGAGAGAACGCTGACGTAACATCCGGTATACGCTCGCTACAGGGCACGGAAAGACCAGACGAAGAACGAAAGTGCGCACCTGCGCAGATCACTGCTAAGAGAAAAGAAAACCCGGAGTCCTGACAGTACCGGAAGCACATACAGCGCGTGCGCAATGCGCCGCAAAGCTCTCCTAATAAACCAGAGTACCGTGTACCAAGTGCACTAGTAATCATGAATAAGTATCGTTCAGAGAACATTCAAAGAAACAATATATATACTAGGCAAATGAAATAGGTCGACAGAGAGCTCGCGAACACGTATACCATGCCGTAAAAAGAATAAACGCGAAAAAAAGGAAAAAAACCAGCAGCCATATAAGGGGCAGAATAAACAATCCCAAATGCAGAAGGCACTCAAGGCTACATATATAGTAACACAGACCAAATAAGGGAGATACATATCTCATGATACCCTATATATATATATATATAAACATACATATAAAAGACATGGAGAATCTTTATTATATATAAAAAACACAAAAAAATGAAGAAAATACATGACAACATTAGGAATCATTCCATCGATAGAGCTCTACGCTGCACAGCCAATAGGAATAAAGGAAGAAGAAAAGGGGTGTCACCCAGTAGAAGAACCACCTTGAGGAGAAGTATTAGTGTCATGAAGGCATCTATAAAAGAAAATCAGAATGTATATAAGGTTAGTATCATATAAAATACAGTAGAACTACATTACTATATATTTATCTATGTAAGGCATCATATTCCCTATTCATCCCATACGGGTGAAGTGTCTGAAGTGTGTATATCCAGAAAGCTTCCCGCTCCTTCAACTTCTGGACTCTGTTACCACCACGTCTGGAGACAGGAATACATTCAAGTACCTGAAATCTCAGTTGGGCAACTGTGTGCCCTGCTGAGATAAAATGAGCAGGGACAGGTAATAGCGTGCGTTGGCATCTAATGGTCGATTTGTGTTGAGAGATGCGGTCCCGGATATGCTGAGTAGTTTCCCCTACATACCCGAGACCACATGGACATTTGATCAAATAGACCGCAAATGTAGAATCGCACGTATAAAAACCTTTTATATGGAAAAGTTTCCCAGATCTTGGGTGAGAAAAAGTATTCCCCTTAGTAATATTGGAACACTGGGGGCAATGTAAACAAGGGAATGTACCACATTTCTGAGTCGCCAAGAGGGACTGCCGTTGCGTCATCCGAGGTGAACCAATATCGGCTCTTACCAACATACCCTTTATATTTTGAGGCCGCTTGTAACACCATAGGGGAGGGAGGGAGAATTCAGGAACAGAGGGATAAGCTTTACCCAATATGGGCCAATGTTCAAGTATACACTTCTTAAAGAAATTCGTATAAGGATGGTATGTGGTAACGAATGCTACCCTCTTAGAACTCTCCACACGATGAGGTGTATCTTGTAAGGCTTTTTGTAAAACCGATGATGGGTAACCGCGGTCTGAAAATTTATTGGTCATCTCTATACTGCGTTGAAGTTTCAATCCAGGGTTAGTAACAATACGTTGGACTCGCTGTACCTGGGATTTGGGTAATGACTGTTTAACGTGAGTAGGATGACAACTAGAAAACAGTAGCAGGTTATTTCTGTCCGTAGGTTTGGTATACAAGTCAATATCCAACAGGCCATTATCTTTCATTGTTACCAATGTATCCAAAAAGTTAACACTTTGTTGGCTCTTAGAGATCGTAAATGTCAAATTAGGTATCTGAGTATTCATATCTTGAAAGAATTGAGTTAGGGAGACCTCATCTCCCCCCCCCCCATATGAAAAACACGTCATCGATGAACCTCTTCCAGTACAACGAATGTCTCTGGAACAGGGTATGGGTATAAACGCAGTTTTCCTCGAAAAAAGCCATAAAGATATTGGCGTAAGGTGGCGCCACATTCGACCCCATAGCGGTCCCAACTTTTTGAATAAAAAATTGATCAGAAAAAAGAAAAAAATTCTTGGTAAGAATAAGCCGTAATAATGTCAAACAAAAATTGGTCTGAATAGATGTAAAATCGGTGTATGTATTCAAAAACCAATTAACAGCCTCAAGGCCTCTGTTATGCTCAATATTAGTGTACAGGCTGTTTACATCCATTGTTACAAGAAAACACCCCTTAGGTAGAGTCCACTGTGTGGACTAGTTCTTGTGGGTGTCCTGCATCGCTGTATCACAGTCTCTTTACAGACTCTTTACTCACACAGTCGTACACAGTTCAGGATATCCTCCGGATAGCAGCCGGGCACCATATCCACCTGTTTGCAATCGTTGCACATGCTAGTCCTCTTTCGGGTACAGGACATCCACCTCCGGGCACAGGACTGTCCACATCCGACTCCTACGGGCACAGGACATCTACCTCCGGGCACAGGACTGTCCACATCCGACTCCTTCGGGTACAGGACATCCACCTCCTGGCACAGGACTGTCCACATCGGAGACCAGTACCATGGACGACTTGCATCTCTGTGTACGCTGCGGGTGCCAGGCCATTCAGCTGCCCTGGGTGCTGGCTCTGCTGGCCTCCATGCACTCTGCAGAGCAGCACACACCAGACTGACACTGACGTGCACCTCGCACACCTGGCCTGACCTGGCCAGACACCTGACACACCCAAACCCCTTGCTGCAGGGTTTTTAAACACACACAAACCTGTGGCCTTCAGCCACCTGGAAAACCCGGACCGGAGATCCGTGACTCTCATGCACACCTATGGAATTCATCCGTCTGCATGCACATTCTGGGGAGAACAAACAGCGCCCCCTAGCTGTATCAGAGGCCACAGCCTCACAATAGATATGTGTGTATATATATATATATATATATATTAAAGCTGAATATGTGTGTGTGTATGTCCGGGATTGGCATCTGCACCGTCGCAGCTACAGCCACAAAATTTTGCACAGTCACACGTCTGGACCCCGAGAGCGTCATAGGCTATGTTGTGAGGCGAAATTTTCACCCCGCGTGTTCCAATTCACCAAACAATTTTGCCCCTATCTACATAATGGGGAAAAAAGTGAAAGGAAAAGTGTTGGAGGCGTCGCAGCTACAGCCACAAAATTTTGCACAGTCACACGTCTGGACCCTGAGAGCGTCATAGGCTATGTTGTGAGGTGAAATTTTAACGCCGCACTTTCCAATTCACTAAAAAATTTTGCCCCTACCTACATAATGGGGAAAAGTGAAAGGAAAAGTGTTGGAGGCAAATTGACAGCTGCCAGATGTGAACAAGGGGGACTTAAAGAATGAGAGCGATGGCTGTTATGAACTGGTGGTTCAGAACCACAATGGACCTTGAAGTTCAGAGCACACAAAGTGACCTGACAATAACCAAAAACATAGGACGAGCTCTGAGGGAACTCTGCTGACCGCAATCCCTAATCCTATCACACCACACTAGAGGTAGCCGTGGATTGCGCCTAACGCTCCCTATGCAACTCGGCACAGCCTGAGAAACTAGCTAGGCCTGAAGACAGAAAAACAAGCCTACCTTGCCTCAGAGAAATTCCCCAAAGGAAAAGGCAGCCCCCCACATATGACTGTGAGTTAAGATGAAAATACAAACACAGAGATGAAACAGATTTAGCAAAGTGAGGCCCGACTAACTGAATAGACCGAGGATAGGAAAGATAGCTTTGTGGTCAACACAAAAACCTACAAACAACCACGCAGAGGGGCAAAAAGACCCTCCGCACCGACTAACGGTACGGAGGTGCTCCCTCTGCGTCTCAGAGCTTCCAGCAAGCAAGAAAAACCAATATTGAAAGCTGGACAGAAAATAAAGCAAACAAAAGTAACACCAGCAGAACTTAGCTTAAGCTGGGCAGACAGGCCACAGGAACGATCCAGGAGGAAGCAAGACCAATACTAGAACATTGACTGGAGGCCAGGATCAAAGCACTAGGTGGAGTTAAATAGAGGAGCACCTAACGACTTAACCTCATCACTTGAGGAAGGAAACTCAGAAGCCGCAGTACCACTTGTGACCACAGGAGGGAGCTCGACCACAGAATTCACAACAGATGGCGCTAAAGAGTTTATACCGTACAGTTGCTAAGGTGGGGCCCCGACATGGGATACTCACCACACACGGGGAAATGAACACACACAAAATGCGCCACACACTACCACGTGCTTGAACACCTATCACCCTCAGCACACATTTCACCACACATACACCAACCTCGCCACATAAAAGTTGAAACACAAAAGTCGCCGCTCAAGACTCGCCACGCGCAAAACTTGCCACATGCAAAAACTAGGCTCACGCAAAACTCGCCACAAGTGCAAAACTCACCTCATGGAAAACTCGCCACACGCAAAACTTGCACACGCGGAAAAATTGCCACATGCACAAAAGTTGCAACACATGCAAAAGTTGCCTCACACAAAACTTGCACATACTCAAAAGGCACCACACATAAAACTCGCCATGCGCAAAACTTGCTGCACACAACTTGCTATACTAACCTGTCACATGCAACTCGACACACAAAAAGTTGCTATACGCATGTTGCCACACAAAACTCATCTCACAAAAGTCGCTACATGCATGTCGCCACACGCAACTCAACACACACAACTTGACACATGAAACTCGCACAAGTCTGGTATTATCCTTCAAAAATAAAAATCAGATTAAAGGGAACCTGTCACCCCGTATTTTAAAGATGAGATAAAAATGGCATTAACAAGGGCCAGAGCTGAGCTTTACAGTACTGTCTTCTGTGTGTTTATATTCCGCACCTATCTTGCCGAAATACCTTTTGAAAGTCGGCGTTTGGTGCTGTCACTCAGTCAGGTCTGGTCAGATGGGCGTTGATAAGTTGCGGTTCCTCCCCCACCTCTTGCGTTTCCCTGCGAATGTTATTCCCGCCGTCAGCGTTGTGCTTAGCGCCTGCGCACTAACGTATAATTTGGCGCCTGCGTATTATGGTTTTCCCAACTGTGGGTATAACATAATGGACATTACTGCGCATGCGCGTGTCGGCACTTTTACCTGTGTGCCCCGGAAGTGGTCATATGCGCATACTGTATAGCTGGATGCCGGTAACAGTTTCTCAGCTCCACCTGCGATCGTAAGTTTTACCGGCATCCAGCTATACATTAAATGCGCATATAACCACTTCCGGGGCACACAGGTAAAAGTGCCGACAAGCGCCTGCGCAGTGATGTAACGTACGCTATGCCCACAGTTGGGCACAGCATAATGCGCAGGCGCAAGAGGCTCATTTAATGCGCAACTGCGAAAAAAGTGCGCGATCTGTGTGATTCACAGAGCGCATTTAAGTCATACACGCCGAGGAGCAGGGGGGAGGAACCGCAACTTATCAACGCCCATCTGACCAGACCTGACTGAGTGACAGCACCAAACGCCGACTTTCAAAAGGTATTTCGGCAAGATAGGTGCGGAATATAAACACACAGAAGACAGTACTGTAAAGCTCAGCTCTGGCCCTTGTTAATGCCATTTTTATCTCATCTTTAAAATACGGGGTGACAGGTTCCCTTTAATAAGCAGACAAACTACAAGAGCAACAAATGTACCATATAGGAAATACGGCAGCTGTCAGTCACATGACCTGTCTATTATGTGTATATTTGCGCTAATATATACTGCCAGGGGGAGGGCTTCCTGTTGGCTGGGGATTTATCAGGCTGCCAATTTAGCTTACAAATACTGAGGTAAAAATACTGAGCAAATAACGTGTGAACGAGGTCTAATACAGAAGGAGATGACACACAGGTATATACTATATACAGGGGAGATGACACACAGATATATACTATATACAGGAGAGATGACACACAGATATATACTATATAGAGGAGGAGATGACATACAGGTACATAATATATACAGGAGGAGATGACATACAGGTATATACTATATACAGGAGGAGATGACACACAGGTATATACTATTTACAGGAGCAGATGACCTACAGGTATATACTATATACAGGAGGAGATGACATACAGGTATATGCTATATATAGAAGATGACATACAGGTATATACTATATACAGGAGGAGATGACACACATATATACTATGTACAGGGGAGATGACACACAGGTATATACTATATACAGGAGGAGATGACATACAGGTATATACTATATATAGAAGGAGATGACATTCAGGTATATACTATATATAGGAGGAGATGACATACAGGTATATACTATATACAGGGGAGATGACACACAGCAGGTATATACTATATACAGGGGAGATGACATACAGGTATATACTATATACAGGAGATGACATACAGGTGTATACTATATATAAGGGAGATGACAAACATGTATACACTGAGGTGAAAATGAGAGGTGTGAGGTGAAAATGAAAAGGTGTGAGTGCAAAATGAGAGGAGTGAGGGAAAATGGTGGAGTGATCGGAAAATGACAGATGTGAGGTCGAAATGACAAGTGTTAGGGGGGAATGAGAGGAGTGAGGGGGAAAATGAGAGGCGTGATGGGAAAATAAGAGAAATTAGGTGCTATAACTAACCACAGATATTTACTATGCCCAGGCAACGCCGGGCACTTCAACTAGTATGTGTGTGTGTATATATATATATATATATATATATAATTTATATATATATAAAATTAGTACTTCCGTCTGTCTGTAACAGAAATCCCGCGTCGCTGATTGCGACGGGCACTGTTGTGAATTCTGTTATCGAACTCCCTCCTGTGGTCATGAATGGTACTTTGGCGAGTTCTGTCCATGGACTCCCTCTGGTGGCTGTGAGTGGAGTTGCTGGTTCTGAGGTTCCTTCCACAGGTGACCTAGGTTATTCTTAGGCTGGCTTCTCTATTTAACTCCACTCAGATCGTTACTCCATGCCAGCTGTCAATGTTCCTGTACTGGTTCAGTTCGCTCTTGGATCTTTCTGGTGACCTGTCTCTTCCTGCAAGAAACTAAGTCCCCGATTGTTATTTTCTGTTCATAGTTTTCTTGTCCAGCTTGCTTTCATGATTTTGCTTTGCTAGCTGGAAGCTCTGGGATGCAGAGTGGCACCTCCGCACCGTGAGTCGGTGCGGGGGTCTTTTTGCACACTCTGCGTGGTCTTTTGTAGTTTTTTGTGCTGACCGCACAGATACCTTTCCTATCCTCTGTCTGTTTAGTTAGTCTGGCCTCCCTTTGCTAAAACCTGTTTCATTTCTGTGTTTGTGACTTTCATCTTTACTCACAGTTAATATTTGTGGGGGGGCTGCCTTTTCCTTTGGGGTAATTTCTCTGAGGCAAGGTAGGCTTTATTTTCTATCTCTAGGGCTAGCTAGTTCTTAGGCTGTGTCGAGGCGTCTAGGCCATGTTAGGTACGCTCCACGGCTATTTCTAGTTGTGTGATAGGATTAGGGGTTGCGGTCAGCAGAGCTCCCACTTCCCAGAGCTTGTCCTGTATGAGTTTAACCATCAGGTCGTTCCGGGTGCTCTTAACCACCAGGTCCATAAATCAGTACAGCTGGCCCGAAAGTGTTAATGCATCTCAATAGAGGGATAAGAGAAGTTCTGAGACCATTTTTTTTTCTTTGCAGTGTATTTTGTTTTTCTTTTCCCCTTGATCTCTGGGTGGTTCAGGACACAGGTGTAGATATGGACATTCAGGGTCTGTCCTCTTGTGTGGATCATCTCACTGCAAGGGTACAAAGCATTCAAGATTTTGTAGTTCAGAATCCGATGTTAGAACCTAGAATTCCAATTCCTGATTTGTTTTCTGGGGATAGATCTAAGTTTTTGAATTTCAAAAATAATTGTAAACGGTTTCTTGCTTTGAAACCCCGCTCCTCTGGTGATCCTGTTCAACAAGTGAAAATTATTGTTTCTTTCTTGCGTGGCGACCCTCAAGACTGGGCATTTTCCCTTGCGCCAGGAGATCCTGCATTGCATGATGTTGATGCGTTTTTTCTGGCGCTTGGATTGCTTTATGATGAACCAAATTCAGTGGATCAGGCAGAGAAAATCTTGCTGGCTTTGTGTCAGGGTCAGGATGAAGCGGAGGTATATTGTCAGAAATTTAGAAAGTGGTCTGTGCTTACTCAGTGGAATGAGTGTGCCCTGGCGGCAATTTTCAGAAAGGGTCTTTCGGAAACTCTTAAGGATACTATGGTGGGATTTCCCACGCCTGCTGGTCTGAATGAGTCTATGTCCTTGGCCATTCAGATCGATCGGCGCTTGCGTGAGCGCAAAGCTGTGCACCATTTGGCGGTATTCTCTGAGCATAGGCCTGAGCCTATGCAATGTGATAGGACTTTGACCAGAGCTGAACGGCAAGAACACAGACGTCAGAATGGGCTATGTTTTTACTGTGGTGATTCCACTCATGCTATCTCCGATTGTCCTAAGCGCACTAAGCGGTTCGCTAGGTCTGCCACCATTGGTACGGTACAATCTAAATTTCTTTTGTCCGTTACTCTGATTTGCTCTTTGTCGTCCTATTCTGTTATGGCATTTGTGGATTCAGGCGCTGCCCTGAATTTGATGGACTTGGAGTTTGCCAGGCGCTGTGGTTTTTTCTTGGAGCCCTTGCAGTATCCTATTCCATTGAGAGGAATTGATGCTACGCCTTTGGCCAAGAATAAGCCTCAGTACTGGACTCATTTGACCATGTGCATGGCTCCTGCACATCAGGAGGATATTCGCTTTTTGGTGTTGCATAATCTGCATGATGTGGTCGTTTTGGGGTTGCCATGGCTACAGGTTCACAACCCAGTATTGGATTGGAAATCAATGTCTGTGTCCAGCTGGGGTTGTCAAGGGGTACATGGTGATGTTCCATTGCTGTCAATTTCATCTTCCACTCCTTCTGAAGTCCCTGAGTTTTTGTCAGATTACCGGGATGTATTTGATGAGCCCAAATCCGGTGCCCTACCTCCTCATAGGGATTGTGATTGTGCTATTAATTTGATTCCTGGTAGTAAGTTTCCTAAGGGTCGACTGTTCAATTTATCTGTGCCAGAACACGCCGCTATGCGAAGTTATATGAAGGAGTCCTTGGAGAAAGGGCATATTCGCCCGTCATCATCACAGTTGGGAGCAGGGTTCTTTTTTGTGGCCAAGAAGGATGGTTCTTTGAGACCTTGTATTGATTACCGCCTTCTTAATAAGATCACGGTCAAATTTCAGTACCCTTTGCCGCTGCTGTCTGATTTGTTTGCTCGGATTAAGGGGGCTAGTTGGTTCACCAAGATAGATCTTCTAGGGGCGTATAATCTTGTGCGTATTAAACAGGGCGATGAATGGAAAACAGCATTTAATACGCCCGAGGGCCATTTTGAGTACCTGGTGATGCCATTCGGGCTTTCTAATGCTCCATCTGTGTTTCAGTCCTTTATGCATGACATCTTCCGAAAGTACCTGGATAGATTCATGATTGTATATTTGGATGATATTTTGGTCTTTTCGGATGATTGGGAGTCTCATGTGAAGCAGATCAGAATGGCGTTCCAAGTCCTTTGTGCGAATTCCTTGTTTGTGAAGGGGTCTAAATGTCTCTTTGGGGTCCAGAAGGTTTCATTTTTGGATTTCATTTTTTCCCCTTCTACTATCGAGATGGACCCTGTTAAAGTTCAGGCCATTTATGATTGGACTTAGCCTACATCTGTGAAGAGCCTGCAGAAGTTCCTGGGCTTTGCTAATTTTTACCGTCGCTTCATCGCAAATTTTTCTAGTGTTGTTAAACCATTGACTGATTTGACCAAGAAAGGTGCTGATGTGGTCAATTGGTCCTCTGCGGCCGTTGGGGCTTTTCAGGAGTTGAAGTGTCGTTTTTCTACTGCCCCTGTGTTGTGTCAGCCAGATGTTTCGCTCCCGTTTCAGGTCGAGGTTGATGCTTCTGAGATTGGAGCAGGGGCTGTTTTGTCTCAAAGAAGTTCGGATGACTCGGTGATGAAACCATGTGCTTTCTTTTCTAGAAAGTTCTCGCCTGCTGAACGCAATTATGATGTTGGCAATCGAGAGTTGTTGGCTATGAAGTGGGCATTCGAGGAATGGCGACATTGGCTTGAAGGAGCCAAGCATCGCGTGGTGGTCTTGACGGATCACAAGAATTTGACTTATCTTGAGTCTGCCAAACTGTTGAATCCTAGACAGGCTCGATGGTCGCTATTTTTCTCCCGTTTTGATTTTGTGGTTTCGTACCTTCCGGGCTCTAAGAATGTGAAGGCTGATGCCCTTTCAAGGAGCTTCGTGCCTGAGTCTCCGGATGTTCCTGAGCCGGCTGGTATTCTCAAAGAGGAGGTAATTTTGTCTGCCATCTCCCCTGATTTGCGGCGGGTGCTGCAGAAGTTTCAGGCTGATAGACCTGACCGTTGTCCAGCGGAGAAACTGTTTGTCCCTGATAGATGGACTAGTAGAGTTATCTCTGAGGTTCATTGTTCGGTGTTAGCTGGTCATCCTGGAATCTTTGGTACCAGAGATTTGGTGGCTAGATCCTTTTGGTGGCCTTCCTTGTCACGGGATGTGCGTTCTTTTGTGCAGTCCTGTGGGATTTGTGCTCGGGCTAAGCCCTGCTGTTCTCGTGCCATTGGGTTGCTTTTGCCCTTGCCGGTCCCGAAGAGGCCCTGGACGCATATTTCCATGGATTTTATTTCAGATCTCCCTGTCTCTCAAAGGATGTCGGTCATTTGGGTGGTTTGTGATCGCTTCTTTAAGATGGTCCATTTGGTACCCTTGTCTAAATTGCCTTCCTCCTCCGATTTGGTGCCTTTGTTTTTCCAGCATGTGGTTCATTTGCATGGCATTCCGGAGAACATCGTCTCGGACAGAGGTTCCCAGTTTGTTTCAAGGTTTTGGCGGTCCTTTTGTGCTAAGATGGGCATTGATTTGTCTTTTTCTTCTGCTTTCCATCCTCAGACAAATGGCCAAACCGAATGAACCAATCAGACTTTGGAAACATATCTGAGATGTTTTGTTTCTGCTGATCAGGATGATTGGGTGTCCTTCTTGCCTTTGGCTGAGTTCGCCCTTAATAATCGGGCCAGCTCGGCTACTTTGGTTTCGCCTTTTTTCTGTAATTCTGGTTTCCATCCTCGTTTTTCTTCAGGGCAGGTTGAGCCTTTGGACTGTCCTGGTGTAGATTCTGTGGTGGACAGGTTGCAGCAAATTTGGACTCACGTAGTGGACAATTTGACATTGTCCCAGGAGAAGGCTCAACGTTTCGCTAACCGCCGTCGCTGTGTTGGTCCCCGACTTCGTGTTGGGGATTTGGTTTGGATGTCGTCTCGTTATGTTCCTATGAAGGTTTCCTCTCCTAAATTTAAGCCTCGTTTCATTGGCCCTCATAAAATTTCTGAGGTTCTTAATCCTGTGTCATTTCGTTTGGCCCTTCCAGCTTCTTTTGCCATCCATAATGTGTTCCATAGGTTGTTGTTGCGGAGATATGTGGCGCCTATGGTTCCCTCCGTCGACCCCCCTGCCCCGGTGTTGGTCGAGGGGGAGTTGGAGTACGTGGTGAAGATTTTGGATTCTCGTATTTCGAGACGGAAACTCCAGTACCTGGTCAAGTGGAAGGGTTATGGTCAGGAAGATAATTCCTGGGTTGTTGCCTCTGATGTTCATGCTGCCGATCTGGTTCGTGCCTTTCATTTGGCTCGTCCTGATCGGCCTGGGGGTTCTGGTGAGGGTTCGGTGACCCCTCCTCAAGGGGGGGGGTACTGTTGTGAATTCTGTTATCGAACTCCCTCCTGTGGTCATGAATGGTACTTCGGCGAGTTCTGTCCATGGACTCCCTCTGGTGGCTGTGAGTGGAGTTGCTGGTTCTGAGGTTCCTTCCACAGGTGACCTAGGTTATTCTTAGGCTGGCTTCTCTATTTAACTCCACTCAGATCGTTACTCCATGCCAGCTGTCAATGTTCCTGTACTGGTTCAGTTCGCTCTTGGATCTTTCTGGTGACGTGTCTCTTCCTGCAAGAAGCGAAGTCCCCAATTGTTATTTTCTGTTCATAGTTTTCTTGTCCAGCTTGCTTTCATGATTTTGCTTTGCTAGCTGGAAGCTCTGGGATGCAGAGTGGCACCTCCGCACCGTGAGTCGGTGCGGGGGTCTTTTTGCACACTCTGCGTGTTCTTTTGTAGTTTTTTGTGCTGACCGCACAGATACCTTTCCTATCCTCTGTCTGTTTAGTTAGTCTGGCCTCCCTTTGCTAAAACCTGTTTCATTTCTGTGTTTGTGACTTTCATCTTTACTCACAGTTAATATTTGTGGGGGGCTGCCTTTTCCTTTGGGGTAATTTCTCTGAGGCAAGGTAGGCTTTATTTTCTATCTCTAGGGCTAGCTAGTTCTTAGGCTGTGTCGAGGCGTCTAGGCCATGTTAGGTACGCTCCACGGCTATTTCTAGTGTGTGTGATAGGATTAGGGATTGCGGTCAGCAGAGTTCCCACTTCCCAGAGCTTGTCCTGTATCGGTTTAACCATCAGCTCATTTCGGGTGCTCTTAACCACCAGGTCCATAACAGGGCACAGTCCACTGCTCAAAAAAATTAAGGTAAAACTAAAATCTCACATCCTAGATATCATCATAATAATCTTTATTTATATAGCGCCAACATATTCCGCAGCGCTTTACAGTTTAGCAGTTTCAAACACAAACAGTAACAACGCTAACAATACAATAATTAAAGCACAATAAGCCGCCCCTGCTCGTGAGAGCTTACAATCTACAATGAGGTGGGGGAGATACAAAATTCAGGTGTGTATTTACAGTGATGTATTTACAATGATGGTCCAGCCATCTTCAGGGGGTGGGGGATAGATAGAGATAGTGAATGGGCTACACACAAACATAAAATGACTTTGATTAGTGAACGTGATAGGCCACTCTGAACAAATGTGTTTTGAGCGAGCGCCTAAAACTATGCAAATTGTGGATGTTCCTAATATCTTGGGGTAGAGCATTCCAGAGGATTGGTGCAGCGCGGGAGATGTCTCGGAATCGGGAGTGAGAGGTACGGATTAGTGCAGAGGTTAGTCGAAAGTCATTTGCAGAGCGCAGCGGTCGGTTAGGCCGATAGACAGAAATGAGGGAGGAGATGTATGGGGGGCCGCACTGTGGAGAGCTTTGTGGGTGAGAACAAGTACTTTGAATTGTATCCTGTAATGAATGGGCAGCAAGGGTAACGACTGGTGAAGAGCGGACGCGTCAGACTAACGATTAGCCAGATGGACGACCCTGGCTGCTGCATTAAGGATGGACTGGAGAGGGGAAAGTCGAGTGAGGGGGAGGCCAATTAATAGAGCGTTACAGTAGTCCAGGCGGGAGTGGATCAGGGCGACAGTGAAGGTTTTTGTTGTCTCCATGGTGAGAAAAGGGCGGATTCTAGAGATGTTCTTTAGGTGTAAGCGGCATGAGCGGGCAAGAGATTGTATATGGGAGGTGAAGGAGAGATCGGAGTCAAACATAACACCCAGACAGCGCGCCTGCTGCCGGGGTGTTATTATGGTGCCACCCACGGAGAGGGAAACGTCAGGTTTAGGGAGGTTAGTAGACGGTGGGAGCAGAAGAAGTTCAGTTTTGGAGAGGTTGAGTTTCACATAGAGAGCGGACATGATGTTGGAGACTGCAGACAGTCAGTGGCGTTCTGTAGTACAGCGGGGGTAAGGTCAGGGGATGACGTGTATAGTTGTGTGTCGTCAGCATAAAGATAGTACTGAAAGCCAAATCTGCTGATGGTCTGTCCAAGAGAGAAGAGAGAGAAGGCAGCACGGTGGCGCAGTGGTTAGCACTACAGCCTTGCAGCGCTGGGGTCCTGGGTTCTAATCCCACCCAGGACAACATCTGCAAAGAGTTTGTATGTTCTCTCCGTGTTTGCGTGGGTTTCCTCCGGGCACTCCGGTTTCCTCCCACATTCCAAAGACATACTGATAGGAATTCTAGATTGTGAGCCCAATCGGGGACAGTGATGATAATGTGTGCAAACTGTAAAGCGCTGCGGAATATGTTAGCGCTATATAAAAATAAAGATTATTATTTATTAGAAGAGAAGGAGGCCAAGGACTGAGCCCTGAGGTACCTCAACAGTGAGAGGAAGAGGAGATGAAGTGGAGCCAGAGAACAGAACACTGAAGGAGTGGTCAGAAAGGTAGGAGGAGAACCAGGAGAGAGCAGTGTCCTTAATGCCTAGTGACTGGAGCTTAGAGAGTAGGAGAGGATGGTCAACAGTGTCGAAAGCTGCAGAAAGGTCGAGAAGAATGAGCAGAGAGTGGTCACCATTACATTTTGCTGTCATAAGGTCATTGGTCACCTTGATGAGTGCAGTTTCTGTCAAATGTAGGGGGCGGAAGCCGGACTGTGAAGGGTCTAGGAGGGAGTGAGTGGAGAGGTATCGGGTAAGGCGGGAGTAGACTAGGCGCTCCAAGAGTTTAGTGATGAAGGGAGATTGGAGACTGAATGAAATATTCTAGTTGTAAATCTTTATTCATTACATAGTGGAATGTGTTGAAAACAATAAAACCTAAAAATGATCAATGTAAATCACAACTTATATCTCATGGAGGTCTGGAGTTTGAATGATGCTGAAAATCAAAATGGAAAATGAAGTTACAGGCTGATTCAACTTCAGTTGAAATGCCTCAAGACAAGGAAATGATGCTCAATAGTGTGTGTGGCCTCCACGTGCCTGTATGACCTTCCTACAATACCTGGGCATTAAAGCACAAGTTGTGTCATCTAATTGGTGCGTGGCCTCAGTTATCTTATGTCTATATGTGGGAAGAACGATAATTGCCGAGGACGCTTGACACCCACAACCCTTGCTGGTGCCGCTTCTATGTATTTAATGTAAATACAGTCATGGCCAAAAGTGTTTGCACCCTTGAAATTGGTCCACAAAATGAAGTATTTCTCCCAGAAAATAATTCCAGTTATACCATGTTATATCATGTTTTGTTATACACATGTTTATTTCCTTTTGTGTGTTGTTCTAATACATACAAAAAACAGAGGAGGAAAAAGGCAAATAGGACATCTCTCACTCACATGACAATATTGTTGGCACCTTTCCAAAATTGTGGGTAAACATCTGTTTCCAATATGTGATGCTCGTTCCCAGTCACCTGTGGCAAGTAACAGGTGTGGGTAATATGAGAATCACACCTGAAACCAGATGAAAGGGGGAGAAGTTGACTCAATCTTTGCATTAGGTGTCTGTGAGAGCCACAGTTAGCATGGAGAACAGAAAGATGAGAAGAGAACTGTCTGAGGACTTGGGAACCAAAACTGTTGTAAAATATTAACAATCTCAAGGTTACAAGTCCATCTCCAGAGATCTTGATGTTCCTTTGTCCAAGGTGCGCAACATAGGTTACAATTACAACCCCTTGCACTGTAGCTAATCTCCCTGGATGTGGACGGCTGATAGAAATTGATGAAAGGTTGCAATGCAGGATGGATCGGATGGTGGATAAGCCCCAGTCAAGATCCAGAGAACTTCAGTCTGTCCTGCAGGCTCAGGATGCATCAGTGTCAGTGTGAACTGTCCGTCCACATGTGAATTAAATGAAACGCTATGGCAGGGGGACCCACTGATGACACAGACATAAAAAGCTAGACTGAAGTTTGCCAAATGTTCATGGGTAAGCCAAAATCCTTCTGGGAAGCGTCATATGGACAGATGAGACCAAGATAGTGCTTTTTGGTAAAGTACATCATTCTACAGAAGGATAAGAGTATAGGTGAGCTTTTACCCACCTATCCAAGATTCATCTATAGGAAAGCCCAAACCATTGGCAATCTCATTGGCCCACCACTAAATCCGCACTAGGCAGTAAGAGAAATATAAATACGCTTAATAAACAATATTCAACCACGGGTTTTACCCCATGTGGCAGCTGCTCCTGCTGTGTACTTACCACTACATACATCCTTTGTGGAATCAAACAAAACCAGACCATTCACCATCAAGGATACAATATCTTGTTATTCCACAGGGGTCCTCTACATGATCAGATGCCCCTGTGACAACATGTATGTAGGCCGCTCCAAAAGACGATTAATGGATAGAGCTAAAGAACACTTTGACAATATCAATGAAGGTTGTGAGGAGCATCCTCGATCACGCCACTTCAAGGTTAACCATATTGTGTCCTGCAATGAAACCTTTTTTGTTGCATTCAAGTTGTCCAAGTGTGGATCTTCACGCTCGACAGCGTGGTCTCTAAGGGGCTAAATCATGAGCTAGAACTTCGTGCCTTTTAATCTATCTGCAGCGCCATTCCTTCTACAACACCGAAAATCAGGGTCTAGCAGCTCCTTCGTGGGGGGTTGACCACTTGTGGCCAAGCTGCCTGAAGTAAAGATTTTTTTATAAAGACATTTTTTTAAGTTTTTTTTACTAAGGATTTAAAAAAAAAAATTTCAACTAAACGTCAAGGGACTTTTTTCAATAAGAGTTTTTTTTTTTTTTTTTGCATACATATATATATATATATATATATATATATATATATATATATATATATATTTTACCTATAAATGCATGAAAGTAACAAATAAAAAAATGAATACAAAAGTTTTTTTTTTAACTCAAATAAATCACTATTTCTATACGGTTATCTTTTCTGTTCCATTTCATAATTATTTTTTTTTTATGTAAGTCTTTTGGATATAACTTCTATTCCACAATCACATTAAACCCATTTGATTTTTAAACTAATTTATTTAATAAAAGGTTTTTAATCACTATTTTTTTAGATAACAAACACAAGATCAATTTTATTATAAGGCTTTGTTTCCACGGTTAGTAAACGCTGTGGGTTTGACGCTGCGTACATTTGCAGCATCAAACGCGCAGCGTCCAGATGTTACAGCGTAGTGGAGGGAATTTCATGCAATCCCGTCTCCACTATGCGTTCAGAGATGCAGGCGGCAGACCTGCGTATCCGGACATGCGGCGCGTCTTTATAAACCGCAGCATGTCTATTTACTATGTGGAGACGCTCCGTCCCCGCAGCGTAAATTTCCCATAGACTATCATTAGATGCGATAAAACCGCATCTAATGATTGGTCACATGCGTAATAACTGCATAAACACAGCTTACTACGCATGTCTACTAATTTAAATAAGTCTTAACTGTCACACCGCCGGAAGTCCGCGTCCACTGCAGTTCTCACGATAGCTTAGCTTACCGCGAGAACGGCCGTGCACGTTACCGGGGTTATCTCAGGTCACCCTAGGCTAGTTCTCACGGTCAGCCAATTGCGAGAACTAGAGTGTAGGTGATCGCCGGAGATGTCCGGTGTTCATCTACAGCTCTGCTATGTCTGGATGTCATGTATCCAGATGTAGCAGAGCTGGACTCGTCATGGGACACTCGTTATTAAGGACTGCATCGGACCAGGGAGTATTTGTTTTTTGTTTTTTTTTCAGGAGATCGAGGGCGTCACATGGATTACCAGTATAATAAAATGGGAAAAGTGTGGTGTTTTGTTTCATTAAAATACTTTACTTTATTCTGGCTGTGTTTATTTAACCCTTTACAAACTACATGATTAGTAATGGATAGGTTCTTATTGACGCTTCTCTATTACTAAGCCGGCTTGATGTTATCTTACAAAGTGACATTAAACCCTTATTACCCCATATGCCACCGCTACAGGGCAGTGGTAAGAGAGAGGCTAAGCGCCGGAATTAGCGCATCTTGGAGATGGGCCATTTCTGGGGCGGCTGTGAGCTGGTGTTTGTAGTAAGGGGGCCAATATCCATGGCCCCTTCCTAGGCTATGAATATCAGATAGACAGATCGATAGATATATCTATCGATAGATATAAATAGGTAGATCTATCTATTATCTAACATCTATATCCTTCTATGTGTGTAAACATTATTCTTCAATGGAGTATGTAAATGAAGAGGTTGGACAAGGAAATTACATCACAATTTTTTTCTTTATATATTTAGGTTACAAAACACATACAAACCTGCATTAAAAAACGCATGAAAATCCCCATAAAAAGTGCAGCAAAGACCGCATCAAAAAAGCAGGTGACCTGCCAGTGACCTCCGATGCAGATTTTACCTGCGTCAGATCCTGAGCAAATACTGAGCCATTCCGGACCGTGGAAACGTACCCTTAGGCAATAGGAAGTCCAAACACTTATAAGGGGAAATGATAACGAAAACCAATAACCAACAGATCACTAACAATTAATAGATACATATTCAGGGACAGACTCCAGTTGCTTATAGCATTAAGCATATACACCAAGCACAGGGGCATAAAGGGGAAGAGCACTATGGCCTCCCTAGACGAATTTGGGTTTCACCATTTTGTGCATGTATTCACTTTTCTGCACAAATGAATGTTGGCAGCTGGAAGAACAATGAGCTTCAATGGGGAACATATCTATACATATGGAACACAGGGCTATTAATGACAGTCTACCCATAGAAAACCCGTACCCCTGCAGGTAACACGGCAGACCTCTCACATTCAGCAAAGGGGTCGAGCGAGGGGATGGAAGTGGCAGTGTACCATGAGGGTCCGTACCTTCAGAAAGAAGGGCTGTGCTCTTCGAAACGCGTCGGTCATTGGCCCTCACAGAAGCCTGTCACACACGACTGGTGACGTCACCATTACAACGCCTGCCGCTCCCATCGTTACTACACGGCGGCGCTTCTGGCCAGAGCCCACCACCATGACGTACCTGCTCGAGTGCAAGGGGGAGGATGCACAGCAACGGGATGACGCTCCGTACTGCGGGACATCGCAGCAAACCCTACACTTGGACATCAGGGCATTTCCATAGTTTCATCTTCACAGTTTTACCATATACCACTGAGTGAACATGAGCTAACATCTTTTCTGTGACATCCATCTACTTATACATGTGCACAGTGTGGCCATATACCTGGCAGCGCAACCACGACTCCTTTGCCTTTAAAAATAAAAAGAGGTTATTATGTCTCTGTATGAGAGAGACAGAGATTGAGCCAAGACATCCAAAGGACCAAAGACAGGAAAGCAGCCACGACAACATGGCTCCATCACGAGGGACACAGATTTATCATTCTACAGGATGCCAGCTTTGGGGAACTTGGCCCCGGCTGGAAGAATACAAATCTGCTCCCTTGATATCACTGAACCATGGATATGTTTGTGAAAAGCCAGGTTGTGACCTTCCGGTCAACTGGCCTTTTACCTCAATGGACTGTCATCTTCCTAAGCTTGTCATTACCTTCTCCATGTAGAACCTATCGATGGCTTCCTTGGTCAGGCTGAAAGGGGTGTCCTTGAGGCAGTCATACAAGGGTTGCATGTGTAGAGAGGCATCGAGGATCAAGGGATGGCAGTAGGATACAAGTCCAAAGAAGGACTGTAGCTGTGTTGGCTTGGTTGGCAGCGGTATGTTGTGCACAGCAAATTGCCTGTCTTCAGTCAGGTGTTTTGTTTGGTGGAAGATGCAGTGTCCTAGAAACACAACTTTTTCCTTGCAGAACTGCAGCTTGACTTTGGTTGCTTTGCACCCATGTACAGTCATGGCCAAAAGTATTGACACCCCTGCAATTCTGTCAGATAATATTCAGTTTCTTCCTGAAAATGATTGCAAACACAAATTCTTTGTTATTATTATCTTCATTTAATTTGTCTTGAATTAAAAAAAACACAAAAACAATTGTCCTAAAGCCAAATTGGATATAATTCCACACCAAACATAAAAAAGGGGGTGGACAAAAGTATTGGCACTGTTCGAAAAATCATGTGATGCTTCTGTAATTAGTGTAATTAACAGCACCTGTAACTTACCTGTGGCACCTAACAGGTGTTGGCAATAACTAAATCACACTTGCAGCCAGATGACATGGATTAAAGTTGACTCAACCTCTGTCCTTTGTCCTTGTGTGACCACATTTAGCATGGAGAAAAGAAAGAAGACCAAAGAACTGTCTGAGGACTTGAGAAACCAAATTGTGAGGAAGCATGAGCAATCTCCAGGCTACAAGTCCATCTCCAAAGACCTGAATGTTCCTGTGTCTACCGTGCGCAGTGTCATCAAGAAGTGTAAAGCCTGTGGCACTGTGGCTAACCTCCCTAGATGTGGACGGAAAAGAAAAATTGACAAGAGATTTCAATGCAAGATTGTGTGGATGTTGGATAAAGAACCTCGACTAACATCCAAACAAGTTCAAGCCGCCCTGCAGTCCGAGGGTACAACAGTGTCAACCCATACTATCCGTCAGCGTCTGAATGAAAAGGGACTGTATGGTGGGAGACTCAGGAAGACCCCACTTCTTACCCCGAGACATAAAAAAGCCAGGCTGCAGTTTGCCAAAACTTACCTGAAAAAGCCTAAAACGTTTTGGAAGAATGTTCTCTCTTCAGATGAGACAAAAGTAGAGCTTTTTGGGCAAAGGCATCAACATAGAGTTTACAGGAGAAAAAAAGAGGCATTCAAAGAAAAGAACACGGTCCCTACAGTCAAACATGGCGGAGGTTCCCTGATGTTTTGGGGTTGCTTTGCTGCCTCTGGCACTGGACTGCTTGACCGTGTGCATGGCATTATGAAGTCTGAAGACTACCAACAAATTTTGCAGCATAATATAGGGCCCAGTGTGAGAAAGCTGGGTCTCCCTCAGAGGTCATGGGTCTTCCAGCAGGACAATGACCCAAAACACACTTCAAAAAGCACTAGAAAATGGTTTGAGAGAAAGCACTGGAGACTTCTAAGGTGGCCAGCAATGAGTCCAGACCTGAATCCCATAGAACACCTGTGGAGAGATCTAAAAATGGCAGTTTGGAGAAGGCACCCTTCAAATATCAGGGACCTGGAGCAGTTTGCCAAAGAAGAATGGTCTAAAATTCCAGCAGAGCATTGTCAGAAACTCATTGATGGTTACCGGAAGCGGTTGGTCGCAGTTATTTTGGCTAAAGGTTGTGCAACCAAGTATTAGGCTGAGGGTGCCAATACTTTTGTCTGGCGCATTTTTGGAGTTTTGTGTGAAATGATCAATGTTTTGCTTTTTGCTTCATTCTCTTTTGTGTTTTTTAATTTAAGACAAATTAAATGAAGATAATAAGATAAATAATACCAAAGAATTTGTGTTTGCAATCATTTTCAGGAAGAAACTGAGTATTATCTGACAGAATTGCAGGGGTGTCAATACTTTTGGCCATGACTGTATGCCAGAAAGTGAAGTAGGAGATTGACTCTGTTTGTGCTTCTGTCAGGCTGTCAGCACAGAGGAGGAGGTCATCCACGTACTGCAGGAGAGTGACAGTGGGATGTGTCATCTTCCACGACTCCAGAACTGTGGTCATGGCCTGGATGAACATTGAGGGGCTGTTTTGCACCCCTTGAGGTATCACAATCCAAGTGTATTGTCAGCCCTCAGGGTGTAGTGGTACACTAAAGAAGGCTTTGGCCAGGTGAAGCCCCATGAACCGTGAGGATGTAGGTCGGATTGATGAAAGCAGTGTGTATGTGTTTGGCACAATTGGTGTGTTCAGTACTGTGGCTTCAATGTACATGAAGAAAAAGACCTATGCATAAAAGGTGCACACCTCAATATAGGAAAATTGTACAAAATACCTTTATTGACCACAAAAAGCACACAATAAAAAACGTTTGAAAGTCAAAAAATGACACTACAGCAACCCTGGTGCCAGTAAAGTCCATATGACTAATATATATATATATATATATATATATATATATACTGTAGATACATATATATAGATACAATACAAAGGAATATACGCAATGTATAAATAACAAGAACTCAAGCCCCAGTACATGTATCAAATGAAAAGACTGTCCCCAATGCTGTCCCACAATAAAATTGAGTAGGAGTTAGCAGCTCAATAAATTACACACAACATGAGAATCTGTGTCCAAAGTAGGGCATCCCCAAAATTGGTAAGCAATAGTATACAAAAACTCGAAAATATGTAAGCCCTATAATAGTGCTAAATAAGACAATTGACCCCACATATAATGTCATACAAGGAATGGGGTTCACAGTGAAGGAAACACCTAAGGTATGATAGTCTAAGGTGAACAAATAGGTTAATAGATGTCAATAGTGATGGAAAATTAGTCAGACCTAAAGGTGTGATAGCTGAGACTCCATGTCAGTCACCATATCGGGCAGTCAGTTGGTCAGATCAAGGCAGCAAATAGCTCCATGTTAAGTAGTCAGTCCCGGGACCAGGTAAGTGTGGGAAGCCCCATGTGTATCACTGCAGGACACACTTTCCTATGGTGAAAGACGACAACTGTTGATGTTCTCACACTAAGGTGTGACTACTCTTAATTCTCTGTGGCCAAATCGTGGGAAAAAAACAGAAGACAAGAACACGTCATGTCTGAAATACTTTCCGGTTTTATTGGTTGAAATGCAGTTTATTTATATGGAACGCAAGGTGTTTTTCAACATATTATCTCATTGCAATATTGCTAATGGTTGCTGATTCCTGTGGGAATTGACAAGTGTGGGGACTGATAATTCCCAAGTACAGGCGCATTTTCCATTCGTTGTTGATAAGCTCAGTAAATTAATCATGTAAGAGTCTACTGAAGGCTACCGTATTGGCAGCCATAACTTAAAGAACACATAAGCACTTCATATAGTACATATTAGCAAAACGTCCCTTTTGAATATCTTCGTAATCATCCTTAACAACGTGGTATAAAATACTTTGGACTTCCCCCTCCCTCTCATATTCCTAACACTAGGGAAGGAAGAAGTGGAGAGACCCCTAGGCAGATCTAACCCTGTCTGCCCTAAACGTCCCTATATAGGTTGCGCACCTATCGCCGATTAGGAAACTAATCCCTGCCTGACCCTAGTGATAGGCCCTGGATAGGGAAGGGATGGGGTGAGTGCACCCACTACAACTAAAGAGAGAGGGTGGACAAATGAGGGAATATACTTAGCTTGAGAAGGGTACCAAGATATCACGCCAGCAATCCTCCAAGAGGCTCCAATAAGACACTAACCGACTGCTAGTACTTCCAACCAAACAAGGGAAATTGAGCTAACACCATCACAATGCTGCAGAAAATGAATGTATTTAAACCTTCAGCAAAAGTGTGTTAATTAGCAGCAGAAGGTGGAGGTAACTGCTGGGTTCTTGAGGTAGAAGGATATCACTCCAAAACAGAGATAAAAAAATCAAACAGGTTATAAAGCTAATCGCAGTGACCTTCTATATATATATATATATATATATATATATATATATATATATATACACATTCAAATCAGCGTATAAACTTAACAACATGGAGGCCGAGAAAACATAGTCATAGTAAAACCTGTTCAATTATATACACATACTGTGGGGTATTCAAATACCTTTCCCAGCCAGGGGAGGAACCCCAGGTGTATGTAGACTGTATGGAGACGCCGAGCACCTGTTACACTAAAAGAAATGGGTGAGATCGTACCATGCTAATAATGATATCAGGTTTGAGGAGCTTGATCATGAATAGTTTACATATGTCACAAATGATTGAAATATAACATTGTGCATATATACCTGTCTCCATACACCTGGGGTTCCTCCCCTGGATGGGAATGGTATTTGAATACCCCACAGTATGTGTATATAATTGAACAGGTTTTACTATGACAATGTTTTCTCGGCAGTGGCTTCTGCAAGTTCATCTGGTTGTCTGGTTATCCACATATTCGAGGTGATATCTTAGGTCTAAACAGATGGGAAGCCTCAGTCTTCCGGATTGTAGAAAATACTAAAATGGAGGCAGAACATTCCAGAATACTCGATTATTTTCTACTTAACAGAAGGAACTTTGGATTCATATAGCGCAAACTATATATCCAAAAGCATTAACTACAATCCTCTGGAACCCACAGTGCCCAATAGCCCAAACCACCACTGTCAGATTACCCTATTGCACTGCATGGGAAAAACAATATGGCATATCTTTTGAGGACTCACAATGGACCAAATGTCTTTAATTTTCTCATAAAACTTCCATTGCAACCAAAGCTCAAGAGACGTCCTTTTGGATTATCTCCAGATGGTATTGGGTTCCTGTATTACTATACGAGTGGATTCCTGCAGTATCAGATGCTGGAGATGTGGAGTGGAAGAGGGGACAGTGACACACATGTGGTTGAGCCGTCCCATAATCAAATGTTTCTGGACTTTGGTAATTCAAACCAAAAAATGACTAGTCTCTCTGTACCCGACTCTCCTGAATCTCTTTTGCTCTTTATGAACCAACTAGTTTTGCCAATTATTCTTCGTCACTTGGAAAGTACTTTCTCCCCTACTCTGGATGGATGGTTCTCTAAAATAGCCATTCTAAGTAGGATGAAACATTTGATTGGTGAATCCCTCACGGACTGGAATAGATGCTGTGAGGCTTGGAGAGACTGAATTGAATTTCCGTAATCCAATGTCTACCAACTTTCGTCAGACTGATGAGACCCACCCTTTTTTCCGTTGCGCTACTTTCTACTGATTATGGTCTGTGCTTGGCTGCACAATGTTTGGATTCCTTTGGATTTTAGTAACCTCATAATTGTAATGCTGATGGCATCAAATGTTCCCTACCCTTCCCTCCTTTTTCTTCCTATAACTTGATGTTTTAATGGACATCATTCTTCCCATGTTTTTTCGGAGTATAAGACACACCTAGGTTTTAGAGGAGGAAAATAGAAAAAAAGTAAGCAAAAAATGTGGTCAATTCTATACTAATATCCCCCATCCTAGTATATATATATATTTGTCCCCAAATCTAGGTATACATGGTCCCCTCATCCCTATCCTGGTATGCATTGTCCCCTCGTCCCCATCCTGGTATGCACGGTCCCCTTGTCCCCATCCTGGTATGCATAGTCCCCTCATCATGGTAGGCATGGCCCCCTCATCCCTATCCTGGTACGCATGGCCCCCTCATCCCTATCCTGGTAGGCATGGCCCCCTCATCCCTATCCTGGTAGGCATGGCCCCCTCATCCCTATCCTGGTAGGCATGGCCCCCTCATCCCTATCCTGGTAGGCATGGTCCCCTCGTCATCATGGTAGGCATGGCCCCATCATCCCTATCCTGGTAGGCATGGCCCCCTCATCCCTATCCTGGTAGGCATGGCCCCCTCATCCCTATTCTGGTAGGCATGGTCCCCTCATCCCTATCCTGGTAAGCATGGCCCCCTCATCCCTATCCTGGTATGCATAGTAACATAGTTAGTAAGGCCGAAAAAAGACATTTGTCCATCCAGGTCAGCCTATATTCCATCATAATAAATCCCCAGATCTACGTCCTTCTACAGAACCTAATTGTATGATACAATATTGTTCTGCTCCAGGAAGACATCCAGGCCTCTCTTGAACCTCTCGACTGAGTTCGCCATCACCACCTCCTCAGGCAAGCAATTCCAGATTCTCACTGCCCTAACAGTAAAGAATCCTCTTCTATGTTGGTGGAAAAACCTTCTCTCCTCCAGACGCAAAGAATGCCCCCTTGTGCCCGTCACCTTCCTTGGTATAAACAGATCCTCAGCGAGATATTTGTATTGTCCCCTTATATACTTATACATGGTTATTAGATCGCCCCTCAGTCGTCTTTTTTCTAGACTAAATAATCCTAATTTCGCTAATCTATCTGGGTATTGTAGTTCTCCCATCCCCTTTATTAATTTTGTTGTCCTCCTTTGTACTCTCTCTAGTTCCATTATATCCTTCCTGAGCACCGGTGCCCAAAACTGGACACAGTACTCCATGTGCGGTCTAACTAGGGATTTGTACAGAGGCAGTATAATGCTCTCATCATGTGTATCCAGACCTCTTTTAATGCACCCAATGATCCTGTTTGCCTTGGCAGCTGCTGCCTGGCACTGGCTGCTCCAGGTAAGTTTATCATTAACTAGGATCCCCAAGTCCTTCTCCCTGTCAGATTTACCCAGTGGTTTCCCATTCAGTGTGTAATGGTGATATTGATTCCTTCTTCCCATAGTAACATAGTAACATAGTTAGTAAGGCCGAAAAAAGACATTTGTCCATCCAGTTCAGCCTATATTCCATCATAATAAATCCCCAGAACTACGTCCTTCTACAGAACCTAATTGTATGATACAATATTGTTCTGCTCCAGGAAGACATCCAGGCCTCTCTTGAACCCCTCGACTGAGTTCGCCATCACCACCTCCTCAGGCAAGCAATTCCAGATTCTCACTGCCCTAACAGTAAAGAATCCTCTTCTATGTTGGTGGAAAAACCTTCTCTCCTCCAGACGCAAAGAATGCCCCCTTGTGCCCGTCACCTTCCTTGGTATAAACAGATCCTCAGCGAGATATTTGTATTGTCCCCTTATATACTTATACATGGTTATTAGATCGCCCCTCAGTCGTCTTTTTTCTAGACTAAATAATCCTAATTTCGCTAATCTATCTGGGTATTGTAGTTCTCCCATCCCCTTTATTAATTTTGTTGCCCTCCTTTGTACTCTCTCTAGTTCCATTATATCCTTCCTGAGCACCGGTGCCCAAAACTGGACACAGTACTCCATGTGCGGTCTAACTAGGGATTTGTACAGAGGCAGTATAATGCTCTCATCATGTGTATCCAGACCTCTTGATACCCTTGATTCCCATGTGTATAACCTTACATTTATCATTGTTAAACCTCATCTGCCACCTTTCAGCCCAAGTTTCCAACTTAATAGTCCCCTCGTCATCATGGTAGGCATGGCCCCCTCATCCCTATCCTGGTAGGCATGGTCTCCTCGTCATCAAGGTAGGCATGGCCCCCTCATCCCTATCCTGGTAGGCATAGTCCCCTCGTCATCATGGTAGGCATGGCCCCCTCATCCCTATCCTGGTAGGCATGGCCCCCTCATCCCTTTCCTGGTCTGCATGGCCCCCTCATCCCTATTCTGGTAGGCATAGTCCCCTCGTCATCATGGTAGGCATGGCCCCCTCATCCCTATCCTGGTAGGCATGGCCCCCTCATCCCTTTCCTGGTCTGCATGGCCACCTCATCCCTATCCTAGTACAGTGGGGGGGGGAAAGTATTTAGACCAATTATCCAAGTTCTCCCACTTAAAAAAGATGAGAGAGGCCTGTAATTGACATCATATGAGAGTCAAAATTAGAAAACAAATCCAGAAAATCACCTTGTCTGATTTAGCAAGATTTTTTTGGCAAAATATGGTGGAAAATAAGTATTTAGTCACCTAAAAACATGCAAGATTTCTGGCTCTCACAGACCTGTAACCTCTTCTTTAAGAGTCTCCTCTTTCCTCCACTCATTATCTGTAGTAATGGCTCCTGTTTGAACTTGTTATCAGTATAAAAAGACACCTGTGCACACCCTCAAACAGTCACACTCCAAACTCCACTATGGTGAAGACCAAAGAGCTGTCGAAGGACACCAGGAACAAAATTGTAGCCCTGCACCAGGCTGGGAAGACTGAATCTGCAATAGGCAAGCAACTTGGTGTGATGAATTCAACTGTGGAATCAATAATAAGAAAATGGAAGACATATACTGTACGACCACTGATAATCTGAATAATCACAAGAACAGTCAGCCAAAATCCCAGAACAACATGGGGGGACCTAGTGAATGACCTGCATAGAGCTGGGACCACCATAAGAAAGGCTACCATCAGTAACACACTACACCGCCAGGGACTTAGATCATGCAGTGCCAGACGTGTCCCCCTGGTTAAGTCAGTACATGTCCCGGCCCATCTGAGGTTTGCTAAAGAGCATTTGGATTATCCAGAAGAGTATTGAGAGAATGTCCTACGGTCTGATGAAACCAAAGTGGAACTGTTTGATAGAAACAAAACTCATCGTGTTTTCAGGAGACAGAATGCTGAGTTGCATCCAAAGACCACCATACCTACTGCATGGGGTGGCAACATCATGCTTTGGGGCTGTTTCTCTGCAAAGGGACCAGGACGACTGATCCATGTACATGAAAGAATGGGGCTATGATATTTTGAGTGCAAACCTCCTTCCATCAGCAAGGGCATTGAAGATGAAACATGGATGAGTCTTTTAGCATGATAATGTCCCCAAGCACACCGCCAGGGCAATGAAGGAGTGGCTATGTAACAAGCATATGAAGGTCCTGGAGTGGCCTAGCCAGTCTCCACATCTCAATCTCATAAAAAAACCTTTAGAGGGAGTTGAAAGTCCAGGTTGCCCAGTGACAGGCTCAAAACATCACTGCTCTAGAGCAGGGGTCCCCAACTCCAGTCCTCAAGGCCCACCAACATGTCATGTTTTCAGGATTTCCTTAGTCTTGCCCAGGTAATAATTGCATCACCTGTGCAATGCAAAGGAAATTCTGAAAACATGACCTGTTGGTGGGCCTTGAGGACTGGAGTTGGGGACCCCTGCTCTAGAGGAGATCTGCATGGAGGAATGGGCCAGCATACCATCAACAGTGTGTGCCAACCTTGTGAAGACTTACAGAAAATGCTAGACCTCTGTCATTGCCAACAAAGGATATATAACAAGATATTGATATGAACTTTTGTTAATAACCAAATACTTATTTTCTACCATATTTTGCAAAAAAATCTTGCAAAATCAGACGCGGTGATTTTCTGGATTTGTTTTCTCATTTTTACTCTCATAGTTGTGCTCTACCTATGATGTCAATTACAGACCTCTCATCATTTTATGTGGGAGAACTTGCACAATTGGTCACTGACTAAATATTTTTTTCCCCACTGTATGCATGGCCCCCATCAGAAAAAACATTAAAAAAAACATAAACCTTTCTACTTACCTTCCATGCGCTTCCTTGCATTGTCCTGTTGTGATGCCAGCAACTGATTTATGCTTGAAAGCAGTGTATGGCAGTAACATACAGTGGGGCAAAAAAGTATTTAGTCAGTCAGCAATAGTGCAAGTTCCACCACTTAAAAAGATGAGAGGCGTCTGTAATTTACATCATAGGTAGACCTCAACTATGGGAGACAAACTGAGAAAAAAAAAATCCAGAAAATCACATTGTCTGTTTTTTTAACATTTTATTTGCATATTATGGTGGAAAATAAGTATTTGGTCAGAAACAAAATTTCATCTCAATACTTTGTAATATATCCTTTGTTGGCAATGACAGAGGTCAAACGTTTTCTGTAAGTCTTCACAAGGTTGCCACACACTGTTGTTGGTATGTTGGCCCATTCCTCCATGCAGATCTCCTCTAGAGCAGTGATGTTTTTGGCTTTTCGCTTGGCAACACGGACTTTCAACTCCCTCCAAAGGTTTTCTATAGGGTTGAGATCTGGAGACTGGCTAGGCCACTCCAGGACCTTGAAATGCTTCTTACGAAGCCACTCCTTCGTTGCCCTGGCGGTGTGCTTTGGATCATTGTCATGTTGAAAGACCCAGCCACGTTTCATCTTCAATGCCCTTGCTGATGGAAGGAGGTTTGCACTCAAAATCTCATGATACATGGCCCCATTCATTCTTTCATGTACCCGGATCAGTCGTCCTGGCCCCTTTGCAGAGAAACAGCCCCAAAGCATGATGTTTCCACCACCATGCTTTACAGTAGGTATGGTGTTTGATGGATGCAACTCAGTATTCTTTTTCCTCCAAACACGACAAGTTGTGTTTCTACCAAACAGTTCCAGTTTGGTTTCATCAGACCATAGGACATTCTCCCAAAACTCCTCTGGATCATCCAAATGCTCTCTAGCAAACTTCAGACGGGCCCGGACATGTACTGGCTTAATCAGTGGGACACGTCTGGCACTGCAGGATCTGAGTCCATGGTGGCGTAGTGTGTTACTTATGGTAGGCCTTGTTACATTGGTCCCAGCTCTCTGCAGTTCATTCACGAGGTCCCCCCGCACGGTTCTGGGATTTTTGCTCACCGTTCTTGTGATCATTCTGACCCCACGGGGTGGGATTTTGCGTGGAGCCCCAGATCGAGGGAGATTATCAGTGGTCTTGTATGTCTTCCATTTTCTAATTATTGCTCCCACTGTTGATTTCTTCACTCCAAGCTGGTTGGCTATTGCAGATTCAGTCTTCCCAGCCTGGTGCAGGGCTACAATTTTGTTTCTGGTGTCCTTTGACAGCTCTTTGGTCTTCACCATAGTGGAGTTTGGAGTCAGACTTTTTGAGGGTGTGCACAGGTGTCTTTTTATACTGATAACAAGTTTAAACAGGTGCCATTACTACAGGTAATGAGTGGAGGAAAGAGGAGACTCTTAAAGAAGACGTTACAGGTCTGTGAGAGCCAGAAATCTTGATTGTTTGTTTCTGACCATGGCCATATTTTCCACCATAATATGCAAAAAAAATGATAAAAAAACAGACAATGTGATTTTATGGATTTTTTTTTCTCAGTTTGTCTCCCATAGTTGAGGTCTACCTATGATGTAAATTACAGACGCCTCTCATCTTTTTAAGTGGTGGAACTTGCACTATTGCTGACTGACTAAATACTTTTTTGCCCCACTGTACCTACTTCTCTCCACGCCGGGACTATGGGCATGTGGAGCAGTGAATATTTATCTTCTTTAATAGTGACACAGTGTTAGCAGCAGCCGGCGGCTTCCTGCAGCTGCCGGGCAATTACTTGTGCCTGCTACTAAAGACCATGAATATTCATTGCTCTCCACTCACATAGGCATGGAGAGCAGTGAATATTCATTAATCTTTAAAAGCGGGCACACGTGGTCGCCCTTTTGCTGCAGGAGCCGGCGGCTGCGGCTAACACTGTGCCACTGTGGAGACCCAGCATTTTATCTTAATTAACCAGATGACTATTTTTATCAAACCGAGAAAACTAGACTGTTATCTGTATGTTGACTTTTGAATTTGTGTTTGGTCAAGAAAAAGACTTGCTTGTGTAAGCCTGTAATATTGACATTTAATATAACATAACATATTGTGCGCTTATCTTTGATGACTAGTGATGATTATTGATGCACTAATTATGCACTGTAGGCTAGATAGTTTGGTGACTTCGAAAACAGGAGGAAAAACTATGCAAATAGGTTAAATAATCAAGTAATGCTAGGACATTTGTTAAACGTAAAAAGAGGTGATATGCCTTTATGACAGAGACAGCCAGAGATTCTGCCAAGACATCCAAACATCCAGGGAACCCTACAGGTCTGCTGCCAATACATCATGGCTCCATCACAAGGAACATGGATCTATCATTCTACAGGAAACAACTTAGGGGACCTAGGCCCCGTTTGGAAGAATACAGATCTTCTCCACTGACCATCACTGAAGCATGTATATGCAAGGGAAAAAGGAAGGGGAAATATTCAGCTCACCAGTTTGAAGCAGAAGTCCTTGTGTGCAAGCTTTCACAGTAACAAAAGTCTTGATTGACTCAGAATGAAATTCACGCACGCAGGTGCCTGGATAAGAGGCACTGTCCACAACAGAAGAAAAAAGGAAGGAAGTAAATCCCCAGCGTGAAACTTGGATAAAAGTTCAATTTATTTAGACAAATCCATTAAAATCCTTGTTTCATAGTTGTACAGTAAATAATGGAGTACATGATACGACCAATGCGCTTCGACCTGTTAAGATCTTAACAGGTCGAAGCACGTTGGTCGCATCATGTACTCCATTATTTACTGTACCACTATGAAACGAGGATTTTAATGGATTTGTCTAAATAAATTGAACTTTTATTCAAGTTTGCGGCACTGTTTTCATCACTGAAGCATGGATACATTTGGAGAAAGCCAGGATTGGAACCTGACGGTCACCTGGCTCCATGGAGATGTTCGGAGAAGCAAGGTTGTGACCCTTGGGTCAACTGGCCTTGTACCTGAATAGACTGCCAACTTCCTAAGCTTGTCGTTACCTCCTCTCTGTGTGCGTGCCACAGGTGAAGTAGTCGACCCTGGGAGCTCTGAAGTAACAGCTGTCATTATCCTGGTGAGTCAGCGGAAGGGTGAGACTCTGTAATGTGCACCATCTTGACGTATTTTGCTGGGACTGCTCTATGTGTTATCTGCCTCTTTTGTGGTTCAATAAAGCATTGCCACACTGATTTACACTCACCCTGTGTTGTCTGAGTAGCATTATGACCACAGTTTTGTGGTGAGACGATCCCTGGTCCATGTGGTTTCATCAAGTGGACCTGGGCTAGATCATTAGAGACTAGTGCATAAATATTAATAGAAATAAAATTAAAAAAACGCATTCAGTTGACACTGTCTCTGATTCCGGCTCTCACTGCAGGACTGTGACTGATACAACCACATGAGTACATGCTTGTGCTTTGCTTTGTGTAAGAGCTGTATCCTGCCTGTGACCGGCTTGTGTGTCTCTTGTAGGAAGGGTCCTAATAATGAGAGCAGAGAACAGAGGCCATGGTTATTTTCTACATCTATTCTATGATGCAGGATCTCCTGACTTCTCCGCACGCATTGTGACACCTTGTCCATCTGATGTCCCTGGTATCTGAAGCTCCACTGTCCTATACTCTAAAACATAATGGCTCTTTGGTGGCCGGTCTTCTGGTAGTCACTTTTAGGATATATATCTGGCTTTGCTTCATTTTCTTAAAAAAAAAAGGACTCTAGTCTGATCTCTGGCCAGGAAGCCATGATGTCCTGCTTTCTACTGAGTGTGGAGCTCTGATCGGCTGCAGTGGTCAGGAGCAGGACATTACATTAATGTGTAGTCTTAGCTGTTCAGCAATTAGGCTTTACAAACCATGAGGCGCCATGAATTCAGCCTCAGATGTTTGCTTTATCTCATCTCACAATATCTTGGTAAATGAGATTGTTGATAATATTAAATCATGGTGTCTTTCCAATATTCATCTCCAGACTGTGATATTGAGCATGGAGAGACGTAACGGAACCCTGGGCAGTACAGCTACTGTATGATTCATGGGCCTATTGTAATTAATGGGACTGTACTTCTCGGTGTGCCGGGTTATATCTGCTCTGCTCTTAGGTCAGATGGGTGTCATGGGTCGATTTGAGGATTCAATCGGTTGAACATTCAATATGTTGATTTATGAAAGTGCAGCCCAGTTGGTGCAGAGAATCTGTGTAGGCAGAGGACAGGCTGGATTTAGTCGAGGTTTATGTAAGTAACGCAATCACTCACTGTAGACACAAATCCTTTTCGGAGTGTTTATACAAAGCGTTATAGCACTGGATTCTGTATTGAATTATAAAGAGATATAAATATAAAAGTTGCCATGCTCTTTTCATGTTTAATCCACTTTGGCACGCATAAGTCCTGAGTAAATCCACACTAATGAAGGTATTATAAATGTATGTAATTCTGTGGTTTAACGGGATTGAAAAATGGATATTATTATTTTTTTTCAAACAGAAAATCGAAACAAGAACTGTAAAGGAAACTTCATGTTTTTGCTAAAACATAAAGCAGAAGGTGAAGATATTGTGCAACCCTCTTCAGAAGAAAACCTCATCACCATTAATGTACGTCCAGGACACACTGCAGATTTGTCATATAATCCACATAATCCAGAGGAACTGTCTCCTGACCAAGCTCCGACTGTCACCACATGTACAGGTCTGAAAGACAGAACAAGATTTCAATGTGAGGAATGTGGAAAACAGTTTTCAAAAAACTCAGATCTTTTTACACACAGAAGAAGTCACACAGGAGAGAAGCCGTATTCATGTTCAGAATGTGGAAAATGTTTTACAGATAAGTCACATCTTATCACACATGAGAGAAGTCACATTGGAGAGAAGCCGTATTCATGTTCAAAATGTGAAACACGGTTTACACATAAATCACATCTAGTCGCACATGAGAAAAATCACACCGAGAAGCCGTATGTATGTTCAGTATGTGGAATGTGTATTACAAGATTTAATATATTTGTTCAACATCAGAGAAGTCACACTGTAGAAACGTTGCACTCATGTTCAGAGTGTGGAAAAAGTTTTAAAAAAAATTATCTTCTTGTTGCACATGAAAAAGTTCACACAGGTGAGAAGCCGTATTCATGCTCAGAATGTGGGAAAAGTTTCTCAAGTAAAGCAAATCTTGCTGTACATGAGAGAAGTCACACAGGAGAAAAGCCGTATTCCTGTTCAGAATGTGGGAAACGTTTTTCAAGTAGATCAAATCATGCCCTACATCAGAAAATTCACACAGGAGAAAAGCCGTTTGCATGTTTAGAATGTGGGAAATGCTTTAGAAATAAATCTATGCTTGCTAGACATGGAAGAGTTCACACGGGTGAGAAGCCATATTCATGTTCAGAATGTGGAAAAAGTCTCTCAAGTAAAGCAAATCTTGTTGCACATCAGAGAAGTCACACAGGAGAGAAGCCGTATTCATGTTCAGAATGTGGGAAATGTTTTGCAGATAAATCACATCTTATCACACATCAGAGAATTCACACAGGAGAGACGCCATATTCATGTTCAAAATGTGGGAAATGTTTTGCAGATATATCATATTTTATCACACATCAAAGAAGTCACACAGTAGAGAAGCCGTTTTCATGTTCAAAATGTGGGAAATGTTATAAAAAGAAATCAAATCTTGTTGCA
Organism: Ranitomeya imitator; assembly: GCF_032444005.1. Taxonomy (NCBI): domain Eukaryota; kingdom Metazoa; phylum Chordata; class Amphibia; order Anura; family Dendrobatidae; genus Ranitomeya; species Ranitomeya imitator. The sequence goes on along the minus strand of NC_091286.1, from coordinate 715,603,532 downwards.
CATGAGAGAAGTCACACAGGAGAAAAGCCGTATTCATGTTCAAAATGTGGGAAATGTTTTGCAGATAAATCATATCTCACCACACATCAGAGAATTCACACAGGAGAGAAGCCGTATTCATGTACAGACTGTGGGAAATGTTTTGCAGTTAAGTGTCACCTTAATAAACATAAGAGAGTTCACACAGGATAAAAGCCATATTCCAGTTCATAATATGTGATGTTTTATGCTGATATCAGATCTTGTTAAACTTGAGTGGCTCAATGGTTCACTCAGTGGTTAGCATTGTAGCCTTGCAGTGCTAGATTACTGGGTTTTGTAACCCACAAAGGACAATATGTGCACAAGGTTTTTGTCTTCTCCCCATCATGGCTTGGGTTTCTTCCCACATGCCAAAGACATTCTGATATTGAATTTAGATTGTGAGCCCCAATGGGGACAGTGATGATGTTTGTACAGAGCTGCAGAATGTGATGGTGCAATATAAGTAAGGTAAATAAAAATAAGTCACAAAGTAGAGAAGCCACATTCATGTTCTGAATGGGGCAGACACTTTACAATTATATCAGGTCAGACATGAGAGAATTACCATAGAAGAGAAGAGCTCTCTATATTCTCCTCCTGTAAGAAAAGGTTTCTCACTAAAGACAAATTAGACAAAATGAGGAAAGTCAGAATGGAGAGAAGTCATGTTCGTGGTGTTGCAAGTATTTTACAATGAACTATGATTCTCTTGTCAGAACCCATTCATCCAAAGATGGTGGGATATGAATAAAATTTAGTTTATGAGAAGGGACAAAAAAACGGTCATAGGAGCGCATGCGAGACGGTGAGCTGATATAAAATCTTCATTTATTAGTTTCCACAACGCGTTTCAATAGCTCCGTCTTTCTCAGGTGGCAATTATAGGTAGAGTGGGGTGGGGAAAGTATATAAAGGGAAGGCAGCCTCTGAACAATCAAAAACAATTCCACAGACCGCCCACATAGTTGAAACGGGCCAATCAAGGCTCCACTAAAGGAATATAACAGGGATGATGAAAAAACAAAAAAACTTAATTTAAAAAACAATCTAAATTTAAAAGACAAATAAGAACAGTGCACATAAAATATACACATAATTAATATATGAATAGCAGCATGCATATATTACGTAATTTTCTCAATAATGAGGGTTAACCCTTCAGGTGCCAGTGTGCCAACCTTAAAAATCCAGAAACTCCCCCTTCTTATTAGATTATTATACCGGTCAGGCCAATCGTCTGGAATCCGGTCGATAACAGGAAGTTTTAATGTATTCCAATTCTTTTGCACTAAAGAAAAGTGTTTAGAAAGAGTATGTAGCATGAACCCTTTACGGCTGTTTTGACGGTGCTTGTTGAGTCTAGCATGCATCGTCTGTATCGTCCGACCAATGTACTGCAAACCACAACCACACTCAATTAAATAAATGACTTAGCAGGATTGACAGTTAACATGGCAGTTGACTTTGAAGCTGGCACCTGTAGAACGGAACTTAAATTCCTGTCCCCCATTCAATATGGAAGTACAGGCACGTAGGGGTCTTGCATGCAAAACAACCTGGTCTAGGGCATATCCAGGTTGTGCAAGAAGATGAGGACTTAAAAGTTGTGTTGCTGGGGGCAACAAGATTCCGGAGAGTACGATTTTTTTGAAAGATCATTCTAGGTTGTGCAGGTATGTGCATTGATAATATAGGTTCCCCTTTAAGGATAAACCAATGTTTAATCAAATTACATATAGTGGCATGGGATTGATTAAAAGTAGTGATGAAACTCCAGTTCACTACATTGGAGGATTTATCTGGCATGCTGTCGTTAGATTTTATTTTCTCGATGCATTTCTTTTGTGTAAAAGATTTGGCCTTAGTAAAGGCATCACATAACGGCTTTTTAGGATAACCTTTGCTCCTGAAATGGTTTTTAAGAGTAACAGCCTCTTTAAAGAAATCAGCATCCTCTGTACAGTTCTTTCTGATCCTCCAATATTGTCCATAGGGGATATTGGAGATCCACCTAGGTGGCCACTACTAAAGTTGAGATAGCTGTTTACATCCACCTTTTTGAAGTGAGTGGAAGTTGAGGAATAGCCAGATGGATCAACACGCATAATTAAGTCAAAAAATTGGATCATAGTATTAGAGATATTGGCTGTGAATTTAAGGCCCCAGGAGTTGGAATTAAGGGAATGGGTAAAGGCACTTGCTTCCTGTTCAGACCCTGTCCAGATGATGAAAAGGTCATCAATGAACCGACGGTACATAGCAATCTTGCCAGATGCCAGTGGGGACTGCACGATGAAGACAGATTTGAAAGCCCCCATAAACAGATTAGCATAACTGGGGGCGAATCTCGTCCCCATCGCACAGCTCCTTATTTGTTGATAAAAGATCCCTTCAAATGAAAAAAACATTATTTTCAAAAACAAACATTATGGCTTTCTTCAAAAAATCCATTGGTAAGGGAGGTAGTGAATCATCAGTTAAAAGGAATTGAGAAACCGCTTCAAGACCCCAATTGTGGGGAATATTTGAGTACAGGGCTTCAACGTCCATGGTTATCAGAAGACCGTTCTCTAGGTTGGGTAGTTGTTATGGACCTGGTGGTTAGGAGCACCCGGAACGACCTAATGGTTAAACTCACACAGGACAAGCTCTGGGAAGTGGGAGCTCTGCTGACCGCAACCCCTAACCCAATCATCCTGATCAGCAGAAACAAAGCATCTCAGATATGTTTCCAAAGTCTGATTAGTTCGTTCGGTTTGGCCATTTGTCTGAGGATGGAAAGCCGAAGAAAACGACAAATCAATGCCCATCTTAGCACAAAAGGACTGCCAAAACCTCGAAACAAACTGGGAACCTCTGTCCGAGACGATGTTCTCCGGAATGCCATGCAAACGAAACATGCTGGAAGAACAATGGCACCAAATCAGAGTTGGAAGGCAATTTAGACAAGGGTACCAAATGGACCATCTTAGAGAAGCGATCACAAACCACCCAAATGACCGACATCCTTTGAGAGACAGGGAGATCTGAAATAAAATCCATGGAAATATGCGTCCAGGGCCTCTTCGGGACCGGCAAGGGCAAAAGCAACCCACTGGCACGAGAACAGCAGGGCTTAGCCCGAGCACAAGTCCCACAGGACTGCACAAAAGAACGCATATCCCGTGATAAAGAAGGCCACCAAAAGGATCTAGCCACCAAATCTCTGGTACCAAAGATTCCACGATGACCAGCCAACACCGAACAATGAACCTCAGAGATAACTCTACTAGTCCATCTATCAAGGACAAACAGTTTATCCGCTGGACAACGGTCAGGTCTATCAGCCTGAAACTTCTGCAGCACCCGCCGCAAATCAGGGGAGATGGCAGACAAAATTACCCCCTCTTTGAGAACACCCGCCGGCTCAGGAACACCCGGAGAGTCAGGCACAAAACTCCTTGACAGGGCATCAGCCTTCACATTCTTAGAGCCCAGAAGGTACAAAACCACAAAATTAAAACGGGAGAAAAACAGCGACCATCGAGCCTGTCTAGGATTCAACCGTTTGGCAGACTCGAGATAAGTCAAATTCTTGTGATCCGTCAAGACCACCACGCGATGCTTGGCTCCTTCAAGCCAATGTCGCCACTCCTCGAATGCCCACTTCATGGCCAACAACTCTCGATTGCCAACATCATAATTGCGCTCAGCAGGTGAGAATTTTCTAGAAAAGAAGGCACATGGTTTCATCACCGAGCCATCAGAACTTCTTTGCGACAAAACAGCCCCTGCTCCAATCTCAGAAGCATCAACCTCGACCTGAAACGGGAGCGAAACATCTGGCTGGCACAACACAGGGGCAGAAGAAAAACGACGCTTCAACTCTTGAAAAGCCTCTACAGCCGCAGAGGACCAATTGACCACATCAGCACCTTTCTTGGTCAAATCAGTCAACGGTTTAGCAATACTAGAAAAATTAGCGATGAAGCGACGGTAAAAATTAGCAAAGCCCAGGAACTTCTGCAGGCTCTTCACAGATGTCGGCTGAGTCCAATCATAAATAGCCTGAACTTTAACACGGTCCATCTCGATAGTAGAAGGGGAAAAAATGAAACCCAAAAATGAAACCTTCTGAACTCCAAAGAGACATTTTGACCCCTTCACTAACAAGGAATTCGCACGAAGGACCTGGAACACCATTCTGACCTGCTTCACATGAGACTCCCAATCATCCGAAAAGACCAAAATATCATCCAAATATACAATCATGAATCTATCCAGGTACTCTCGGAAGATGTCATGCATAAAGGACTGAAACACAGATGGAGCATTAGAAAGCCCGAATGGCATAACCAGGTACTCAAAATGGCCCTCGGGCGTATTAAATGCTGTTTTCCATTCATCGCCCTGTTTAATTCGCACAAGATTATACGCCCCTCGAAGATCTATCTTGGTGAACCAACTAGCCCCCTTAATCCGAGCAAACAAATCAGACAGCAGCGGCAAAGGGTACTGAAATTTGACTGTGATCTTATTAAGAAGGCAGTAATCAATACAAGGTCTTAAAGAACCATCCTTCTTGGCCACAAAAAAGAACCCTGCTCCCAACGGTGCTGACGACGGGCGAATATGACCTTTCTCCAAGGATTCCTTTATATAACTCAGCATAGCGGCGTGCTCTGGCACAGATAAATTAAACAGTCGGCCCTTAGGAAACTTACTACCAGGAATCAAATTAATAGCACAATCGCAATCCCTATGAGGAGGTAGGGCACTGGATTTGGGCTCATCAGATACATCCCGGTAATCCGACAAAAACTCAGGGACTTCAGAAGGAGTGGAAGGCGAAATTGACAGCAATGGAACATCACCATGTACCCCTTGACAACCCCAGCCGGACACAGACATAGATTTCCAATCCAATACTGGATTATGGACCTGTAGCCATGGCAACCCCAAAACGACCACATCATGCAGATTCTGCAACACCAAAAAGCGAATATCCTCCTGATGTGCAGGAGCCATGCACATGGTCAATTGAGTCCAGTACTGAGGCTTTTTCTTGGCCAAAGGCGTAGCATCAATTCCTCTCAATGGAATAGGATACTGCAAGGGCTCCAAGAAAAAACCACAGCACCTGGCAAACTCCAAGTCCATCAAATTCAGGGCAGCGCCTGAATCCACAAATGCCATAACAGAATAGGACGACAAGAGCAAATCAGAGTAACGGACAAAAGAAATTTAGACTGTACCGTACCAATGGTGGCAGATCTAGCGAACTGCTTAGTGCGCTTATGACAATCGGAGATAGCATGAGTGGAATCACCACAGTAAAAACACAGCCCATTCCGACGTCTGTGTTCTTGCCGTTCAGCTCTGGTCAAAGTCCTATCACATTGCATAGGCTCAGGCCTATGCTCAGAGAATACCGCCAGATGGTGCACAGCTTTGCGCTCACGCAAAGGAATGGCCAAGGACATAGACTCATTCAGACCAGCAGGCGTGGGAAATCCCACCATGACATCCTTAAGAGTCTCAGAAAGACCCTTTCTGAAAATTGCCGCCAGGGCACACTCATTCCACTGAGTAAGCACAGACCACTTTCTAAACTTCTGACAATACACCTCCGCTTCATCCTGACCCTGACACAAAGCCAGCAAGATTTTCTCTGCCTGATCCACTGAATTTGGTTCATAAAGCAATCCAAGCGCCAGAAAAAACGCATCTACATCACGCAATGCAGGATCTCCTGGCGCAAGGGAAAATGCCCAGTCCTGAGGGTCACCACGCAACAAAGAAATAATGATTTTTACTTGTCGAACAGGGTCACCAGAGGAGCGGGGTTTCAAAGCTAGAAACAGTTTACAATTATTTTTGATATTCAGGAACTTAGATCTATCCCCAGAAAACAAATCAGGAATTGGAATTCTAGGCTCTAACATCGGATTCTGAACCACAAAATCTTGAATGTTTTGTACCCTTGCAGTGAGATGATCCACACACGAGGACAGACCTTGGATGTCCATATCTACACCTGTGTCCTGAACCACCCAGAGGTTAAGGGGAAAAGAAAGACAAAACACACTGCAGAGAGAAAAAAAAGGTCTCAGAACTTCTCTTATCCCTCTATTGAGATGCATTAATACTTTGGGCCAGCTGTACTGTTATGGACCTGGTGGTTAGGAGCACCCGGAACGACCTGATGGTTAATCTCACACAGGACAAGCTCTGGGAAGTGGGAGCTCTGCTGACCGCAACCCCTAATCCTATCACACAACTAGAAATAGCCGTGGAGCGTACCTAACTCGGCCTAGACGCCTCTTCACAGCCTAAGAGCTAACTAGCCCTAGAGATAGAAAATAAAGCCTACCTTGCCTCAGAGAAATTCCCCAAAGGAAAAGGCAGCCCCCCACATATATTGACTGTGAGTTAAGATGAAAGTCACAAACACAGAAATGAAACAAATTTCAGCAAAGGGAGGCCAGACTTACTAAACAGACTGAGGATAGGAAAGGTATCTTTGTGGCCAGCACAAAAAACTACAAAAAGACCACGCAGAGTGTGCAAAAAGACCTCCGCACCGACTCACGGTGTGGAGGTGCCACTCTGCATCCCAGAGCTTCCAGCTAGCAAGGCAAAATCATGATGGCAAGCTGGACAAGGAAACAATGAACAAATAATTAACAAGCAGGGACTTAGCTTCTGCTGGAGTAGACAGGTCACCAGAAAGATCCAAGAGCAACTGAACCAGTACAAGAACATTGTCAGCTGGCATGGAGTAACGATCTGAGTGGAGTTAAATAGAGCAGCCAGCCAAAGAATAAACTACGTCACCTGTGGAAGGAACCTCAGAAGCAGCAGCTCCACTCACCGCCACCAGAGGGAGTCCATGGACAGAACTCGCCGAAGTACCATTCATTACCACAGGAGGGAGTTCGATCACAGAATTCACAACAGGTAGTACTAAAAGGTGATCAATCAAATGTGAGGAGTCCTTAATGTAGGAATCCAATTTAATAACATGTTCTTGAAGAAACAAATCAACGTAATGAGAGAGATTACTGGTAGGGTTGAGCGAAACGGATCGGACAAATTAAAAAATCGCCGACTTTTGGCAAAATCGGGTTTCGTGAAACCCGACCCGATCCTAGTGTGGGATCGGCCATGAGGTCGGCGATCTGCGCGCCAAAGTCGCGTTTCGTATGACACTTTCAGTGCCATTACTCATTCAATGAAGGAGCACGCAGAGTGTGGGCAACGTGATGACATAGGTCTCGGTCCCCACCATCTTAGAGAAGGGCATCACAGTGATTGGCTTGCTTTCTGCGGCATCACAGGGGCTATAAAGGGGAGTTCCCGCCGACCGCCATCTTACTGCTGCTGATCTGAGCATAGGGAGAGGTTGCTGCAGCTTCAGAAGAAGGGATATAGTCAGGGAGGGAAGATTAAGCCCCGAATCTACTTGTGCTGTAGCAATTTCCACTGTCCAACACCACCTTTTCTTTGCTGGGACAGTGGAGTTTATATTTTTGTGCATCAGCTCTGTAGCTTATTAGGCTGCCTTATAAGGCTCCCTGATAGCTGCATTGCTGTTTGTATGTCGCTGTGCAAACCAACTGCTTTTTTAAAAGCAAAAATCCTGTTGCTACTTTCTGCACTGTTATCTTATTTGTCCACACTTTTGTGTGCAGCAGTCCTTTTTATTGCTGCCATACTTGTCCAGAGATCATTGTAGGGAGATTGAAATTGTACTACAGTACTTGTATTTTTTGATATATCTTCCTGCCACGTTCTGCCACTTACATTGTGTAGTGTTATACACTGGCCTGAGTTTTGGTTCAGTCTCCCCCCCCCCCCAAAAAAAAGGGAGATTTAAATTGGCACTAAGTGGATCTACGTCAGTTCTGTTATTTTGTCGTATATCTTCCAGCCACATTCTGCCACTTACATTGTGTAGTGTTATACACTGGGCCTGAGTTTTGCTGCAGTCTCCCCCCAAAAAAGGGAGATTTAAATTGGCACTAAGTGGATTTACGTTAGTTCTGTTATTTTGTCGTATATCTTCCAGCCACGTTCTGCCACTTACATTGTGTAGTGTAATACACTGAGCCTGAGTTTTGTTGCAGTCTCCCCCCCCCAAAAAAAGGGAGATTTAAATTGGCACTAAGTGGATCTACGTCACAGTTATGTTAGTTTGTCGTACATCTTCCAGCCACGTTCTGCCACTTACATTATGTAGTGTTAGGCTGCGTGTCCACGATCAGGATGGCCGGCGGTTTTGTCGGAGCGGCAATCCCGCTCTGCGGTAAGCTCCGCCCCCTTTCTGGGGCACGATGATGCCAGATGTGTTCATAGCACACATCCGGGATCATCGCACCCCACCATAGGGCCCTGTGCTATACCTTGCGGCGACGCAGCGTCGCCGCAAGATATATGGACATGCTGCGATCTTAAAAGACGCGCCGCATGTCCAGAGTCACAGGGGGGCCGCCGCGTGCGTGTTACCACGCATAGTGGAGACGGGATTTCATTCAATCCCCTCCACTATGCTGTAACATCTGGACACTGCGTGTCTGACGCTGTGGCTCTATGCAGTGTCAAACACGCAGCGTTTACTGCATGTGGAAACATACCCTAAAACACTGGGCCTGAGTTTTGTTGCTGTCTCCCCCCAAAACAAGGGAGATATAAATTCTCCAAAAGTATATATACACCTTCTACCTTGTTTAACAGTACCATATAACGGTTGTTATTTTGGTTACATTTCTCCAAAAATGAGGAAGTCTGATGGAAGAGGCCGTGGGCGGTGTTTGTGAGCTGGTACTGATAGTGGTGGTGGAGCATCTGGTGGTAGTGGGAAAAGCAAAATAGCACCAAAGGCTCGAGGTGTTGAGCCAGCGTCATCGTCTGGCTACACAAGGCCTCGAAGGCTCCCTTATCTGGGAGTAGGAACACAGCTTTTAAAGCCGGAGCAGCAGGAACAAGTTTTGGCTTTCCTTGCTGACTCAGCCTCTAGCTCTTTCGCCTCCTCTTCAGAAGGTTCAAAATCTAAAAGCAGCGAGTCATCAGTAGCTGCTCACGGTCAGGAAAAAGTTTCTTCCTTGTGTCCTTCACCCAAACCAAAAGTGAAGGATGCGACGGGCGACACTACAGTTTACTCCATGGAGCTCTTTACACATACCGTGCCTGGGTTAGAGAGGGAAATTGTTAAAAGCCCATTACAAGATGAATCGGACATGGAGTGCACTGATGCACAGCCACAGCTAGATTATTATGCTGTTCCATTGACTCAGATCACTACATTGCCCTCGCAGTGTACTGAGCCAGAATCTGACCCTGATGAGACTATGGTGCCCCGTCCCGAACGCTATAGCACCTTACATGGTGACACAGAGGAAGGTGCACATGACATTGAAGAGGAGGTGATAGATGACCCAGTTGTTGACTCAGATTGGCAGCCATTGGGGGAAGAGGGTGCTGCTGCCAGTAGCTCAGAAGCGGAGGAGGATGATCCACAGCAGCCATCTACATCGCAAAAGCTGTCATCTGGCAGGCCCGTATCAGGCCAAAAACGTGTGTCAAAAACCAAAACAGTTGTAGGACAGCATGGCCATCCGGTGACAGTAGCAGAGCGTGCAAAGCCTGAAAAGGTATTCCATAGTAGGACGAGTGCAGTGTGGCAATTTTTTAACCAAGATCCGAATGATCAGTCCAAAGTTATCTGTAAGAAATGCTCCAAGACCTTTAGCAGAGGGAAGAATGTTCAAAATTTAAATATAACATGCATGCGTAGACGTTTAACCAGCATGCACTTGCAAGCCTGGACTAACTACCAAACGTCCCGTACCGTTGGTGCACCTGCTCAGAATGAAGGTAGTCAGCCACGCTACATTGCTTCCCTCACTGTAAGCCCACCGGTTATGACACCACCAGTAGCAAATGTGGAGGTATCATCGCAAGGCTAAAGCAGTCAGGGAATCACAAGTTTATTGGTAGGAAACACTGTAGGTAGGCCAACATCAAGAATACCATAACCAACCCTCTCTCAATCTGCCATGTCCACCACCACCCCCGCTAGTTCCATCATATGCAGCTCTCCAGTCCAGCTCACCCTACAAGAGACTCTCGATAGGGAAAGAAAGTACTCATCCTGTCATCCGCGTACACAGGGTTTGAACGGCTACATTGCTAGACTAATCTTGTTAGAGATGATGCCCTACCGGTTGGTTGAAAGTGAAGCTTTCAAAGCCCTGATGGCCTACGCAGTACCACGCTATGACCTACCCAGTTGACACTTCTTTGCGAGAAAAGCCATCCCAGCCTCCACCAACATGTCAAAGAACGCATTGTCCATGCACTGAGGCAATCAGTCAGTAGAAAGGTGCACCTCACAACAGATGCATGGACCAGTAGGCATGACCAGGGACATTACGTGTCCATCACGGCGCACTGGGTCAATGTGGATGCAGGGTCCACAGGGGACAGGCATAGTGGGACAGTTCTACCTAGCCCACGGTCTAGGAAACAGTTGGCTGTAGGCGTTTGCCACCCCTCCTCCTCCTCCTCCAGAAGCGAATGCTCGTCCACAGAGCACAGTCGCACGACCACTCCATCTGCAGCTTCCAGTGTTGCACACGAGGTGTCCCATTATCGAACAGCTAGTGGTAAGCGTCAGCAGGCTGTGCTACAAATAAAGTGTTTGGACGACAACAGACACACCACGGAAGTACTGTCCGAGTACTTGCAGCAAGAAACTCATGGCTGGGCAGTGTACATCTTGAGGCAGGCAAGGTAGTCAGTGATAACGGAAAGAATTTTATGGCTGCCATAGCCCTTTCAGAACTGAAACACATTCCTTGCCTGGCTCACACCTTGAACCTGGTAACATAGAAACATAGTTAGTAAGGCCGAAAAAAGACATTTGTCCATCCAGTTCAGCCTATATTCCATCATAATAAATCCCCAGATCTACGTCCTTCTACAGAACCTAATAATTGTATGATACAATATTGTTCTGCTCCAGGAAGACATCCAGGCCTCTCTTGAACCCCTCGACTGAGTTCGCCATCACCACCTCCTCAGGCAAGCATTTCCAGATTCTCACTGCCCTAACAGTAAAGAATCCTCTTCTATGTTGGTGGAAAAACCTTCTCTCCTCCAGACGCAAAGAATGCCCCCTTGTGCCCGTCACCTTCCTTGGTATAAACAGATCCTCAGCGAGATATTTGTATTGTCCCCTTATATACTTATACATGGTTATTAGATCACCCCTCAGTCGTCTTTTTTCTAGACTAAATAATCCTAATTTCGCTAATCTATCTGGGTATTGTAGTTCTCCCATCCCCTTTATTAATTTTGTTGCCCTCCTTTGTACTCTCTCTAGTTCCATTATATCCTTCCTGAGCACCGGTGCCCAAAACTGGACACAGTACTCCATGTGCGGTCTAACTAGGGATTTGTACAGAGGCAGTATAATGCTCTCATCATGTGTATCCAGACCTCTTTTAATGCACCCCATGATCCTGTTTGCCTTGGCAGCTGCTGCCTGGCACTGGCTGCTCCAGGTAAGTTTATCATTAACTAGGATCCCCAAGTCCTTCTCCCTTTCAGATTTACCCAGTGGTTTCCCATTCAGTGTGTAATGGTGATATTGATTCCTCCTTCCCATGTGTATAACCTTACATTTATCATTGTTAAACCTCATCTGCCACCTTTCAGCCCAAGTTTCCAACTTATCCAGATCCATCTGTAGCAGAATACTATCTTCTCTTGTATTAACTGCTTTACATAGTTTTGTATCATCTGCAAATATCGATATTTTACTGTGTAAACCTTCTACCAGATCATTAATGAATATGTTGAAGAGAACAGGTCCCAATACTGACCCCTGCGGTACCCCACTGGTCACAGCGACCCAGTTAGAGACTATACCATTTATAACCACCCTCTGCTTTCTATCACTAAGCCAGTTACTAACCCATTTACACACATTTTCCCCCAGGCCAAGCATTCTCATTTTGTGTACCAACCTCTTGTGCGGCACGGTATCAAACGCTTTGGAAAAATCGAGATATACCACGTCCAATGACTTACCGTGGTCCAGCCTATAGCTTACCTCTTCATAAAAACTGATTAGATTGGTTTGACAGGAGCGATTTCTCATAAACCCATGCTGATATGGAGTTGAACAGTTATTCTCATTGAGATAATCCAGAATAACATCCCTCAGAAACCCTTCAAATATTTTACCAACAATAGAGGTTAGACTTACTGGCCTATAATTTCCAGGTTCACTTTTAGAGCCCTTTTTGAATATTGGCACCACATTTGCTATGCGCCAGTCCTGCGGAACCGACCCTGTCGCTATAGAGTCCCTAAAAATAAGAAATAATGGTTTATCTATTACATTACTTAGTTCTCTTAGTACTCGTGGGTGTATGCCATCCGGACCCGGAGATTTTTGTATTTTAATCTTATTTAGCCGGTTTCGCACCTCTTCTTGGGTTAGATTGGTGACCCTTAATATAGGGTTTTCATTGTTTCTTGGGATTTCACCTAGCATTTCATTTTCCACCGTGAATACCGTGGAGAAGAAGGTGTTTAATATGTTAGCTTTTTCCTCGTCATCTACAACCATTCTTTCCTCACTATTTTTTAAGGGGCCTACATTTTCAGTTTTTATTCTTTTACTATTGGTGGTGCAGTGCTTCCTGAAAAATTACCAGCCCTGCTCCTGAAGGTGCGAAGACTTTGCTCACACATCCGCCGGTCGCCCGTACACTCCAGCCGTATGCTGAACCATCAGCTGAATCTTCCCCAGCACCGCCTAATAATCGACGTTGCAACAAGGTGGAACTCCACACTGCACATGCCTCAGAGGCTGTGCGAACATAGGCGTGTTGTCATGTATTTGTGGGAGCTTACACATACACGGGCAGGCAGTTGGATGGCAGACATGGAGTTGTCTGGTGTGCAGTGGTCGAAGCTCCAAGACCTCTGTCAAGTCCTTCAGTGTTTTGAGGAATGCACACGGCTGGTTAGTGCAGACGATGCCATCATAAGCATGAGCATCCCCCTAATGCGTCTGCTGATGCAAAGTTTGACGCACATCACGGAGAAGGCGTCTGCAGCCGAGGAGGAGGGAAGCCTTGATGACAGTCAGCCATTGTCTGCTCAGGGAACTCTCCTGGATGAGGTGGCGGATGAAGAGGAGGAGGAGGAGGATGATGGGGATGAATATTTATGGGAGGAGGATGCTTCTCAGGGTGCAATAGAAACTGGTGGCGTTGCAAGGTCAGGTACAGGGTTTTTGTGGGCCACAAGTGATGTTGATTTTCAAGAAAGTGCTCCTCAACCCAGCACAAGCAGTGAATTGACACCTGGAACTTTGACCCACATGGCAGAGTATGCCTTGCGTATCCTAAAAAGGGACCCCTGCATTATCAAAATGATGACCGATGACGATTACTGGTTGGCCTGCCTCCTGGATCCATGATACAAAGGAAAATTACAAAATATCATGTCACATGAGAACCTTGAGCAAATATTGGCTACCAAACAAGCAACTCTTGTAGACCGTTTGGTTCAGGCATTCCCAGCACACAGCGGCAGTGATGGTTCTCACACGAGCTGTAGGGGGCAACATGGCAGAGGTGTTAGAGGTGCACAAATCCGAAGTGGCGTTGGACAGAGGGGATTTATGACCAGGTTGTGGAGTGATTTCACAATGACCACAGACAGGACAGGTACTGCAGCATCAATTCAAAGTGACAGGAGACAGCATTTGTCCAGTATGGTTACCAACTATTTTTACGCCCTTATCGATGTTCTCCCTCACAGGTCATTCCCCTTTGATTACTGGGCATTTAAAATAGACACCTGGCCTGAATTGGCAGAATATGCATTGCAGGAGCTCGCTTGCCCAGCTGCTAGTGTGCTATCAGAAAGAGTTTTCAGTGCTGCTGGTTCAATACTGACCGAAAAAAGGACACGTCTGGCTCCCCGAAATGTTGATGATCTAACCTTCATTAAAATGAACCAATCATGGATTTCTAATTATTTTGCCCCACCTTCCCCTGCTGACACGTAGCTTGCCTGAAAAATGTCTTGCTTTTGGCCTCCTCTTACTGACTGCTCCAATTCCGCCATTTGCAGCTGCTGAATGTCCACCATAGCCCATTTTTATACTTCCCTAAATGGGCTGACTCCCCCCACAGGGCCGTGGTCAACACCTGATGCAAGCACCCGTGCGAGTGCCGTTTGCCTGGACAGGTGGGTGTGCCCACTCTTGGGCGACGGCACTGGCGCAGGGTCCCTCATAGTACAATGAAGTGTCTCTGTCGATGGTGGTGCACAACCAACGTTAGACACACCGTCGTAATATGAGGGGCCCTGTGCCAGTACCGCCGCCCACGAGTGTTCCCCCCAGCTCGAACAGTGCTCTACGACTTGCAAAACTTACCTCTCCCTGCTCCACCACTGTGTAGTCTGTGCTGTTAAATCCTTCAATGGCACTGCCAATACAAATTTGTTGCAATGATAGATGATAGTAAAAATATACAGGGGCCCTGGCCTCCATTTAGACCAGTTAATACTTTGCGCCAAATACCACTGTCTGCAACTCTGCAGAGGAGCCCACCCCTGTACATAGCTACCAGTTTATTTATGAACAATTCCTTGGCAGACATTTAGCCCACTTTAGTATTTTGGCCTACTAACTGTGCCAGCCACTTATTACAGTTGTCCTCCGCTGAACAAAGCAATGCCGCCTGTGTACTCCTGTTACCAATTGTGATCTGCATTTAGCCTACTTACTTATTGTGGCCTAGTAACTGTGTCAGACTCTCATTACAGTTGTCCTCCTCCGCTGAACAAAGCTATGCCGCCTGTGTACTCCTCTTACCAATTTTGAATTGCATTTAGCCTACTTTTTTATTTCAGGCCTACTCAGTCTGTCTGATCGACTTATTACAGTTGTCCTCCTCCGCTGAACCAAGCTATGCCGCCTGTGTACTCCTGTTACCAATTTTGAACTGCATTTAGCCTACTTACTTATTTGGCCCTATATCTGTGTCAGACTCTCATTACAGTTGTCCTCCTCTGCTGAACAAAGCTATGCCGCCTGTGTACTCCTATTTGCAGTTTTGAACAGCATTTAGCCACCTTTTTAATTTAGGGCCTCCAAACTGTGTCTGCGCTACTCATTACAGCTGTCCTCCGCTGAACAAAGCTATGCCGCCTGGTTAGTCCTGTTAGCTGTTTTGAACTGCATTTAGCCACCTTTTTAATTTAGGGCCTCCAAACTGTGTCTGCGCCATTCATTACAGCTGTCCTCCGCTGAACAAAGCTATGCCGCCTGGTTAGTCCTGTTAGCAGTTTTGAACTGCATTTAGCCTCCTTTTTTTTTATTTTAGGCCTACTCTGTCTGGCTGCGCCACTCATTACAACTGTCCTCCGCTGAACAAAGCTATGCCGCCTGGTTAGTCCTGTTAGCAGTTTTGAACTGCATTTAGCCACCTATTTAATTTAGGGCCTCCAAACTCTGTCTGCGCCACTCATTACAACTGTCCTCCGCTGAACAAAGCTATGCCACCTGGTTAGTCCTGTTAGCTGTTTTGAACTGTATTTAGCCACCTTTTTAATTTAGGGCCTCCAAACTGTGTCTGCGCCACTCATTACAGCTGTCCTCCAGTGAACAAAGATATGCTGCCTGGTTAGTCCTGTTAGCAGTTTTGAACTGCATTTAGCCTCCTTTTTTTATTTTAGGCCTACTCTGGCTGCGCCACTCATTACAACTGTCCTCCGCTGAACAAAGCTATGCCGCCTGGTTAGTCCTGTTAGCAGTCTTGAACTGCATTTAGCCACCTATTTAATTTAGGGCCTCCAAACTCTGTCTGCACCACTCATTACAACTGTCCTCCGCTGAACAAAGCTATGCCGCCTGTGTACTCCTCTTAAAAAAAGTAGGCTAAATGCAGTTCAAAATTGTTAAGAGGAGTACACAGGCGGCATAGCTTTGTTCAGCGGAGGACAGTTGTAATGAGTGGCGCAGCCAGAGTAGGCCTAAAATAAAAAAAGTAGGCTAAATGCAGTTCAAAATTGTTATTTTAGGCCTACTCTGGCTGCGCCACTCATTACAACTGTCCTCCGCTGAACAAAGCTATGCCGCCTGGTTAGTCCTGTTAGCAGTCTTGAACTGCATTTAGCCACCTATTTAATTTAGGGCCTCCAAACTCTGTCTGCACCACTCATTACAACTGTCCTCCGCTGAACAAAGCTATGCCGCCTGTGTACTCCTCTTAACAATTTTGAACTGCATTTAGCCTACTTTTTTTATTTTAGGCCTACTCTGGCTGCGCCACTCATTACAACTGTCCTCCGCTGAACAAAGCTATGCCGCCTGGTTAGTCCTGTTAGCAGTCTTGAACTGCATTTAGCCACCTATTTAATTTAGGGCCTCCAAACTCTGTCTGCACCACTCATTACAACTGTCCTCCGCTGAACAAAGCTATGCCGCCTGTGTACTCCTCTTAACAATTTTGAACTGCATTTAGCCTACTTTTTTTATTTTAGGCCTACTCTGTCTGCGCCACACATTACAACTGTCTTAAGCTGAACAAAGCTATGCCACCTGGTTAGTCTTGTTAGTAGTTTTGAACTGCATTTAGCCACCTTTTTAAGTTAGGGCCTCCAAACTGTGTCTGCGCCACTCATTACAGCTGTCCTCCGCTGAACAAAGCTAATCCGCCTGGTTAGTCCTGTTAGCAGTTTTGAACTGCATTTAGCCTCCTTTTTTTATTTTAGGCCTACTCTGTCTGGCTGCGCCACTCATTACAACTGTCCTCTGCTGAACAAAGTTATGCCGCCTGGTTAGTCCTGTTAGCAGTTTTGAACTGCATTTAGCCACCTATTTAATTTAGGGCCTCCAAACTCTGTCTGCGCCACTCATTACAACTGTCCTCCGCTGAACAAAGCTATGCCGCCTGTGTACTCCTCTTAACAATTTTGAACTGCATTTAGCCTACTTTTTTATTTTAGGCCTACTCTGTCTGCGCCACACATTACAACTGTCCTCCGCTGAACAAAGCTATGCCGCCTGGTTAGTCCTGTTAGCAGTTTTGAACTGCATTTAGCCTACTTTTTTTATTTTAGGCCTACTCTGTCTGCGCCACACATTACAACTGTCCTCCGCTGAACAAAGCTATGCCGCCTGGTTAGTCTTGTTAGTAGTTTTGAACTGCATTTAGCCACCTTTTTAAGTTAGGGCCTCCAAACTGTGTCTGCGCCACTCATTACAGCTGTCCTCCGCTGAACAAAGTTATGCCGCCTGGTTAATCCTGTTAGCAGTTTTGAACTGCATTTAGCCTCCTTTTTTTATGTTAGGCCTACTCTGTCTGTCTGCGCCACACATTACAACTGTCCTCCGCTGAACAAAGCTATGCCGCCTGGTTAGTCGTGTTAGCAGTTTTGAACTGCATTTAGCCACCTATTTAATTTAGGGCCTCCAAACTCTGTCTATGCCACTCATTACAACTGTCCTCCGCTGAAAAAAGCTATGCTGCCTGTGTACTCCTCTTAACAATTTTGAACTGCATTTAGCCTACTTTTTTATTTTAGGCCTACTCAGTCTGCGCCACTCGTTACAACTGTCCTCCGCTGAACAAATCTATGCCGCCTGGTTAGTCCTGTTAGCAGTTTTGAATTGCAGTTATCCAATTATTTAATTTAGGGCCTCCAAACTCTTTCTGCGCCACTCATTACAACTGTCCTTCCGATGAACAACGCTATGCCGCCTGGTTAGTCCTGTTAGCAGTTTTGAACTGCATTTAGCCTACTTTTTTTATTTTAGGCCTACTCTGTCTGCGCCACATATTACAACTGTCCTCCGCTGAACAAAGCTATGCCGCCTGGTTAGTCCTGTTAGCCGTTTTCAACTGCATTTAGCCACTTTTTTAAGTTAGGGCATCCAAACTGTGTCTGCGCCACTCATTACAACTGTCCTCCGCTGAACACAGCTATGCCGCCTGGTTAGTCCTGTTAGCTGTTTTGAACTGCATTTAGCCACCTTTTTAATTTAGGGCATCCAAACTGTGTCTGCGCCACTCATTACAACTGTCCTCCGCTGAACAAAGTTATGTCGCCTGGTTAATCCTCTTAACAGTTTTGAACTGCATTTAGCCTCCTTTCTTTATGTTATGCCTACTCTGTCTGCACCACACATTACAACTGTCCTCCGCTGAAGAAAGCTATGCCGCCTGGTTAGTCCTGTTAGCAGTTTTCAACTGCATTTAGCCACCTTTTTAAGTTAGGGCATCCAAACTGTGTCTGCGCCACTCATTACAACTGTCCTCCGCTGAACAAAGCTATGCCGCCTGGTTAATCCTCTTAGCAGTTTTGAACTGCATTTAGCCTCCTTTTTTTATTTTAGGCCTACTCTGTCTGCGCCACTCATTACAGCTGTCCTCCGCTGAACAAAGCTATGCCGCCTGGTTAGTCCTGTTAGCAGTTTTAAACTGCATTTAGCCACCTATTTAATTTAGGGCCTCCAAACTCTGGCTGTATCACTTATTACAACTGTCCTCTGCTGAACAAAGCTATGCTGCCTGTGTACTCCTCTTAACAATTTTGAACTGCATTTAGCCTACTTTTTTATTTTAGGCCTACTCAGTCTGTCTGAGCCACTTATTACAGTCCTCCTCCGCTGAACCAAGCAATGCCAGCTGTGTACTCCTGTTACCAATTGTTAACTGCAATTAACCAACTTTTTTTATTTTAGGCCTACTCTGTCTGCGCCACTCGTTACAACTGTCCTCCGCTGAACACAGCTATGCCGCCTGGTTAGTCCTGTTAGCTGTTTTGAACTGCATTTAGCCACCTTTTTAATTTACGGCATCCAAACTGTGTCTGCGCCACTCATTACAACTGTCCTCCGCTGAACAAAGTTATGTCGCCTGGTTAGTCCTCTTAACAGTTTTGAACTGCATTTAGCCTCCTTTCTTTATGTTAGGCCTACTCTGTCTGTCTGCGCTATACATTACAACTGTCCTCCGCTGAACAAAGCTATGCCGCCTGGTTAGTCCTGTTAGCAGCTTTGAACTGCATTTAGCCTACTTTTTTTATTTTAGGCCTACTCTGTCTGCGCCACACATTACAACTGTCCTCCGCTGAACAAAGCTATGCCGCCTGGTTAGTCCTGTTAGCAGTTTTCAACTGCATTTAGCCACCTTTTTAAGTTAGGGCATCCAAACTGTGTCTGCGCCACTCATTACAACTGTCCTCCGCTCAACAAAGCTATACCGCCTGGTTAGTCCTGTTAGCAGTTTTGAACTGCATTTAGCCACCTATTTAATTTAGGGCCTCCAAACTCTGTCTGTGTCACTCATTACAACTGTCCTCTGCTGAACAAAGCTATGCTGCCTGTGTAGTCCTGTTACCAATTTTGAACTGCATTTAGCCTACTTTTTTATTTTAGGCCTACTAAGTCTGTCTGAGCCACTTATTACAGTCCTCCTTCGCAGAACCAAGCAATGCCGGCTGTGTACTCCTGTTACCAATTGTTAACTGCAATTAGTTAACTTTTTTTTATTTTAGGCCTACTCTGTCTGCACCACTCGTTACAACTGTCTTCCGCTGAACAAAGCTATGCTGCCTGATTAGTCCTGTTAGCAGTTTTGAACTGCATTTAGCCACCTATTTTTATTTTAGGCCTCTGTCTGTCTGCGCCACTCATTACAACTGTCCTCCGCTGAACAAAGCTATGCCGCCTGGTTAGTCCTGTTAGCAGTTTTGAACTGCATTTAGCCACCTTTTTAATTTAGGGCCTCCAAACTTTGTCTGCGCTACTCATTACAGCTGTCCTCCGTTGAACAAAGCTATGCTGCCTGGTTAGTCCTGTTAGCAGTTTTGAACTGCATTTAGCCAGCTTTTTAATTTTGGGCCTCCAAACTGTGTCTGCGCCCCTTTTCCTGGTGGATCCTGAAAGGCCTAACTACAATAAAACACCTCTGCTCCTCGTTTAATGTCACCTTATCTAGATCGGAGTTTATCCAAAAACATGAACCCCCAGTTAGAGAAGCGTTTCGCATGAATCAGATTTTTGATTTTGTTAGGAGAAGTATACCAGGCAGAGATTCCTTTAGACTAACGGGATTTGAACAAAAATGCTCAAGCGATCCCCTGGGGAAGGGAGTAATCTCCTTACTGTACTCTTCCTTTGCCACAACACAAGGGGAGAAAAAACATAGATTTATGCGTCAATGGGAGGAGGATCTGGGGTTCGAAATTTCACTAGAGGAATGGCAACGCTGTTGTGACGCTTTATCAAAGGGTTCCCACCAGGTATCCATGGTCGAATCTTCCCTCAGAGTCCTCCATAGAACATATCAGGCACCCACGAAACTGCATGCCATTTACCCTCAGATATCAGACAAATGTTTTAGGGATTGTGATGCGCCTGGAGACATGAGACACATATGGTGGACATGCCCGGTGGTGGCTGGTCTGTGGCGGGAGGTGAAGCTTTTGATTGACGGAATGTATGGAAAGGAGATACCACTGGACCCACTGACATTCCTACTCGGATTAAAACCACCGGGAATCTCCAAAAGCCTATTTAGACTGGTGATTTTGTTGGGAATGGCGACTAAAATACACATAGCGTCAAAGTGGAGGACTCCGTCGCTCTCAATGTCCCAAGTCAAGGACAGAATGAACACTATCATGATGTACAAACGTATTCAGGCAACGAGAACTGACGGCTGGAGCTCTTTTTTCCGAGTCTGGTCCCCGTGGCTGGACTTGAACCCCGGGGATCAAATGACGCTTGCCCTTATACTTTCTCCGTGAGGTATAGATTGGTATTCCCTAGATGGTCCAAATGGCGGTATATGTATATATATATTTTTTTCTTCTTACTCTGTGAGTTGATGACCCAAAAACTAATCTATGTCGGTATCGGCCTGATGTGTATTATTATGAGAAAAAATACTGTAAAGTGGATTTATAATGCTCATATCCTATCCTACTTCCCCTTTTGTATCTGTCTTGTCTTGGTCTTGTCTCAAACGAATGTGCACAAAAGTCCCCTATATGTTATACCATGTTTCTGTTGATATAAGTGCAGCTTTTTTTGTACTTTCAAAACTTCCATGTTGGGAGTCCATGGTGTTATTCTTTAACCCCTTTCTGACATCAGACGTACTATCCCGTCGAGGTGGGGTGGGCCCCTATGACCAGCGACGGGATAGTACGTCATGCCCTTTAATGCGACACTGCGACTTAAGTCGCGGTGATCGCATTAAAATTCCAACGCCATCTTACCTCAGGGAAGATGGCCTCGGCATCCTGGGGTATGGCGTCCCCTCCCCCGCCTCCCGATCGCTGTGATTGGCTGTTCAATTCTGAACAGCCAATCACAGACTTTCTCATTGTTTCAGCCAATCAGCTTGGCTGAAACAGTGAGGTTCCAGGCTAGGATCGAGTACCGATGTACTCGATCCTGGGGCCGGTGCCTGGCAACCCAGGCACCAGCCAAAACCCCCCGGATTGGCACGATGGACGATCACATCGATCGCGCCAATCGCAGGGCACAGCGGCGGTGTTACCACGCTGTGCCCTGCCTGAAAGTACCTGATCCGGAGCCTTCCTCAGCTGCCCTGCGGCTCCGGATCCTGCAGCTGTGATTGGCGTGATCGATGTGATCGTCGATCACGCCAATCAGGAACAGATCCGCCGGATCGGCGCGATCGACGATCAGATCGATCGCGCCGATCGCAGGGCACAGCGGCGGTGTTACCGCACTGTGCCCTGCTTGGAAATACATGCAGGAGGGCCCTGCATCTTCCTGCCACCTCCTGCAGCTCTGCCAATCAGGGCACAGCAGCGGTGTGCCCGCGCTGTGCCCTGATGGTGACCTGCCGGTGACCTGCCTATGATCGGAGCTGTGAGCTCTGATCATAGGCTGGTGCCTAGCGACACCGGCGTCACCAGGGCCACCTCTGATTGGTGGGATCGATGTGATCATTCGATCCCACCAATGACAGGTCATAGCAGCGGTGTGACCGCTCTGTGACCTGTCTCACCTGTCCCTGACCTGTCTGACTGCTCTTCAGGAATCCTCACACTTGGTGAGGATTCCTGAAGAGCGGTCACGCTGACAGATCCCCTCCTGTGCTGAGACTTGTGGTGCCACAGTAGCCTGTGACACCACAATTCTTGCTAAAGAAAGAAGACAGAAGAAAGAAGAGAGACTACAACCGTAAGTGTTCATCCCCGATCCCGGCCCGATCTTACTTCACCCCCCCTTACCCCTCCCCCCCCCTTCCCCTTCCCCCTCCACCCCCACTTTGCGCCGCATCCGTCCGTGCCCAAATTTAGCAGCCGCCAAGCGTTGATTGGTGACGCAGTTCACCGATCAACACTCGTGCTCGCTTTTCTTTCCCACATCCCCGTCCGCGCACCCAAACGCTGCGTCCAAACCCGTGCCTTTCATTTTTCTTTTTCCACATCCCCGTCCACGCACCCCGCCGCTGCGTCTGAACCCGTGCCTTTCATTTCTTTTTTTTTTCCACATCCCCGTCCACGCACCCCGCCACTGCGTCTGAACCCGTGCCTTTCATTTCTTTTTTTTTTTCCACATCCCCATCCACGCACCCCGCCGCTGCGTCTGAACCCGTGCCTTTCATTTCTTTTTTTTTTCCACATCCCCGTCCATGCACCCCGCCGCTGCGTCTGAACCCGTGCCTTTCATTCCTTTTTTTTTTTCCACATCCCCGTCCACGCACCCCGCCGCTGCGTCTGAACCCGTGCCTTTCATTCCTTTTTTTTTTTTCCACATCCCCGTCCACGCACCCCGCCGCTGCGTCTGAACCGGTGCCTTTCATTTCTTTTTTTTTTTTTCACATCCCCGTCCACGCACCCCGCCGCTGCGTCTGAACCCGTGCCTTTCATTTCTTTTTTTTCACATCCCCGTCCACGCACCCCGCCGCTGCGTCTGAACCCGTGCCTTTCATTCCTTTTTTTTCCCCACATCCCCGTCCATGCACCCCGCCGCTGCGTCTGAACCCGTGCCTTTCATTCCTTTTTTTTCTTTCCACATCCCCATCCACGCACCCCGCCGCTGCGTCTGAACCCGTGCCTTTCATTCCTTTTTTTTTTCCACATCCCCGTCCACGCACCCCGCCGCTGCGTCTGAACCCGTGCCTTTCATTTTTTTTTTTTTTCCACATCCCCGTCCACGCACCCCACCGCTGCGTCTGAACCCGTGCCTTTCATTCCTTTTTTTTTTTCCACATCCCCGTCCACGCACCCCGCCGCTGCGTCTGAACCCGTGCCTTTCATTTTTTTATTTTTTTTCCACATCCCCGCCCACGCACCCCGCCGCTGCGTCTGAACCCGTGCCTTTCAATTCTTTTTTTTCCACATCCCCGTCCACGTACCCCGCTGCTGCGTCTGAACCCGTGCCTTTCATTTCTTTTTTTTTTTTTCACATCCCCGTCCACACACCCCGCCGCTGCGTCTGAACCCGTGCCTTTCATTCCTTTTTTTTTTCCCACATCCCCGTCCATGCACCCCGCCGCTGCGTCTGAACCCGTGCCTTTCATTCCTTTTTTTTTCCACATCCCCGTCCACGCACCCCGCCGCTGCGTCTGAACCCGTGCCTTTCATTTCTTTTCTTTTTTTCCACATCCCCGTCCACGCACCCCACCGCTGCGTCTGAACCTGTGCCTTTCATTTCTTTTTTTTTTTTCACATCCCCATCCACACACCCCGCCGCTGCGTCTGAACCCGTGCCTTTCATTTCTTTTTTTTTTTCCACATCCCCGTCCACGCACCCCACTGCTGCGTCTGAACCTGTGCCTTTCATTTCTTTTTTTTTTTTCACATCCCCATCCACACACCCCGCCGCTGCGTCTGAACCCGTGCCTTTCATTTCTTTTTTTTTTTTTTACACATCCCCGTTCACACACCCCGCCGCTGCCTCTGAACCCGTGCCTTTCATTCCTTTTTTTTTCCACATCCCCGTCCACGCACCCCGCCGCTGCGTCTGAACCCGTGCCTTTCATTTCTTTTCTTTTTTTCCACATCCCCGTCCACGCACCCCACCGCTGCGTCTGAACCTGCCTTTCATTTCTTTTTTTTTTTTCACATCCCCATCCACACACCCCGCCGCTGCGTCTGAACCCGTGCCTTTAATTTCTTTTTTTTTTTTCACATCCCCATCCACACACCCCGCCGCTGCGTCTGAACCCGTGCCTTTCATTTCTTTTTTTTTTTCCACATCCCCGTCCACGCACCCCACCGCTGCGTCTGAACCTGTGCCTTTCATTTCTTTTTTTTTTTTCACATCCCCATCCACACACCCCGCCGCTGCGTCTGAACCCGTGCCTTTCATTTCTTTTTTTTTTTTTACACATCCCCATCCACACACCCCGCCGCTGCGTCTGAACCCGTGCCTTTCATTTCTTTTTTTTTTTTCACATCCCCATCCACACACCCCGCCGCTGCGTCTGAACCCGTGCCTTTCATTTCTTTTCTTTTTTCCACATCCCCGTCCACGCACCCCACCGCTGCGTCTGAACCTGTGCCTTTCATTTCTTTTTTTTTTTTCACATCCCCATCCACACACCCCGCCGCTGCGTCTGAATCCGTGCCTTTCATTCCTTTTTTTTTTTTACACATCCCCGTTCACACACCCAGCAGCCGCTCTGAACTTTGATAAGTGACACAGTTCACTTATCAGAGCTACGGCCTGCTGTTTTAGACTTTTCCTTTTACAGGTATTTTTTTTCCCTTTAGCTTTTTCCTTTCAGAATAGTTTGCACCAAACAATATCCCCCCCCCCACACGTACACAGTTACCAATAAATATTACACCCAAGCACCATACTCACACAAAAAATGTCCCGTTCGTCTCAGCAGCGCTATTCATTGGAGGAGGCATATGCTTTCCTTGCCTCCGACACTGATAGCGAGGGAGAGGATCCCACATTCCTTTACTCTTCAGATTCTTCATCCTCTTCCTCCTCATCTTCCTCCTCGGGTCCTGCGGAACCGCCACGCAGACGCCCCAGGAGAGAAGATCAGGCAGCGCCCACTCCTGAAAATGAACCAGCGCGACCCTCTTCGGAGCCCATATGGACCTCGCCCCCCGAAAATTACGAGCCACTGATTCCTGATTTTGTGGCAGAATCAGGAATCAAGTTTGACACCACCGGCCTCACAGAAATTGACTTTTTCAAAGTCTTTTTCTCTGAGGCTTTCGTTAACCTCATGGTGGAGCAAACTAATTTGTATGCTCGGCAATTTTTGGAGCAAAACCCCCGTTCATCATTTTCTAACTGGTCTCCTGTAGACGCAGTTGAAATGACGCAGTTTTGGGGCCTGGTCCTCCATACGGGGATCGTGAAGAAGCCAGAAATTCGGCAATATTGGAGTGTAGATATTTTATATAACACTCCAGTGTTCTGAATGGTCATGGTTCGGACGCGTTTTGAGGCCATCCATAAGTTCCTGCATTACAACGATAATGCACGGTGTCCCGCACGAGATGACCCCAATTTTGACCGTCTGTTCAAAGTTCGGCCGGTCATCGAACACTTCAGCAAAAAGTTTGCTGAAGTGTACGTGCCCAAAAGGGACATCTGTGTGGATGAGTCCTTGGTTCATTTTAAGGGGCGGCTCAGATTCCGTCAATACCTGCCCAGCAAAAGGGCCAGGTATGGAATCAAACTCTACAAGCTGTGTGAGAGTACCTCAGGGTACACCTACAGCTTTAGAGTGTACGAAGGGAAGGACAGCAGGATTGAACCGCCTGAGTGTCCTTCCATCCTGGGAGTGAGTGGGAAAATTGTGTGGAATTTGGTGCACCCACTGCTGGATAAAGGTTATCACCTCTACACCGATAACTTTTATTCCAGCATCCCACTCTACAAATCCCTCTCTGCGCGAGGTACCGCAGCCTGCGGTACTGTCCGCAAAAATCAGAGAGGCCTCCCGAAGACGCTACTTGGGCAGATGCTCAGGAAAGGTGAGAGCAAAGCCCAATGTAGCGACCACCTGCTGGTGGTCAAGTACAAGGACAAGAGGGATGTCCTCTTGACCACCATACACGGTGATGGCAGTGCCCTCAGCAGTGTACGGGGTACCTCAACACAGGTCTGCAAACCGGACTGTGTCC
Source organism: Ranitomeya imitator (assembly GCF_032444005.1). Classification (NCBI taxonomy): domain Eukaryota; kingdom Metazoa; phylum Chordata; class Amphibia; order Anura; family Dendrobatidae; genus Ranitomeya; species Ranitomeya imitator. Next base: position 715,577,351 of record NC_091286.1, on the reverse strand, counting down.
TGGGGTACAACAAAAACATGGGGGGCGTTGATCTCTCCGATCAACTCCTCCAACTGTACAGTGCTTTGAGGAAGGCCAAGGTGTGGTACAAAAAGCTGTCCGTGTACATCATACAAATGGCAATGCTCAACGCTTTCCTGCTGTCACGATGTGCACGACACACTGATACGTCGTACCTTCAGTTCCAGGAGGTAGTGGTTAAGGCCCTGATATTTGGCACGAGGGAAGGAGCAGGCCCCAGTACTTCCGGAACTGAGGGTGCTCGTATCGTACCAGGTCAGCATTTTCCGGGGGTGGTCCCGCCAACTGATAGAAAAAGTAAGCCGCAAAAAAGGTGCCGAGTGTGCTACAAAAGAGGAGTACGCAAGGACACCATCTATCAATGCGACACCTGCCCCGACAAACCTGGCCTGTGTATGAAGGACTGCTTCAAATTGTACCACACCTCCATGCACTACTAATTTACTTAACAGGAACCAGTAGATTAGTTCCAAAGAGGGGGCACATCTAAGTAAGTTCCTTGGGGGTCTAGGTTCCAAAATGATGTCACTTGTGGGGGTTTTTTACTGTTTAGGCACATCAGGGGCTCTGCAAACGGAACATGACGCCCTCAGAACTAGTCCATCAAAGTCTGCATTCCAAATCGTCACTGCTTCCCTTCTGAGTCCCGAAGTGCCCAAACAGTTTTTTCCCACATATGGGGTACCAGCGTACTCAGGACAAATTGGACAACAACTTTTGGGGTCCAATTTTTCCTGTTACCCTTGGGAAAATAAAAAATTGGGGGCTGAAAGATCATTTTTGTGGGGGAAAAAATAGAATTTTTTATTTTCACACCGGGCATCATAGACTTTAGTGAAGCACTTGGAGGTTCAAAATTCTCACGACACACCTAGATAAGTTCCTTAGGGGGTCTAGTTTCCCAAATGGGGTCACTTGTAGGGGGTTTCCACTGTTTAGGCACATCAGGGGCTGTCCAAACGCGACATGGCGTCCGATCTCAATTCCAGCCAATTTTAGCTTGAAAATGTCAAACGGCGCTCCTTTCCTTCTGAGCCCTGCCATGCGCCCAAACAGTGGTTCCCCCCACATATGGGGTATCAGCGTACTCAGGACAAATTGGACAACAGCTTTTGGGGTCCAATTTCTCCTTTTACCTTTGAGAAAATAAAAAATTTGGGACTAAACCATCATGTTTGTGGAAAAAATAGGATTTTTTATTTTCACGCCCGGGCGTTATAAACTTTCGTGAAGCACTTGGGGGATAAAAGTGCTCACCACATGCCTAGATAAGTTCCTTAGGGGGTCTAGTTTCCAGAATGGGGTCACTTGTGGGGGGTTTCCACTGTTTAGGCACATCAGGGGCTCTCCAAACGCGACATGGCGTCCAATCTCAATTCCAGCCAATTTTAGCTTGAAAATGTCAAACGGCGCTCCTTTCCTTCTAAGCCCTGCCATGCGCCCAAAAAGTGGTTCCCCCTCACATGTATCAGCGTATTCAGGACAAATTGGACAACACCTCTTGAGGTCCATTTTCTCTTTTTACCCTTGGGAAATTAAAAAAATTATTGCTGAAAGAACATTTTTGTGACTAAAAAGTAAAATGTTAATTTTTTCCTTCCATGTTGCTTCTGCTGCTGTGAAACACCTGAAGGGTTAATAAACTTCTTGAATGTGGTTTTGAGTACCTTGAGGGGTGCATTTTTCAGAATGGTGTCACTTTTGGGTATTTTCTGCCATATAGACCCCTCAAAATGACTTCAAATGTGAGGTGGTCCCTAAAAAAAATGGTTTTGTAAATTTTGTTGTATAAATGAGAAATTGCTGGTCAAATTTTAACCCTTGTAACTTCCTAGAAAAAAAAAATTTTGTTTCCAAAATTGTGCTGATGTAAAGTAGACATGTGGGTAATGTTATTTATTAACTATATTGTGTCACTTAACTCTCTGGTTTAACAGAATAAAAATTCAAAGTTGGAAAATTGCGAAATTTTCAAAATTTTCGCCAAATTTCCGTTTTTTTTAACAAACGCAAGTTATATCGAAGAAATTTTACCACTATCAGGAAGTACAATATGTTACAAGAAAACAATCCCAGAATCGCCAAGATCCGTTGAAGCGTTCCAGAGTTATAACCTCATAAAGGGACAGTGGTCAGAATTGTAAAAATTGGCCCGGTCATTAACGTGCAAACCACCCTTGGGGGTAAAGGGGTTAAATAAAAATTATTGAAACAAACTGTGTCTGCGCCACTCATTACAGCTGTCCTCCGCTGAACAAAGCTATGCCACCCTCTTAGTCCTGTTAGCTGTTTTGAAGTGCATTTAGCCACCTTTTTAATTTACGGCCTCCAAACTGTGTCTGCGTCACTCATTTCAGCTGTCCTCCGCTGAACAAAGCTATGCCGCCTGTGTACTCCTCTTACAAATTTTGAACTGCAATTAGCCTACTTTTTTTAATTTAGGCCTACTCTGTCTGCGCCACTCATTACAGCTGTCCTCCGCTGAACAAAGCTATGCCGCCTGGTTAGTCCTTTTAGCAGTTCTGAACTGCATTTAGCCACCTTTTTATTTAGGTCCTCCAAACTGTGTCTGCGCCACTCATTACAGCTGTCCTCCGCTGAACAAAGCTATGCCGCCTGGTTAATCCTGTTAGCTGTTTTGAACTGCATTTAGCCACCTATTTAATTTAGGGCCTCCAAACTCTGTCTGTGTTACTCATTGCAACTGTCCTCTGCTGAACAAAGCTATGCTGCCTGTGTACTCCTCTTAACAATTTTGAACTGCATTTAGCCTACTTTTTTATTTTAGGCCTACTCAGTCTGTCTGAGCCACTTATTACCGGTGCTCAGGAAGGATATAATGGAACTAGAGAGAGTACAAAGGAGGGCAATAAAATTAATAAAGGGGATGGGAGAACTACAATACCCAGATAGATTAGCGAAATTAGGATTATTTAGTCTAGAAAAAAGACGACTGAGGGGCGATCTAATAACCATATATAAGTATATAAGGGGACAATACAAATATCTCGCTGAGGATATGTTTATACCAAGGAAGGTGACGGGCACAAGAGGGCATTCTTTGCGTCTGGAGGAGAGAAGGTTTTTCCACCAACATAGAAGAGGATTCTTTACTGTTAGGGCAGTGAGAATCTGGAATTGCTTGCCTGAGGAGGTGGTGATGACGAACTCAGTCGAGGGGTTCAAGAGAGGCCTGGATGTCTTCCTGGAGCAGAACAATATTGTATCATACAATTATTAGGTTCTGTAGAAGGACGTAGATCTGGGGATTTATTATGATGGAATATAGGCTGAACTGGATGGACAAATGTCTTTTTTCGGCCTTACTAACTATGTTACTATGTTACAGTCCTCCTCCGCTGAACCAAGCAATGCCGGCTGTGTACTCCTGTTACCAATTGTTAACTGCAATTAGTTAACTTTTTTTATTTTAGGCCTACTCTGTCTGCGCCACTCGTTACAACTGTCTTCTGCTGAACAAAGCTATGCTGCCTGGATAGTCCTGTTAGCTGTTTTGAACTGCATTTAGCCACCTTTTTAATTTTGGGCCTCCAAACTGTATCTGCGCCACTCATTACAGCTGTCCTCCGCTGAACAAAGCTATACCGCCTGATTAGTCCTGTTAGCTGTTTTGAACTGCATTTAGCCACCTTTTTAATTTTGGGCCTCCAAACTGTGTCTGCACCACTCATTACAGCTGTCCTCCGCTGAACAGAAGGCTCAACCTGCCCAGAAGAAAAACGAGGATGAAAACCAAAATTACAAAAAAAAGGCGAAACCAAAGTAGCCGAACTAGCCCGATTATTAAGGGCAAACTCGGCCAATGGCAAAAGAGCCACCCAATCATCCTGATCAGCAGACACAAAGCATCTCAAATAGGTCTCCAAGGTCTGATTAGTTTGCTCAGTCTGGCCATTTGTCTGAGGATGAAACGCAGAAGAAAAAGACAAATCAATGCCCAGCCTAGCACAAAAGGCCCGCCAAAACCTAGAAACAAACTGGGAACCTCTGTCAGACACAATATTCTCCGGAATGCCATGCAAACGCACCACATGCTGAAAAAACAACGGAACCAAATCTGAGGAGGAAGGCAACTTAGGCAAAGGTACCAGATGGACCATTTTAGAGAACCGGTCACAAACCACCCAGATAACAGACATCTTCTGGGAAACAGGGAGATCCTAAATAAAATCCATGGAAATATGCGTTTAGGGCCTCTCAGGGACCGGCAAAGGCAAAAGCAACCCACTAGCGCGGGAACAGCAAGGCTTGGCCCGGGCGCAAGTCCCACAGGACTGCACAAAAGCACGCACATCGCGCGACAAGGAAGGCCACCAAAAGGACCTAGTAACCAAATCTCTGGTACCAAAAATCCCAGGATGACCAGCCAACACTGAACAATGAACCTCAGAAATCAACTTACTTGTCCATCTATCAGGAACAAACAGCTTCCCCACTGGACAGCGGTCAGGTTTATCAGCCTGAAATTCCTGAAGCACCCGCCGCAAATCAGGGGAGATGGCAGAAAGAATCACCCCTCCTTAAGTATGCCAACTGGCTCAAGGACTCCAGGAGAATCAGGCAAAAAACTCCTAGAGAGGGCATCAGCCTTAACATTCTTAACCCCTTCATGACCAGGGGATTTTTCGTTTTTCCGTGTTCGTTTTTCGCTCCCCTCCTTCCCAGAGCCATAACTTTTTTATTTTTCCGTCAATTTGGCCATGTGAGGGCTTATTTTTTGCGGGACGAGTTGTACTTTTGAACGACATCATTGGTTTTAGCATGTCGTGTACTAGAAAACGGGAAAAAAATTCCAAGTGCGGTGAAATTGCAAAAAAAGTGCAATCCTACATTGGTTTTTTGTTTGGCTTTTTTGCTAGGTTCACTAAATGCTAAAAATGACCTGCCATTATGATTCTCCAGGTCATTACGAGTTCATAGACACCAAACATGACTAGGTTATTTTTATCTAAGTGGTGAAAAAAAATTCCAAACTTTGCTAAAAAAAAAAAAAAAATTGCGCCATTTTCCGATACTCGTAGCGTCTCCATTTTTCATCATCTGGGGTCGGTTGAGGGCTTATTTTTTGCGTGCTGAGATGACGTTTTTAATGATAGCATTTCGGTGCAGATACGTTCTTTTGATCACCCGTTATTGCATTTTAATGCAATGTCGCGGTGACCAAAAAAACGTAATTCTAGCATTTCGAGTTTTTTTCCCGCTACGCTGTTTAGCGATCAGGTTAATACTTTTTTTTAATTGATAGACCAGGCGATTCTGAGCGCGGCGATACCAAATATGCGTAGATTTGATATTTTTTTTATTGATTTATTTTGATTGGGGCGAAAGGGGGGTGATTTAAACTTTTATGTTTTTTTTATTTTTTTCACATTTTTTTAAACTTTTTTTTTTAAATTTTGCCATTCTTCAATAGCCTCCATGAGAGGCTAGAAGCAGGCACAACCCGATCGGCTCTGCTACATAGCAGCGATCTGCTGATCGCTGCTATGTAGCAGAATTGCACGTGTGCTGTGAGCGCCGACCACAGGGTGGCGCTCACAGCGACGGGCAATCAGTAACCATAGAGGTCTCAAGGACCTCTATGGTTACCATTCACAAGCATCGCCGACCCCCGATCATGTGACGGGGGTCGGCGATGACGTCATTTCCGGCCGCGGTAGTTAAATGCCGCTTTCTGCGTTTGACAGCGGCATTTAACTAGTTAATAGGTGCGGGCAGATCGCGATTCTGCCCGCGCCTATTACGGGCACATGTCAGCTGTTCAAAACAGCTGACATGTCCCGGCTTTGGTGCGGGCTCACAGCGGAGCCCTGCATCAAAGCAGGGGAGCCGGCATCGGACGGTATAGTACGTCCGATGCCGGTAAGGGGTTAAATCCCGGAAGATACGAGACCACAAAATCAAAAAGGGAGAAAAACAGGGACCATCGAGCCTGTCTAGGATTCAGCCGCTTGGCCGACTCGAGGTAAATCAGATTCTTATGATCAGTCAAGACCACAACGCGGTGCTTAGCTCCCTCAAGCCAATGTCGCCACTCCTCAAATGCCCACTTCATAGCCAACAACTCCTGATTGCCGACATCATAATTGCGTTCCGCAGGCGAAAACTTTCTGGAAAAAAACACACACGGTTTCATCAAGGAACCATCAGAATCCCTCTGAGACAAAACGGCCCCTCCCCCAATCTCAGAAGCGTCAACCTCAACCTGAAAAGGAAGAGAAACATCCGGCTGACGCAACACATGGGCAGAAGTAAATCGGCGTTTAAGCTCCCGAAAGGCCTCAACAGCCGCAGAGGACCAATTCGTCACATCAGTGCCTTTCTTCGTCAAATCAGTAAGGGGCTTAACCACACTGGAAAAGTTGGCAATGAAACGGCGATAGAAATTAGCAAAGCCCAAAAATTTTTGAAGGCTCTTCACAGATGTGGGTTGAATCCAGTCATGAATAGCTTGGACCTTAACAGGATCCATTTCCATAGACGAGGGAGAAAAAATAAAACCCAAAAAAGAGACCTTCTGAACTCCGAATAGGCACTTAGACCCCTTCACAAATAAAGCATTATCACGAAGGATCTGGAATACCATCCTGACCTGCTTCACATGAGACTCCCAATCATCGGAAAAAATCAAAATATCATCCAAATATACAACCATGAATTTATCAAGATAATTGCGGAAAATATCATGCATGAAAGATTGGAACACATATGGAGCATTAGAGAGCCCGAATGGCATCACGAGGTATTCAAAATGGCCTTCGGGCGTATTAAATGCAGTTTTCCATTCGTCACCCTGTTTAATACGAACAAGATTATATGCCCATCGAAGGTCAATCTTAGTAAACCAACTAGCCCCCTTAATCTGAGCAAACAAATCAGAAAGCAAAGGCAAGGGGTATTGGAATTTGACCGTGATCTTATTAAGAAGACGATAATCTATACAGGGTCTCAAGGAGCCATCCTTCTTAGCAACAAAAAAGAAACCCGCTCCCAATGGTGACGAAGAGGGCCGAATATGCCCCTTCTCCAAAGACTCCTTAACATAACTCCGCATGGCGGCATGCTCTGGCACAGACAGAGTGAAAAGTCGGCCCTTAGGGAACTTACAACCTGGAATCAAGTTAAAGGGAACCTGTCACCCCGTTTTTTGAGATTGAGCTATAAATACTGTTAAATAGGGCCTGCGCTGTGCGTTACTATAGTGTATGTAGTGTACCCTGATTCCCCATGTATGCTGAGAAATACATTACCAAAGTCGCCGTTTTCGCCTGTCAATCAGGCTGGTCTGGTCAGGTGGGCGTGTTCACAGCGCTCTTTTCTTCCCCAGCTTTCCGTTGGTGGCGTAGTGGTGTGCGCATGTCCAGAGTTCCGACTTCCCTGCGCCCACGTGAAGACACAGCGCGCGATCTGCGCTGTAATCCCTTGCATCGGTGGGGGCGGCCATCTTCCTGGGGCCGCGCGTGCGCAGATGGAGTGCTCTGCTGCACGGGGCATCAGGAAAATGGCCGCGGGATGCCGCGCGTGCGCATTAGAGATCGCGGCGGCCATTTTCCCAAAGCCGAGTTTGCACGTGGGCGCAGGGAAGTCGGAACTCTGGACATGCGCACACCACTACGCCACCAACGGAAAGCTGGGGAAGAAAAGAGCGCTGTGAACACGCCCACCTGACCAGACCAGCCTGATTGACAGGCGAAAACGGCGACTTTGGTAATGTATTTCTCAGCATACATGGGGAATCAGGGTACACTACATACACTATAGTAACGCACAGCGCAGGCCCTATTTAACAGTATTTATAGCTCAATCTCAAAAAACGGGGTGACAGGTTCCCTTTAATAGCAAAATCACAGTCCCTATGTGGAGGAAGGGAACTGGACTTGGGCTCATCAAATACATCCTGGAAATCCGACAAAAACTCAGGGACCTCAGAAGAGGGGGAAGAGGAAATTGACATCAAAGGAACGTCACTATGTACCCCTTGACAACCCCAACTAGTCACAGACATAGTTTTCCAATCCAGCACCGGATTATGTTCCCGTAACCATGGAAAACCCAGTACAACAACATCATGCAGGTTATGCAACACCAGAAAACGGCAATCTTCCTGATGTGCTGGAGCCGTGTACATGGTCATCTGCGTCCAGTACTGAGGTTTATCCTTGGCCAATGGTGTAGCATCAATGCCCCTCAAAGGAATAGGGCTCTGCAAAGGCTGCAAGGAAAAACCACAGCGCCTGGCAAATTCTAAGTCCATCAAGTTCAGGGCTGCGCCTGAATCCACAAATGCCGTGACAGAAAAGGATGACAATGAGCAAATCAGGGTCACAGATAAGAGAAATTTAGGCTCTACAGTACTGATGGTAACAGACCTAGCGACCCTCCTGGTACGCTTAGGGCAATCAGAAATAACGAGCAGAATCACCACAGTAAAAACACAGCCTATTCTGACGTCTGAATTCCTGCCGTTCTGTTCTAGTCAAAATCCTATCACATTGCATAGGCTCAGGACTCTGCCCAGAGGACACTGCCATATGGTGCACAGCTTTGCGCTCGCGCAGACGCCGATCAATCTGAATGGCTAGAGACATAGATTCGCTCAAACCAGCAGGCGTAGGGAAGCCCACCATAACATCTTTAAGGGCTTCAGAAAGACCTTTTCTGAAAATAGCAGCCAGAGCATCCTCATTCCATTTAGTGAGCACAGACCATTTCCTAAATTTCTGGCAGTATAATTCTGCCGCTTCCTGACCTTGACACAGGGCCAACAGGGTTTTTTCTGCATGATCCACAGAATTAGGTTCGTCATACAATAATCCGAGCGCTTGAAAAAATGCGTCTACATTCAGCAATGCCGGATCCCCTGATTCAAGGGAGAATGCCCAGTCCTAAGGGTCACCACACAGCAAGGATATGATGATTTTAACTTGCTGAATGGGATCACCAGAAGAACGGGGTTTCAAAGCAAAAAACAATTTGCAGTTATTTTTAAAGTTCAAAAACTTGGATCTGTCCCAAAAAAACAAATCAGGAGTAGGATTTTTAGGCTCCAAAGCCGGAGTCTGGACAACATAATCTTGGATACTCTGTACTCTTGCAGCAAGTTGATCCACACGAGAAAACAAACCCTGAACATCCATGCCAGAGCACAAATCCTGAACCACCCAGAGATCAAGAGGAAAAAAAAGACAAAACAGAGCACAGAAAAAAAAATGGCTCAGAATTTTTTCCTTCTTTTGAGATGCATTTAAATCATTTTTGGCCACTTGTACTGTTATGAACTGGTGGTTTAGGAGCAACATGGGACGAGCTCTGAAGGAGGTGGTACCTGTACTGACCGCAGTCCCTAAGCTCAACACAACACTAGAAGTAGCCGTGGGATGCTCCTGTCACTCCCTAGGCACCTCGTCACAGCCTGAGAACTAACTACCCCTAAAGATAAAAACAGGAAAACTATCTTGCCTCAGAGAAAATCCCCAAAGGATAGATAGCCCCCCACAAGTAATGACTGTGAGTGGAGAGGGAAAAGACATACGTAGAATGAAACCAGAATGTAGCACAGGAGGCCAGTCTAGCTAGATAGTTAGGACAGGACGGAATACTGTGCAGTCAGTATTAAAAAACTACAAAAATCCACACAGAGTTTACAAAAATCTCCACACCTAACTAAAGGTGTGGAGGGTAAATCTGCTTCCCAGAGCTTCCAGCTTAACAGAATTAATCCAAGCTGGACAAAACATAGAATGCACAGAACGAATAAGTCCACAACATGTGGACAGAAAAGAGCAAAGAAAGGACTTATCTTTGCTGAACTGGACAGGATATCAGGGAAATCCAAGAGAGATGTGAATCCAACCAGGAACCATTGACAAGTGGCACAAGCTGAAGGAAAGAGCCAGGCTAAATAGCTGAGCAGAAAAGACAATCAGTGGAAGCAGCTGCTGACTGCTAAATCCAAGGAGCAGCCATTCCACTTAAAACCACCGGAGGGAGCCCAAGAGCAGAACTCACAAAAGTGCCACTTACAACCACCGGAGGGAGCCCAAGAGCAAAATTCACAACAGATTCAGCCGTTTGGCAGACTCGAAGTAAATCAGATTCTTATGATCGGTCAGGACCACAATACGGTGCTTGGCCTGTTATGAAAGGTAATTCAGTACCACAATGGACATAGCGGTCAGAGCACATACAGTGATCTGACAATAACCCCAAATCATAGAACGAGCTCTGAGACGTGGGAACTCTGCAGACCGCAATCCCTAATCCTCTCCAAACAACACTAGAGGCAGCCGTGGATTGTGCCTAACTCTGCCTATGCAACTCGGCACAGCCTGAGAAACTAACTAGCCTGAAGATAGAAAATAAGCCTACCTTGCCTCAGAGAAATACCCCAAAGGAAAAGGCAGCCCCCCACATATAATGACTGTGAGTAAGATGAAAAGACAAACGTAGGGATGAAATAGATTCAGCAAAGTGAGGCCCGACTTTCTAAACAGAGCGAGGATAGGAAAGATAACTTTGCGGTCTACACAAAACCCTAAAGAAAACCACGCAAAGGGGGCAAAAAGACCCTCCGTACCGAACTAACGGCACGGAGGTACACCCTTTGCGTCCCAGAGCTTCCAGCAAAACAAATAGACAAGCTGGACAGAAAAAATAGCATACAAATAGCAAAGAAGCACTTAGCTATGCAGAGCAGCAGGCCACAGGAATGATCCAGGGAAAAACAAGTCCAACACTGGAATATTGACAGGAAGTCAGGATCAAAGCATTAGGTGGAGTTAAGTAGAGAAGCACCTAACGACCTCACAAGATCACCTGAGGGAGGAAACTCAGAAGCCGCAGTACCACTTTCCTCCACAAACGGAAGCTCCCTGAGAGAATCAGCCGAAGTACCACTTGTGACCACAGGAGGGAGCTCTGCCACAGAATTCACAACATTGGCCCCCTCAAGCCAATGTCGCCACTCCTCAAATGCCCACTTCATAGCCAACAACTCCCGATTGCCGACATCATAATTGTGTTCCGCAGGGGAAAACTTCCGAGAAAAGAAGGCACACGGTTTCATCAAGGAACCATCAGAATTCCTCTGAGACAAAACGGCCCCTGCCCCAATCTCAGACGTGTCAACCTCAACCTGAAATGGAAGAGAAATATCTGGCTGACGCAACACAGGGGCAGAAGTAAATCGGTGTTTAAGCTCCTGAAAGGCAGAAACAGCCGCGGAGGACCAATTCGTCACATCAGAGCCTTTCTTGGTCAAATCGGTTAGAGGTTTAACCACACTGGAGAAGTTGGCAATGAAACGACGATAAAAATTAGCAAAGCCCAAGAATTTCTGAAGGCTCTTCACAGATGTGGGCTGAATCCAATCATGAATGGCCTCAACCTTAACCGGATCCATTTCTATAGATGAGGGAGAAAAAATAAAACCCAAAAAAGAAACCTTCTGCACTCCAAAGAGGCACTTTGACCCCTTCACAAACAAAGCATTATTACGGAGGATCTGAAATACCATCCTGACCTGTTTCACATGAGACTCCCAATCATTGAAAAAAATCAAAATATCATCCAAATATACAACCATGAATTTATCAAGATAACTCCGAAAGATATCATGCATGAAGGACTGGAACACAGATGGGGCATTAGAGAGTCCGAACGGCATCACAAGGTATTCAAAATGGCCTTCGGGCATATTAACCCCTTACCGGCATCGGACGTACTATACCGTCCGATGCCGGCTCCCCTGCTTTGATGCAGGGCTCCGCGGTGAGCCCGCATCAAAGCCGGGACATGTCAGCTGTTTTGAACAGCTGACATGTGCCCGCAATAGGTGCGGGCAGAATCGCGATCTGCCCGCACCTATTAACTAGTTAAATGCCGCTGTCAAACGCAGACAGCGGCATTTAACTACCGCTTCCGGCCGGTAGCAGAGCCGATCATGCTGTGCCAGCTTCTAGCCTCCCATGGAGGCTATTGAAGCATGGCAAAAGTTAAGAAAAAAAAGTTTAAAAAAATGTGAAAAAAATAAAAAAAACATAAAAGTTTAAATCACCCCCCTTTCGCCCCAATCAAAATAAATCAATAAAAAAATATCAAATCTACGCATATTTGGTATCGCCGCGCTCAGAATCGCCCGATCTAACAATTAAAAAAAAGTATTAACCTGATCGCTAAACAGCGTAGCGGGAAAAAAATTCGAAATGCCAGAATTACGTTTTTTTGGTCGCCGCGACATTGCATTAAAATGCAATAACGGGCGATCAAAAGAACGTATCTGCACCAAAATGCTATCATTAAAAACGTCATCTCGGCACGCAAAAAATAAGCCCTCAACCGACCCCAGATCATGAAAAATGGAGACGCTACGAGTATCGTAAAATGGCACAATTTTTTTTTTTTTTTTTTTTAGCATAGTTTGGAATTTTTTTTCACCACTTAGATAAAAAATAACCTAGTCATGTTAGGTGTCTATGAACTCGTACTGACCTGGAGAATCATAATGGCAGGTCATTTTTAGCATTTAGTGAACCTAGCAAAAAAGCCAAACAAAAAACCAATGTGGTATTGCACTTTTTTTGCAATTTCACCGCACTTGGAATTTTTTCCCCGTTTTCTAGTACAAGACATGCTAAAACCAATGATGTCGTTCAAAAGTACAACTCGTCCCGCAAAAAATAAGCCCTCACATGGCCAAATTGACGGAAAAATAAAAAAGTTATGGCTCTGGGAAGGAGGGGAGCGAAAAACGAACACGGAAAAACGAAAAATCCCCCGGTCATGAAGGGGTTAAATGCAGTTTTCCATTCGCTACCCTGCTTGATACGAATAAGATTATATGACTCTCGAAGGTCAATCTTAGTAAACCAGCTAGACCCCTTAATCCTAGCAAACAAATCAGTAAGCAAAGGCAAGGGGTATTGAAATTTAACTGTGATCTTATTCAAGAGGCGATAATCAATACAGGGTCTCAAGGAGCCATCCTTCTTGGCAACAAAAAAGAACCCCGCTCCCAATGGTGAAGAAGATGGCCGAATATGCCCCTTCTCCAAAGACTCCTCAATATAGCTCCACATGGCGGTATGTTCAGGCACAGACAGGTTGAAAAGTCGGCCCTTAGGGAACTTACAACCTGGAATCAAATCAATAGCACAATCAGAGTCCCTATGCGGTGGAAGGGAACTGGATTTGGGCTCATCGAATACATCCTGGAAGTCAGACAAAAACTCAGGAACTTCAGAAGAGGGGGAAGAGGAGATTGACATCAAAGGAACCTGATCATGAACCCCCCCTGACAACCCCAACCAGTCACAGACATGGATTTCCAATCTAACACCGGATTATGTAGCTGCAATCATGGAAATGCAAATTATGCAACACCAGAAAACGACAATCTTCCTGATGGGCTGGCGCCATGCGCATGGTCAGCTGTGTCCAAAACTGAGGTTTATTTTTAGCCAACGGTGTAGCATCAATGCCCCTCAAAGGAATAGGGTTCTGCAAAGGCTGCAAGGGAAAACCACAACGTCTGGCAAATTCTAAGTCCATTAAGTTCAGAGCGGCGCCTGAATCCACAAATGCCATGACACAAAATGATGATAATGAGCAGATCAAGGTCACAGATAACAGAAATTTTAGGTTGTATAGTACTGATGGCAACAGAACTAGCGATTCTCTTAGTACGCTTAGGGCAATCAGAAATAACATGAGCAGAATCGCCGCAGTAAAAACACAACCTATTCTGACGCCTGACTGTTTGACGTTCAGCTCTAGACAAAATCCTATCACACTGCATAGGCTCAGGGCTCCGCTCAGAGGACAACGCCACAGTGTGCACAATTCTGCGCTCACGCAAGCGCCGATCAATCTGAATGGCCAGAGACATAGAATCACTGAGACCAGCAGGCGTGGGGAACTGTTGTGAATTCTGTGGCCAAGCTCCCTCCTGTGGTCGAGAGTGGTACTTCGGCTGGTTCTGTCTATGAGCTTCCTTTGGTGGATGAGAGTGGTACTGCGGCTTCTGAGTTTCCTTCCTCAGGTGATGAGGTTAAGTCGTTAGGTGCTGCTCTATTTAACTCCACCTGGTGCTTTGATCCTGGCCTCCAGTCAATGTTCTAGTATTGGTCTTGCTTCCTCCTGGATCGTTCCTGTGGCCTGTCTATCCTGCATAAGCTAAGTTCGGCTTGTGTTATTTTTGTTTGCTATATTTTCTGTCCAGCTTGCTATATTGGTTTTTCTTGCTTGCTGGAAGCTCTGAGACGCAGAGGGAGCACCTCCGTACCGTTAGTCGGTGCGGAGGGTCTTTTTGCCCCTCTGCGTGGTTGTTTGTAGGTTTTTGTGTTGACCGCAAAGCTTTCTTTCCTATCCTCGGTCTATTCAGTAAGTCGGGCCTCACTTTGCTAAATCTATTTCATATCTGTGTTTGTATTTTCATCTTTACTCACAGTCATTTTATGTGGGGGGCTGCCTTTTCCTTTGGGGAATTTCTCTGAGGCAAGGTAGGCTTATTTTTCTATCTTCAGGGCTAGTTAGTTTCTCAGGCTGTGCCGAGTTGCATAGGGAGCGTTAGGCGCAATCCACGGCTACCTCTAGTGTGGTGTGATAGGATTAGGGATTGCGGTCAGCAGAGTTCCCACGTCTCAGAGCTCGTCCTATGTTTTTGGTAATTGTCAGGTCACTTTGTGTGCTCTGAACTTCAAGGTCCATTGTGGTTCTGAATTACCTGTTCATAACAGTACTGGAGGCCCAAAGTACTAATGCTTCTCAATAGAGGGAAAAGAGAAGTTCTGAGACCATTTTTTTTTCTTTGCACTGTGTTCTGTCTTTCTTTTCCCCTTTACATCAGGGTGGTTCAGAACACAGGTGTGGACATGGACATTCAGGGTCTGTCCTCTTTGATGGATAATCTCGCTATAAATGTACAGAACATTCAAGATTTAGTGGTTCAGAATCCTATGTTAGAACCTAAAATTCCTATTCCTGAGTTGTTTTCTGGAGATAGAGCTAAGTTTTTGAATTTTAAAAATAATTGTAAACTATTTCTGGCTTTGAAACCCCGCTCCTCTGGTGACCCAGTTCAACAAGTTAGGATCATTATTTCTTTATTACGTGGCGACCCTCAAGACTGGGCATTTTCCCTTGCGCCAGGAGATCCTGCATTATGTAATATTGATGCGTTTTTTCTGGCGCTCGGATTGCTGTACGACGAACCTAATTCAGTGGATCAGGCAGAGAAAAATTTGCTGGCTCTGTGTCAGGGTCAGGATAAGGTAGAGATATATTGTCAGAAGTTTAGGAAGTGGTCTGTACTCACTCAGTGGAATGAATGTGCCCTGGCAGCAATTTTCAGAAAGGGTCTCTCTGAAGCCCTTAAGGATGTCATGGTGGGATTTCCCATGCCTGCTGGTCTGAATGAGTCTATGTCTTTGGCCATTCAGATCGGTCGACGCTTGCGTGAGCGTAAATCTGTGCACCATTTGGCGGTATTATCTGAGCATAAACCTGAGCCTATGCAGTGCGATAGGACTTTGACCAGAGCTAAAAGGCAAGAACACAGACGTCAGAATGGGCTGTGTTTCTACTGTGGTGATTCCACTCATGCTATCTCCGATTGTCCTAAGCGCACTAAGCGGTTCGCTAGGTCCGCCACCATTGGTACGGTACAGTCGAAATTTCTTTTGTCCGTTACTTTGATCTGCTCTTTGTCTTCCTATTCTGTCATGGCATTTGTAACATAGTAACATAGTAACATAGTAAGGCCGAAAAAAGACATTTGTCCATCCAGTTCAGCCTATATTCCATCATAATAAATCCCCAGATCTACGTCCTTCTACAGAACCTAATAATTGTATGATACAATATTGTTCTGCTCCAGGAAGACATCCAGGCCTCTCTTGAACCCCTCGACTGAGTTCGCCATCACCACCTCCTCAGGCAAGCAATTCCAGATTCTCACTGCCCTAACAGTAAAGAATCCTCTTCTATGTTAGTGGAAAAACCTTCTCTCCTCCAGACGCAAAGAATGCCCCCTTGTGCCCGTCACCTTCCTTGGTATAAACAGATCCTCAGCGAGATATTTGTATTGTCCCCTTATATACTTATACATGGTTATTAGATCGCCCCTCAGTCGTCTTTTTTCTAGACTAAATAATCCTAATTTCGCTAATCTATCTGGGTATTGTAGTTCTCCCATCCCCTTTATTAATTTTGTTGCCCTCCTTTGTACTCTCTCTAGTTCCATTATATCCTTCCTGAGCACCGGTGCCCAAAACTGGACACAGTACTCCATGTGCGGTCTAACTAGGGATTTGTACAGAGGCAGTATAATGCTCTCATCATGTGTATCCAGACCTCTTTTAATGCACCCCATGATCCTGTTTGCCTTGGCAGCTGCTGCCTGGCACTGGCTGCTCCAGGTAAGTTTATCATTAACTAGGATCCCCAAGTCCTTCTCCCTGTCAGATTTACCCAGTGGTTTCCCGTTCAGTGTGTAATGGTGATATTGATTCCCTCTTCCCATGTGTATAACCTTACATTTATCATTGTTAAACCTCATCTGCCACCTTTCAGCCCAAGTTTCCAACTTATCCAGATCCATCTGTAGCAGAATACTATCTTCTCTTGTATTAACTGCTTTACATAGTTTTGTATCATCTGCAAATATCGATATTTTACTGTGTAAACCTTCTACCAGATCATTAATGAATATGTTGAAGAGAACAGGTCCCAATACTGACCCCTGCGGTACCCCACTGGTCACAGCGACCCAGTTAGAGACTATACCATTTATAACCACCCTCTGCTTTCTATCACTAAGCCAGTTACTAACCCATTTACACACATTTTCCCCCAGACCAAGCATTCTCATTTTGTGTACCATCCTCTTGTGCGGCACGGTATCAAACGCTTTGGAAAAATCGAGATACACCACGTCCAATGACTCACCGTGGTCCAGCCTATAGCTTACCTCTTCATAAAAACTGATTAGATTGGTTTGACAGGAGCGATTTCTCATAAACCCATGCTGATATGGAGTTAAACAGTTATTCTCATTGAGATAATCCAGAATAACATCCCTCAGAAACCCTTCAAATATTTTACCAACAATAGAGGTTAGACTTACTGGCCTATAATTTCCAGGGTCACTTTTAGAGCCCTTTTTGAATATTGGCACCACATTTGCTATGCGCCAGTCCTGCGGAACAGACCCTGTCGCTATAGAGTCCCTAAAAATAAGAAATAATGGTTTATCTATTACATTACTTAGTTCTCTTAGTACTCGTGGGTGTATGCCATCCGGACCCGGAGATTTATCTATTTTAATCTTATTTAGCCGGTTTCGCACCTCTTCTTGGGTTAGATTGGTGACCCTTAATATAGGGTTTTCATTGTTTCTTGGGATTTCACCTAGCATTTCATTTTCCACCGTGAATACCGTGGAGAAGAAGGTGTTTAATATGTTAGCTTTTTCCTCGTCATCTACAACCATTCTTTCCTCACTATTTTTTAAGGGGCCTACATTTTCAGTTTTTATTCTTTTACTATTGATATAGTTGAAGAACAGTTTGGGATTAGTTTTACTCTCCTTAGCAATGTGCTTCTCTGTTTCCTTTTTGGCAGCTTTAATTAGTTTTTTAGATAAAGTATTTTTCTCCCTATAGTTTTTTAGAGCTTCAATGGTGCCATCCTGCTTTAGTAGTGCAAATGCTTTCTTTTTACTGTTAATTGCCTGTCTTACTTCTTTGTTTAGCCACATTGGGTTTTTCCTATTTCTAGTCCTTTTATTCCCACAAGGTATAAACCGCTTACACTGCCTATTTAGGATGTTCTTAAACATTTCCCATTTATTATCTGTATTCTTATCTCTAAGCTGGTCAAACTTTGCCTTCCTAAAGTTCAGTGTTTTTGTGACTCCCTGACAAGTCCCCCTAGTGAAAGACAGGTGAAACTGTACAATATTGTGGTCGCTATTTCCTAGATGCCCGACCACCTGCAGATTTGTTATTCTGTCAGGTCTATTAGATAGTATTAGGTCTAAAAGTGCTGCTCCTCTGGTTGGATTCTGCACCAATTGTGAAAGATAATTTTTCTTGGTTATTAGCAGAAACCTGTTGCCTTTATGGGTTTCACAGGTTTCTGTTTCCCAGTTAATATCCGGGTAGTTAAAGTCCCCCATAACCAGGACCTCATTATGGGTTGCAGCTTCATCTATCTGCTTTAGAAGTAGACTTTCCATGGTTTCTGTTATATTTGGGGGTTTGTAACAGACCCCAATGAGAATTTTGTTATCATTTTTCCCTCCATGAATTTCGACCCATATGGACTCGACATCCTCATTTCCTTCGCTAATATCCTCCCTTAAAGTGGACTTTAGACAAGACTTTACATAGAGACAAACCCCTCCTCCTCTCCGATTTTTACGATCCTTTCTAAACAGACTGTAACCCTGTAAGTTAACTGCCCAGTCATAGCTTTCATCTAACCATGTCTCGGTTATTCCCACTATGTCAAAGTTACCTGTAGATATTTCTGCTTCTAGTTCTTCCATCTTGTTTGTCAGGCTTCTGGCGTTTGCGAGCATGCAGTTTAGAGGATTTTGTTTTGTTCCAATCTCCTCGCTGTGGATTGCTTTAGAAATGTTCTTACCTCCCATCTGAGTATGTTTTCCTGGGTCTTCTTTGTTCAAGTCTAATGTTTTTCTTCCCGTCCCCTCTTCTTCTAGTTTAACGCCCTCCTGATGAGTGTAGCGAGTCTTCTGGCGAATGTGTGTTTCCCAGGTTTGTTGAGGTGTAGTCCATCTCTGGCGAGGAGTCCATCGTACCAGTGGATTCAGGCGCTGCCCTGAATTTGATGGACTTGGAGTTGGCCTCACTTTGCTAAATCTATTTCATCTCTGTGTTTGTATTTTCATCTTACTCACAGTCATTATATGTGGGGGGCTGCCTTTTCCTTTGGGGAATTTCTCTGAGGCAAGGTAGGCTTATTTTTCTATCTTCAGGGCTAGTTAGTTTCTCAGGCTGTGCCGAGTTGCATAGGGAGCGTTAGGCGCAATCCACGGCTACCTCTAGTGTGGTGTGATAGGATTAGGGATTGCGGTCAGCAGAGTTCCCACGTCTCAGAGCTCGTCCTATGTTTTTGGTAATTGTCAGGTTACTTTGTGTGCTCTGAACTTCAAGGTCCATTGTGGTTCTGAATTACCTGTTCATAACAGGAAACCCCACCATAACATCTTTAACGGATTCAGAAAGACCCTTTCTGAAAATTGCCACCAAGGCATCCTCATTCCATTTAGTCAGTACAGA
Organism: Ranitomeya imitator; assembly: GCF_032444005.1. Classification (NCBI taxonomy): domain Eukaryota; kingdom Metazoa; phylum Chordata; class Amphibia; order Anura; family Dendrobatidae; genus Ranitomeya; species Ranitomeya imitator. The sequence continues at coordinate 715,558,008 of NC_091286.1, read as the reverse complement.
CCATTTTCTAAATTTATGGCAATACAATTCTGCCGCTTCTTGACCTTGACACAGGGCTAACAAGATTTTCTCAGCCTGATCCACAGAATTAGGCTCATCATACAACAACCCCAATGCCTGAAAGAACGAATCAACATTAAGCAAAGCAGGATTGCCAGATTCCAGGGAAAATGCCCAATCCTGTGGGTCACCACGCAGCATAGATATGATGATTTTAACCTGCTGAATAGGATGACCAGAAGACCGGGGTCTTAATGCAAAAAAACAGTTTACAGTTATTTTTGAAACTCAAAAATTTGGATTTGTCACCAAAGAATAAATCAGGAGTGGGAATCTTAGGTTCTAAGGCAGGAGTCTGAACAATGAAATCTGAAATACCCTGTACCCTATAAAGCAAGCTGATCCACCCGAGAAACTAACTCCTGAACATTCATGTTAATACTAGACTCCGTAGCCACCCAGAGGTAAAGAGGGAGGAACAGACCAAACAGGCTAAGGAAAAAAAAATGGCTCAGCACTTTCCACCCTTCTTCTGAGATGCAATTAACTCATTGTTGGCCAGTTGTACTGTTATGATCTGATGGCTTTGGAGCAGCATGAGACGTACTCTGGAGAAGGTGGTCGCTGTACTGACCGCAAACCCTGAACCTAGCAGCGCAACTAGAAGTAGCCGTGGGGGGTACCTAACACTCCCTAGACCCCTCGGCACAGCCTAAGATCTAACTACCCTTAAAGACAGAAACAGGAAACCTATCTTGCCTCAGAGAAAATCCACAAAGGATAGATAGCCCCCCACAAATATTGACTGTGAGAGGAGAGGGAAATAACATATGCAGATATGAAATCAGATTTTAGCATAGGAGGCCATACTAGCTAAAAAGAAAGAATAGAACAGAGTACTATGTGGTCAGTATAAAAACACTAGAAAATATCCACCGCAGAAAATACGGATCACCACATCTGACTAAAGACATGGGGGGGTATATCTGCATCTCCAGAGACTCAGCTTGGCTGCAAAAAATCCTTCACAGACAAAGCTGGACAACACAAAAACATGAAAATGCACAGAACTATAAGGTCCACTACAGGTGGACAGCAAAAACAAAGCCAGGACTTATCTTTGTAGAAAAACACAGCAAACTGGAGAGACCAGCAGGGAAGTGAATCCTTCAAGAACAATGGACAACTGGCACTGACTAAAGGATCCAGCAAAGCTATATACCCCAGTCAGTTTTGCAATTAGTAGATACACCTGTCCACTCCTGCAGTCCAGGCACAACTGCATTACCCTCTACAACCACCGGAGGGAGCCCAAAAGCTGAATTCACAACATGCACTCTACACAGCCAGAATCTGACTGTGCTGAAAGTCAGGTTCCCCTTCCCGCATACTATACCACCTTACACGGGGACAAAAAGGAAGGTGCAGATGAAAGTGCAGGTTCCTTCATCAGGTGCGGGGGGGGGGAACATACTCATTGGCACTGGCACAGTGCCCCTCATAGTACGCAAAAGTGTCTCTGGCAGTGGGAGGCGCTGCCCGCCGTCAAACACACCGCCGTACTATGAGGGGCCCTGTGCCAGTGCCAACTAGTGGGCCCCCCCTGCTTGCTCAGGATCACTTGCAAAGTTGAAATACCTCTACCTGCTCCACCGCTGTGACGTATTCCGCGTTTCCTGGGCCCACGAAAATCTTGAGCCAGCCCTACCCCCCCTCCCCACAACTTTAGCCAAATGAGCCCCTGTTTTCAATGCCTAACTATTATTATAAAGTAAATTAAGATTGACAAGCTTAAGAAATAAGAATTGATGTGTTTGGCATTAAAATGGGCACTGTAGGTGTTTTCCTGTCCTCCACTCACTGCCGACTTTGATTCCCCATTGACTTGCATTGGGTTTCGTGTTTCGGTCGGCACCCCGACTTTCCACAAAAATCAGCCGATTTCGCCCGACCCGACTTTTGAGAAAGTCGGGTTTCGCGAAACCCAACTCGATCCTAAAAAAGTAAAGGTCGCTCAACTCTAATTACTGGTGATGGAGTCTATGCCCAATATGATGGGACAGGCGGGAGGATTAACAGGGTCTTTATGTATTTTGGGTAAAAGAAAGAGGACCTATATCTGGGAATGTTAAGAAATTTAAATTCCTTTTTATTTAGAATACCGAGGGACCAGGCTCCCCTAATAAAAGTGGTATAATTGGAAAAGGTAACGGTAGACTGGTCTTGTTCCAGTTTGACATAATATTCAGGATCATCCAAGATTCTAAAACCTTTTTTCACATACCAGTCCCTATCCATGATGACCACCCCACCTCCCTTATCAGCACTTTTTGTAATTATGTCATTATTAGCTCTTAATGATTTCACTGCTGCTTTCTCAGCAAAACTTAAATTTCTAGAATTTATTATAAACCGTAGGGAGGGAATGTAGCTCTTTGAATATGAGCTGCTGGGAGGTTTCTGAGTAAGCACCTTTATGATGGACAGGATAGAATTTACTGGGTTTTGTTTTAGTATTCACATATAAGATTCAGCCGTGGAAAGTTCAATGGTGCAGGGGGGGGCTATGTTTTGCTTCGATAAGAAAGTGGCGCTGAATGATCAGTTTCCAAAAAAACTCGTTTAAATCGAGATACAGATTAAAAGCATGTAATGGTGCGTCAGGGCAGAAAGATATATATAATAAACTTTGGCACTCAACTTTTGTATGCTGAAAAATTTGTTATTTTGGCAGCCAGTTGTACAGACGTTTCGGTAAAAAAAAATGACCTTCTTCAGTATGCTTTGTACTAATGAACGAACGTATGTCTGGCTCGAAACCGAAGAAGGGTCCTACTTTTAGATCCCCAAATAATCTTAATTGATGATAAGACCCGTATAGTGGACCCGTTCCCTGTCCAGGGTGGGCTGCAATAATGTCCGAAGCAGCGGACACCGCATTCGATTCGGACATTATCGCAGCCCACCCTGGACAGGGAATGGGTCCAATATACGGGTCTTATCATCAATTAAGATCATTAGTACAAAGCATACTGAAGGTCATTTTTTTTTACCGAAACGTCTGTACAAGTGGCTGCCAAAATAAAAAATTTTCAGCATACAAAAGTTGAGTGCCAAAGTTTATTATATATATTCTCTGGTGTGGGAACCTTCTTTGTGCACCAATTCAGCTGTGCCACGCTATACTTTATTATAAGGGCAGAAAGATAGACCCTGCTCAAGCACGGATTTTTCTGCATCCAACAGTGTGTAATCAGAAATATTGAAGATACCTGAATGGAAACCTTTTCATTCATTCTCTGAACTGAAACACCCTGCATGTCTATTGCTGCAGTCCATGACAGCAAGCAGCCTGAATTGTTGTGAATTCTGTTGTCAAGCTCCCTCCTGTGGTCATGAATGGTACTTCGGCTGGTTCTGTCCATGGACTTCCTCTGGTGGTTGTGAGTGGGGCTGCGGCTTCTGAGTGTCCTTCCACAGGTGACGAGGTTAATTCGTTAGCTGGCTGCTCTATTTAACTCCACTTAGATCATTGCTCCATGCTACCTGTCAATGTTCCAGTATTGGTCTAGTTCACTCCTGGATCGTTCCTGTGACCTGTCTTCCCAGCAGAAGCTAAGTTCCTGCTTGTTTTTCTCTTGTTTGCTATTTTTCTGTCCAGCTTGCTATTTTGATTTTTGTCTTGCTTGCTGGAAGCTCTGGGATGCAGAGGGGCGCCTCCGCACCGTGAGTCGGTGCGGAGGGTCTTTTTGCGCCCTCTGCATGGTCTTTTTGTAGTTTTTGTGCTGACCGCAAAGTTACCTTTCCTATCCTCTGTCTGTTCAGTAAGTCGGGCCTCTCTTTGCTAAATCTATTTCATCTCTGTGTTTGTAATTTTCATCTTAACTCACAGTCATATGTGGGGGGCTGCCTTTTCCTTTGGGGAATTTCTCTGAGGCAAGGTAGGCTTTATTTTTCTATCTTTAGGGCTAGCTAGTTCCTTAGGCTGTGACGAGTTGCATAGGGAGCGTTAGGAGCAATCCACGGCTATTTCTAGTGTGTGTGATAGGATTAGGGATTGCGGTCAGCAGAGTTCCCACGTCCCAGAGCTTGTCCTGTATTATTAGTAACTATCAGGTCTTTCCGTGTGCTCTTAACCACCAGGTCCATTATTGTCCTAACCACCAGGTCATAACAGTACAGGTGGCCCAAAGTATTAATGCATCTCAATAGAGGGATAAGAGAAGTTCTGAGACCATTTTTTTTTTCTTTGCAGTGTGTTTTGTCTCTCTTTTCCCCTTTACCTCTGTGTGGTTCAGGATACAGGTGTAGATATGGACATTCAAGGTCTGTCCTCTTGTATGGATAATCTCACTGCAAGGGTACAAAACATTCAAGATTTTGTGGTTCAGAATCCGATGTCAGAGCCTAGGATTCCAATTCCTGATTTGTTTTTTTGGGGATAGATCTAAGTTTCTGAATTTGAAAAATAATTGTAAATTGTTTCTTGCTTTGAAACCTCGCTCCTCAGGTGACCCTGTTCAACAAGTGAAAATCATTATTTCTTTGTTACGTGGCGACCCTCAAGACTGGGCATTTTCCCTTGTGCCAGGAGATCCTGCATTGCGTGATGTTGATGCGTTTTTTCTGGCGCTCGGATTGCTTTATGATGAACCAAATTCAGTGGATCAGGCAGAGAAAATCTTGCTGGCTCTGTGTCAGGGTCAGGATAAGGTAGAGATATATTGTCAGAAGTTTAGGAAATGGTCTGTACTCACTCAGTGGAATGAATGTGCCCTGGCAGCAATTTTCAGAAAGGGTCTCTCTGAAGCCCTTAAGGATGTCATGGTGGGATTTCCCATGCCTGCTGGTCTGAATGAGTCTATGTCTTTGGCCATTCAGATCGATCGACGCTTGCGTGAGCGTAAAGCTGTGCACCATTTGGCGGTATTATCTGAGCATAGACCTGAGCCTATGCAGTGTGATAGGACTTTGACCAGAGCTGAACGGCAAGAACACAGACGTCGGAATGGGCTGTGTTTTTACTGTGGTGATTCCACTCATGCTATCTCCGATTGTCCTAAGCGCACTAAGCGTTTCGCTAGGTCTGCCACCATTGGTACGGTACAGTCGAAATTTCTTTTGTCCGTTACTCTGATTTGCTCTTTGTCATCCTATTCTGTTATGGCATTTGTGGATTCAGGCGCTGTCCTGAATTTGATGGACTTGGAGTTTGCTAGGCGCTGTGGTTTTTTCTTGGAGCCCTTGCAGTATCCTATTCCATTGAGAGGAATTGAGGCTACGCCTTTGGCCAAGAATAAGCCTCAGTACTGGACCCAATTGACCATGTGCATGGCTCCTGCACATCAGGAGGATATTCGCTTTTTGGTGTTGCATAATCTGCATGATGTGGTCGTTTTGGGGTTGCCATGGCTACAGGTCCATAATCCAGTATTGGATTGGAAATCTATGTCTGTGTCCAGCTGGGGTTGTCAGGGGGTACATGGTGATGTTCCATTTTTGTCTATTTCGTCTTCCACTCCTTCTGAAGTTCCTGAGTTTTTATCAGATTACCGGGATGTATTTGAAGAGCCCAAAGCCAGTGCCCTACCTCCTCATAGGGATTGCGATTGTGCTATTAATTTGATTCCTGGTAGTAAGTTTCCTAAGGGCCGACTGTTCAATTTATCTGTGCCAGAGCACGCCGCTATGCGGAGTTATGTAATGGAATCCTTGGAGAAGGGTCATATTCGCCCGTCGTCGTCACCATTGGGAGCAGGGTTCTTTTTTGTGGCCAAGAAGGATGGTTCTTTGAGACCTTGTATTGATTACCGCCTTCTTAATAAGATCACAGTCAAATTTCAGTACCCTTTGCCGCTGCTGTCTGATTTATTTGCTCGGATTAAGGGGGCTAGTTGGTTCACCAAGATAGATCTTCGAGGGGCGTATAATCTTGTGCGTATTAAACAGGGCGATGAATGGAAAACAGCATTTAATACGCCTGAGGGCCATTTTGAGTACCTGGTTATGCCATTCGGGCTTTCCAATGCTCCATCAGTATTTCAGTCCTTTATGTATGACATCTTCCGAGAGTACCTGGATAAATTCCTGATTGTATATTTGGATGATATTTTGGTCTTCTCGGATGATTGGGAGTCTCACGTGAAGCAGGTCAGAATGGTGTTCCAGGTCCTTCGTGCGAATTCTTTGTTTGTGAAGGGGTCAAAGTGTCTCTTTGGTGTTCAGAAGGTTTCATTTTTGGGTTTCATTTTTTCCCCTTCTACTATCGAGATGGACCCTGTTAAAGTCCAGGCCATTTATGATTGGACTCAGCCGACATCTGTGAAGAGTCTGCAAAAGTTCCTGGGCTTTGCTAATTTTTATCGTCGCTTCATCAGTAATTTTTCTAGCGTTGCTAAACCGTTGACTGATTTGACCAAGAAGGGTGCTGATGTGGTCAATTGGTCTTCTGCGGCTGTGGAAGCTTTTCAGGAGTTGAAGCATCGTTTTTCTTCTGCCCCTGTGTTGTGCCAGCCAGATGTTTCGCTCCCGTTTCAGGTCGAGGTTGATGCTTCTGAGATTGGAGCAGGGGCTGTTTTGTCGCAAAGAAGTTCTGATGGCTCGGTGATGAAACCATGTGCCTTCTTTTCTAGAAAGTTTTCGCCTGCTGAGCGCAAGTATGATGTTGGCAATCGAGAGTTGTTGGCCATGAAGTGGGCATTTGAGGAGTGGCGTCATTGGCTTGAAGGAGCCAAGCATCGCGTGGTGGTCTTGACAGATCACAAGAATTTGACTTATCTCAAGTCTGCCAAACGGTTGAATCCTAGACAGGCTCGTTGGTCGCTATTTTTCTCCTGTTTTGATTTTGTGGTTTCGTACCTTCCGGGCTCTAAGAATGTGAAGGCTGATGCCCTGTCAAGGAGTTTTGTACCCGACTCTCCAGGTGTTCCTGAGCCGGCGGGTATTCTCAGAGAGGGGGTAATTTTGTCTGCCATCTCCCCTGATTTGCGGCGGGTGCTGCAAAAATTTCAGGCTAATAGACCTGACCGTTGCCCTGCGGAGAAACTGTTTGTCCCTGATAAATGGACTAGTAGAGTTATCTCTGAGGTTCATTGTTCGGTGTTGGCTGGTCATCCTGGAATCTTTGGTACCAGAGATTTGGTGGCTAGATCCTTTTGGTGGCCATCTTTGTCACGGGATGTGCGTTCTTTTGTGCAGTCCTGTGGGACTTGTGCTCGGGCTAAGCCCTGCTGTTCTCGTGCCAGTGGGTTGCTTTTGCCCTTGCCAGTCCCGAAGAGGCCCTGGACGCATATTTCTATGGATTTTATTTCGGATCTCCCTGTCTCTCAAAAGATGTCGGTCATTTGGGTGGTTTGTGATCGCTTCTCTAAGATGGTCCATTTGGTACCCTTGTCTAAATTGCCTTCCTTCTCTGATTTGGTGCCATTGTTTTTCCAGCATGTGGTTCGTTTACATGGCATTCTGGAGAATATCGTTTCGGACAGAGGTTCCCAGTTTGTTTCGAGGTTTTGGCGTTTTGTGCTAGGATGGGCATTGATTTGTCTTTTTCCTCGGCTTTCCATCCTCAGACAAATGGCCAAACCGAACGAACTAATCAGACATTGGAAACATTTCTGAGATGCTTTGTTTCTGCTGATCAGGATGATTGGGTGTCCTTTTTGCCTTTGGCTGAGTTCGCCCTTAATAATCGGGCCAGCTCGGCTACTTTGGTTTCGCCGTTTTTCTGCAATTCTGGTTTCCATCCTCGTTTCTCTTCAGGGCAGGTTGAGTCTTCAGACTGTCCTGGTGTAGATACTGTGGTGGACAGGTTGCAGCAGATTTGGACTCATGTGGTGGACAATTTGACATTGTCCCAGGAGAAGGCTCAACGTTTCGCTAACCGCCGGCGCTGTGTGGGTCCCCGACTTCGTGTTGGGGATTTGGTTTGGTTGTCGTCTCGTTATGTTCCTATGAAGGTTTCCTCTCCTAAGTTTAAGCCTCGTTTCATTGGTCCGTATAAGATTTCTGAGGTTCTCAATCCTGTGTCATTTCGTTTGACCCTTCCAGCTTCTTTTGCCATCCATAATGTATTCCATAGGTCGTTGTTGCGGAGATACGTGGCGCCTGTGGTTCCATCTGTTGATCCTCCTGCCCCGGTGTTGGTTGAGGGGGAGTTGGAGTATGTGGTGGAGAAGGTTTTGGATTCTCGTATTTCGAGACGGAAACTCCAGTACCTGGTCAAGTGGAAGGGTTATGGTCAGGAAGATAATTCCTGGGTCTTTGCCTCTGATGTTCATGCTGCCGATCTGGTTCGTGCCTTTCATTTGGCTCGTCCTGGTCAGCCTGGGGGCTCTGGTGAGGGTTCGGTGACCCCTCCTCAAGGGGGGGGTACTGTTGTGAATTCTGTTGTCAAGCTCCCTCCTGTGGTCATGAATGGTACTTCGGCTGGTTCTGTCCATGGACTTCCTCTGGTGGTTGTGAGTGGGGCTGCGGCTTCTGAGTTTCCTTCCACAGGTGACGAGGTTAATTAGTTAGCTGGCTGCTCTATTTAACTCCATTTAGATCATTGCTCCATGCTACCTGTCAATGTTCCAGTATTGGTCTAGTTCGCTCCTGGATCGTTCCTGTGACCTGTCTTCCCAGCAGAAGCTAAGTTCCTGCTTGTTTTTCTCTTGCCTGCTATTTTTCTGTCCAGCTTGCTATTTTGATTTTTGTCTTGCTTGCTGGAAGCTCTGGGATGCAGAGGGGCGCCTCCGCACCGTGAGTCGGTGCGGAGGGTCTTTTTGCGCCCTCTGCGTGGTCTTTTTGTAGTTTTTGTGCTGACCGCAAAGTTACCTTTCCTATCCTCTGTCTGTTCAGTAAGTCGGGCCTCTCTTTGCTAAATCTATTTAATCTCTGTGTTTGTAATTTTCATCTTAACTCACAGTCATTATATGTGGGGGGCTGCCTTTTCCTTTGGGGAATTTCTCTGAGGCAAGGTAGGCTTTATTTTTCTATCTTTAGGGCTAGCTAGTTCCTTAGGTTGTGACGAGTTGCATAGGGAGCGTTAGGAGCAATCTACGGCTATTTCTAGTGTGTGTGATAGGATTAGGGATTGCGGTCAGCAGAGTTCCCACGTCCCAGAGCTTGTCCTGTATTATTAGTAACTATCAGGTCATTCCGTGTGCTCTTAACCACCAGGTCCATTATTGTCCTAACCACCAGGTCATAACACTGAATGGTATCTGAGTCATTCTGTCTTTGGCATTGAATTCTGCATGTTTCTAGATTTGTTAGCCATCTTAGTAAGCATTTGTTTTTGTATATAGATATAGAACTCACTTATGCTTGTCCTTATGCAGAAAGATCACATAACTGTTTTCAAAGGAGTTTATGATCCTTCTAGACCTGGACATTTGTTTATCTGTTCACTACATTTATATTTATAACATGGCAGACAGGGCAGGAGACAGGTAAGACGATCAAAATCTATTCCCTGTTCATTTAGAACAGAACAAATACCATATGCATTTGTACAATCTATATCCTTGCTGCTGCACTCACTCACATTCACCGCCCTTGCATTAACTCTTTCCACTTGTAGATTGTAAGCTTGCAAGCAGGAACCTCACTCCTAATGTCACTGTTTAAATTGTCTTAACTCGTACCGAATTTATTGTTTGTACAAGTCCCCGCTTAATTGTAAAGTGCTTCGGAATATATTGGCGCTATATAAATAAAAATTATTATTATTTTCCACTCCATCCATATCGGCCCCTCTGTCCTTCCCTCAGCTATGTATAGCACTCATGCTCTGTTCACTCTGTTTAACAGTGCAGATCCATTCAGTCCCACCATCCAACATGAGACGCTCTCTCAAATCACTTAACCATCTGCTCAATCTTTCTATCCTCCTTCTCCTAGTCGCTGGAGACATCTCTCCAAACCCCGGCCCCCCATGTTATAGCCAGTCTAACCTCCCAACTGCTACACTCAGAAACCCCTCTAACCTTATTAATATTCCCTGCATGCCTTCTGTCTCTTTCAATTGTGCCCTTTGGAATTCTCGCTCTGTGTGTAATAAACTCTCCTTCATCCATGACTTCTTCTTTTCTAATTCTCTTAACTTCCTGGCTTTTACTGAAACCTGGATCCAGCAGTCAGACACCACCGCTGCTGCTGCTCTCTCATATGGTGGACTACACTTTTCTCATACCCCAAGATTGGACAACAGAGCAGGTGGAGGCGTTGGTCTGCTCCTATCAACCAAATGTACCTCTCAGGTTATCCCCCAAGTACCCTCACTTGTCTTCCCTTCTTTTGAAGTCCCCCCCCCCCGGATCAAGTTCACTCTCTGACTTTGAACCAGTTACAGAAGAAGTAGTAATCAGGTTCCTTGCATCTTCTCGCCCGACCACTTGCACCAGTGACCCCATTCCGTCACATCTCCTCCAGTCCCTTTCCTCGGCTACAACCTCTCATTTAACAAAAATATTCAACCTTTCTCTTCCGGTATTTTTCCCTCCTCATTTAAGAATGCCATCATATATCCACTACTTAAAAAACCATCCCTTGATCAAAACTGTGCCACTACTTATAGACCTGTCTCTAATCTTCCCTTCATCTCTAAACTCCTCGAACGCCTGGTCCACTCCCGTCTTACTCGCTATCTCTCAGATAACGCTCTTTGTTATGACCTGGTGGTGAGGACAATAATGGACCTGGTGGTTAAGAGCACACGGAATGACCTGATAGTTACTAATAATACAGGACAAGCTCTGAGACGTGGGAACTCTGCTGACCGCAATCCCTAATCCCATTGTTACGCTCGCGCCCTGACTGGTGGGCGTGAGCTCGGGGGGTATGTGGCCCCACTGTGCCACAAACCAGACTACCCTGGAAGGGGCGTGACTATGACAGCTGCCTGTGTTTTCACTGGAGCCTCTGATGGTGAGGACAGGCTTGTGCAGCTGCCAGGTGCTACTCCAGGGTGGTGTCTGGCTGTGGCTGCTGATCCCACTTGGAGAACAGGAACACTAGGATTGGTGCGGGCATCAGGCAGGACTGACAGAAGAGCACGGCTGGAACTCAGACGAGTAGGCTGACACGGCTGAGACAGAGCTGGCAGAGACACGGCAGAGAACACAGGGCTGGCAGAGACACGGCAGGAAACAGGACTGGCTAGGACAGCAGGAACACAGGACTGGAAGGCAGGGCAGGACTGGCAGGAACACAGGATTGGGAGGCACGGCAGAGAACACAGGACTGGTTGATGTGGTATATGAAGGAACAGGTAAGGGTCTGTTCACACTGGACGTGCAGGTACAGATTTGTAGGGGGCTTGCTAGGACGGCAGGAGACACAGAACTGACTTAGGACGGCAGGAGACAGGACTGGCTAGGACGGCAGGAAACACAGGACTAGCTGATGAGATATTAGAATCAGGCTGCACTCAGATGACACCCGAGTGCAGTCCAATTGTGAGTGAGATGAAGGAACAGGTAGGGATATATAGTTTGGAGGAACAGGTAGGGACCTGTTCACACAGGAGAGGAGTGAAAGACTGCAGATAGGAATGGAAAAGCAGCAAGCGGTAGCGTAGCGACAAAAGCTGAGCAGAGCCACAAAGAATGTGGAGAGAAGCTGCAGCAAGAGATACTGCAGAAGCTAAGCAAAGTGGAACCGCAAGGATTGCAGAGGGGAACTGCAGCAAGAGGTTTCTGCAGCAACAGGAGCGGAGCAGAGTAAAACGGAGCAGAACCGCAGAAGTGCAGAGCAGCGGTAAAGCCACCAAGATGCAGAGCAGGCAGAGCCGCAAGAGTGCGGAGTGCAAGCAGACCGAGAACACAAGGAAAGACACAGCAGGGAAGGAAGGCACACACAAGGAGACCGAGACAAGACTAAGTACAGACAAGGCAATGGAACAAGACACAAGGACCAGGATATTCTGCCTCCTGGAGGGCGGACAAAGATAAAGGCAAATGCACAGAGAAAAGCCTCCAGAGAGGGAGCAACACAGAGCTAGACCTGGCAAACTCAGAAGCAAAACACTAACTGAGCAAACACATTGCACAGGCCCAGACCACAGGGTGGAGCTGCACTAAATACTGGAGGCCTCTTGGTAATTGGTCAGGAACTGATTAGACAGATGCACCTGATTCCTATAAGAACCAGAGAGTTCAGGCGCCGACCCCCTATACACATAACCATGAGGCATGCACAGAACAGAGGAACAGACTATGGAGCTGGCAAGAAACAGAAACCACATCATGGCCTGGAGCAGTGGGTAAGATTGTGTGAGAGATGTGAGGCCATGCTGTGATGCCAACAGAGTTGTTACAGTACCCCCCCTTTACGGCCCCTCCTCTTCAAGCCCGCCAGAACAACCTGTAGAAGAAGGATAGGAGGACACATAGTCATAGCCATCACAACATTCCTCTCGTAGAATGAGGTATTTGAGACATTAGAGATCTCAGGATGCTCAGTCTCTTTGAGTCCAGTACGATCAGCTTCCCACACAGAAGATGCAAGGGCCAGGACTTCTTTCACCTGGTTAATTGAAAGCAGGGACTTGGAAGCTTTCGATTTGACCACAACATAATGTGATTTCTTGGAAACTGAAGACACGTTCACTGGATCCAACTTAAGCCCATCATTACAAGAAAATTGGACCCTCTCCTTTAGACCGGTGGGAAGCAGAGATGAGAATACTTCTGTCTTGGGATCTTCACCAAATAGCCAGATGGAAACTGGAGGCATACATACAGGAAACATCTTCAGCCTGGTACCCTGAAAAAACTGGACCTCCTCTGCTAGATTAGAGGATGAGTAAGTCTCTGTCTTAGTATCAAGTAGCCACTTGGAAGCAGAAGGCATACATTCAGGAAGCCCCATCAGCTTGTTACTCAGACAAAACTGGACCATCTCTTCCTCCGGACTGGTGAACAACAGAGATGCAAGAGCTTCAGCTTCAACTTCTTCATCCACCTGCCACATGGAATCAGAAGGCATCATTACAGGAAGCATCTTCTTCCCAAAGTTCAGGGAAAAATTTTTAAGTGACAGGGATGTTCCTGGGAACTGGTCACTGGAGGTGTACGGAGAGGACGCCACTGTTTCCTTTACTTCAGTGAGGTCAGCACACTGTGACTCAATAGCCAGCTGATCAGGTGGAGAAGATATCAACACTGTAGATTGACCTAGCAGTTTGGGAACAAGAAACTTCTGGAGACTTGATAGTTCCAAACGCAGAACCACGCTGGGTCTTTGGACCGGAACGGGCAGCAGAGTATCCGGTTCAGAACGACCGACGGGCGGACTGGTCAACCAGTGGAAAACAAATCTCTCCGCATACAATGCTCCGATTTGGAGCTGTAGTTGTCCCTTCAACACTGGACTGTTCATAAGTAGGACTCGGCAATCACCAAACACCTTCACAGGATTCTGGAGCAGTGGAACAGGAATCACACTTAGACTCCGTCTGGTTAGCAGCTTTAACACATCTGCAGGACCGAAGCTCCCACAAGGCACTGGAACAGACTCAGACTTTAGCGGAAGGGATTTATTCTCACCAAGGGCAGTCTCTCCTACTGGCCCGAGGTTTTGGAGCTTTAGATCCCCTGGACAGAGGTCTTCCAGGTGTTCCTCACAACAGCAGCGACATAGTAAGCCCTTCTTACGACTGCTCTTAGACTGATGCTTTGCCAGTCCACTCTTGACAGTCTTTTTGGGTTCTATTAGAGTAGCTGCTTTAACGGGTAGAGGAACTGGAGGATCACAGACGGTCATGGCTTGACGTGGAGGTTTCTTCACGGGTTTCGCCCGTCTGGAGCGCCTCTCGGATCTAGATGGGGAAGACTTCACAGGAGTAGCAGGACGAGGCTTGTCAAAGACTTTACGGAAGGCCACCAGGAAGGCCCCAAGACTCATGACGATAGGATCCCCTGCTTCCCAGAGGGGACAAATCCATAATAAAGAATCTCCTGCTAGGTAGGACATGATGTAGGCCACCTTAATCCGGTCAGAGGGAAAACAAGCTGCATTCTGCAGGATGTAGCGCAAGCACTGTTCCAGGAAGCTTTGGCATTCCTCAGGATTCCCATAGAACCTAGGTGGGTCTGCTGGGTTGTGCTCTTCCTCATAGGCCCGGAGTTGATCGTAGAGAGCGTTAGAAATTATGATTGGGCCCGAGGTCTCCTCAATTGGAACGACACAGGGCGGAACAAATTCTTCAGCTTGCTCACACTGGTAGAAAGAAAGTTCATCATGCTCTGCGAGCGGTAGGACATGGGATACAGCGGAGGCCATGGCCTGTGCAAACTGTTACGCTCGCGCCCTGACTGGTGGGCGTGAGCTCGGGGGTTTTGTGGCCCCACTGTGCCACAAACCAGACTACCCTGGAAGGGGCGTGACTATAACAGCTGCCTGGGTTTTCACTGGAGCCTCTGATGGTGAGGACAGGCTTGTGCAGCAGGCAGCTGCCAGGTGCTACTCCAGGGTGGTGTCTGGCTGTGGCTGCTGATCCCACTTGGAGAACAGGAACACTAGGATTGGTGCGGGCATCAGGCAGGACTGACAGAAGAGCACGGCTGGAACTCAGACGAGTAGGCTGGCACGGCTGAGACAGGGCTGGCAGAGACACGGCAGAGAACACAGGGCTGGCAGAGACACGGCAGGAAACAGGACTGGCTAGGACAGCAGGAACACAGGACTGGAAGGCAGGGCAGGAACGGCAGGACTGGCAGGAACACAGGACTGGTTGATGTGGTATATGAAGGAACAGGTAAGGGCCTGTTCACACTGGACGTGCAGGTACAGATATGTAGGGGGCTTGCTAGGACGGCAGGAGACACAGAACTGACTTAGGACGGCAGGAGACAGGACTGGCTAGGACGGCAGGAAAGACAGGACTAGCTGATGAGATATTAGAATCAGGCTGCACTCAGATGACACCCGAGTGCAGTCCAATTGTGAGTGAGATGAAGGAACAGGTAGGGATATATAGTTTGGAGGAACAGGTAGGGACCTGTTCACACAGGAGAGGAGTGAAAGACTACAGATAGGAATGGAAAAGCAGCAAGCGGTAGCGTAGCGACAAAAGCTGAGCAGAGCCACAAAGAATGTGGAGAGAAGCTGCAGCAAGAGATACTGCAGAAGCTAAGCAAAGTGGAACCGCAAGGATTGCAGAGGGGAACTGCAGCAAGAGGTTTCTGCAGCAACAGGAGCGGAGCAGAGCAAGACGGAGCAGAACCGCAGAAGTGCAGAGCAGCGGCAAAGCCACCAAGATGCAGAGCAGGCAGAGCCGCAAGAGTGCGGAGTGCAAGCAGACCGAGAACACAAGGAAAGACACAGCAGGGAAGGAAGGCACACACAAGGAGACCGAGACAAGACTAAGTACAGACAAGGCAATGGAACAAGACACAAGGACCAGGATATTCTGCCTCCTGGAGGGCGGACAAAGATAAAGGCAAATGCACAGAGAAAAGCCTCCAGAGAGGGAGCAACACAGAGCTAGACCTGGCAAACTCAGAAGCAAAACACTAACTGAGCAAACACATTGCACAGGCCCAGACCACAGGGTGGAGCTGCACTATATACAGGAGGCCTCTTGATAATTGGTCAGGAACTGATTAAACAGATGCACCTGATTCCTATAAGAACCAGAGAGTTCAGGCGCCGGCCCCCTATACACATAGCCATGAGGCATGCACAGAGCAGAGGAACAGACTATGGAGCTGGCAAGAAACAGAAACCACATCATGGCCTGGAGCAGTGGGTAAGATTGTGTGAGAGATGTGAGGCCATGACGTGATGCCAGCAGAGTTGTTACACCCATCACACACACTAGAAATAGCCGTGGAGCGCTCCTGACAGTCCCTAGGCGCCTCGTCACAGCCTAAGGAACTAGCTAGCCCTAAAGATAGAAAAATAAAGCCTACCTTGCCTCAGAGAAATTCCCCAAAGGAACAGGCAGCCCCCCACATATAATGACTGTGAGTAAAGATGAAAATTACAAACACAGAGATGAAATAGATTTAGCAAAGTGAGGCCCGACTTACTGAACAGACAGAGGATAGGAAAGGTAACTTTGCGGTCAGCACAAAAACTACAAAAAGACCACGCAGAGGGCGCAAAAAGACCCTCCGCACCGACCCACGGTGCGGAGGCACTCCCTCTGCGTCCCAGAGCTTCCAGCAAGCAAGACAAAAATCAAAATAGCAAGCTGGACAGAAAAAATAGCAAACAGAGAAAAACAAGCAGGAACTTAGCTTCTGCTGAGAAGACAGGTCACAAGAACGATCCAGGAGCGAACTAGACCAATACTGGAACATTGACAGGTGGCATGGAGCAATGATCTAGGTGGAGTTAAATAGAGCAGCCAGCTAACGAATTAACCTCGTCACCTGTGGAAGGAACCTCAGAAGCAGCAGCTCCACTCACAGCCACCAGAGGGAGCCCATGGACAGAACCAGCCGAAGTACCATTCATGACCACAGGAGGGAGCATAACAACAGAATTCACAACAGTATTCCCCCCTTGAGGAGGGGTCACCGAACCCTCACCAGAGCCCCCAGGCCAACCAGGACGAGCCAAATGAAAGGCACGAACCAGATCGGCAGCATGAACATCAGAGGCAAAGACCCAGGAATTATCTTCCTGACCATAACCCTTCCACTTGACCAGGTACTGGAGTTTCCGTCTCGAAATACGAGAATCCAAAATCTTCTCCACCACATACTCCAACTCCCCCTCAACCAACACCGGGGCAGGAGGATCAACGGATGGAACCACAGGCGCCACGTATCTCCGCAACAACGACCTATGGAATACATTATGGATGGCAAAAGAAACTGGAAGGGTCAAACGAAATGACACAGGATTGAGAACCTCAGAAATCTTATACAGACCAATGAAACGAGGCTTAAACTTAGGAGAGGAAACCTTCATAGGAACATAACGAGACGACAACCAAACCAAATCCCCAACACGAAGTCGGGGACCCACACAGCGCCGGCTGTTAGCGAAACGTTGAGCCTTCTCCTGGGACAATGTCAAATTGTCCACCACATGAGTCCAAATCTGCTGCAACCTATCCACCACAGTATCTACACCAGGACAGTCCGAAGACTCAACCTGCCCTGAAGAGAAACGAGGATGGAAACCAGAATTGCAGAAAAACGGCAAAACCAAAGTAGCCGAGCTGGCCCGATTATTAAGGGCGAACTCAGCCAAAGGCAAAAACGACAACCAATCATCCTGATCAGCAGAAACAAAGCATCTCAGATATGTTTCCAAAGTCTGATTAGTACGTTCGGTTTGGCCATTTGTCTGAGGATGGAAAGCCGAGGAAAAAGACAAATCAATGCCCATCCTAGCACAAAAGGATCGCCAAAACCTCGAAACAAACTGGGAACCTCTGTCCGAAACCACCCAAATGACCGACATCTTTTCAGAGACAGGGAGATCCGAAATAAAATCCATAGAAATATGCGTCCAGGGCCTCTTCAGGACCGGCAAGGGCAAAAGCAACCCACTGGCACGAGAACAGCAGGGCTTAGCCCGAGCACAAGTCCCACAGGACTGCACAAAAGAACGCACATCTCGCGACAAAGACGGCCACCAAAAGGATCTAGCCACCAAATCTCTGGTAACAAAGATTCCAGGATGACCAGCCAACACTGAACAATGAACCTCAGAGATAACTCTACTAGTCCATTTATCAGGGACAGTTTCTCCGCTGGGCAACGGTCAGGTCTATCAGCCTGAAATTTTTGCAGCACCCGCCGCAAATCAGGGGAGATGGCAGACAAAATTACCCCCTCTTTGAGAATACCCGCCGGCTCAGGAACACCCGGAGAGTCGGGCACAAAACTCCTTGACAGGGCATCAGCCTTCACATTCTTAGAGCCCGGAAGGTACGAAACCACAAAATCAAAACGGGAGAAAAATAGCGACCAACGAGCCTGTCTAGGATTCAACCATTTGGCAGACTCGAGATAAGTCAAATTCTTGTGATACATCAAGACCACCACGCGATGCTTGGCTCCTTCAAGCCAATGACGCCACTCCTCGAATGCCCACTTCATGGCCAACAACTCTCGATTGCCAACATCATAATTGCTCTCAACAGGCGAAAACTTTCTAGAAAAGAAGGCACATGGTTTCATCACCGAGCCATCAGAACTTCTTTGCGACAAAACAGCTCCTGCTCCAATCTCAGAAGCATCAGCCTCGACCTGAAACGGGAGCGAAACATCTGGCTGGCACAACACAGGGGCAGAAGAAAAACGACGCTTCAACTCCTGAAAAGCTTCCACAGCCGCAGAAGACCAATTGACCACATCAGCACCCTTCTTGGTCAAATCAGTCAACGGTTTAGCAACACTAGAAAAATTACTGATGAAGCGACGATAAAAATTAGCAAAGCCCAGGAACTTTTGCAGACTCTTCACAGATGTCGGCTGAGTCCAATCATAAATGGCCTGGACTTTAACAGGGTCCATCTCGATAGTAGAAGGGGAAAAAATGAAACCCAAAAATGAAACCTTCTGAACTCCAAAGAGACACTTAGACCCCTTCACAAACAAAGAATTAGCACGAAGGACCTGGAACACCATTCTGACCTGCTTCACATGAGACTCCCAATCATCCGAGAAGACCAAAATATCATCCAAATATACAATCAGGAATTTATCCAGGTACTCTCGGAAGATGTCATACATAAAGGACTGAAATACTGATGGAGCATTGGAGAGCCCGAATGGCATAACCAGGTACTCAAAATGGCCCTCGGGCGTATTAAATGCTGTTTTCCATTCATCGCCCTGTTTAATACGCACAAGATTATACGCCCCTCGAAGATCTATCTTGGTGAACCAACTAGCCCCCTTAATCCGAGCAAATAAATCAGACAGCAGCGGCAAAGGGTACTGAAATTTGACTGTGATCTTATTAAGAAGGCGGTAATCAATACAAGGTCTCAAAGAACCATCCTTCTTGGCCACAAAAAAGAACCCTGCTCCCAATGGTGACGACGACGGGCGAATATGACCCTTCTCCAAGGATTCCTTTACATAACTCCGCATAGCGGCGTGCTCTGGCACAGATAAATTGAACAGTCGGCCCTTAGGAAACTTACTACCAGGAATCAAATTGATAGCACAATCGCAATCCCTATGAGGAGGTAGGACACTGGATTTGGGCTCATCAAATACATCCCGGTAATCCGACAAAAACTTCGGGACTTCAGAAGGGGTGGATGACGAAATAGACAAAAATGGAACATCACCATGTACCCCCTGACAACCCCAGCTGGACACAGACATAGATTTCCAATCCAATACTGGATTATGGACCTGTAGCCATGGCAACCCCAAATCGACCACATCATGCAGATTATGCAACACCAAAAAGCGAATATCCTCCTGATGTGCAGGAGCCATGCACATGGTCAATTGGGTCCAGTACTGAGGCTTATTCTTGGCCAAAGGCGTAGCATCAATTCCTCTCAATGGAATAGGATACTGCAAGGGCTCCAAGAAAAAACCACAGCGCCTAGCAAACTCCAAGTCCATCAAATTCAGGGCAGCGCCTGAATCCACAAATGCCATAACAGAATAGGATGACAAAGAGCAAATCAGAGTAACGGACAAAAGAAATTTCGACTGTACCGTACAAATGGTGGCAGACCTAGCGAAACGCTTAGTGCGCTTAGGACAATCGGAGATAGCATGAGTGGAATCACCACAGTAAAAACACAACCCATTCCGATGTCTGTGTTCTTGCCGTTCAGCTCTGGTCAAAGTCCTATCACATTGCATAGGCTCAGGTCTATGCTCAGATAATACCGCCAAATGGTGCACAACTTTACGCTCATGCAAGCGTCGATCGATCTGAATG
This sequence comes from Ranitomeya imitator, assembly GCF_032444005.1. Taxonomy (NCBI): domain Eukaryota; kingdom Metazoa; phylum Chordata; class Amphibia; order Anura; family Dendrobatidae; genus Ranitomeya; species Ranitomeya imitator. The sequence continues at coordinate 715,538,151 of NC_091286.1, read as the reverse complement.
GCCAAAGACATAGACTCATTCAGACCAGCAGGCATGGGATATCCCACCATGACATCCTTAAGGGCTTCAGAGAGACCCTTTCTGAAAATTGCTGCCAGCGCACATTCATTCCACTGAGTGAGTACAGACCACTTCCTAAACTTCTGACAATATATCTCTACCTCATCCTGACCCTGACACAGAGCCAGCAAGATTTTCTCTGCCTGATCCACTGAATTAGGTTCATCATAAAGCAATCCAAGCGCCAGAAAAAACGCATCAACATCACGCAATGCAGGATCTCCTGGCGCAAGGGAAAATGCCTAGTCTTGAGGGTCGCCACGTAACAAAGAAATAATGATTTTCACTTGTTGAACAGGGTCACCTGAGGAGCGAGGTTTCAAAGCAAGAAACAATTTACAATTATTTTTGAAATTCAGAAACTTAGATCTATCCCCAAAAAACAAATCAGGAATAGGAATCCTAGGCTCTAACATCGGATTCTGAACCACAAAATCTTGAATGTTTTGTACCCTTGCAGTGAGATTATCCATACAAGAGGACAGACCTTGAATGTCCATATCTACACCTGTATCCTGAACCACCCAGAGGTAAAGGGGAAAAGAGAGACAAAACACACTGCAAAGAAAAAAAAAAAGGTCTCAGAACTTCTCTTATCCCTCTATTGAGATGCATTAATACTTTGGGCCACCTGTACTGTTATGACCTGGTGGTGAGGACAATAATGGACCTGGTGGTTAAGAGCACACGGAATGACCTGATAGTTACTAATAATACAGGACAAGCTCTGAGACATGGGAACTCTGCTGACCGCAATCCCTAATGCCATCACACACACACTAGAAATAGCCGTGGAGCGCTCCTGACGCTCCCTAGGCGCCTCGTCACAGCCTAAGGAACTAGCTAGCCCTACAGATAGAAAAGTAAAGCCTACCTTGCCTCAGAGAAATTCCCCAAAGGAACAGGCAGCCCCCCACATATAATGACTGTGAGTAAAGATGAAAATTACAAACACAGAGATGAAATAGATTTAGCAAAGTGAGGCCCGACTTACTCAACAGACAGAGGATAGGAAAGGTAACTTTGCGGTCAGCACAAAAACTACAAAAAGACCACGCAGAGGGCGCAAAAAGACCCTCCGCCCCGACTCACGGTGCAGAGGCGCTCCCTCTGCGTCCCAGAGCTTCCAGCAAGCAAGACAAAAATCAAAATAGCAAGCTGGACAGAAAAAATAGCAAACAGAGAAAAACAAGCAGGAACTTAGCTTCTGCTGAGAAGACAGGTCACAAGAACGATCCAGGAGCGAACTAGACCAATACTGGAACATTGACAGGTGGCATGGAGCAATGATCTAGGTGGAGTTAAATAGAGCAGCCAGCTAACGAATTAACCTCGTCACCTGTGGAAGGAACCTCAGAAGCAGCAGCTCCACTCACAGCCACCAGAGGGAGCCCATGGACAGAACCAGCCGAAGTACCATTCATGACCACAGGAGGGAGCTTAACAACAGAATTCACAACAGCTCTTCTCGACCCTCTTCAATCTGGTTTCCGCTCTTTACACTCTACTGAAACTGCCCTCACTAAAGTCTCTAATGATCTAATAACAGCTAATTCTAATGGTCACTACTCCATGCTAATTCTCTTGGATCTCTCCGCAACATTCGACACTGTGGATCATCAGCTCCTCCTCACTATGCTCCACTCCATCAGCCTCAAGGACACCGTTCTCTCCTGGTTCTCCTCCTATCTCTCTGACCGATCCTTCACTGTATCTTTTGCTGGTTCCTCCTCCTCTCATCTTCCCCTTACTGTTGGGGTTCCTCAAGGATCAGTCCTAGGCCCCCTCCTCTTCTCTTTGTATACTGCCCCCATTGGACAAACAATCAGATTTGGTTTCCAGTACCATCTCTATGCTGATGACACCCAATTATACACTTCTCCTGATATCACGCCTGCCTTTTTAGAAAACACCAGTGATTGTCTTACCGCTGTCTCTAACATCATGTCCTCCCTCTATCTGAAACTGAACCTGTCAAAAACTGAACTCCTCGTGTTTTCTCCCTCTACTAACCTACCTTTGACTGACATTGCCATCTGTTGTGAATTCCGTTCTTGGGCTCCCTCCGGTGGTTGTAAATGGCACTTTTGTGAATTCTGCCCTTGGGCTCCCTCTGGTGGTTTTGAGTGGAACTGCTGCTCCTTGGGTTTAGCTTTAGCAGCTGCTTTCACTAATCGTCTCTCCTGGCTCTGCTATTTAACCTGGCTCTAGTCTTCTGCCTATGCCACTTGTCAATGTTTTCTGGCTGGATTCACATCTCTGCTTGGATTCTCCTGGTTTCCTGACCAGTTCTGCTAAGATAAGTTCTGGCTTTGCTCATTTCAGTCCACATGTTGTGGACTTATTGTTCTGTGCATTCTATTTTTGTCCAGCTTGACATTATGGATTTTTTCTGTTAGCTGGAAGCTCTGGGAAGCAGATTTACCCTCCACACCTTTAGTCAGGTGTGGAGATTTTGTAAACTCTGTGTGGATTGTTTTGTAGTTTTAATTCTGACCGCACAGTATCCTTTCCTGTCCTATCTATCAAGCTAGACTGGCCTCCTATGCTAAAATCTGATTTCATCTCTGCGTATGTTATTTTCCCCTCCTCTCACCGTCAATATTTGTGGTGGGCTATCTTTCCTTTGGGGATTTTCTCTGAGGCAAGATAGGTTTCCTGTTTCCATCTTTAGGGGTAGTTAGATCTTAGGCTGTGCCAAAATCGTCTAGGGAGCGTTAGGTACCCCCCACGGCTATTTCTAGTTGTGCTGCTAGGTTCAGGGTCTGCGGTCAGTACAGATACCACCTCCTTCAGAGCTTGTCTCATGTTGTTCCTAAACCACCAGATCATAACAGTACAAGTGGCCAAAAATCAATTAAATGTATCTCAAAAGAAGGAAAAGAAAGTTCTGAACCATTTTTTTTTCTGTGCTCTGGTTTGCCTCTTTTTTCCTCTTGATATCTGGGTGGTGCAGGATATATGCTCTGGCATGGATGCTCAGGGTTTGTTTTCTCGTGTGGATCAACTGGCTGCAAGAGTACAGAGTATCCAGGACTATGTTGTCCAGACTCCGGCTTTAGAGCCCAGAATTCCTACTCCGGATTTGTTCTTTGGGGACAGATCCAAGTTTTTGAACTTTAAAAATAACTGCAAATTGTTTTTTGCTTTGAAACCCCGTTCTTCAGGTGATCCCATTCAGCAGGTGAAAATCATCATATCCTTACTGCGTGGTGATCCGCAAGACTGGGCTTTTTCTCTTGAAACAGGGGATCCGGCATTATTGAATGTAGATGCATTTTTTCAAGCGCTCGGATTATTATATGACGAACCTAACTCTGTAGAGCATGCTGAGAAAACACTGTTGGCCCTGTGTCAAGGTCAGGAAGCGGCAGAGTTATACTGCCAGAAATTTAGAAAATGGTCTGTGCTCACTAAATGGAATGAAGAGGCTCTGGCTGCTATTTTCAGAAAAGGTGTTTCTGAAGCCCTTAAAGATGTTATGGTGGGCTTTCCTACGCCTGCCGGTTTGAACGAATCTACAGTGGGGCAAAAAAGTATTTAGTCAGTCAGCAATAGTGCAAGTTCCACCACTTAAAAAGATGAGAGGCGTCTGTAATTTACATCATAGGTAGACCTCAACTATGGGAGACAAACAGAGAAAAAAAATTCCAGAAAATCACATTGTCTGTTTTTTTAACATTTTATTTGCATATTATGGTGGAAAATAAGTATTTGGTCAGAAACAAACAATCAATATTTCTGGCTCTCACAGACCTGTAACTTCTTCTTTAAGAGGCTCCTCTTTCCTCCACTCATTACCTGTAGTAATGGCACCTGTTTAAACTTATCATCAGTATAAAAAGACACCTGTGCATACCCTCAAACAGTCTGACTCCAAACTCCACTATGGTGAAGACCAAAGAGCTGTCAAAGGACACCAGAAACAAAATTGTAGCCCTGCACCAGGCTGGGAAGACTGAATCTGCAATAGCCAACCAGCTTGGAGTGAAGAAATCAACAGTGGGAGCAATAATTAGAAAATGGAAGACATACAAGACCACTGATAATCTCCCTGGATCTGGGGCTCCACGCAAAATCCCACCCCGTGGGGTCAGAATGATCACAAGAACGGTGAGCAAAAATCCCAGAACCACGCGGGGGGACCTAGTGAATGAACTGCAGAGAGCTGGGACCAATGTAACAAGGCCTACCATAAGTAACACACTACGCCACCATGGACTCAGATCCTGCAATGCCAGACGTGTCCCACTGCTTAAGCCAGTACATGTCCGGGCCCGTCTGAAGTTTGCTAGAGAGCATTTGGATGATCCAGAGGAGTTTTGGGAGAATGTCCTATGGTCTGATGAAACCAAACTGGAACTGTTTGGTAGAAACACAACTTGTCGTGTTTGGAGGAAAAAGAATACTGAGTTGCATCCATCAAACACCATACCTACTGTAAAGCATGGTGGTGGAAACATCATGCTTTGGGGCTGTTTCTCTGCAAAGGGGCCAGGACGACTGATCCGGGTACATGAAAGAATGAATGGGGCCATGTATCGTGAGATTTTGAGTGCAAACCTCCTTCCATCAGCAAGGGCATTGAAGATGAAACGTGGCTGGGTCTTTCAACATGACAATGATCCAAAGCACACCGCCAGGGCAACGAAGGAGTGGCTTCGTAAGAAGCATTTCAAGGTCCTGGAGTGGCCTAGCCAGTCTCCAGATCTCAACCCTATAGAAAACCTTTGGAGGGAGTTGAAAGTCCGTGTTGCCAAGCGAAAAGCCAAAAACATCACTGCTCTAGAGGAGATCTGCATGGAGGAATGGGCCAACATACCAACAACAGTGTGTGGCAACCTTGTGAAGACTTACAGAAAACGTTTGACCTCTGTCATTGCCAACAAAGGATATATTACAAAGTATTGAGATGAAATTTTGTTTCTGACCAAATACTTATTTTCCACCATAATATGCAAATAAAATGTTAAAAAAACAGACAATGTGATTTTCTGGATTTTTTTTTCTCAGTTTGTCTCCCATAGTTGAGGTCTACCTATGATGTAAATTACAGACGCCTCTCATCTTTTTAAGTGGTGGAACTTGCACTATTGCTGACTGACTAAATACTTTTTTGCCCCACTGTATGTCTCTAGCCATTCAGATTGATCGGCGTCTGCACGAGCGCAAAGCTGTGCACCATATGGCAGTATCCTCTGAGCATAGTCCTGAACCTATGCAATGTGATAGGATTTTGACTAGAATAGAACGGCAGGAATTCAGACGTCAGAATGGGCTGTGTTTTTACTGTGGTGATTCGGCTCATGTTATCTCTGACTGCCCTAAGCATACTAAGAGAGTTGCTAGGTCTGTTACCATTAGTACTATACAGCCTAAATTTCTCTTATCTGTGACCCTGATTTGCTCATTGTCGTCCTTTTCTGTCATGGCATTTGTGGATTCAGGCGCTGCCCCGAACTTAATGGACTTAGAATTTGCCAGGCGCTGTGGTTTTTCCTTGCAGCCTTTGCAGAGCCCTATTCCTTTGAGGGGCATTGATGCTACACCCTTGGCCAAGGATAAACCTCAGTACTGGACACAGATGACTATGTACATGGCTCCTGCACATCAGGAAGATTGCCGTTTTCTGGTATTGCATAACCTGCATGATGTTGTTGTGCTGGGATTTCCATGGTTACAGGAACATAATCCGGTGCTGGATTGGAAAACTATGTCTGTGACTAGTTGGGGTTGTCAAGGGGTACATAGTGATGTTCCTTTGATATCAATTTCCTTTTCCCCCTCTTCTGAAGTCCCTGAGTTTTTTTTGGATTTCCAGGATGTATTTGATGAGCCCAAGTCCAGTTCCCTTCCTCCACATAGGGACTGTGATTGTGCTATTAACTTGATTCCTGGTTGTAAGTTCCCTAAGAGCCGACGTTTCAATCTGTCTGTGCCAGAGCATGCCGCCATGCGGAGCTATGTTAAGGAATCTTTGGAGAAAGGGCATATTCGGCCCTCTTCGTCACCATTGGGAGCGGGTTTCTTTTTTGTTGCTAAGAAGGATGGCTCCTTGAGACCCTGTATGTTATGACCTGGTGGTTAGGAGCACCCGACACGACCTGATAGTTAAACTCACACAGGACAAGCTCTGGGATGTGGGAGCTCTGCTGACCGCAGGCCCTAATCCTATCACAACAACTAGAAATAGCCGTGGAGCGTTCCTGACTCTCCCTAGACGCCTCTTCACAGCCTAAGAGCTAGCTAGCCCTAGAGAAAGAAAATAAAGCCTAACTTGCCTCAGAGAAATTCCCCAAAGGAAAAGGCAGCCCCCCACATATATTGACTGTGAGTAAAGATGAAAGTCACAAACGCAGAAATGAAACAGGTTTCAGCAAAGGGAGGCCAGACTTACTAAACAGACAGAGGATAGGAAAGGAATCTTTGCGGTCAGCACAAAAAACTACAAAAGACCACGCAGAGTGTGCAAAAAGACCTCCGCACCGACTAACGGTGCGGAGATGCCACTCTGCATCCCAGAGCTTCCAGCTAGCAAGACAAAATCATGATAACCAGCTGGACAAGGAAACAATGAACAAATAATAACTATCAGGAACTTAGCTTCTGCTGGAGAAGAGGTCACCAGAAAGATCCCAGAGCGAATTGAACCAATGCAGGAACATTGACAGCTGGCATGGAGTAATGATCTGAGTGGAGTTAAATAGAGCAGCCAACCAAAGGATAAACCACGTCACCTGTGTAAGGAACCTCAGAAGCAGCAGCTTCACTCACAGCCACCAGAGGGAGTCCATGGACAGAACTCGCCGAAGTACCATTCACGACCACAGGAGGGAGTTCGACAACAGAATTCACAACACCTGTATTGATTATCGTCTTCTTAATAAGATCACGGTCAAATTCCAATACCCATTGCCTTTGCTTACTGATTTGTTTGCTCAGATTGAGGGGGCTAGTTGGTTTACTAAGATTGACCTCCTAGGGGCATATAATCTTGTTCGTATTAAACAGGGTGACGAATGGAAAACTGCATTTAATACGCCCGAAGGCCATTTTGAATACCTTGTGCTGCCATTTGGGCTCTCTAATGCTCCATCTGTGTTCCAGTCTTTCATGCATGATATTTTCCGCAATTATCTTGATAAATTCATGGTCGTATATTTGGATGATATTTTGATTTTTTTCAATGATTGGGAGTCTCATGTGAAGCAGGTCAGGATGGTGTTCCAGATCCTTCGTGATAATGTTTTATTTGTGAAGGGGTCTAAGTGCCTATTCGGAGTTCAGAAGGTCTCTTTTTTGGGTTTTGTTTTTTCTCCCTCGTCTATAGAAATGGATCCTGTTAAGGTCCAAGCTATTCATGACTGGATCCAACCCACATCTGTGAAGGGTCTTCAAAAATTTTTGGGCTTTGCTTATTTATATCGCCGTTTCATTGCCAACTTTTCCAGTGTGTTAAGCCCCTTACTGATTTGACGAAGAAAGGCGCTGATGTGACGAATTGGTCCTCTGAGGCTGTTGAGGCCTTTCAGGAGCTTAAACGCCGATTTACTTCTGCCCCTGTGTTGCGTCAACCGGATGTTTCTCTTCCTTTTCAGGTTGCGGTCGACGCTTCTGAGATTGGGGCAGGGGCCGTCTTGTCTCAGAGGGAGTCTGATGGTTCTTTGATGAAACCGTGTGCTTTTTTTTCCAGAAAGTTTTCGCCTGCGGAACGCAATTATGATGTCGGCAATCGGGAGTTATTGGCTATGAAGTGGGCATTTGAGGAGTGGCGACTTAGGCTTGAGGGAGCTAAACACCGTGTTGTGGTCCTGACCGATCATAAGAATCTGATTTACCTCGAGTCGGCCAAGCGGCTGAATCCTAGACAGGCTCGATGGTCCCTGTTTTTCTCCCGTTTTGATTTTGTGGTCTCGTATCTTCCGGAATCTAAGAATGTTAAGGCTGATACCCTCTCTAGGAGTTTTTTGCCTGATTCTCCTGGAGTCCTTGAGCTGGTTGGCATTCTTAAGGAGGGGGTGATTCTTTCTGCTATCTCCCCTGATTTGCGCCGGGTGCTTCAGGAATTTCAGGCTGATAGGCCTGACCGCTGTCCAGTGGGGAAGCTGTTTGTTCCTGATAGATGGACAAGTAAGGTAATTTCTGAGGTTCATTGTTCAGTGTTGGCTGGTCATCCTGGGATTTTTGGTACCAGAGATTTGGTTGCTAGGTCCTTTTGGTGGCCTTCCTTGTCTTGCGATGTGCGTGCTTTTGTGCAGTCCTGTAGGACTTGCGCCTGGGCCAAGCCTTGCTGTTCCCGCGCTAGTGGGTTGCTTTTGCCTTTGCCGGTCCCTGAGAGGCCCTGGACGCATATTTCCATGGATTTTATTTCGGATCTTCCTGTTTCCCAGAAGATGTCTGTTATCTGGGTTGTTTGTGACCGGTTCTCTAAAATGGTCCATTTGCTACCTTTGCCTAAGTTGCCTTCCTCCTCAGATCTGGTTCTATTGTTTTTTCAGCATGTGGTTCGTTTGCATGGCATTCCGGAGAATATTGACATCTGACAGAGGTTCTCAGTTTGTCTCTAGATTTTGGCAGGCCTTTTGTGCTAGGATGGGCATTGATTTGTCTTTTTCTTCGGCGTTTCATCCTCAGACTAATGGCCAAACTGAGCGAACTAATCAGACCTTGGAGACCTATTTGAGATGCTTTGTGTCTGCTGATCAGGATGATTGGGTGTCTTTCTTGCCGTTGGCCGAGTTTGCCCTTAATAATCGGGCCAGTTCGGCTACTTTGGTTTCACATTTCTTTTGTAATTTTGGTTTTCATCCTCGTTTTTCTTCTGGGCAGGTTGAGCCTTCTGATTGTCCTGGTGTTCATCCTGTGGTGGACAGGCTGCAGCAGATTTGGACTCATGTGGTGGACAATTTGACGTTGTCTCAGGAAAGGGCTCAACGTTTTGCTAACCGCCGTCGGCGTGTTGGTCCCCGGCTTCGTGTGGGGGATTTGGTTTGGTTGTCTTCTCGTCATGTTCCTATGAAGGTTTCTTCTCCTAAGTTTAAGCCTCGGTTTATTGGTCCTTATAAAATTTCTGAAGTTATTAATCCGGTCTATTTTCGTTTGGCTCTTCCAGCCTCTTTTGCCATTCATAATGTTTTCCATAGATCTTTGTTGCGGAGATATGTGGTGCCCGTTGTTCCCTCGGTTGACCCTCCTGCCCCGGTGTTGGTTGAGGGAGAGTTGGAATATGAGGTTGAGAAGATTTTGGATTCTCGTTTTTCGAGGCGGAGGCTCCAGTATCTTGTCAAGTGGAAGGGTTATGGCCAGGAGAATAATTCTTGGGTTGTTGCCTCCGATGTTCATGCTACCGATTTGGTTCGTGCTTTTCCCTTGGCTCGTCCTGATCGGCCTGGTGAGGGTTCGGTGACCCCTCCTAAAGGGGGGGGGTACTGTTGTGAATTCCGTTCTTGGGCTCCCTCCGGTGGTTGTAAATGGCACTTTTGTGAATTCTGCCCTTGGGCTCCCTCTGGTGGTTTTAAGTGGAACTGCTGCTCCTTCGGTTTAGCTTTAGCAGCTGCTTTCACTAATTGTCTCTCCTGGCTCTGCTATTTAACCTGGCTCTAGTCTTCTGCCTATGCCACTTGTCAATGTTTTCTGGCTGGATTCACATCTCTGCTTGGATTCTCCTGGTTTCCTGACCAGTTCTGCTAAGATAAGTTCTGTCTTTGCTCCTTTCAGTCCACATGTTGTGGACTTATTGTTCTGTGCATTCTATTTTTGTCCAGCTTTTCATTATGGATTTTTTCTGTTAGCTGGAAGCTCTGGGAAGCAGATTTACCCTCCACACCTTTAGTCAGGTGTGGAGATTTTGTAAACTCTGTGTGGATTGTTTTGTAGTTTTAATACTGACCGCACAGTATCCTTTCCTGTCCTATCTATTAAGCTAGACTGGCCTCCTATGCTAAAATCTGATTTCATCTCTGCATATGTTATTTTCCCCTCCTCACACCGTCAATATTTGTGGGGGGCTATCTTTCCTTTGGGGATTTTCTCTGAGGCAAGATAGGTTTCCTGTTTCCATCTTTAGGGGTAGTTAGATCTTAGGCTGTGCCGAGGGGTCTAGGGAGCGTCAGGTACCCCCCACGGCTAGTTCTAGTTGCGCTGCTAGGTTCAGGGTCTGCGGTCAGTACAGATACCACCTCCTTCAGAGCTTGTCTCATGTTGTTCCTAAACCATCAGATCATAACAGCCATCTCCGTGTGTGACTCCACTATTATTCCCAAGCAACATGCCCGCTGCCTTGGGGGTCATACTTGATTCCAAGCTTTCCTTCACCCCCCACATCCGATCACTGGCTCGCTCTTCCTATCTGCATCTCAAAAACATTTCTAGAATTCGCCCTATTCTTACTTTCGACTCTGCAAAAACTCTTACTGTTTCATTCATTCATTCTCGTCTGGACTAAACTGCCTCCCTCTTTCCAAACTCTTCCCTCTCCAATCTGTCCTGAATGCTGCTGCCAGGATTATATTCCTCGCCAACCGTTACACCGATGCCTCTACCCTGTGCCAGTCATTACACTGGTTACCCATCCACTCCAGAATCCAATACAAAACTACTACCCTCATCCACAAAGCGCTCCATGGCTCAGCACCACCCTAAATCTCCTCTCTGGTCTCAGTCTACCACCCTACCCGTGCCCTCCATGGCTCAGCACCACCCTACATCTCCTCTCTGGTCTCAGTCTACCACCCTACCCATGCCCTCCATGGCTCAGCACCACCCTACATCTCCTCCCTGGTCTCAGTCTACCACCCTACCCGTGCTGTCCGTTCTGCTAATGACCTCAGGTTAGCATCTTCAATAATCAGAACCTCCCACTCCCGTGTCCAAGACTTTTCACGTGCTTTGCCAATTCTTTGGAATGCACTACCCAGGTTAATACGATTAATCCCCAATCCCCACAGTTTTAAGCGTGCCCTAAAAACGCATTTGTTCACACTGGCCTACTGCCTCAACTCATTAGCCTAATTATCCCTGTGTGGCCCATTCATATAAGTTAAACCAAAATCAGGTGCCTTGCATCATGTTCTCATACACTTTATGCAGTTATTAGCCCTCTGTGTCTGTACTGCTACATACTTAGGCTGTTAACTGGTTCATGCAGCTTTACATGAACACCTGATCCTTACACTATGGCCGGTCCGAACAACAAATCAATTGTTACCATTCACCTCTTGTGTCTATTCTTTTTCCTCATAGTTTGTAGCTTGCGAGCAGCAGGACCCTCATTCCTCCTGGTATCTATTTTGAACTGTGATTTCTGTTATGCTGTAATGTCTATTGTCTGTACAAGTCCCCTCTATAATTTGTAAAGCGCTGCGGAATATGTTGGCGCATTATAAATAAAATTATTATTATTATTATTATTATTATACTAGATTTCTCAGTTAGATCTCCTATGCCAGTGTCGATTTCTTCATTTTTGGATTTGGGGGTAGTGCTGAAATTTGTTCTGGCTTTTCCACTTCCTCTGCAATCTCGTTTACTCTTTTTATTTTTATTTTGGATGAACGGCCGGGGGCCACTTGAAAAAACTGTGTAATCTTAGTATTTCTAGAGGTGTCAATGGGGGTGGTCTCTGCAGACCCGAGAATGGAAGGGTTTGGTGATGGAGAAAGAATTTTTATACTAGAGGAATCCACCAAATTGTTTAGATGTCTGTTTGTAGGTTCTATGGTTTCGATGATGGGAATGAAGCGGCACCAGTATTTAAAGTAGAGGGAAGAGCAAAAAAAAAGAAATGGAATGGGTGGAGTATTGAGAGGAGGGGTGATCTTCATGGACAGTAAACTGAGAGGGGCCACCAAACTCATCAACTTCACTAAATGTCAGGGGACCTGGAACAAGACCCGTCTACAGTTACCTTTTCCAATTATACCACTTTTATTAGAGGAGCCTGGTCCCTCGGTATTCTAAATAAAAAAGAATGTAAATGTCTTAACATTCCCAGATATAGGTCCTCTTTCTTTTATCTTTTACCCAAAATACATAAAGACCCTGTTAATCCTCCTGGCCGTCCCATCATATTGGGCATAGACTCCATTACCAGTAATCTCTCTCATTACGTTGATTTGTTTCTTCAAGAACATGTTATTAAATTGGATTCCTACATAAAGGACTCATCACATTTGATTGATCACCTTTTAGCACTACCCAACCTACACTGTGTGCAAAATTCTCCGGCAAGTTGTATTTTGATCACATAATACTTTTTATACATGTCGTCCTACTCCAAGCTGTTCAGGCTGAGAGCCAACTACCAGTTAAGTAAATCAGGTGATGTGCATCTCTGTAATGAGGAGGGTGTTGTCTAATGACATCAGAACCCTATATAAGATGTGCTTAATTATTAGGCAACTTCTTTTCCTTTGGCAAAATGGGTCAGAAGAGAGATTTGACGGCTCTGAAAAGTCCACAATTGTGAGATGTTTTGCAGAGGGATGCAGCAGTCTTGAAATTGCCAAACTTTTGAAGCGTGATCACCGAACAATCAAGCGTTTCATGGCAAATAGCCAACAGGGTCGCAAGAAGCGTGTTGGGCAATAAAGGCGCAAAATAACTGCCCATGAATTGAGGAAAATCAAGCGTGAAGCTGCCAAGATGCCATTTGCCACCAGTTTTGCAATATTTCAGAGCTGCAACGTTACTGGAGTAACAAGAAGCACAAGGTGTGCGATACTCAGGGACATGGCCAAGGTAAGGAAGGCTGAAAAACGACCACATGTGAACAAGAAACATAAGATAAAACGTCAAGACTGGGCCAAGAAATATCTGAAGACTGACTTTTCACAGGTTTTATGGACTGATGAAATGAGAGTGACACATGATGGGCCACATGGATGGGCCAGAGGCTGGATCACTAAAGGGCAGAGAGCTCAACTCCGATCAGACCCAGCAAGGTGGAGGTGGGGACTGGTATGGGCTGGTATCATCAAAGATGAAGTTGTGGGACCTTTTCGGGTTGAGGATGGAGTGAAGCTCAGGTCCCAGACCTACTGCCTGTTTCTGGAAGACTTCTTCAAGCAGTGGTACAGGAAGAAGTTGGTATCGTTCAAGAAAAACATGATTTTCATGCAGGACAATGCTCCATCACATGCCTCCAACTACTCCACAGCGTGGCTGGCCAGTAAAGGTCTCAAAGAAGAAAAAATAATGACATGGTCCCCTTGTTCCCCTTATCTGAACCCCATAGAGAACCTGTGGTCCCTCATAAAATGTGAGATCTACAGGGAGGGAAAACAGTCCACCTCTCGGAGCAGTGTCTGGAGGCTGTGGTGGCTGCTGCACGCAATGTTGGTCGTAACAGATCAAGCAACTGACAGAATCTATGGATAGAGACTGCTGAGTGTCATCATAAAGAAAGGTGGCTATATTGGTCACTCATTTTTGGGGGATTTGTTTTTGCATCTCAGAAATGTTTATTTCTAAAATTTGTGCAGTTATATTGGTTTACCTGGTGAAAATAAACAAGCGAGATGGGAATATACTTGGTTTTTATTACGTTGCCTAATAATTCTACACATTAATAGTTACCTGCACAAACAGATATCCTCCTAAGATAGCCCAATCTAAAAAACCTACTCCAACTTCCAAAAATATTAAGCTTTGATATTTATGAGTCTTTTGGGTTGATTGAGAACATAGTTGTTGATCAATAATAAAAATAATCCTCTAAAATACAACTTGGCTAATAATTCTGCACACAGTGTAGAGAGCTGTCTTCTGATAACCATGGACATTGAAGCCCTGTACTCAAATATTCCCCACAATCGGGGTCTTGAAGCGGTTTATCAATTCCTTTTAACTGATGATTCACTACCTCCCTTACCAATGGATTTTTTGAAGAAAGCCATAATGTTTGTTCTTGAAAATAATGTTTTTTTTCATTTGAAGGGATCTTTTATCGACAAATAAGGGGCTGTGCAATGGGGACGAGATTCGCCCCCAGTTATGCTAACCTGTTTATGGGAATAAACTCTGTGTGCACTGCTACAGACCGGTGCAGGGACTAGGTACCCAAACCATATAGTACAATATGAAAAAATTCTCACGAGACTTTTTTCATATTAATCTGTTTATGGGGGCTTTCGAATCTGTCTTCAACGCGCAGTCCCCATTGGCATCTGGCAAGATTGCTATGTACCGTCGGTTCATTGATGACCTTTTTCATCATCTGGACTGGGTCTGAACAGGAAGCAAGTGCCTTTACCCATTCCCTTAATTCCAACTCCTGGGGCCTTAAATTCACAGCCAATATCTCTAATACTATGATTCAATTTTTGGACTTAATGATGCGTGTTGATCTGTCTGGTCGTTTCTCAACTTCCACTCACTTCAAAAAGCTTCCATATTGAATGGGACACAGGAATTCAAGTCCCATACTACAGGTGCCAGCTTTAAAGTCAACTGCCATGTTAACTGTCAATCCTGCTAAGTCATTTATTTAATTGAGTGTGGTTGTGGTTTGCAGTACATTGGTCGGACGATACAGACGATGCATGCTAGACTCAACAAGCACCGTCAAAACATCCGTAATGGGTTCATGCTACATAGTCTTTCTAAACACTTTTCTTTAGTGCAAAAGAATTGGAATACATTAAAACTTCCTGTTATCGACCGGATTCCAGATGATTGGCCTGACCGGTATAATAATCTAATAAGAAGGGAGAGTTTCTGGATTTTTAAGGTTGGCACACTGGCACCTGAAGGGTTAACCCTCATTATTGAGAAAATTACAAAATATATGCATGCTGCTATTCCTACAGTCATGGCCAAAAGTATTGACACCCCTGCAATTCTGTCAGATAATACTCAGTTTCTTCCTGAAAATGATTGCAATCACAAATTCTTTGGTATTATTATCTTCATTTAATTTGTCTTAAATGAAAAAAACACAAAAGAGAATGAAGAAAAAAGCAAAACATTGATCATTACACACAAAACTCAAAAAATGGGCCAGACAAAAGTATTGGCACCCTCAGCCTAATACTTGGCTGTACAACCTTTAGCCAAAATAACTGCGACCAACCGCTTCCGGTAACCATCAATGAGGTTCTCACAATGCTCTGCTGGAATTTTAGACCATTCTTCTTTGGCAAACTGCTCCAGGTCCCTGATATTTGAAGGGTGCCTTCTCCAAACTGTCATTTTTAGATCTCTCCACAGGTGTTCTATGGGATTCAGGTCTGGACTCATTGCTGGCCACCTTAGAAGTCTCCAGTGCTTTCTCTCAAACCATTTTCTAGTGCTTTGTGAAATGTGTTTGGGTCATTGTCCTGCTGGAAGACCCATGACCTCTGAGGGAGACCCAGCTTTCTCACACTGGGCCCTATATTATGCTGCAAAATTTGTTGGTAGTCTTCAGACTTCATAATGCCATGCACACGGTCAAGCAGTCCAGTGCCAGAGGCAGCAAAGCAACCCCAAAACATCAGGGAACCTCCGCCATGTTTGACTGTAGGGACCGTGTTCTTTTTTTTTGAATGCCTCTTTTTTTTCTCCTGTAAACTCTATGGTGATGCCTTTGCCCAAAAAGTTCTACTTTTGTCTCATCTGACAGAGAACATTCTTCCAAAACGTTTTAGGCTTTTTCAGGTAAGTTTTGGCAAACTCCAGCCTGGCTTTTTTATGTCTCGGGGTAAGAAGTGGGGTCTTCCTGGGTCTCCTACCATACAGTCCCTTTTCATTCAGACGCCAACGGATAGTACGGGTTGACACTGCTGTACCCTCGGACTGCAGGGCAGCTTGAACTTGTTTGGATGTTAGTCGAGGTTCTTTATCCAACATCCGCACAATCTTGCGTTGAAATCTCTTGTCAATTTTTCTTTTCCGTCCACATCTAGGGAGGTTAGCCACAGTGCCATGGGCTTTACACTTCTTGATGACACTGCGCACAGTAGACACAAGAACATTCAGGTCTTCGGAGATGGACTTGTAGCCTTGAGATTGCTCATGCTTCCTCACAATTTGGTTTCTCAAGTCCTCAGACAGTTCTTTGGTCTTCTTTCTTTTCTCCATGCTCAATGTGGTACACACAAGGACACAGGACAGAGGTTGAGTCAACTTTAATCCATGTCAACTGGCTGCAAGTGTGATTTAGTTATTCACAAAGAGAAAAGGAGTTTGTAGCCAGCTCACCGGTAAATCACCGCAGGTGCACGGAACTCCGCTGCAGGAAGACGATCCAATCATCAGAGAAAAGAAAAAAAAAAGTTGAATTCCAGCTCCTTAAAACATGACGTTTATTGTATCCAAATAAAAAATCCAAATGTCCATGGTGTGCAACCTCCCACCGGTAAGTGCCTGGGATGACAGAGATAAACGGCTACGCGTTTCGATCGGAGTGATCTTTATCAAAGCCATACCTGGATCAGGCAGCTTCTCCTACTTATAAGGAGGCTCACCCAACCAGATCATTCATTTGAGTCACATGGCAATTTGACAGGTCCTTTCATCTAAAATCATTGTTCTATATGTAACAACATAACAAAAATAAAGGATTAAAATCACATTCAGCAATAATGTAACATAACTTCATGTCTTTTATTCAATCCTGTTGGGACACAGGTGTTCAATTGGAAAATCCAATATGCTTCTCGTGTGAGAAGCCGGCGTCTAATGTCACCACCCCGACTAGGGGTATTAACCCGTTCTATGCCCTGAACCTGAAGAGTGACAGTGCTGCGTGCATGGTGCCTAACAAAATGTTTGGATGCTGCTGATATATTCCTGTCATTATTCTGAGTGTTACCTATGTCATATAAGTGTTCCCTAATGCGTGTTTTCAATTTTCTGGACGTACAGCCCACATACGACAGGTTACACTCTATACATTTGATTTTGTATACCACATTGCAAGAATTACAATTGATGTACTGCTTTATATCAAATTTGATAGTTTCATCCGCATTATAAAATGTCTTTTCAATACTGGCGAATTTACATGTGCTACAATTTCGTGTGCCACACCTGAAAAATCCTGGATAATTTAACCAGGTTCTGATGGATTTATTTTTGGAGCAGAACAAGCTAGGGGCTATTTTATTACCAATGGTCGGGGCTCTTCTCGACACCACATTAATGCCAGAATTTAGTATGTTATACAGCTGCGGATCTTCATATAAAATAGGTAAATATCTGTTGACAATATCTCTAATTCTAGCGAACTGCGGGCTATATTGAAAGCATATGTATGGCTTTTGTTCCATTTGTAAATTTCTATGCTTTTGTGCTGTAACTAGTTCTTTACGATCTTTTCCTGCTACTATTTTTTTGGCCCGATTAATTGTCCATTGAGGGTATTGTCGATATGTTAATTTATTTGCTATTTGCTCGATTTCACCCTTGAGATCTTTTTCTGAGCTGCAATTCCTTTTAATCCTGGTGAACTCACCCACCGGAATTGATTTAATTGTATGCCTGCTATGGCTGCTTTTGGCATGCAGTATTGTGTTACCCCTCACTGGCTTGTGATGTGTTCTGGTGACGATATTTGAATCTATTTGCCCCGTGAGCTCCAGATCTAGAAATGATATACTTTTGCTATCTGCCCTATGCGTGAATCTAATATTGTACTCATTCTGATTCAGGTACTCCATGAAGCGCGGTATGGCAGACACATCACCCTCCCATATCATGAGCGTATCATCAATGTATCTGCCATACCACGCCACATATTCCAAATACGGATTGTTCACGGAAAAAACGCACTCCATCTCCCAAAAGGACATAACCAAATTAGCAAGGGAGGGAGAGTATTTCGCACCCATGGCCACTCCAGCTTGCTGCATATAAAATTGATTATCAAATGCAAAAAAGTTACTAGTGAGCAAAAAATGTATTACCATCAGCAGATATTCAATCAAATCCTCAGAATACTGACTGAATTTGACAAGGTGATATTGGATCGCTCTTATTGCTAGATCGTGCGGGATGGATGTATATAAAGATATAATGTCGCAGCAGAGCCAGGAATAATTTTTTTGCCATATCTTACCATCAAAAATACGTAATACCTCCTTAGAGTCTTTTATATATCCAGGGGAACGTTTTACAAGTGGCTGAAGGAGAGAGTCTACCCATTGACAGAGTCTTTCATTGCAGGACCCGATTCCAGATACTATGGGTCGCATTGGGGGAATCCCCTCTTTTTTATGTATTTTAGGGACCCCATATATTATAGGAGTGACTGGACATTCAACTATTAGATATTCCATTTGTATTTTAGTTAATACCCCCAGATCGAATCCCTCCTTGATAATGACATCTCTCTTTTTAATAATTTCTTGTGAGGGATTATTTGTTAGTTTCTTATACGTGATTTGATCAGATAATAGTTCCAGCATTTTTTTCTGATAGTCCACTGTGTCCAATACCACTACCACCCCTCCCTTATCTGACATTTTAATTGTAAGATCTGGCATATTTTGTAGCTCTCTTATAGCGTTACGTTTTTTTATAGATATATTCTTAGGGTTGTATTTATTATTAGTTTTTATTTCCTTGTTTAATTGTCTGAGTTCCCTTTCTATGTTTTCTTGAAATTTGTCCATACACTCAGATCTGGCCTGGATTGGATAATAGTAGGGATTTTTTGTAGTAAAATTCTTGGAAACATGCACCCGATCACTATCCAGCAATGTATCTGAGCTGAGATCTTGTAGCGCAATTAGTGCTACTTGTTCTTTAAAGTCCATCTGTGAGTACTCATTATCCACCATAGGTGGTGCTACAGATCCTTCCTGACTTAATTCCTCTTCAGTATTTTGCTCCTGATAAAAATGTTTTCTGATGGTCAGGTTGCGGATAAATTTATTAGTGTCCATAATTGTTGCAAATAGGTCAAAATCCTGGTCAGGAACAAAATTTAATCCCAAGGATAAAACTTGGACCTGTTCTGATGATAAACTTCTGGATGACAGGTTAAGTACATTCGTATATTCATTTATCTTTTGTGCAGTTTCTTGTTGCGTGTAGTCATTCCCCCGTCGTTTGTGTTTTCTCCCCCCCCGCCTGCTGCGTTTTTTGGCTGGCGGTAGTTATTTCTTGGGGTGTATACTCTGTTTTCATTCAGGGAAATGTCTGACGCACTGGCCTGATTGTCTGATGAGTCAGGGTCTGACGAAGTGAAATATACATGCGATTTTTCTTTGCTCTTAGCGTTTTTTCGTTTATGGCGAGATTGACTATACTTCAGTATCGATTTCGGGGTTTTATTTATATTAGTCCAGTTACCCCAATCATACACTTTATTAGTCGCATAATCGTCAGAGTCTCTAGTAAATTTTCTTTTTTTCCGATCCATGATTTGTTCCTCCAAACCCATTATTTTTTCTTTGGTTTGTGTCATAAGTGCATCAAACTGTGCACCTGTTTTATAATCATTCAAAAGAAGATTTACTTCATCTATTTCCTGCTGTATATTTTTCAATTTGTCCTCCTCGTGTTTAATAATAAGATTCATCAAATCCTTCGAACATTTGCTTAGAATAGAATTCCACTCCTCCAAGAATTCTGCTGAGTATACGGTTGTGGGTATTTTTCTAATTCGCAGACCTCTTGGGATCATGTTCTTAGCCACATAATTATTCAATGTGGTTTGATCCCACCACACTTTTGTTTCCTGCATCATAAGTGTTTCCAATTTACTCATATTTTCATTCAGAGTGGATATACCCACATCTTCATTTTCATGAGTAGAGAACACCTGAGCAGCTTTACGCAATCTGTCTCTTGTTAAGTCCATAGCC
Organism: Ranitomeya imitator; assembly: GCF_032444005.1. Classification (NCBI taxonomy): domain Eukaryota; kingdom Metazoa; phylum Chordata; class Amphibia; order Anura; family Dendrobatidae; genus Ranitomeya; species Ranitomeya imitator. Next base: position 715,518,301 of record NC_091286.1, on the reverse strand, counting down.
ATGCTGATATGTGAATAATGATAAAAGAAAAAAGGCTCTGTATCCCTTGGCAACTAAACCGGTAATAGACAGTACATGTGTCCGCAATAACTTTATCAGGGAGTAGTACCAGGAGCACGGCAATCCAGCATTATAAATAGTCACAAAGAGAAAAGGAGTTTGTAGCCAGCTCACCGGTAAATCACCGCAGGTGCACGGAACTCCGCTGCAGGAAGACGATCCAATCATCAGAGAAAAGAAAAAAAAAAGTTGAATTCCAGCTCCTTAAAACATGACGTTTATTGTATCCAAATAAAAAATCCAAATGTCCATGGTGTGCAACCTCCCACCGGTAAGTGCCTGGGATGACAGAGATAAACGGCTACGCGTTTCGATCGGAGTGATCTTTATCAAAGCCATACCTGGATCAGGCAGCTTCTCCTACTTATAAGGAGGCTCACCCAACCAGATCATTCATTTGAGTCACATGGCAATTTGACAGGTCCTTTCATCTAAAATCATTGTTCTATATGTAACAACATAACAAAAATAAAGGATTAAAATCACATTCAGCAATAATGTAACATAACTTCATGTCTTTTATTCAATCCTGTTGGGACACAGGTGTTCAATTGGAAAATCCAATATGCTTCTCGTGTGAGAAGCCGGCGTCTAATGTCACCACCCCGACTAGGGGTATTAACCCGTTCTATGCCCTGAACCTGAAGAGTGACAGTGCTGCGTGCATGGTGCCTAACAAAATGTTTGGATGCTGCTGATATATTCCTGTCATTATTCTGAGTGTTACCTATGTCATATAAGTGTTCCCTAATGCGTGTTTTCAATTTTCTGGACGTACAGCCCACATACGACAGGTTACACTCTATACATTTGATTTTGTATACCACATTGCAAGAATTACAATTGATGTACTGCTTTATATCAAATTTGATAGTTTCATCCGCATTATAAAATGTCTTTTCAATACTGGCGAATTTACATGTGCTACAATTTCGTGTGCCACACCTGAAAAATCCTGGATAATTTAACCAGGTTCTGATGGATTTATTTTTGGAGCAGAACAAGCTAGGGGCTATTTTATTACCAATGGTCGGGGCTCTTCTCGACACCACATTAATGCCAGAATTTAGTATGTTATACAGCTGCGGATCTTCATATAAAATAGGTAAATATCTGTTGACAATATCTCTAATTCTAGCGAACTGCGGGCTATATTGAAAGCATATGTATGGCTTTTGTTCCATTTGTAAATTTCTATGCTTTTGTGCTGTAACTAGTTCTTTACGATCTTTTCCTGCTACTATTTTTTTGGCCCGATTAATTGTCCATTGAGGGTATTGTCGATATGTTAATTTATTTGCTATTTGCTCGATTTCACCCTTGAGATCTTTTTCTGAGCTGCAATTCCTTTTAATCCTGGTGAACTCACCCACCGGAATTGATTTAATTGTATGCCTGCTATGGCTGCTTTTGGCATGCAGTATTGTGTTACCCCTCACTGGCTTGTGATGTGTTCTGGTGACGATATTTGAATCTATTTGCCCCGTGAGCTCCAGATCTAGAAATGATATACTTTTGCTATCTGCCCTATGCGTGAATCTAATATTGTACTCATTCTGATTCAGGTACTCCATGAAGCGCGGTATGGCAGACACATCACCCTCCCATATCATGAGCGTAAAGGACCTGTCAAATTGCCATGTGACTCAAATGAATGATCTGGTTGGGTGAGCCTCCTTATAAGTAGGAGAAGCTGCCTGATCCAGGTATGGCTTTGATAAAGATCACTCCGATCGAAACGCGTAGCCGTTTATCTCTGTCATCCCAGGCACTTACCGGTGGGAGGTTGCACACCATGGACATTTGGATTTTTTATTTGGATACAATAAACGTCATGTTTTAAGGAGCTGGAATTCAACTTTTTTTTTTCTTTTCTCTGATGATTTAGTTATTGCCAACACCTGTTAGGTGCCACAGGTAAGTTACAGGTGCTGTTAATTACACTAATTACAGAAGCATCACATGATTTTTCAAACGGTGCCAATACTTTTGTCCACTCCCTTTTTATGTTTGGTGTGGAGTTATATCCAATTTGGCTTTAGGACAATTCTTTTTGTTTTTGTTTTTTTCATTTAAGACAAATTAAATGAAGATAATAATAACAAAGAATTTGTGTTTGTAATCATTTTCAGGAAGAAAAGGAGTATTATCTGACAGAATTGCAGGGGTGTCAATACTTTTGGCCATGACTGTATATTAAATATGTGTATATTTTATGTGCACTGTTCTTATTTGTCTTTTAAATTTAGATTGTTTTTAAAATTATGTGTTTTATTTTTCATCATCCCTGTTATATTCCTTTAGTGGAGCCTTGATTGGCCCGTTTTAACTATGTGGGCGGTCTGTGGAATTGTTTCTGATTGTTCAGAGGCTGCCTTCCCTTTATATACTTTCCCCACCCCACTCGACCTATAATTGCCACCTGAGGAAGACGGAGCTATTCCATTGAAAGGCGTTGTGGAAACTAATAAATGAAGATTTTATATCAGCTCACCGTCTCGCATGCGCTCCTATGACCGTTTTTTTTCCCTTCTTGTTTTATCCTCTTGCGAGGTATCCGGCTGGAGCTGCAGCGTATCTTCTGTTTTAACCAGGACGTAGATCTGGGGATTTATTATGATGGAATATAGGCTGAACTGGATGGACAAATGTCTTTTTTCGGCCTTACTAACTATGTTACTATGTTACTATGTTAACCACTCCTAACACCAGCTTGGCGCTCCTGTGAAGCCGTTCGTCATTTTCTTTTTCTCTTAAATTTAGTTTATAATAGAGGTAGTAAGAAGCTTTTGCACTCAATTCAATGAGTGTAGGTGCCCAGAAGGAAGCAATTACTTCTGCATGTTCGGGAGGACCTTTGTCCCACAGACGTTTTACACCATCATTGGTAGGATGTAAGAATCCAAATACTTTAGTAAATCTAACCTGATGGGCGCCCCTCTGGTCTGTGCCCATTGGTAAGTAGATTTTTCTCCCAGGTGCCATGTTTCTGGTGTGCCCACTGAGTCAATCTGAGCAGTCCCTCAGGCTAGTTTCACATTTGCTTTTTTGCCGCAGCGTTTGTACCACAAATATACGCATGCATCATGTTTTCCTATATTTAACATTAAAAACGCATGCTTTTTTTTGTTCGTGTTTTGCCGCGTTTGACGACGCATGCGTCGTTTCGTCGCTTGCGGCTTGGCGTGGAAATGCAACATGTAGTAATTTCTAGAGGCGTCTATTTGCCATCAGGAAACGCATGCGTTTGATTGCGCAAGGTTTGCGTAAAAAAAACGCATTGCTGTCTATGTAAATGCATGCATTTTTAAGCACATGCGTTTGGTTGCGTTTTTGAACGCATGCGTTTCAATTGAGAAAACCATGTCTAGACACTGATAAGCCACCCCCCACCATCAAGGTGGTAAAAGGGAGGGTGTGGACAGTTGCAGGTCATTTCTCACCAGACTCTAAAGAAGACGAGACACGGACAGGCTGCATCTTGGAGGATAACAAGACCCTGAACAATGTGAGTATATCCTAGCCAATGCCTTTATTTTCTATTTTCTGTCTCTACATGTCCTAATTTCTGCCATTTTTTTCTTTCTACATGCATCAGAATGTCTTCTTCAGATTCTTCATCTGGTGAGGAGTTTCAGCCACGACAGTCGGAAGTGGAGCATGTCAGTGAGGTGAGTATTTGCCTCGTCAGATTGGTAAGTATTCACTGTCACATCGACACATGTGACAATTTGATTTTTCCTTTTTTTAGAGCTCTTCTACTGCGGCACAGACCGGGCAGGAGCAGCGGAGTAAAGGTCCGGTGGGAAGACGGCAGCGGGTATGTATACAAGGCTGACTGTCCTCAGTGTAATATTCTTGAATCTTCCTTTCTTTCCACTCGTATTTCTTAACTTTTTTCTTCTGGAATCCTTTTGTATGTTGACTTTCCTATTCATGCCATTTCTCAGCATCTTTTTTCTTTCTTTTCCTTATGTAATTGAGCAAACTTTAATGACTTTCTTTAATTTTTAGGTTTCACGACGGGACGATAACCTGATAGACAATTACCTCCTAATAACCCTGGTCCAGGAGCGAGTCCCGTTGTGGGACAGCCGGGATCCACTGCACTCAAACAACACCACGATCCGGCGGTTATGGAATGAGGTGGCCCAAGCGATGTGGGATGGCTGGGACAATGCCCCGCCACGGGTCCGTAGTGCATTTGGTAAGTATTGCACTGCAGTGTGAAGCAGCAGAGACCTTGGCCGTGCTCACTCGACTGTGTGTGATGAAAGAAACTCTCCGGAGTTTCTCTCATCACACACAGTTGTCTTTGCACGGCAAAAAGTCCATTTTCTGACCATAATGTTTTTTTTTTTTAACAGTGGGCAAAGTCAAAACACATTGGCGTTCGATGAAGGACCGCTTCAACAAGGACCTGCGTCAAGAGAGTCGTGTTCCCAGTGGTTCAGGAGCAAGGATCCGAACGTACAAGTATCATCGCGTTCTGTCATTTTTTAGACCGGTCCTTGCCCAAAGAACGTAAGTATTTATCACATGCTTTAGGTTGTATTGTATTGCCATAATCTGTATTTTTAAATTCCACAGGATTTTGCGTCTGGTAAATTTTCGATAATAATTTTATTTTTCCTTTTTTCACAGCACATACAGCACGACTGTCGGCCCAGGTTCTGGAGCGGTCCTTCATCCGACAGCCACGGACCCGTCCCAGCCATCCAGCAGCGCAGCAGCAAGTGGGCCTTCCACACTAACTGGAGACCAGGGAGCTGGTCCATCAGGTCTTCCCCTTTCGCAGTCCTCTTCCACTGCCCCCTTTTTTTTGGGCTCATCCCGGCAGCGGCAGATGGCTTCGGACAGGTCACTCATGCCCGAGTTTTTGCACTTTAGCTCGGTTTTACACGAAGCAATCAAGGCTTTAGGTGACCGAATGGATGTTTCCCATAACCTCTTGAATGCACGTATCCAGGAGGTCACCAAAAGCCTTGACCAAGTAAAAGCCGACCTCCAGAGGCCAGCTCATCATTTTTTTAACCAAATTGAGCAGGGCATGTCGGAACACCTTACTCCTGATCTCCAGCTGAGTGTCATGCAGGCCTGCAATGCTGCTTACGTGCAGGCTATGCAGCAGAGTCAGTATTTCCAGCAGACAGTGGGGGCATATCCACCTGTGCCTTCACTGTCACGATTAACCTCAATGCCGACCTCTGCTGCATACCACTGCACGGCCACCTCAATTCATTCCACAGGCGGACTCCACTCCACTAGCGTGGCAGTCTGAAGAGAAAATGGTGGAAATACAGTGCAGAACTCTGCTGAACAGGTCAGATGTCAAAAAACTCATTAGTTATGACACCTGACCTGTTGAGTAGAGAACTGCTTTGTATAACCACCAATTTCTCTTCTTTATACATAATCTATTACACACAAATTGAGGGGACAATGGTGGTCACACGCTACTTATCTATGCTCACCTGCACAGGTGTCAGAAATAGTGAATTCATGAACCTGTATATGTTTATCATGAATTGATTATTTCTGACACCTGACTTGATGAGTATTGATAGTGTGACAGTGATTGTCTCTCCATTTTGTGTCCAATGGATACATGAGAAGACAATTAGGACGCAATGACGTCAACAAGCTTATTAATAAAGCAACATGGCTGCCATTACTAGCAGTATGTGGCCAGTGTTTTATATCAATATTTGTAAACCAAAACAAGGAGTGGAACAATTAGAGGTAAATTATGATATTAACATAATAACTAGCACCTCTGCCTTTATCACCCACTCCTGGTTTTGGATTACAAATACTGATATTAAATACAGATCAAATACTGCCAGTTTTAGGACAACCTTGGTTTGGAGAGGAAAAAGATAGGAGAGACGGTCAACACAACCAAAACTAAAGTTTATTAATGAGAAATATTATTTTCATTGTAGAAAATTACTGGTACAGATAAAGATACAACAAGACATTTACACAACATTGTCCTGCCATGACACCCAGCCAATATCTGAATAAAAAAAGGCAGCAAATTGGTCCCGCATGTGACCAACGGCTGCAGTTGACCGCAGCGGATGATGCTGGAAATCGGGCAGTGGGTGTGCAACTGGTTCATCCAGTTCAATGTTGGGTTGCTCCTTAACCATTATGTAATTGTGGAGAACCACACAGGCTTTGACCACCTCGTCGACTTTCCACTTTTAGATTAATGGCTGATGCAAGAATGCGCCATTTAGCGACCAGAATGCCAAAGGAACACTCTACTGTTCTTCGGGCCCTGGTCAGTCTGTAGTTGAAGATCCTTCTAGTGTGGTTCAAGTCCCGACTGGAATATGGCTTCATTAGGTTTCACACATCTGAAAGGCCTCATCCCCAACCATAACAAATGGCATTGGTGGACCTTGAGTGTTGGGGAGAGGTTGTGGCGGTGGAAAATTGAAATTGTTGCCATACACATGGCGGCCCATATCCGAGTTCTTGAAAGTCTGGGAATCGTTGCCACGGCGATGAAGCGACAGTTCGCATCGGCTATTGCCATGAGCACCACAGAAAAATATTTTTTGTAATTGAAGTACTCCGATCCTGTCCTGGCTGGTTTGATAATGTGAATGTGCTTTCCATCCACCGCTCCTAAACAGTTGGGGAAATCACACACATTCCAGAATTTTTCCGCAATTTCAAGCCACATGTCCAAGGTGGGTAGGGGTATAAACTCATCCCGGAGTACATTCCACAAAGCCTGGCAGTTGTCCGCAACTATTCCGGACAGGGTGGATATTCCAAGCTGGTTTTGGAAGTGGAGGGATGATAAACTCTCTCCGGTGGCCAGAAATCTGGAAGAAAAACAAACACAAAAAAAACATTACAATCTGTTCTTTTTATGGTGTGGTTACGATAAAAAAAGAAAGGAAAATACACAAAAAATACATGTCAGAAAACACTAAATTTGGACTGTCATTGGTTTAGATTTTGAACGTACCTTAATGTAACCAGCAGACGTTCCTCGGGTGGAATCGCTCTACGGAGCTGGGTGTCCTGTCGCCGTATGGCTCCTTGGACACGAGAAAGCAAATCCCGGAACGAGTCTTGCGACATTCGTGTGTATTCCTGGAATTTCTCCGGGTTGGCATTCAGCTCGGCATAGAGCGTGTGATAGGCTCCACGGCTCTCACGTAGTTCGATAATGGGGTGCCTCCAAAAACGCCTACGTTGTTTCCATCTTTCGCGATTTCTGTCTTGCTCCCAAGCAAAAGCACAGGCAAGAAATATCTTGAAGCTGAAATCCAGGTTGAAATAAAAGCTCTCCATGCGAAGATCCATCATGACACAGGATACAGTAGCACACTGTTAAAATTTTTGTAGCCCTAGGGTCTATATATAGAGATTCCATCATACATGCCCTCTGTAGTCCCATTGGCGGTGTCTGGTTATCTTGATTTTTCTCTTGTGAAATTTCTTATCATGCGCACCAAAAACGAAAACGCAGGAAAAAACGCATGTAAACGCGTACAAACGCGGCGGTTTTTTAACCGCATGCGACAACGCATTTGTCTAAAAAACGCTGCGTTTGTACGCGTTTATATGCGTTTTTTCCACCACTTGCGGATGCGTTTTAAACGCTGCGGATTTAAACGCAAATGTGAAATTAGCCTCAGTGGTGTCAGTCCTTGAACTGGATTCGGAGACTGATATTTTGGAATGTTCATCTGCTACTGAGATGAAAAGTCTTTCCAGTGTACCTGAAGCACAATAATCATCAACATTAAACACAGTCACTTTAATTCTTTGTACAATTACCCAGATATCTTGCCACAACTTTCCCCACACTACAGGATTGTTCCATTCAGTAGTAGTAGGCGCAAGCACACGGGGCTCTAATAAATTCTGTAATTATAACCTTGCGCCCACTGAACTGTTTTGGGTTTACATAAATCCAGCTGGCCTCCACCCTTGTATCTACCAAAGCTTTAACATGTTGCCTGTTTTTATTTTTCCAGTCAATCACTGAATCTACACGAGGGCATCTATCCATTTGTGGCCAGATAGTTAATCACTCGTACTTTCCCTCCCCATAGATCCTCCATTTTAGATGAAGGCATCTTGGTAGGAGATAGTGACGCCCCCTCAGTTGGGCTTTGAATTCCTGTATCAAGGATTTCACTTCAGCATAAAGATCCTCAATCCCCGGTGTTGTGGGCTTTGATGGAGACGAGGAGGTAGCCGGCCGTCTCTCTCCCCGTGTCCTGTCTCGCCCCTGCTGTGGAGATTCAGGATCTTTTACTGCAACCTTTTTATTATGTGAAACATTTGACTTTTTATTAATTCCTCTCTTTTGATACAATTTCCACATCCCATCTATTTTATCCCTGTGGACGCCATCCGTTATTAAGGCCCTAAACATATATTTTCGGGTAATACGGGTCCTAGGATTGTAATGACTTTTGACATCATCATGCTGCTCTTCAGAGGGAAAATCCCCCTTTTGTTTGGGACCCCAATCTCCCAGATCCCCTAACTGTCGAATTGCCTCCAATGTACTGGCGATTGTTTTCCCAGTCTGATTCACCATTAGCATCATCATGACATGCTTATAAACTGGAGGGGCACATCTAATGATACGATTTCTAACAGTTACACTTACAACATCTTGCATATACAGTGGGGCAAAAAAGTATTTAGTCAGTCAGCAATAGTGCAAGTTCCACCACTTAAAAAGATGAGAGGTGTCTGTAATTTACATCATAGGTAGACCTCAACTATGGGAGACAAACTGAGAAAAAAAAACTCCAGAAAATCACATTGTCTGTTTTTTTATCATTTTATTTGCATATTATGGTGGAAAATAAGTATTTGGTCAGAAACAAGCAATCAAGATTTCTGGCTCTCACAGACCTGTAACTTCTTCTTTAAGAGTCTCCTCTTTCCTCCACTCATTACCTGTAGTAATGGCACCTGTTTAAACTTGTTATCAGTATAAAAAGACACCTGTGCACACCCTCAAACAGTCTGACTGCAAACTCCACTATGGTGAAGACCAAAGAGCTGTCAAAGGACACCAGAAACAAAATTGTAGCCCTGCACCAGGCTGGGAAGACTGAATCTGCAATAGCCAACCAGCTTGGAGTGAAGAAATCATCAGTGGAAGCAACAATTAGAAAATGGAAGACATACAAGACCACTGATAATCTCCCTCGATCTGGGGCTCCACGCAAAATCCCACCCCGTGGGGTCAGAATGATCACAAGAACGGTAAGCCAAAATCCCAGAACCACGCGGGGGGAACTAGTGAATGAACTGCAGAGAGCTGGGACCAATGTAACAAGGCCTACCATAAGTAACACACTACGCCACCATGGACTCAGATCCTGCAGTGCCAGACGTGTCCCACTGCTTAAGCCAGTACATGTCCGGGCCCGTCTGAAGTTTGCTGGAGAGCATTTGGATGATCCAGAGGAGTTTTGGGAGAATGGGCACAAGGGGGCATTCTTTGCGTCTGGAGGAGAGAAGGTTTTTCCACCAACATAGAAGAGGATTCTTTACTGTTAGGGCAGTGAGAATCTGGAATTGCTTGCCTGAGGAGGTGGTGATGGCGAACTCAGTCGAGGGGTTCAAGAGAGGCCTGGATGTCTTCCTGGAGCAGAACAATATTGTATCATACAATTATTAGGTTCTGTAGAAGGACGTAGATCTGGGTATTTATTATGATGGAATATAGGCTGAACTGGATGGACAAATGTCTTTTTTCGGCCTTACTAACTATGTTACTATGTTACTATGTAATGTCCTATGGTCTGATGAAACCAAACTGGAACTGTTTGGTAGAAACACAACTTGTCGTGTTTGGAGGAAAAAGAATACTGAGTTGCATCCATCAAACACCATACCTACTGTAAAGCATGGTGGTGGAAACATCATGCTTTGGGGCTGTTTCTCTGCAAAGGGGCCAGGACGACTGATCCAGGTACATGAAAGAATGAATGGGGCCATGTATCGTGAGATTTTGAGTGCAAACCTCCTTCCATCAGCAAGGGCATTGAAGATGAAACGTGGCTGGGTCTTTCAACATGACAATGATCCAAAGCACACCACCAGGGCAACGAAGGAGTGGCTTCGTAAGAAGCATTTCAAGGTCCTGGAGTGGCCTAGCCAGTCTCCAGATCTCAACCCTATAGAAAACCTTTGGAGGGAGTTGAAAGTCCGTGTTGCCAAGCGAAAAGCCAAAAACATCACTGCTCTAGAGGAGATCTGCATGGAGGAATGGGCCAACATACCAACAACAGTGTGTGGCAACCTTGTGAAGACTTACAGAAAACGTTTGACCTCTGTCATTGCCAACAAAGGATATATTACAAAGTATTGAGATGAAATTTTGTTTCTGACCAAATACTTATTTTCCACCATAGTATGCAAATAAAATGTTAAAAAAACAGACAATGTGATTTTCTGGATTTTTTTTTTCTCAGTTTGTCTCCCATAGTTGAGGTCTAACTATGATGTAAATTACAGACGCCTCTCATCTTTTTAAGTGGTGGAACTTGCACTATTGCTGACTGACTAAATACTTTTTTGCCCCACTGTAATCATCATAGGCGTTTGCTGAAATAGCATTTTTCATGACCTCCTCCTTCAACCTCTGAGCACAATCTTTCAACGTAAACCATGGTTTTTCATTGGGCGGCCAGTCCGCCTCAGATGGGTATTTATGCTGCAATGCCATAGCCACAACGTCAAGCATACTACACATGTGGCTGCTGGATTATCAAAGTACGGAATGCCTCCTTCACTACAGGCTCATGACTGAGTATCCACAGCGTCCACCTGGACTCCATGAGCCCCATCTCCCATAATCTGCTCAAGCTACCAGGGATTCATTGGACTTTGGACAAAAACGATCATGAAGGTCATTAAGCTCCTTCTGACTGTAATCCTCTACTACATTCTCATTGCGTCTGCCTGTCGCTGTCTCTACAGTCCGTCTCCAATATATAGGATGGGCTTTCACTGGGTTAACCCTTACAATATCTATGGATATATCCATAGATAAATCTATATATCTATACATGGATGACTATGGATATATCTATAGATGGATAACTATGGCTATATCAATCTATAGATATATTTATAGATACATACATGTATCTATCCATATATCTATCTGGCTACTTTCACACATCAGGTTTTTGCATCAGGTACAATCCGGTGAGTTTTGAAAAAATGGATCCGTTTTTTTTCCGCCAGATCCGTTTTTTTCTCATAGAGTTGTATTAGCGCCGGATTGCACCTGATGGCCTCACGTTTCATCCTTTGTTTGCCGGATATATCAAAAGAAATTGTTTCCGGCGGACAGAGAAAACGTACAGAGGAAAGTTTTTTCTGTCCGGCGAAAAAACGCACAGCGACGGATCCAGCGAAAAACGTATGAAACTGAGATGTGAAATGATGAATCCGGCCTCCGAATCCGTTTTTTCATGCATTTTTTCCATTGAAATCATGCACATTTTCCGTTCTCTCTCTAGAAAACAAACGGATCAGTTGCATCAGTTTTTCACTATTTGCCACGGATCCATTTTTTCAAAAATTCGCTGGATCCTGCCTCACAGGCCTGTGCCTGACATCACAAATCTTTTTTTTGTTCAATAATACATCTTTATTTAGCTTTCAAAAACGCATACAAAAGCGCATCAAAAAACCGTACCTGCGTTTTCTGCAAAGAGCTGCGGACTTAGTGCAGAAAAATCCACAGGCAAATCTGCAACGATTCAGCTTTGACCGAGTCGGATTATATAAACCATGTACTGGCAGATCCCAGAGATTTTTTGATCCACTTGTTAACACCAGTGGTTTTTCAGGTGAAACCTTTTTCCATACGGGATCGGAAAGAGTGCATTCCGTTGAACTGGGGCCATTTATTGTGATATGTTGTAATCATCCAAACTTGATCAGATTTTTCTTCTTGTGTTGCCTTCTCGCCATATAATAAGTCATTCGGTGATGTACTTTCCGCCTTTCTATATCCTCTCCTAATGTTTGTTTGACTATAACTTCTTTTTTTAAACCGATCAATTAGGTCTTCTGATTGAGATTTACAATCTTTGGGGTTGGTGCAGATTCTTTTTACTCTAGGGAACTGTCCTACTGGTATTCCTCTTATAGTAGCAGGTGGATGGGAGGAGGTTGCATGAAGCAATGAGTTTGTTGATGACGGTTTTCTGTATAAGTTGATAGATATACAGTATATCCTTTGCTATCAACGTCGCTATTAACATCCAAGAACTCTATGCTCCTTCCATGTTTATAACTGAGTTTGATGTTTAATTCCCTTCTATTTAGGGTGGAGGAAGAGAGAGTGGCGCTGCTCAGGACGGAGATCAGCATTCTCAGGGTGGGAGAAGAGGGAGCGGCGCTCCTCAGGACGGAGATCAGCGCTCTCAGGGTGGGAGAAGAGGGAGTGGCGCTGCTCAGGACGGGGATTAGTGCTCTCAGGATGGAGGAAGAGGTAGTGGCGCTCTTCAGGATCGGAGATTAGCACTCTCAGGGTGGGGGAAGAGGGAGTGGCGCTCCTCAGGATGGGGATTAGTGTTCTCGGGGTGGGAGAAGAGGGAACGGTGCTCCTCAGGATGGATATCAGCGTTCTCAGGGTGGGGGAAGAGGGAGCGGCGCCCCTCAGGACGGGGATTAGTGCTCTCAGGGTTGGGGAAGACAGAGCGGCGCTCCTCAGGACGGAGATCAGCTTTCTCAGGGTGGGGAAAGGGAGCGGCGCTCCTCTAGATGGGGATTAGTGCTCTCAGGGTGGGGGAAGAGGGAACGGCGCTCCTCAGGATGGGGATCAGTGCTCTCAGGGTGGGGGAAGAGGGAGCGGCGCTACTCAGGACGGCGATTAGTGCTCTCAGGGTGTAGGAAGAGTGAGTGGCGCTCCTCAGCACGGAGATTAGCGCTCTCGGTGGGAGAAGAGGGCGAGGCTCTCCTCAGGAAGGAGATCTGCGCTCTCAGGGTGGGGGAAGAGGGAGTGGTGCTCCTCAGGACGGGGATCAGAATTCTCAGGGTTGGGGAAGAGCTCTTCTCTGGACGGGGATTAGTGCTCTCAGGTTGGGGGAAGAGGGAGCGGCGCTCCTCAGGACAGAGATCAGCACTCTCAGGGTGGTAAAAGAGGGAGCGGCGCTCCTCAGGACGAGGATCAGCGCTCTCAGGGTGGGGGAATAGGGAGCGGCGCTCCTCAGGACAGAGATCAGCACACTGAGGGTGGGAGAAGAGGGAGCGGCGCTCCTCAGGACAGGAATTAGTGCTTTCAGGTTGGGGAAAGTGGGAGCAGCGCTCCTCTGGACGGGGATTAGTGCTCTCAGGGTGGGAGAAGAGGGAGTGGCGCTCCTCAGGACGGAGATCAGTGCTCTCAGGGTGGGAGAAGAGGGAGCGGCGCTCCTCAGGACGGGGATTAGTGCTCTCAGGGTGGGAGAAGAGGGAGTGGCGCTCTTCAGGACGGAGATCAGCGTTCTCAGGGTGGGGAAAGAGGAAGCGGCACTCCTCAGGACGGGGATTAGGGCTCAGTGTAGGAGAAGAGGGAGCGGCGCTCCTCAGGATCGGGATTAGTGCTCTCAGGGTGGGGGAAGAGGGAGCGGCGCTCCTCTGGACGGGGATTAGTGCTCTCAGGGTAGGAGAAGAGGGAGTGGCTCCTCAGGACAGGGATTAGTGCTCTCAGGGTGGAGGAAGAGGGAGTGGTGCAACTCAGGATGGGGATTAGTGCTCTCAGGGTGGGGGAAGAGGGAGTGGCGCTCCTCAGGACGGGGATTAGAGCTCTCAGGGTGGGAGAAGAGGGAGTGGCGCTCCTCAGGATGGAGATTAGTGCTCTCAGGGTGGGAGAAGAGGGAGTAGCGCTCCTCAGGACTGGGATTAGTGCTCTCAGGGTGGGGGAAGAGGGAGCGGCGCTCCTCAGGATCGGGATTAGAGCTCTCAGGGTGGGAGAAGAGGGAGTGGCGCTCTTCAGGACAGGGATTAGTGCTTTCAGGGTGGGGGAAGAGGGAGCGGCGCTCCTCAGGACGGGGATTAGAGCTCAGGGTGGGAGAAAAGGGAGTGGCGCTCCTCAGGACGGGGATTAGTGCTCTCAGAGTGGGGGAAGAGGGAGTGGCGCGCCTCAGGATGGGGATTAGTGCTCTCAGGGTGGGAGAAGAGGGAGCGGCGCTCCTCAGAACGGGGATTAGTGCTCTCAGGGTGGGGGAAGAGGGAGTGGCGCTCCTCAGGACGGGGATTAGAGCTCTCGGGGGGGAGAAGAGGGAGTGGCGCTCCTCAGGATGGGGATTAGTGCTCTCAGGGTGGGAGAAGAGGGAGCGGCACTCCTCAGGACGGGGATTAGTGCTCTCAGGGTGGGGGAAGAGGGAGTGGCGCTCCTCAGGACGGGGATTAGAGCTCTCAGGGGGGGAGAAGAGGGAGCGGCGCTCCTCAGGACTGGAATTAGTGCTCTCAGGGTGGAAAAGAGGGAGCGGCGCTCCTCAGGACGGGGATTAGTGCTCTCAGGGTGGGGGAAGAGGGAGCAGCGCTCCTCAGGACGGGGATTAGTGCTCTCAGGGTAGGAGAAGAGGGAGCGGCGCTCCTCAGGACGGGGATTAGTGCTCTCAGCGTGGGAGAAGAGGGAGTGGCTCCTCAGGACGGGAATAAGTGCTGTCAGGGTGGAGGAAGAGGGAGTGGCGCTCCTCAGGATGGGGATTAGTGCTCTCAGGGTGGAGGAAGAGGGAGTGGCGCTCCTCAGGACGGGGATTAGAGCTCTCAGGGTGGGAGAAGAGGGAGTGGCGCTCCTCAGGACGGGGATTAGTGCTCTCAGGGTGGGAGAAGAGGGACTGGTGCTCCTCAGGACTGGGATTAGTGCTCTCAGGGTGGGGGAAGAGGGAGCGGCGCTCCTCAGGACGGGGATTAGAGCTCTCACGGTGGGAGAAGAGGGAGTGGCGCTCCTCAGGACGGGGATTAGTGCTCTCAGGGTGGGGGAAGAGGGAGCGGCGCTCCTCAGGACGGGGATTAGTGCTCTCAGGGTGGGGGAAGAGGGAGTGGTGCTCCTCAGGACGGGGATCAGAATTCTCAGGGTTGGGGAAGAGCTCTCCTCTGGACGGGGATTAGTGCTCTCAGGTTGGGGGAAGAGGGAGCGGTGCTCCTCAGGACAGAGATCAGCACTCTCAGGGTGGTAAAAGAGGGAGCGGCGCTCCTCAGGACGAGGATCAGCGCTCTCAGGGTGGGGGAATAGGGAGCGGCGCTCCTCAGGACGGGGATTAGTGCTTTACGGGTGGGGGAATAGGGAGCGGCGCTCCTCAAGACGGGGATTAGTGCTCTCAGGGTGGGGAAGAGGGAGTGGTGCTCCTCAGGACAGGAATTAGTGCTCTCAGGTTGGGGGAAGCGGGAGCGGCGCTCCTCTGGATGGGGATAAGTGCTCTCAAGGTGGAAGAAGAGGGAACGGCACTCCTCAGGACGGAGATCAGCACACTAAGGGTGGGAGAAGAGTGAGCGGCGCTCCTCAGCACAGGAATTAGTGCTTTCAAGTTGGGGAAAGTGGGAGCAGCGCTCCTCTGGACGGGGATTAGTGCTCTCAGGGTGGGAGAAGAGGGAGTGGCGCTCCTCAGGACGGGGATCAGAATTCTCAGGGTTGGGGAAGAGCTCTCCTCTGGATGGGGATTAGTGCTCTCAGGTTGGGGGAAGAGGGAGCGGCGCTCCTCAGGACAGAGATCAGCACTCTCAGGGTGGTAAAAGAGGGAGCGGCGCTCCTCAGGACGAGGATCAGCGCTCTCAGGGTGGGGGAATAGAGAGCGGCGCTCCTCAGGACGGGGATTAGTGCTCTAAGGGTGGGGGAATAGGGAGCGGCGCTCCTCAAGACGGGGATTAGTGCTCTCAGGGTGGGGAAGAGGGAGTGGTGCTCCTCAGGACAGGAATTAGTGCTCTCAGGTTGGGGGAAGCGGGAGCTGCGCTCCTCTGGATGGGGATAAGTGTTCTCAAGGTGGAAGAAGAGGGAACGGCGCTCCTCAGGACGGAGATCAGCACACTAAGGGTGGGAGAAGAGGGAGCGGCGCTCCTCAGGACAGGAATTAGTGCTTTCAGGTTGGGGAAAGTGGGAGCAGCGCTCCTCTGGACGGGGATTAGTGCTCTCAGGGTGGGAGAAAAGGGATTGGTGCTCCTCAGGACGGAGATCAGTGCTCTCAGGGTGGGAGAAGAGGGAGCAGCGCTCCTCAGGACGGGATTAGTGCTCTCAGGGTGGGAGAAGAGGGAGCGGCGCTCTTCAGGACGGAGATCAGCGTTCTCAGGGTGGGGAAAGAGGAAGCGGCACTCCTCAGGATCGGGATTAGTGCTCTCAGGGTGGGGGAAGAGGGAGCGGCGCTCCTCTGGACGGGGATTAGTGCTCTCAGGGTAGGAGAAGAGGGAGTGGCTCCTCAGGACAGGGATTAGTGCTCTCAGGGTGGAGGAAGAGGGAGTGGTGCAACTCAGGATGGGGATTAGTGCTCTCAGGGTGGGAGAAGAGGGAGTAGCGCTCCTCAGGACTGGGAATAGTGCTCTCAGGGTGGGGGAAGAGGGAGTGGCGCTCCTCAGGACGGTGATTAGAGCTCTCAGGGTGGGAGAAGAGTGGCGCTCCTCAGGATGGAGATTAGTGCTCTCAGGGTGGGAGAAGAGTGGCGCTCCTCAGGATGGGGATTAGTGCTCTCAGGGTGGGGGAAGAGGGAGCGGCGCTCCTCAGGATCGGGATTAGAGCTCTCAGGGTGGGGGAAGAGGGAGCGGCGCTCCTCAGGACGGGGATTAGAGCTCAGGGTGGGAGAAAAGGGAGTGGCGCTCCTCAGGACGGGGATTAGTGCTCTCAGAGTGGGGGAAGAGGGAGTGGCGCGCCTCAGGATGGGGATTAGTGCTCTCAGGGTGGGAGAAGAGGGAGCGGCGCTCCTCAGAACGGGCATTAGTGCTCTCAGGGTGGGGGAAGAGGGAGTGGCGCTCCTCAGGACGGGGATTAGAGCTCTCAGGGGGGGAGAAGAGGGAGTGGCGCTCCTCAGGATGGGGATTAGTGCTCTCAGGGTGGGAGAAGAGGGAGCGGCGCTCCTCAGGACGGGGATTAGTGCTCTCAGGGTGGGGGAAGAGGGAGTGGCGCTCCTCAGGATGGGGATTAGAGATCTCAGGGGGGGAGAAGAGGGAGCGGCGCTCCTCAGGACTGGGATTAGTGCTCTCAGGGTGGAAAAGAGGGAGCGGCGCTCCTCAGGACGGGGATTAGTGCTCTCAGGGTGGGGGAAGAGGGAGCAGCGCTCCTCAGGACGGGGATTAGTGCCCTCAGGGTAGGAGAAGAGGGAGCGGTGCTCCTCAGGACGGGGATTAGTGCTCTCAGCGTGGGAGAAGAGGGAGTGGCTCCTCAGGACGGGAATAAGTGCTGTCAGGGTGGAGGAAGAGGGAGTGGCGCTCCTCAGGATGGGGATTAGTGCTCTCAGGGTGGGAGAAGAGGGACTGGCGCTCCTCAGGGCTGGGATTAGTGCTCTCAGGGTGGGGGAAGAGGGAGCGGCGCTCCTCAGGACGGGGATTAGAGCTCTCACGGTGGGAGAAGAGGGAGTGGCACTCCTCAGGACGGGGATTAGTGCTCTCAGGGTGGGGGAAGAGGGAGCGGCGCCCCTCAGGACGGGGATTAGAGCTCTCAGGGTGGGGGAAGAGGGAGCGGCGCTCCTCAGAACGGGGATTAGTGCTCTCAGGGTGGGGGAAGAGGGAGCGGCGCTCCTCAGGACGGGGATTAGAGCTCTCAGGGTGGGAGAAGAGGGAGTGGCGCTCCTCAGGATGGGGATTAGTGCTCTCAGGGTGGGAGAACAGGGAGCGCTCTCCTCAGGACGGGGACTAGTGCTCTCAGGGTGGGGGAAGAGGGAGCGGCGCTCCTCAGGACGGGTGTTGTGAATTCTGTGGCTGAATTCACTCCTGTGGTCACAAGTGGTACTGCAGCTTCTGAGCTTCCTCCCTCAGGTGTTCTGGTGAGCTCGTTAACTGCTTCATTACTTAACTCCGCCTGATGCTGCTATCCTTGCTCCTTGTCAATGTTTCAGTGTTGGATCTGAGCTTCTCCTGATTGTTCCTGTGACCTGCTGCTCTGTATAGCTAAGTGCTTTTTGCTTTTTTGTTGCTTTTTTTCTGTCCAGCTTGTCTTTTGTTTTGCTGGAAGCTCTGAGACGCAAAGGGTGTACCGCCGCGCCGTTAGTTCGGCACGGTGGGTTTTTTTTGCCCCTTTGCGTGGTTTTGCTTTAGGGTTTTTTGTAGACTGCAAAGTTCGCTTTACTGTCCTCGCTCTGTCCTAGAATATCGGGCCCCACTTTGCTGAATCTATTTCATCCCTACGTTTTGTCTTTTCATCTTACTCACAGTCATTATATGTGGGGGGCTGCCTTTTCCTTTGGGGAATTTCTCTGGGGCAAGTCAGGCCTATTTTTCTATCTTCAGGCTAGCTAGTTTCTTAGGCTGTGCCGAGTTGCCTAGGTAGTTGTTAGGCGCAATCCACAGCCGCTTTTAGTTGTGTTTAGGATAGGATCAGGTGTGCAGTCTACAGAGTTTCCACGTCTCAGAGCTCGTTCTTGTATTTTTGGGTATTTGTCAGATCACTGTGTGCGCTCTGATCGCTAAGCACACTGTGTTTCTGGATTGCCTTCATAACACCTGTCATTAGCAAACATAACAGTACAAGGAGCCCAAACTAATGATTCTCAATAGAGGGAAAGAAAAAGTTCTTGTCTGATTATCAGGATGTATTTGAAGAGCCCAAGTCCGATGCTCTACCTCCGCATAGGGATTGTGATTGTGCTATCAATTTGATTCCTGGTAGTAAATTCCCTAAAGGTCGATTATTTAATTTATCCGTGCCCGAACACGCCGCTATGCGCAGTTATGTGAAGGAATCCCTGGAGAAGGGACATATTCGCCCATCGTCATCACCACTGGGAGCAGGGTTCTTCTTTGTAGCCAAGAAGGATGGTTCGCTTAGACCGTGTATTGATTACCGCCTTCTTAATAAGATCACTGTTAAATTTCAGTATCCCTTGCCATTGTTATCTGACTTGTTTGCTCGGATTAAGGGGGCTAGTTGGTTCACTAAGATAGATCTTCGTGGTGCGTATAATCTGGTGAGAATCAGGCAAGGAGATGAATGGAAAACTGCATTCAATACGCCCGAGGGTCATTTTGAGTATCTAGTGATGCCGTTCGGACTTGCCAATGCTCCATCTGTGTTTCAGTCTTTTATGCATGACATCTTCCGTGAGTATCTGGATAAATTCCTGATTGTTTACTTGGATGACATTTTGATCTTCTCAGATGATTGGGAGTCTCATGTGAAGCAGGTCAGAATGGTTTTTCAGGTCCTGCGTGCTAACTCTTTGTTTGTGAAGGGATCAAAGTGTCTCTTCGGTGTGCAGAAAGTTTCATTTTTGGGGTTCATCTTTACCCCTTCTACTATCGAGATGGATCCAGTTAAGGTCCAAGCCATCCAGGATTGGATTCAGCCGACATCTCTGAAAAGTCTGCAAAAGTTCCTGGGCTTTGCTAATTTTTATCGTCGCTTCATCTCTAATTTTTCTAGCATTGCCAAACCATTGACCGATTTGACCAAGAAGGGTGCTGATTTGGTTAATTGGTCTTCTGCTGCTGTGGAAGCTTTTCAGGAGTTGAAGCGTCGTTTTTGTTCTGCCCCTGTGTTGTGTCAGCCAGATGTTTCTCTTCCGTTCCAGGTCGAGGTTGATGCTTCTGAGATTGGAGCAGGGGCGGTTTTGTCACAGAGAGGTTCTGATTGCTCGGTGATGAAACCATGTGCCTTCTTTTCCAGGAAGTTTTCGCCCGCTGAGCGTAATTATGATGTGGGCAATCGAGAGTTGCTGGCCATGAAGTGGGCATTCGAGGAGTGGCGTCATTGGCTTGAAGGAGCTAAGCATCGCGTGGTGGTATTGACTGATCATAAGAACTTGACTTATCTCGAGTCTGCCAAGCGCTTGAATCCTAGACAGGCCCGTTGGTCGTTATTTTTTGCCCGCTTCGACTTTGTGATTTCGTACCTTCCGGGCTCTAAAAATGTGAAGGCGGATGCTCTGTCTAGGAGTTTTGTGCCCGACTCTCCGGGTTTATCTGAGCCAGCGGGTATCCTCAAGGAAGGAGTCATTGTGTCTGCCATCTCCCCTGATTTGCGGCGGGTGCTGCAAAAATTTCAGGCGAATAAACCTGATCGTTGTCCAGCAGAGAAACTGTTCGTCCCTGATAGGTGGACTAATAAACTTATCTCTGAACTTCATTGTTCGGTGTTGGCTGGTCATCCTGGAATCTTTGGTACCAGAGAGTTGGTGGCTAGATCCTTCTGGTGGCCATCTCTGTCACGGGATGTACGTACTTTTGTGCAGTCCTGTGGGATTTGTGCTAGGGCTAAGCCCTGCTGTTCTCGTGCCAGTGGGTTGCTTTTGCCCTTGCCGGTCCCAAAGAGGCCTTGGACACATATTTCGATGGATTTCATTTCTGACCTTCCCGTTTCTCAAAAGATGTCAGTCATTTGGGTGGTCTGTGATCGCTTTTCTAAAATGGTCCATCTGGTGCCCTTGGCTAAATTGCCTTCCTCCTCTGATTTGGTACCTTTGTTCTTTCAGCATGTGGTTCGGTTGCATGGCATTCCTGAGAATATTGTTTCTGACAGAGGTTCCCAGTTTTTTTCAAGGTTTTGGTGAGCCTTTTGTGGTAGGATGGGCATTGACCTATCCTTTTCCTCGGCTTTCCATCCTCAGACTAATGGCCAGACCGAACGAACCAATCAGACCTTGGAAACATATCTGAGATGTTTTGTTTCTGCAGACCAGGATGATTGGGTGTCCTTTTTGCCGTTGGCTGAGTTCGCCCTTAATAATCGGGCCAGCTCGGCTACCTTGGTTTCTCCATTTTTTTGCAATTCTGGGTTCCATCCTCGTTTCTCTTCAGGACAGGTTGAGTCTTCGGACTGTCCTGGTGTGGATTCTGTGGTGGATAGGTTGCAGCAGATCTGGACTCAGGTAGTGGACAATTTGATCTTGTCCCAGGAGAAAGCTCAACTTTTCGCCAATCGCTGACGCCGTGTGGGTCCCCGACTTCGTGTTGGGGATCTGGTTTGGTTATCTTCTCGTCATATTCCTATGAAGGTTTCCTCTCCTAAATTTAAACCTCGTTTTATTGGTCCGTATAGGATTTCTGAGGTTCTCAATCCTGTGTCATTTCGTTTGACCCTTCCAGTTTCTTTTGCCATCCATAATGTATTCCATAGGTCGTTGTTGCGGAGATACGTGGCACCTATGGTTCCATCTGTTGAGCCTCCTGCCCCGGTTTTGGTGGAGGGGGAATTGGAGTATATTGTGGAGAAGATTTTGGATTCTCGTGTTTCTAGACGGAAACTCCAGTATCTGGTTAAATGGAAGGGTTATGCTCAGGAAGATAATTCCTGGGTTTTTGCCTCTGATGTTCATGCTTCCGATCTTGTTCGTGCCTTTCATGCGGCTCATCCTGGTCGGCCTGGGGGCTCTGGTGAGGGTTCGGTGACCCCTCCTCAAGGGGGGGGTACTGTTGTGAATTCTGTGGCTGAATTCACTCCTGTGGTCACAAGTGGTACTGCAGCTTCTGAGCTTCCTCCCTCAGGTGTTCTGGTGAGCTCGTTAACTGCTTCATTACTTAACTCCGCCTGATGCTGCTATCCTTGCTCCTTGTCAATGTTTCAGTGTTGGATCTGAGCTTCTCCTGATTGTTCCTGTGACCTGCTGCTCTGTATAGCTAAGTGCTTTTTGCTTTTTTGTTGCTTTTTTTCTATCCAGCTTGTCTTTTGTTTTTGCTGGAAGCTCTGAGACGCAAAGGGTGTACCGCCGTGCCGTTAGTTCGGCACGGTGGGTTTTTTTTTGCCCCCTTTGCGTGGTTTTGCTTTAGGGTTTTTTGTAGACTGCAAAGTTCGCTTTACTGTCCTCGCTCTGTCCTAGAATATCGGGCCCCACTTTGCTGAATCTATTTCATCCCTACGTTTTGTCTTTTCATCTTACTCACAGTCATTATATGTGGGGGGCTGCCTTTTCCTTTGGGGAATTTCTCTGGGGCAAGTCAGGCCTATTTTTCTATCTTCAGGCTAGCTAGTTTCTTAGGCTGTGCCGAGTTGCCTAGGTAGTTGTTAGGCGCAATCCACAGCCGCTTTTAGTTGTGTTTAGGATAGGATCAGGTGTGCAGTCTACAGAGTTTCCACGTCTCAGAGCTCGTTCTTGTATTTTTGGGTATTTGTCAGATCACTGTGTGCGCTCTGATCGCTAAGCACACTGTGTTTCTGGATTGCCTTCATAACACCTGTCATTAGCAAACATAACAGACGGGGATTAGAGCTCTCAGGGTGGGAGAAGAGGGACCGGCGCTCCGCAGGACGGGGATTAATGCTCTCAGGGTGGGAGAAGATGGAGCGGCTCCTCAGGACGGGGATTAGCGCTCTCAGGGTAGAGAAGAGGGAGCGGCGCTGCTCAGGACGGGGATTAGTGCTCTCAGGGTGGGGGAAGAGGGAGCGGCGCTCCTCAGGACGGGGATTAGTGCTCTCAGGGTTGGAGAAGAGAGAGCGGCGCTCCTCAGGACGGAGATCAGCGTTCTCAGGGTAGGGAAATGGAGCGGCGCTCCTCTAGACGGGGATTAGAGCTCTCAGGGTGGGAGAAGAGGGAGTGGCGCTCCTCAGGATGGAGATTAGTGCTCTCAGGGTGGGAAAAGAGGGAGTGGCGCTCCTCAGGACTGGGATTAGTGCTCTCAGGGTGGGGGAAGAGGGAGCGGCGTTCCTCAGGATGGGGATTAGAGCTCTCAGGGTAAGAGAAGAGGGAGTGACGCTCCTCAGGACAGGGATTAGTGCTCTCAGGGTGGGGGAAGAGGGAGCGGCGCTCCTCAGGACGGGGATTAGAGCTCTCAGGGTGGGGGAAGAGGGAGCGGCGCTCCTCAGGCGGGGATTAGAGCTCTCACGGTGGGAGAAGAGGGAGTGGCGCTCCTCAGGACGGGGATTAGTGCTCTCAGGGTGGGGGAGGAGGGAGCAGCGCTCCTCAGGACGGGGATTAGAGCTCTCAGGGTGGGGTTAGAGGGAGCGGCGCTCCTCAGGGCGGGGATTAGTGCTCTCAGGGTGGGGGAAGAGGGAGCGGCGCTCCTCAGGATGGGGATTAGCGCTCTCAGGGTGGGGGAAGAGGGAGCGGCGCTCCTCAGGACGGGGATTAGAGCTCTCAGGGTGGGAGAAGAGGGAGTGGCGCTCCTCAAGATGGGGATTAGTGCTCTCAGGGTGGGAGAACAGGGAGCGGCGCTCCTCAGGACGGGGACTAGTGCTCTCAGGGTGGGGGAAGAGGGAGCGGCGCTCCTCAGGACGAGGATTAGAGCTCTCAGGGTGGGAGAAGAGGGAGCGGCGCTGTTGTGAGTTCTGTTTTTGGGCTCCCTCTGGTGGTTACTGATGGTACTGGGTGATTTGTGTTCTGCTGTCTCTGGTGTCCACCTGTTCTATTAGGATTTGGGAGTTTCCTATTTAACTGGGTTTTCTTGTCATTTCCCCGCCAGCTATCAAGGTTATCAGAGTGTTTTGTTACCTCAGCTTCTGGCTTCAGTAATCTTCAGGACAAGCTAAGTTTTTGATTTTCTTGTTCCACGTTTTGCTTTATTTTTGTCTTGTCCAGCTTGCATATAATTGTTTCTTTGCTGCTGGTTGCTCTAGTGGGCTGTAATTGCTCCTCATGTTCCATGAGTTGGAACATGAGTTCAAGTAATTACAGGATGGTTTTTTGAAGGGTTTTTTGCTGACCGCGCAGTTTACTTTTGTATCCTCTGCTATCAAGTTTTAGCGGGCCTCATTTTGCTGAATCTGTTTTCATACTGTGTATGTGCCTTCCTCTCATTTCACCGTCATTATATGTGGGGGGCTGCTATTTCTGTGGGGTATTTCTCTGGAGGCAAGAGAGGTCTGTGTTTCTTCTAATAGGGGAAGTTAGATCTTCGGCTGGTGCGAGACATCTAGGATCAACGTAGGCACGTTCCCCGGCTATTGTTATTTGTGTGTTCAGGTTTAGGGTCGCGGTCAGCTCAGGTTCCATCACCCTAGAGCTCGTTGGTGCTTGTCCTTTTGTGATTCCCTGCCATTGGAATCATGACAGTATAGCCGGCCCAAAAATGTTTGGGCTGAAGTAGGAGGAAAAGTAGTCTGAGGAAGTTTTTTTTTTTTTTTTTCTCCTCTGAGGTTGCTGCCTAGCCCTAATTGCAGCCTGGCTGATTTTTTTTTTTTCCTCCTCTTAATCCTTGAATGGCTCTGACCTTAGCTGTTTATCATGGACGTCCAGAGTTTAGCTTCCAGCTTGAATAATCTTGCTGCTAAGGTTCAAAATATACAAGATTTTGTTGTACATGCTCCTATGTCTGAACCTAGAATTCCTATTCCAAAGTTCTTTGCTGGAGATAGATCTAGTTTTCTGAATTTTAGGAACAATTGCAAGCTGTTCCTTTCTTTGAAATCTCGCTCTTCTGGAGACCCTGCTCAGCAGGTTAAGATTATTATATCTTTCCTGCGGGGTGACCCTCAAAATTGGGCATTTGCATTGGCACCAGGGGATCCTGCGTTGCTTAATGTGGATGCGTTTTTTCTGGCATTGGGTTTGCTCTATGAGGAACCTAACCAAGAGATTCAGGCTGAAAAAGCTTTATTAGCTCTCTCTCAGGGGCAAGATGAAGCAGAAATATATTGTCAAAAATTTCGGAAATGGTCAGTGCTTACTCAGTGGAATGAGTGCGCCCTGGCTGCAAAGTTCAGAGATGGCCTTTCTGAGGCCATTAAAGATGTTATGGTGGGGTTCCCTGCGCCTACGGGTCTGAATGAGTCTATGACTATGGCTATTCAGATTGATCGGCGTTTACGGGAGCGCAAACCTGTGCACCATTTGGCGGTGTCTTCTGAACAGGCACTTGAGACAATGCAATGTGATAGAGTTCTGTCTAGAAGTGAACGGCAAAACTATAGGCGGAAAAATGGGTTGTGCTTTTATTGTGGTGATTCAGCTCATGTTGTATCAGCATGCTCTAAACGCACAAAAAAGGTTGATAAGTCTGTTGCCATTAGTACGTTACAGTCTAAGTTCATTCTGTCTGTGACTCTGATTTGCTCATTATCATCCATTTCCGTCGATGCCTATGTAGATTCAGGCGCTGCCCTGAGTCTTATGGATTGGTCATTTGCCAAGCGATGTGGGTTTAGTCTTGAGCCTCTGGAAGTCCCTATTCCTTTGAAGGGAATTGACTCTACACCTTTAGCTATGAATAAACCTCAGTACTGGACACAAGTGACCATGCGTATGACTCCCGTTCATCAGGAGGTGATTCGCTTCCTGGTGTTGTATAATTTACATGATGTTCTAGTACTTGGTCTGCCATGGTTACAAACTCATAATCCAGTCCTTGACTGGAAAACAATGTCTGTGTTAAGCTGGGGATGTCAGGGGGTTCATGATGATGCACCTCCGATTTCTATCGCTTCATCTACTCCTTCTGAGGTTCCTGTATTTTTGTCGGATTATCGGAATGTTTTTGAGGAGCCTAAGCTCAGTTCGCTTCCCCCTCACAGGGATTGCGATTGTGCTATAGATTTAATTCCTGGTAGTAAATTTCCTAAAGGTCGTTTGTTCAATCTGTCAGTGCCAGAGCATACTGCTATGCGGGATTATGTTAAGGAGTCCTTGGAAAAGGGACATATCCGTCCATCTTCGTCCCCTTTGGGAGCAGGTTTTTTTTTCGTGGCCAAGAAAGATGGGTCCTTGAGGCCTTGTATAGATTATCGTCTTTTGAATAAGATTACCGTAAAATATCAGTATCCTTTGCCTTTGTTGACTGATTTGTTTGCTCGCATTAAGGGGGCTAAATGGTTCACTAAGATTGATCTCCGGGGTGCGTATAATCTTATACGAATAAAGCAAGGTGATGAGTGGAAAACCGCATTTAATACGCCTGAGGGCCATTTTGAGTATTTGGTAATGCCTTTCGGACTTTCTAATGCTCCTTCAGTCTTCCAGTCCTTTATGCACGATATTTTCCGTGAATATCTGGATAAATTTATGATTGTGTATTTGGATGATATTTTGGTTTTTTCTGATGACTGGGAGTCTCATGTTCAGCAGGTCAGGAAGGTGTTTCAGGTCCTGCGGGCTAATTCCTTGTTTGTAAAGGGCTCAAAGTGTCTCTTTGGAGTCCAGAAGATTTCTTTCTTGGGGTATATTTTTCCCCTTCTACTATTGAGATGGATCCCATCAAGGTTCGGGCTATTTGTGACTGGACGCAGCCTGCATCTCTTAAGAGTTTGCAGAAGTTCTTGGGCTTTGCTAATTTCTATCGTCGTTTTATAACTAATTTTTCTAGTGTTGTTAAGCCTTTGACGGATTTGACTAAGAAGGGTGCTGATGTTGCTGATTGGTCTCCTGCGGCTGTGGAGGCCTTTCAGGAACTTAAACGCCGGTTTTCTTCTGCTCCTGTGTTGCGTCAGCCTGATGTTTCGCTTCCTCTCCAAGTTGAGGTTGATGCTTCCGAGATTGGAGCGGGGGCGGTTTTGTCACAGAGAAGCTCCGATTGCTCGGTGATGAAGCCATGTGCGTTCTTTTCTAGAAAATTTTCGCCCGCTGAGCGGAATTATGATGTGGGTAATCGGGAACTTTTGGCCATGAAGTGGGCATTTGAGGAGTGGCGTCATTGGCTGGAGGGTGCTAGACATCGTGTGGTGGTCTTGACTGATCACAAAAATCTGATTTACCTTGAGTCTGCCAGGCGTCTGAATCCTAGACAGGCTCGTTGGTCACTGTTTTTCTCTCGTTTCAATTTTGTGGTTTCATACCTGCCAGGTTCAAAGAATGTGAAGGCGGATGCTCTTTCTAGGAGTTTTGTGCCCGACTCCCCTGGAAATTCTGAGCCCACTGGTATCCTTAGGGATGGGGTGATTTTGTCGGCCGTCTTCCCAGACTTGCGACGTGCTTTGCAGGAGTTTCAGGCGGGTAAACCTGATCGTTGTCCGCCTGAGAGACTGTTTGTTCCGGATAGTTGGACCAGTAGAGTCATCTCCGAGGTCCATTCTTCTGCGTTGGCAGGTCATCCTGGAATATTTGGTACTAGAGACTTGGTGGCCAGGTCTTTTTGGTGGCCTTCCTTGTCGAGGGATGTGCGTTCTTTTGTGCAGTCTTGTGGGGTTTGTGCTCGGGCTAAGCCTTGCTGTTCTCGAGCCAGTGGATTGTTGTCACCTTTGCCTATCCCGAAGAGGCCTTGGACGCACATTTCCATGGACTTTATTTCGGATCTCCCTGTCTCTCAAAAAATGTCCGTCATCTGGGTTGTGTGTGACCGCTTTTCTAAAATGGTTCATCTTGTACCCTTGCCTAAGTTACCTTCCTCCTCTGAGTTGGTCCCTCTGTTTTTCCAGAACGTGGTTCGTTTGCATGGGATTCCGGAGAACATCGTTTCTGACAGGGGATCCCAGTTTGTGTCTAGATTTTGGCGGACGTTCTGTGCTAAGATGGGCATTGATTTGTCCTTTTCGTCTGCATTCCACCCTCAGACGAATGGCCAGACGGAGCGAACTAATCAGACCTTGGAAACTTATTTGAGGTGTTTTGTTTCTGCTGATCAGGATGACTGGGTTACCTTTTTGCCGCTGGCCGAGTTTGCCCTTAATAATCGGGCTAGTTCTGCTACCTTGGTTTCTCCTTTCTTTTGTAATTCGGGGTTTCATCCTCGTTTTTCCTCTGGTCAGGTGGAGCCTTCTGATTGTCCTGGAGTGGACATGGTGGTGGATAGGTTGCATCAGATTTGGAGTCATGTGGTGGACAATTTGAAGTTGTCCCAGGAGAAGGCTCAGCAGTTTGCTAATCGCCGTCGCCGCGTGGGTCCTCGACTTCGTGTTGGGGACTTGGTGTGGTTGTCTTCTCGTTTTGTTCCTATGAAGGTCTCTTCTCCTAAGTTCAAGCCTCGGTTCATCGGTCCTTATAGGATCTTGGAAATTCTTAACCCTGTGTCGTTTCGTTTGGATCTCCCGGCATCGTTTGCTATTCATAATGTGTTCCATCGGTCGTTGTTGCGGAGGTATGAGGTACCTGTTGTTCCTTCGCTTGAGACTCCTGCTCCGGTGCTGGTGGAGGGAGAATTGGAGTATGTTGTGGAGAAGATCTTGGATTCTCGTGTTTCCAGACGGAAACTCCAATATTTGGTCAAGTGGAAGGGTTATGGTCAGGAGGATAATTCTTGGGTGGTTGCCTCTGATGTTCATGCTGATGATTTGGTCCGCGCTTTTCATAGGGCTCATCCTGGTCGCCCTGGTGGTTCTCGTGAGGGTTCGGTGACCCCTCCTCAAGGGGGGGGTACTGTTGTGAGTTCTGTTTTTGGGCTCCCTCTGGTGGTTACTGATGGTACTGGGTGATTTGTGTTCTGCTGTCTCTGGTGTCCACCTGTTCTATTAGGATTTGGGAGTTTCCTATTTAACCGGGCTTTCTTGTCATTTCCCCGCCGGCTATCAAGGTTATCAGAGTGTTTTGTTACCTCAGCTTCTGGCTTCAGTAATCTTCAGGACAAGCTAAGTTTTTGATTTTCTTGTTCCACGTTTTGCTTTATTTTTGTCTTGTCCAGCTTGCATATAATTGTTTCTTTGCTGCTGGTTGCTCTAGTGGGCTGTAATTGCTCCTCATGTTCCATGAGTTGGAACATGAGTTCAAGTAATTACAGGATGGTTTTTTGAAGGGTTTTTTGCTGACCGCGCAGTTTACTTTTGTATCCTCTGCTATCTAGTTTTAGCGGGCCTCATTTTGCTGAATCTGTTTTCATACTGTGTATGTGCCTTCCTCTCATTTCACCGTCATTATATGTGGGGGGCTGCTATTTCTGTGGGGTATTTCTCTGGAGGCAAGAGAGGTCTGTGTTTCTTCTAATAGGGGAAGTTAGATCTTCGGCTGGTGCGAGACGTCTAGGATCAACGTAGGCACGTTCCCCGGCTATTGTTATTTGTGTGTTCAGGTTTAGGGTCGCGGTCAGCTCAGGTTCCATCACCCTAGAGCTCGTTGGTGCTTGTCCTTTTGTGATTCCCTGCCATTGGAATCATGACACGGCGCTCCGCAGGACGGGGATTAATGCTCTCAGGGTGGGAGAAGATGGAGCGGCTCCTCAGGACGGGGATTAGTGCTCTCAGGGTGGAGAAGAGGGAGCGGCGCTGCTCAGGACGGGGATTAGTGCTCTCAGGGTTGGAGAAGAGAGAGCGGCGCTCCTCAGGACGGAGATCAGCGTTCTCAGGGTGGGGAAAGGGAGCGGCACTCCTCTAGACGGGGATTAGTGCTCTCAGGGTGGGGGAAGAGGGAACGGCGCTCCCCAGGATGGGGATCAGCGCTCTCAGGGTGGAGGAAGAGGGAGCGGCGCTCCTAAGTACGGGGATCAGTGCTCTCAGGGTGGGGGAAGAGGGAGCGGCGCTACTCAGGACGGCGATTAGTGCCTTCAGGGTGGAGGAAGAGTGAGTGGCGCTCCTCAGGACAGAGATTAGCGCTCTCAGGGTGGAAGAAGAGGGCGAGGCGCTCTTCAGGAAGGAGATCTGCGCTCTCAGGGTGGGGGAAGAGGGAGTGGTGCTCCTCAGGACGGGGATCAGAATTCTCAGGGTTGGGGAAGAGGGATCAGCTCTCCTCTGGATGGGGATTAGTGCTCTCAGGTTGGGGGAAGAGGGAGCGGCGCTCCTCACGACAGAGATCAGCACTCTCAGGGTGGTAATAAAGGGAGCGGCACTCCTCAGGACAAGGATCAGCGCTCTCAGGGTGGGGGAATAGGGAGCGGTGCTCCTCAGGATGGGGATTAGTGCTCTAAGGGTGGGGGAAGAGGGAGTGCTCCTCAAGACGGGGATTAGTGATCTCAGGGTGGGGAAGAGGGAGTGGTGCTCCTCAGGACAGGAATTAGTGCTCTCAGGTTGGGGGAAGCGGGAGCGGCGCTCCTCTGGATGGGGATAAGTTCTCTCAAGGTGGGAGAATAGGGAAAGGCGCTCCTCAAGACGGAGATCAGCACTCTCAGGGTGGGAGAAGAGGGAGCGGCGCTCCTCAGGACAGGAATTAGTGCTCTCAGGTTGGGGAAAGTGGGAACAGCGCTCCTCTGGACGGGGATTAGTGCTCTCAGGGTGGGAGAAGAGGGAGTGGCGCTCCTCAGGACGGAGATCAGTGCTCTCAGGGTGGGAGAAGAGGGAGCGGCGCTCCTCAGGATGGGGATTAGTGCTCTCAGGGTGGGAGAAGAGGGAACTGCGCTCTTCAGGACGGAGATCAGCGTTCTCAGGGTGGGGAAAGGGGAAGCGGCACTCCTCATGAAGGGATTAGGGCTCAGTGTAGCAGAAGAGGGAGCGGCGCTCCTCAGGATCGGGATTAGCGCTCTCAGGGTGGGGGAAGTGGGAGCGGCGTTCCTCTGGACGGGGATTAGTGCTCTCAGGGTGGGAGAAGAGGGAGTGGCTCCTCAGGACAGGGATTAGTGCTCTCAGGGTGGAGGAAGAAGGAGTGGTGCAACTCAGGATGGGGGTTAGTGCTCTCAGGGTGGGGGAAGAGGGAGTGGCGCTCCTCAGGACTGGGATTAGTGCTCTCAGGGTGGGGGAAGAGGGAGCGGCGCTCCTCAGGATGGGGATTAGAGCTCTCAGGGTGGGAGAAGAGGGAGTGGCGCTCCTCAGGACAGGGATTAGTGCTCTCAGGGTGGGGGAAGAGGGAGCGGCGCTCCTCAGGACTTGGATGAGAGCTCTCAGGGTGGGAGAAGAAGGAGTGGCGCTCCTCAGGACGGGGATTAGTGCACTCAGGGTGGGGGAAGAGGGAGTGGCGCTCCTCAGGATGGGGATTAGTGCTCTCAGGATGGGAGAAGAGGGAGCGGCGCTCCTCAGGACGGGGATTAGTGCTCTCAGGGTGGGTGAAGAGGGAGTGGCGCTCCTCAGGACGGGGATTAGAGCTCTCAGGGTGGGAGAAGAGGGAGCGGCGCTCCTCAGGCCTGGGATTAGGGCTCTCAGGGTGGGAGAAGAGGAAGCGACGTTCCTAAGGACGGGGATTAGAGCTCTCAGGGTGGGAGAAGAGGGAGTGGCGCTCCTCAGGATGGGGATTAGTGCTCTCAGGGTGGGAGAAGAGGGAGCGGCGCTCCTCAGGATGGGGATTAGTGCTCTCAGGGTGGGGGAAGAGGGAGTGGCGCTCCTCAGGACGGGTATTAGTGCTCTCAGGGTGGGGGAAGAGGGAGCGGCTGCTCAGGACGGGGATTAGTGCTCTCAGGGTGGGGGAGGAGGGAGCGGCACTCCTCAGGACGGGGACTAGTGCTCTCAGGGTGGGGGAAGAGGGAGCGGCGCTCCTCAGGACGGGGATTAGTGCTCTCAGGGTGGAAGAAGAGGGAGTGGAGCTCCTCAGGCCTGGGATTAGTGCTCTCAGGGTGGGAGAAGAGGAAGCTGCGTTCCTCAGGACGGGGATTAGAGCTCTCAGGGTGGGAGAAGAGGGAGTGGCGCTCCTCAGGACGGGGATTAGTGCTCTCAGGGTGGGAGAAGAGGGAGCAGCGCTCCTCAGGATGGGGATTAGAGCTCTCAGGGTGGGAGAAGAGGTAGTGGCGCTCCTCAGGACGGGGATTAGTGCTCTGAGAGTGGGGGAAGAGGGAGTAGCGCTCCTCAGGATGGGGATTAGTGCTCTCAGGGTGGGGGAAGAGGGAGCGGCGCTCCTCAGGACGGGGATTAGAGCTCTCAGGGTGGGAGAAGAGGGAGTGGCGCTCCTCAGGACGGGGATTAGAGCTCTCAGGGTGGGAGAAGAGGGAGTGGCACTCCTCAGGATGGGGATTAGTGCTCTTAGGGTGGGAGAAGAGGGAGCGGCTCCTCAGGATGGGGATTAGTGCTCTCAGGGTGGGGAAAGAGGGAGCGGCTCCTCAGGATGGGGATTAGTGCTCTCAGGGTGGGGAAAGAGGGAGTTGCTCCTCAGGACGGAGATTAGAGCTCTCAGTGTGGGAGAAGAGGGAGTGGCGCTCCTCAGGATGGGGATTAGTGCTCTCAGAGTGGGAGAAGAGGGAGCGGCTCCTCAGGATGGGGATTAGTGCTCTCAGGGTGGGGAAAGAGGGAGCGGCTCCTCAGGATGGGGATTAGTGCTCTCTTTGTGGGGGAAGAGGGAGCGGCTCATCAGGATGGGGATTAGTGCTCTCAGGGTGGGAGAAGAGGGAACGGCGCTCCTCAGGAATGGGATTAGTGCTCTCAGGGTGGGGGAAGAGGGAGCGGAGCTCCTCAGGACGGGGATTAGTGCTTTCAGGGTGGGAGAAGAGGGAATGGCGCTCCTCAGGCCTGGGATTAGTGCTCTTAGGGTGGGAGAAGAGGAAGCGGCGCTCCTCAGGACGGGGATTAGAGCTCTCAGGGTGGGAGAAGAGGGAGTGGCGCTCCTCAGGACGGGGATTAGTGCTCTCAGGGTGGGAGAAGAGGGAGCGGCGCTCCTCAGGATGGGGATTAGAGCTCTCAGGGTGGGAGAAGAGGTAGTGGCGCTCCTCAGGACGGGGATTAGTGCTCTCAGGGTGGGGGAAGAGGGAGTGGCGCTCCTCAGGATGGGGATTAGTGCTCTCAAGGTGGGGGAAGAGGGAGCGGCGCTCCTCAGGACGGGGATTAGAGCTCTCAGGGTGGGAGAAGAGGGAGTGGCGCTCCTCAGGACGGGAATTAGTGCTCTCAGGGTGGGAGAAGAGGGAGCGGCGCTCCTCAGGACGGGGATTAGTGCTCTCAGGGTGGGGGAAGAGGGAGTGGCGTTCCTCAGGACGGGTATTAGTGCTCTCAGGGTGGGGGAAGAGGGAGCGGCTCCTCAGGATGGGGATTAGTGCTCTCAGGGTGGGGGAAGAGGGAGCGGCGCTCCTCAGGACGGGGATTAATGCTCTCAGGTTGGGAGAAGAGGGAGTGGCGGTCCTCAGGACGGGGATTAGTGCTCTCAGGGTGGAGGAAGAGGGAGTGGCGCTCCTCAGGACGGGGATTAGAGGTCTCAGGGTGGGGGAAGAGGGAGCGGCGCTCCTCAGGACGGGGATTAATGCTCTCAGGTTGGGAGAAGAGGGAGTGGCTCCTCAGGACGAGGATTAGTGCTCTCAGGGTGGAGGAAGAGGGAGTGGCGCTCCTCAGGACGGGGATTAGAGGTCTCAGGGTGGGAGACGAGGGAGTGGCGCTCCTCAGGACGGGGATTAGTGCTCTCAGGGTGGAAGAAGAGGGAGTGGCGCTCCTCAGGCCTGGGATTAGTGCTCTCAGGGTGGGAGAAGAGGAAGCGGCGTTCCTAAGGACGGGGATTAGAGCTCTCAGGGTGGGAGAAGAGGGAGTGGCGCTCCTCAGGACGGGGATTAGTGCTCTCAGGGTGGGAGAAAAGGGAGCAGCGCTCCTTAGGATGGGGATTAGAGCTCTCTGTGTGGGAGAAAAGGTAGTGGCGCTCCTCAGGACGGGGATTAGTGCTCTCAGAGTGGGGGAAGAGGGAGTAGCGCTCCTCAGGATGGAGATTAGTGCTCTCAGGGTGGGGAAAGAGGGAGCGGCGCTCCTCAGGACGGGGATTAGAGTTCTCAGGGTGGGAGAAGAGGGAGTGGCGCTCCTCAGGACGGGGATTAGAGCTCTCAGGGTGGGAGAAGAGGGAGTGGCGCGCCTCAGGACGGGGATTAGTGCTCTCAGGGTGGGGGAAGAGGGAGTGGCACTCCTCAGGACGGGTATTAGTGCTCTCAGGGTGGGGGAAGAGGGAGCGGCTCCTCAGGACGGGGATTAGTGCTCTCAGGGTGGGAGAAGAGGGAGCGGCGCTCCTCAGGACGGGGATTAGTGTTCTCATGTTGGGGGAAGAGGGAGCGGCTCCTCAGGACGGGGATTAGTGCTCTCAGGGTGGGAGAAGAGGGAGCGGCTCCTCAGGACAGGGATTAGTGCTCTCAGGTTGGGTGAAGAGGGAGTGGCGCTCCTCAGGACGGGGATTAGTGCTCTCAGGGTGGGAGAAGAGGGAGGGGCACTCCTCAGGACGGGGATTAGTGCTCTCAGGGTGGGGGAAGAGGGAGCGGCGCTCATCAGGACGGGGATTAGTGCTCTCAGGGTGGGAGAAGAGGGAGCGGCGCTCCTCAGGACGGGGATTAGTGCTCTCAGGTTGGGGGAAGAGGGAGCGTCGCTCCTCAGGACGGGGATTAGTGCTCTCAGGGTGGGAGAAGAGGGAGTGGCTATCCTCAGGATGGGGATTAGTGCTCTCAGGGTGGGGGAAGAGGGAGCGGGTCCTCAGGACGGGGTTTAGTGCTCTCAGGGTGGGAGAAGAGGGAGCGGCTCCTCAGGCGGGGATTAGTGCTCTCAGGGTGGAAGAAGAGGGAGCGGCGATCCTCAGGACGGGGATTAGTGCTCTCAGGGTGGGGAAAGAGGGAGCGGCTCCTCAGGATGGGGATTAGTGCTCTCTTTGTGGGGGAAGAGGGAGCGGCTCATCAGGATGGGGATTAGTGCTCTCAGGGTGGGAGAAGAGGGAACGGCGCTCCTCAGGATGGGGATTAGTGCTCTCAGGGTGGGGGAAGAGGGAGTGGAGCTCCTCAGGACGGGGATTAGGCTCTCAGGGTGGGAGAAGAGGGAGCGGCTTGTCAGGACGGGGATTAGTGCTCTCAGGGTGGGAGAAGAGGGAGTGGCGCTCCTCAGGACGGGGATTAGTGCTCTCAAGGTGGGAGAAGAGGGAATGGCGCTCCTCAGGCCTGGGATTAGTGCTCTCAGGGTGGGAGAAGAGGAAGCGGCGCTCCTCAGGACGGGGATTAGAGCTCTCAGGGTGGGAGAAGAGGGAGTGGCGCTCCTCAGGACGGGGATTAGTGCTCTCAGGGTGGGAGAAGAGGGAGCGGCGCTCCTCAGGATGGGGATTAGAGCTCTCAGGGTGGGAGAAGAGGTAGTGGCGCTCCTCAGGACGGGGATTAGTGCTCTCAGGGTGGGGGAAGAGGGAGTGGCGCTCCTCAGGATGGGGATTAGTGCTCTCAAGGTGGGAGAAGAGGGAGCGGCGCTCCTCAGGATGGGGATTAGTGCTCTCAGGGTGGGGGAAGAGGGAGCGGCTCCTCAGGACGGGGATTAGTGCTCTCAGTGTGGGGGAAGAGGGAGCGACTCATGAGGATGGGGATTAGTGCTCTCAGGGTGGTAGAAGAGGGAGCGGCGCTCCTCAGGACAGGGATTAGTGCTCTCAGGGTGGTAGAAGAGGGAGCGGCTCCTCAGGACGGGGAATAATGCTCTCAGGGTGGGAGAAGAGGGAGCGGCTCCTCAGGACGGGGTTAGTGCTCTCAGGTTGGGGGAACAGAAAGCTGCGCTCCTCAGGACGGGGATTAGAGCTCTCAGTGTGGGAGAAGAGGTAGTGGCGCTCCTCAGGATGGGGATTAGTGCTCTCAGAGTGGGGGAAGAGGGAGTGGCGCTCCTCAGGATGGGGATTAGTGCTCTCAGGGTGGGGGAAGAGGGAGCGGCGCTCCTCAGGACGGGGATTAGAGCTCTCAGGGTGGGAGAAGAGGGAGCGGCGCTCCTCAGGATGGGGATTAGTGCTCTCAGGGTGGGGGAAGAGGGAGTGGCGCTCCTCAGGACGGGTATTAGTGCTCTCAGGGTGGGGGAAGAGGGAGTGGCACTCCTCAGGATGGGGATTAGTGCTCTCAAGGTGGGGGAAGAGGGAGCGGCGCTCCTCAGGATGGGGATTAGAGCTCTCAGGGTGGGGGAAGAGGGAGTGGCACTCCTCAGGATGGGGATTAGTGCTCTCAAGGTGGGGGAAGAGGGAGCGGCGCTCCTCAGGACGGGGATTAGAGCTCTCAGGGTGGGAGAAGAGGGAGTGGCGCTCCTCAGGATGGGGATTAGTGCTCTCAGGGTGGGAAAAGAGGGAGCGGCGCTCCTCAGGACGGGGATTAGTGCTCTCAGGGTGGGGGAAGAGGGAGTGGCGTTCCTCAGGACGGGTATTAGTGCTCTCAGGGTGGGGGAAGAGGGAGCGGCTCCTCAGGATGGGGATTAGTGCTCTCAGGGTGGGGGAAGAGGGAGCGGCGCTCCTCAGGACGGGGATTAATGCTCTCAGGTTGGGAGAAGAGGGAGTGGCGCTCCTCAGGACGGGGATTAGTGCTCTCAGGGTGGAAGAAGAGGGAGTGGCGCTCCTCAGGCCTGGGATTAGTGCTCTCAGGGTGGGAGAAGAGGAAGCGGCGTTCCTCAGGACGGGGATTAGAGCTCTCAGGGTGGGAGAAGAGGGAGTGGCGCTCCTCAGGACGGGGATTAGTGCTCTCAGGGTGGGAGAAGAGGGAGCAGCGCTCCTTAGGATGGGGATTAGAGCTCTCAGGGTGGGGGAAGAGGGAGCGGCGCTCCTCAGGATGGGGATTAGAGCTCTCAGGGTGGGGGAAGAGGGAGTGGCGCTCCTCAGGACGGGGATTAGTGCTCTCAGGGTGGGAGAAGAGGGAGCAGCGCTCCTTAGGATGGGGATTAGAGCTCTCAGGGTGGGGGAAGAGGGAGCGGCGCTCCTCAGGACGGGGATTAGAGCTCTCAGGGTGGGAGAAGAGGGAGTGGCGCTCCTCAGGACGGGGATTAGTGCTCTCAGGGTGGGAGAAGAGGGAGCAGCGCTCCTTAGGATGGGGATTAGAGCTCTCAGGGTGGGGGAAGAGGGAGCGGCGCTCCTCAGGATGGGGATTAGAGCTCTCAGGGTGGGGGAAGAGGGAGTGGCACTCCTCAGGATGGGGATTAGTGCTCTCAAGGTGGGGGAAGAGGGAGCGGCGCTCCTCAGGACGGGGATTAGAGCTCTCAGGGTGGGAGAAGAGGGAGTGGCGCTCCTCAGGATGGGGATTAGTGCTCTCAGGGTGGGAAAAGAGGGAGCGGCGCTCCTCAGGACGGGGATTAGTGCTCTCAGGGTGGGGGAAGAGGGAGTGGCGTTCCTCAGGACGGGTATTAGTGCTCTCAGGGTGGGGGAAGAGGGAGCGGCTCCTCAGGATGGGGATTAGTGCTCTCAGGGTGGGGGAAGAGGGAGCGGCGCTCCTCAGGACGGGGATTAATGCTCTCAGGTTGGGAGAAGAGGGAGTGGCGCTCCTCAGGACGGGGATTAGTGCTCTCAGGGTGGAAGAAGAGGGAGTGGCGCTCCTCAGGCCTGGGATTAGTGCTCTCAGGGTGGGAGAAGAGGAAGCGGCGTTCCTCAGGACGGGGATTAGAGCTCTCAGGGTGGGAGAAGAGGGAGTGGCGCTCCTCAGGACGGGGATTAGTGCTCTCAGGGTGGGAGAAGAGGGAGCAGCGCTCCTTAGGATGGGGATTAGAGCTCTCAGGGTGGGAGAAGAGGTAGTGGCACTCCTCAGGACGGGGATTAGAGCTCTCAGGGTGGGAGAAGAGGGAGTGGCGCTCCTCAGGACGGGGATTAGTGCTCAGGGTGGGGGAAGAGGGAGTGGCGCTCCTCAGGACGGGGATTAGTGCTCTCAAGGTGGGGGAAGAGGGAGCGGCGCTCCTCAGGACGGGGATTAGAGCTCTCAGGGTGGGAGAAGAGGGAGTGGCGCTCCTCAGGATGGGGATTAGTGCTCTCAGGGTGGGAGAAGAGGGAGCGGCGCTCCTCAGGACGGGGATTAGTGCTCTCAGGGTGGGGGAAGAGGGAGTGGCGTTCCTCAGGACGGGTATTAGTGCTCTCAGGGTGGGGGAAGAGGGATCGGCTCCTCAGGACGGGGATTAGTGCTCTCAGGGTGGGGGAGGAGGGAGCGGCGCTCCTCAGGACGGGGATTAGTCCTCTCAGGGTGGGGGAAGAGGGAGCGGCGCTCCTCAGGACAGGGATTAGTGCTCTCAGGGTGGGAGAAGAGGGAGTGGCTCCTCAGAACGGGGATTAGTGCTCTCAGGGTGGAGGAAGAGGGAGTGGCGCTCCTCAGGACGGGGATTAGAGCTCTCAGGGTGGGAGAAGAGGGAGTGGCGCTCCTCGGAACGGGGATTAGTGCTCTCAGGGTGGGAGAAGAGGAAGCGGCGTTCCTCAGGACGGGGATTAGAGCTCTCAGGGTGGGAGAAGAGGTAGTGGCGCTCCTCAGGACTGGGATTAGTGCTCCCAGAGTGTGGGAAGAGGGAGTGGCGCTCCTCAGGATGGGGATTAGTGCTCTCAGGGTGGGAGAAGAGGGAGTGGCGCTCCTCAGGACGGGGATTAGTGCTCTCAGGGTCGAAGAAGAGGGAGTGGCGCTCCTCAGGCCTGGGATTAGTGCTCTCAGGGTGGGAGAAGAGGAAGCGGCGTTCCTCAGGATGGGGATTAGAGCTCTCAGGGTGGGAGAAGAGGGAGTGGCGCTCCTCAGGACGGGGATTAGTGCTCTCAGGGTGGGAGAAAAGGGAGCAGCGCTCCTTAGGATGGGGATTAGAGCTCTCAGGGTGGGAGAAAAGGTAGTGGCGCTCCTCAGGACGGGGATTAGTGCTCTCAGAGTGGGGGAAGAGGGAGTAGCGCTCCTCAGGATGGAGATTAGTGCTCTCAGGGTGGGGAAAGAGGGAGCGGCGCTCCTCAGGACGGGGATTAGAGTTCTCAGGGTGGGAGAAGAGGGAGTGGCGCTCCTCAGGACGGGGATTAGAGCTCTCAGGGTGGGAGAAGAGGGAGTGGCGCGCCTCAGGACGGGGATTAGTGCTCTCAGGGTGGGGGAAGAGGGAGTGGCACTCCTCAGGACGGGTATTAGTGCTCTCAGGGTGGGGGAAGAGGGAGCGGCTCCTCAGGACGGGGATTAGTGCTCTCAGGGTGGGAGAAGAGGGAGCGGCGCTCCTCAGGACGGGGATTAGTGTTCTCATGTTGGGGGAAGAGGGAGCGGCTCCTCAGGACGGGGATTAGTGCTCTCAGGGTGGAAGAAGAGGGAGCGGCTCCTCAGGACAGGGATTAGTGCTCTCAGGTTGGGTGAAGAGGGAGTGGCGCTCCTCAGGACGGGGATTAGTGCTCTCAGGGTGGGAGAAGAGGGAGGGGCACTCCTCAGGACGGGGATTAGTGCTCTCAGGGTGGGGGAAGAGGGAGCGGCGCTCATCAGGACGGGGATTAGTGCTCTCAGGGTGGGAGAAGAGGGAGCGGCGCTCCTCAGGACGGGGATTAGTGCTCTCAGGTTGGGGGAAGAGGGAGCTTCGCTCCTCAGGACGGGGATTAGTGCTCTCAGGGTGGGAGAAGAGGGAGTGGCTATCCTCAGGATGGGGATTAGTGCTCTCAGGGTGGGGGAAGAGGGAGCGGGTCCTCAGGACGGGGTTTAGTGCTCTCAGGGTGGGAGAAGAGGGAGCGGCTCCTCAGGCGGGGATTAGTGCTCTCAGGGTGGGAGAAGAGGGAGCGGCGATCCTCAGGACGGGGATTAGTGCTCTCAGGGTGGGGAAAGAGGGAGCGGCTCATCAGGATGGGGATTAGTGCTCTCAGGGTGGGAGAAGAGGGAACGGCGCTCCTCAGGATGGGGATTAGTGCTCTCAGGGTGGGGGAAGAGGGAGTGGAGCTCCTCAGGACGGGGATTAGGCTCTCAGGGTGGGAGAAGAGGGAGCGGCTTGTCAGGACGGGGATTAGTGCTCTCAGGGTGGGAGAAGAGGGAGTGGCGCTCCTCAGGACGGGGATTAGTGCTCTCAAGGTGGGAGAAGAGGGAATGGCGCTCCTCAGGCCTGGGATTAGTGCTCTTAGGGTGGGAGAAGAGGAAGCGGCGCTCCTCAGGACGGGGATTAGAGCTCTCAGGGTGGGAGAAGAGGGAGTGGCGCTCCTCAGGATGGGGATTAGAGCTCTCAGGGTGGGAGAAGAGGTAGTGGCGCTCCTCAGGACGGGGATTAGTGCTCTCAGGGTGGGGGAAGAGGGAGTGGCGCTCCTCAGGATGGGGATTAGTGCTCTCAAGGTGGGGGAAGAGGGAGCGGCGCTCCTCAGGACGGGGATTAGAGCTCTCAGGGTGGGAGAAGAGGGAGTGGCGCTCCTAAGGATGGGGATTAGTGCTCTCAGGGTGGGGGAAGAGGGAGCGGGTCCTCAGGACGGGGTTTAGTGCTCTCAGGGTGGGAGAAGAGGGAGCGGCTCCTCAGGCGGGGATTAGTGCTCTCAGGGTGGGAGAAGAGGGAGCGGCGCTCCTCAGGACGGGGATTAGTGCTCTCAGGGTGGGGGAAGAGGGAGTGGCGTTCCTCAGGAAGGGTATTAGTGCTCTCAGGGTGGGGGAAGAGGGAGCGGCTCCTCAGGACGGGGATTAGTGCTCTCAGGGTGGGGGAGGAGGGAGCGGCGCTCCTCAGGACGGGGATTAGTGCTCTCAGTGTTGGGGAAGAGGGAGCGGCGCTCCTCAGGACGGGGATTAGTGCTCTCAGGGTGGGAGAAGAGGGAGCGGCGCTCCTCAGGACGGGGATTAGTGTTCTCAGGTTGGGGGAGGGGGGAGCGGCGCTCCTCAGGACGGGGATTAGTGCTCTCAGGTTGGGGGAAGAGGGAGCGGCGCTCCTCAGGACGGGGATTAGTGCTCTCAGGGTGGGAGAAGAGGGAGCGGCTCCTTAGGACGGGGATTAGTGCTCTCAGGGTGGGAGAAGAGGGAGCGGCTCCTCAGGACGGGGATTAGTGCTCTCAGGGTGGGAGAAGAGGGAGCGGCTCCTTAGGACGGGGATTAGTGCTCTCAGGGTGGGAGAAGAGGGAGCGGCTCCTCAGGACGGGGATTAGTGCTCTCAGGTTGGGGGAAGAGGGAGCGGCGCTCCTCAGGACAGGGATTAGTGCTCTCAGGGTGGGGAAAGAGGTAGCGGTGCTCATCAGGACGGGGATTAGTGCTCTCAGGGTGAGAGAAGAGGGAGCGGCGCTCCTCAGGACGGGGATTAGTGTTCTCAGGTTGGGGGAAGAGGGAGCGGCTCCTCAGGACGGGGAATAATGCTCTCAGGGTGGGAGAAGAGGGAGCGGCTCCTCAGGACGGGGTTAGTGCTCTCAGGTTGGGGGAACAGAAAGCTGCGCTCCTCAGGACGGGGATTAGTGTTCTCAGGGTGGGAGAAGAGGGAGTGGCTCTCCTCAGGACGGGGATTAGTGCTCTCAGGGTGGGGGAAGAGGTAGCGGCTCCTCAGGACGGGGATTAGTGCTCTCAGGGTGGGAGAAGAGGGAGCGGCTCCTCAGGCAGGGATTAGTG
This sequence comes from Ranitomeya imitator, assembly GCF_032444005.1. Lineage (NCBI taxonomy): Eukaryota > Metazoa > Chordata > Amphibia > Anura > Dendrobatidae > Ranitomeya > Ranitomeya imitator. The sequence goes on along the minus strand of NC_091286.1, from coordinate 715,477,252 downwards.
CTCTCAGGGTGGGAGAAGAGGGAGTGGCGCTCCTCAGGATAGGGATTAGTGCTCTCAGGGTGGGAGAAGAGGGAGTGGCGCTCCTCAGGACGGGGATTAGTGCTCTCAGGGTGGGAGAAGAGGGAGTGGCGCTCCTCAGGCCTGGGATTAGTGCTCTCAGGGTGGGAGAAGAGGAAGCGGCGTTCCTCAGGACGGGGATTAGAGCTCTCAGGGTGGGAGAAGAGGGAGTGGCGCTCCTCAGGACGGGGATTAGAGCTCTCAGGGTGGGAGAAGAGGGAGTGGCGCTCGTCAGGACGGGGATTAGTGCTCTCAGGGTGGGAGAAGAGGGAGTGGCGCTCCTCAGGCCTGGGATTAGTGCTCTGAGGGTGGGAGAAGAGGAAGCGGCGTTCCTCAGGACGGGGATTAGAGCTCTCAGGGTGGGAGAAGAGGGAGTGGCACTCCTCAGGACGGGGATTAGTGCTCTCAGGGTGGAAGAAGAGGGAGTGGCGCTCCTCAGGATGGGGATTAGAGCTCTCAGGGTGGGAGAAGAGGTAGTGGCCCTCCTCAGGACGGGGATTAGTGCTCTCAGAGTGGGGGAAGAGGGAGTGGCGCTCCTCAGGATGGGGATTAGTGCTCTCAGGGTGGCGGAAGAGGGAGCGGTGCTCCTCAGGACGGGGATTAGAGCTCTCAGGGTGGGAGAAGAGGGAGCGGCGCTCCTCAGGACGGGGATTAGTGCTCTCAGGGTGGCGGAAGAGGGAGCGGCGCTCCTCAGGATGGGGATTAGTGCTCTCAGTGTGGGAGAAGAGGGAGCGGCGCTCCTCAGGACGGGGATTAGTGTTCTCAGGTTGGGGGAAGAGGGAGCGGCTCCTTAGGACAGGGATTAGTGCTCTCAGGGTGGGAGAAGAGGGAGCGGCTCCTCAGGACGGGGATTAGGGCTCTCAGGTCGGGGGAAGAGGGAGCGGCGCTCCTCATGACGGGGATTAGTGCTCTCAGTGTGGGAGAAGAGGGAGTGGCACTCCTCAGGACGGGGATTAGCGCTCTCAGGGTGGGGGATGAGGGAGCGGCGCTCATCAGGACGGGGATTAGTGCTCTCAGGGTGGGAGAAGAGGGAGCGGCGCTCCTCAGGACGGGGATTAGTGTTCTCAGGTTGGGGGAAGAGGGAGCGGCTCCTCAGGACGGGGATTAGTGCTCTCAGGGTGGGAGAAAAGGGAGCGGCTCCTCAGGACGGGGATTAGTGCTTTCAGGTTGGGGGAAGAGAAAGCGGCGCTCCTCAGGACGGGGATTAGTGTTCTCAGGGTTGGAGAAGAGGGAGTGGCTCTCCCCAGGACGGGGATTAGTCCTCTCAGGGTGGGGGAAGAGGGAGCGGCTCATCAGGATGGGGATTAGTGCTCTCAGGGTGGGAGAAGAGCGAGCGGCTCCTCAGGCGGGGATTAGTGCTCTCAGGGTGGGAGAAGAGGGAGCGGCGCTCCTCAGGATGGGGATTAGTGCTCTCAGGGTGGGGGAAGAGGGAGCGGCTCCTCAGGACGGGGATTAGTGCTCTCAGTGTGGGGGAAGAGGGAGCGACTCATGAGGATGGGGATTAGTGCTCTCAGGGTGGTAGAAGAGGGAGCGGCGCTCCTCAGGACAGGGATTAGTGCTCTCAGGGTGGTAGAAGAGGGAGCGGCTCATCAGGATGGGGATTAGTGCTCTCAGGGTGGGGGAAGAGGGAGCGGCTCCTCAGGACGGGGATTAGTGCTCTCAGGGTGGGGGAAGAGGGAGCGGCGCTCCTCAGGACGGGGATTAGCGCTCTCAGGGTGGGAGAAGAGGGAGCGGCGCTCCTCAGGATGGGGATTAGTGCTCTCAGGGTGGGGGAAGAGGGAGCGGCTCCTCAGGACGGGGATTAGTGCTCTCAGTGTGGGGGAAGATGGAGCGGCTCATGAGGATGGGAATTAGTGCTCTCAGGGTGGTAGAAGAGGGAGCGTCTCATCAGGACGGGGATTAGTGCTCTCAGGGTGGGGGAAGAGGGAGCGGCTCCTCAGGACGGGGATTAGTGCTCTCAGGGTGGGGGAAGAGGGAGCGGCTCCTCAGGACGGGGATTAGTGCTCTCAGGGTGAGAGAAGAGGGAGCGGCGTTCCTCAGGACGGGGATTAGTGTTCTCAGGTTGGGGGAAGAGGGAGCGGCTCCTCAGGACGGGGAATAATGCTCTCAGGGTGGGAGAAGAGGGAGCGGCTCCTCAGGACGGGGTTAGTGCTCTCAGGTTGGGGGAACAGAAAGCGGCGCTCCTCAGGACGGGGATTGGTGTTCTCAGGGTGGGAGAAGAGGGAGTGGCTCTCCTCAGGACGGGGATTAGTGCTCTCAGGGTGGGAGAAGAGGGAGCGGCTCCTCAGGCAGGGATTAGTGCTCTCAGGGTGGGAGAAGAGGGAGTGGCGCTCCTCAGGATGGGGATTAGTGCTCTCAGGGTGGGAGAAGAGGGAGTGGCGCTCGTCAGGACGGGGATTAGTGCTCTCAGGGTGGGAGAAGAGGGAGTGGCGCTCCTCAGGCCTGGGATTAGCGCTCTGAGGGTGGGAGAAGAGGAAGCGGCGTTCCTCAGGACGGGGATTAGAGCTCTCAGGGTGGGAGAAGAGGGAGTGGCACTCCTCAGGACGGGGATTAGTGCTCTCAGGGTGGAAGAAGAGGGAGTGGCGCTCCTCAGGATGGGGATTTGAGCTCTCAGGGTGGGAGAAGAGGTAGTGGCCCTCCTCAGGACGGGGATTAGTGCTCTCAGAGTGGGGGAAGAGGGAGTGGCGCTCCTCAGGATGGGGATTAGTGCTCTCAGGGTGGCGGAAGAGGGAGCGGTGCTCCTCAGGACGGGGATTAGAGCTCTCAGGGTGGGAGAAGAGGGAGCGGCGCTCCTCAGGACGGGGATTAGTGCTCTCAGGGTGGCGGAAGAGGGAGCGGCGCTCCTCAGGATGGGGATTAGTGCTCTCAGGGTGGGAGAAGAGGGAGCGGCGCTCCTCAGGACGGGGATTAGTGTTCTCCGGTTGGGGGAAGAGGGAGCGGCTCCTTAGGACAGGGATTAGTGCTCTCAGGGTGGGAGAAGAGGGAGCGGCTCCTCAGGACGGGGATTAGGGCTCTCAGGTCGGGGGAAGAGGGAGCGGCGCTCCTCATGACGGGGATTAGTGCTCTCAGTGTGGGAGAAGAGGGAGTGGCACTCCTCAGGACGGGGATTAGCGCTCTCAGGGTGGGGGAAGAGGGAGCGGCGCTCATCAGGACGGGGATTAGTGCTCTCAGGGTGGGAGAAGAGGGAGCGGCGCTCCTCAGGACGGGGATTAGTGTTCTCAGGTTGGGGGAAGAGGGAGCGGCTCCTTAGGACAGGGATTAGTGCTCTCAGGGTGGGAGAAGAGGGAGCGGCTCCTCAGGACGGGGATTAGTGCTCTCAGGGTGGGAGAAGAGGGAGCGGCTCCTCAGGCGGGGATTAGTGCTCTCAGGGTGGGAGAAGAGGGAGCGGCACTCCTCAGGATGGGGATTAGTGCTCTCAGGGTGGGGGAAGAGGGAGCGGCTCCTCAGGACGGGGATTAGTGCTCTCAGTGTGGGGGAAGAGAAAGCGACTCATGAGGATGGGGATTAGTGCTCTCAGGGTGGTAGAAGAGGGAGCGGCGCTCCTCAGGACAGGGATTAGTGCTCTCAGGGTGGTAGAAGAGGGAGCGGCTCATCAGGACGGGGATTAGTGCTCTCAGGGTGGGGGAAGAGGGAGCGGCTCCTCAGGACGGGGATTAGTGCTCTCAGGGTGGGAGAAGAGGGAGCGGCGCTCCTCAGGATGGGGATTAGTGCTCTCAGGGTGGGGGAAGAGGGAGCGGCTCCTCAGGACGGGGATTAGTGCTCTCAGTGTGGGGGAAGAGGGAGCGGCTCATGAGGATGGGAATTAGGGCTCTCAGGGTGGTAGAAGAGGGAGCGGCGCTCCTCAGGACAGGGATTAGTGCTCTCAGGGTGGTAGAAGAGGGAGCGTCTCATCAGGACGGGGATTAGTGCTCTCAGGGTGGGGGAAGAGGGAGCGGCTCCTCAGGACGGGGATTAGTGCTCTCAGGGTGGGGGAAGAGGGAGCGGCTCCTCAGGACGGGGATTAGTGCTCTCAGGGTGGGAGAAGAGGGAGCGGCGCTCCTCAGGATGGGGATTAGTGCTCTCAGGGTGGGGGAAGAGGGAGCGGCTCCTCAGGAAGGGGATTAGTGCTCTCAGTGTGGGGGAAGAGGGAGCGGCTCATGAGGATGGGAATTAGTGCTCTCAGGGTGGGAGAAGAGGGAGCGGCGCTCCTCAGGACTGGGATTAGTGCTCTCAGGGTGGGGGAAGAGGGAACAGAGCTCCTCAGGACTGGGATTAGTACTCTCAGGGTGGAGGAAGAGGGAGCGGCGCTCCTCAAGACGGGGATTAGTGCTCTCAGGGTGGGGGAAGAGGGAGCGGCTCCTCAGTACGGGGATTAGTGCTCTCAGGGTGGAGGAAGAGGGACCGGCGCTCCTCAGGACGGGGATTAGTGCTCTCAGGGTGGGGGAAGAGGGAGCGGCTCCTCGGGATGGGCATTAGTTCTCTCAGGGTGGGGGAAGAGGGAGCGGCTCCTCAGGATGGGGGAAGAGGGAGCTACTCCTCAGGACGGGGATTAGTGCTCTCATGGTGGGGGAAGAGGGAGTGGCGCTTATCAGAATGGGGATTAGCGCTCTCAGGGTGGGAGAAGAGGGAGCGGCGCTGTCAGGACGGGGATTAGTGTTCTCAGGGTGGGGGAAGAGGGAGCGGCTCCTCAGGATGGGGACTAGTGCTCTCAGGGTCGGGGAGGTGGGAGCGGCGCTCCTCAGGACGGGGATTAGTGCTCTCAGGGTGGGGGAAGAGGGAGCGGCGCTCCTCAGGACGGGGATTAGTGTTCTCAGGTTGGGGGAGGGGGGAGCGGCGTTCCTCAGGACGGGGATTAGAGCTCTCAGGGTGGGAGAAGAGGGAGTGGCGCTCGTCAGGACGGGGATTAGTGCTCTCAGGGTGGGAGAAGAGGGAGTGGCGCTCCTCAGGCCTGGGATTAGCGCTCTGAGGGTGGGAGAAGAGGAAGCGGCGTTCCTCAGGACGGGGATTAGAGCTCTCAGGGTGGGAGAAGAGGGAGTGGCACTCCTCAGGACGGGGATTAGTGCTCTCAGGGTGGAAGAAGAAGGAGTGGCGCTCCTCAGGATGGGGATTTGAGCTCTCAGGGTGGGAGAAGAGGTAGTGGCCCTCCTCAGGACGGGGATTAGTGCTCTCAGAGTGGGGGAAGAGGGAGTGGCGCTCCTCAGGATGGGGATTAGTGCTCTCAGGGTGGCGGAAGAGGGAGCGGTGCTCCTCAGGACGGGGATTAGAGCTCTCAGGGTGGGAGAAGAGGGAGCGGCGCTCCTCAGGACGGGGATTAGTGCTCTCAGGGTGGCGGAAGAGGGAGCGGCGCTCCTCAGGATGGGGATTAGTGCTCTCAGGGTGGGAGAAGAGGGAGCGGCGCTCCTCAGGACGGGGATTAGTGTTCTCCGGTTGGGGGAAGAGGGAGCGGCTCCTTAGGAGAGGGATTAGTGCTCTCAGGGTGGGAGAAGAGGGAGCGGCTCCTCAGGACGGGGATTAGGGCTCTCAGGTCGGGGGAAGAGGGAGCGGCGCTCCTCATGACGGGGATTAGTGCTCTCAGTGTGGGAGAAGAGGGAGTGGCACTCCTCAGGACGGGGATTAGCGCTCTCAGGGTGGGGGAAGAGGGAGCGGCGCTCATCAGGACGGGGATTAGTGCTCTCAGGGTGGGAGAAGAGGGAGCGGCGCTCCTCAGGACGGGGATTAGTGTTCTCAGGTTGGGGGAAGAGGGAGCGGCTCCTTAGGACAGGGATTAGTGCTCTCAGGGTGGGAGAAGAGGGAGCGGCTCCTCAGGACGGGGATTAGTGCTCTCAGGGTGGGAGAAGAGGGAGCGGCTCCTCAGGCGGGGATTAGTGCTCTCAGGGTGGGAGAAGAGGGAGCGGCACTCCTCAGGATGGGGATTAGTGCTCTCAGGGTGGGGGAAGAGGGAGCGGCTCATCAGGACGGGGATTAGTGCTCTCAGGGTGGGGGAAGAGGGAGCGGCTCCTCAGGACGGGGATTAGTGCTCTCAGGGTGGGGGAAGAGGGAGCGGCGCTCCTCAGGACGGGGATTAGCGCTCTCAGGGTGGGAGAAGAGGGAGCGGCGCTCCTCAGGATGGGGATTAGTGCTCTCAGGGTGGGGGAAGAGGGAGCGGCTCCTCAGGACGGGGATTAGTGCTCTCAGTGTGGGGGAAGAGGGAGCGGCTCATGAGGATGGGAATTAGGGCTCTCAGGGTGGTAGAAGAGGGAGCGTCTCATCAGGACGGGGATTAGTGCTCTCAGGGTGGTAGAAGAGGGAGCGTCTCATCAGGACGGGGATTAGTGCTCTCAGGGTGGGGGAAGAGGGAGCGGCTCCTCAGGACGGGGATTAGTGCTCTCAGGGTGGGGGAATAGGGAGCGGCTCCTCAGGACGGGGATTAGTGCTCTCAGGGTGGGAGAAGAGGGAGCGGCGCTCCTCAGGATGGGGATTAGTGCTCTCAGGGTGGGGGAAGAGGGAGCGGCTCCTCAGGACGGGGATTAGTGCTCTCAGTGTGGGGGAAGAGGGAGCGGCTCATGAGGATGGGAATTAGTGCTCTCAGGGTGGGAGAAGAGGGAGCGGCGCTCCTCAGGACTGGGATTAGTGCTCTCAGGGTGGGGGAAGAGGGAACAGAGCTCCTCAGGACTGGGATTAGTACTCTCAGGGTGGAGGAAGAGGGAGCGGCGCTCCTCAAGACGGGGATTAGTGCTCTCAGGGTGGGGGAAGAGGGAGCGGCTCCTCAGTACGGGGATTAGTGCTCTCAGGGTGGAGGAAGAGGGACCGGCGCTCCTCAGGACGGGGATTAGTGCTCTCAGGGTGGGGGAAGAGGGAGCGGCTCCTCGGGATGGGCATTAGTTCTCTCAGGGTGGGGGAAGAGGGAGCGGCTCCTCAGGATGGGGGATGAGGGAGCTACTGCTCAGGACGGGGATTAGTGCTCTCATGGTGGGGGAAGAGGGAGTGGCGCTTATCAGAATGGGGATTAGCGCTCTCAGGGTGGGAGAAGAGGGAGCGGCGCTGTCAGGACGGGGATTAGTGTTCTCAGGGTGGGGGAAGAGGGAGCGGCTCCTCAGGATGGGGACTAGTGCTCTCAGGGTCGGGGAGGTGGGAGCGGCGCTCCTCAGGACGGGGATTAGTGCTCTCAGGGTGGGGGAAGAGGGAGCGGCGCTCCTCAGGACGGGGATTAGTGTTCTCAGGTTGGGGGAGGGGGGAGCGGCGCTCCTCAGGACGGGGATTAGTGCTCTCAGGTTGGGGGAAGAGGGAGCGGCGCTTCTCAGGACGGGGATTAGTGCTCTCAGGGTGGGAGAAGAGGGAGCGGCGCTCCTCAGGACGGGGATTAGTGTTCTCAGGTTGGGGGAAGACGGAGCGGCTCCTTAGGACGGGGATTAGTTCTCTCAGGGTGGGAGAAGAGGGAGCGGCTCCTCAGGACGGGGATTAGTGCTCTCAGGTTGGGGGAAGAGGGAGCGGCGCTCCTCAGGACGGGGATTAGTGCTCTCAGTGTGAGAGAAGAGGGAGTGGCACTCCTCAGGACAGGGATTAGTTCTCTCAGGGTGGGGGAAGAGGTAGCGGCGCTCATCAGGACGGGGATTAGTGCTCTCAGGGTGATAGAAGAGGGAGCGGCGCTCCTCAGGATGGGGATTAGTGTTCTCCGGTTGGGGGAAGAGGGAGTGGCTCCTCAGGACGGGGATTAATGCTCTCAGGGTGGGAGAAGAGGGAGCGGCTCCTCAGGACGGGGATTAGTGCTCTCAGGTTGGGGGAAGAGAAAGCGGCGCTCCTCAGGACGGGGATTAGTGTTCTCAGGGTGGGAGAAGAGGGAGTGGCTCTCCTCAGGACGGGGATTAGTGCTCTCAGGGTGGGGGAAGAGGTAGCGGCTCCTCAGGACGGGGATTAGTGCTCTCAGGGTGGGAGAAGAGGGAGCGGCTCCTCAGGCGGGGATTAGTGCTCTCAGGGTGGGAGAAGAGGGAGCGGCGCTCCTCAGGATGGGGATTAGTGCTCTCAGGGTGGGAGAAGAGGGAGTGGCGCTCCTCAGGACGGGGATTAGTGCTCTCAGGGTGGGAGAAGAGGGAGTGGCGCTCCTCAGGCCTGGGATTAGTGCTCTCAGGGTGGGAAAAGAGGAAGCGGCGTTCCTCAGGACGGGGATTAGAGCTCTGAGGGTGGGAGAAGAGGGAGTGGCGCTCCTCAGGATGGGGATTAGTGCTCTCAGGGTGGGAGAAGAGGGAGCGGCGCTCCTCAGGCGGGGATTAGTGCTCTCAGGGTGGGAGAAGAGGGAGCGGCTCCACAGGACGGGGATTAGTGTTCTCAGGTTGGGGGAGGGGGGAGTGGCGCTCCTCAGGATGGGGATTAGTGCTCTCAGGGTGGGAGAAGAGGGAGCGGCGCTCCTCAGGCGGGGATTAGTGCTCTCAGGGTGGGAGAAGAGGGAGCGGCTCCACAGGACGGGGATTAGTGTTCTCAGGTTGGGGGAGGGGGGAGCGGCGCTCCTCAGGATGGGGATTAGTGCTCTCAGGGTGGGGGAAGAGGGAGCGGCTCCTCAGGACGGGGATTAGTGCTCTCAGTGTGGGGGAAGAGGGAGCGGCTCATGAGGATGGGAATTAGTGCTCTCAGGGTGGGAGAAGAGGGAGCGGCGCTCCTCAGGACTGGGATTAGTGCTCTCAGGGTGGGGGAAGAGGGAACAGAGCTCCTCAGGACTGGGATTAGTACTCTCAGAGTGGAGGAAGAGGGAGCGGCGCTCCTCAAGACGGGGATTAGTGCTCTCAGGGTGGGGGAAGAGGGAGCGGCTCCTCAGTACGGGGATTAGTGCTCTCAGGGTGGAGGAAGAGGGAGCGGCGCTCCTCAGGACGGGGATTAGTGCTCTCAGGGTGGGGGAAGAGGGAGCGGCTCCTCGGGATGGGCATTAGTTCTCTCAGGGTGGGGGAAGAGGGAGCGGCTCCTCAGGATGGGGGAAGAGGGAGCTACTCCTCAGGACGGGGATTAGTGCTCTCATGGTGGGGGAAGAGGGAGTGGCGCTTATCAGGATGGGGATTAGCGCTCTCAGGGTGGGAGAAGAGGGAGCGGCGCTGTCAGGACGGGGATAGTGTTCTCAGGGTGGGGGAAGAGGGAGCGGCTCCTCAGGATGGGGACTAGTGCTCTCAGGGTCGGGGAGGTGGGAGCGGCGCTCCTCAGGACGGGGATTAGTGCTCTCAGGGTGGGGGAAGAGGGAGCGGCGCTCCTCAGAACGGGGATTAGTGTTCTCAGGTTGGGGGAGGGGGGAGCGGCGCTCCTCAGGACGGGGATTAGTGCTCTCAGGTTGGGGGAAGAGGGAGCGGCGCTTCTCAGGACGGGGATTAGTGCTCTCAGGGTGGGAGAAGAGGGAGCGGCGCTCCTCAGGACGGGGATTAGTGTTCTCAGGTTGGGGGAAGACGGAGTGGCTCCTTAGGACAGGGATTAGTTCTCTCAGGGTGGGGGAAGAGGTAGCGGCGCTCATCAGGACGGGGATTAGTGCTCTCAGGGTGATAGAAGAGGGAGCGGCGCTCCTCAGGATGGGGATTAGTGTTCTCAGGTTGGGGGAAGAGGGAGCGGCTCCTCAGGACGGGGATTAATGCTCTCAGGGTGGGAGAAGAGGGAGCGGCTCCTCAGGACGGGGATTAGTGCTCTCAGGTTGGGGGAAGAGAAAGCGGCGCTCCTCAGGACGGGGATTAGTGTTCTCAGGGTGGGAGAAGAGGGAGTGGCTCTCCTCAGGACGGGGATTAGTGCTCTCAGGGTGGGGGAAGAGGTAGCGGCTCCTCAGGACGGGGATTAGTGCTCTCAGGGTGGGAGAAGAGGGAGCGGCTCCTCAGGCGGGGATTAGTGCTCTCAGGGTGGGAGAAGAGGGAGCGGCGCTCCTCAGGATGGGGATTAGTGCTCTCAGGGTGGAAGAAGAGGGAGTGGCGCTCCTCAGGACGGGGATTAGTGCTCTCAGGGTGGGAGAAGAGGGAGTGGCGCTCCTCAGGCCTGGGATTAGTGCTCTCAGGGTGGGAGAAGAGGAAGCGGCGTTCCTCAGGATGGGGATTAGAGCTCTGAGGGTGGGAGAAGAGGGAGTGGCGCTCCTCAGGATGGGGATTAGTTCTCTCAGGGTGGGAGAAGAGGGAGCGGCGCTCCTCAGGCGGGGATTAGTGCTCTCAGGGTGGGAGAAGAGGGAGCGGCTCCACAGGACGGGGATTAGTGTTCTCAGGTTGGGGGAGGGGGGAGCGGCGCTCCTCAGGACGGGGATTAGTGCTCTCAGGTTGGGGGAAGAGGGAGCGGCACTCCTCAGGACGGGGATTAGTGCTCTCAGGGTGGGAGAAGAGGGAGTGGCGCTCCTCAGGACGGGGATTAGTGTTCTCAGGTTGGGGGAAGACGGAGCGGCTCTTTAGGACGGGGATTAGTGCTCTCAGGGTGGGAGAAGAGGGAGCGGCTCCTCAGGACGGGGATTAGTGCTCTCAGGTTGGGGGAAGAGGGAGCGGCGCTCCTCAGGACGGGGATTATTGCTCTCAGTGTGGGAGAAGAGGGAGTGGCACTCCTCAGGACAGGGATTAGTGCTCTCAGGGTGGGGGAAGAGGTAGCGGCGCTCATCAGGACGGGGATTAGTGCTCTCAGGGTGAGAGAAGAGGGAGCGGCGCTCCTCAGGATGGGGATTAGTGTTCTCAGGTTGGGGGAAGAGGGAGCGGCTCCTCAGGACGGGGATTAATGCTCTCAGGGTGGGAGAAGAGGGAGCGGCTCCTCAGGACGGGGATTAGTGCTCTCAGGTTGGAGGAAGAGAAAGCGGCGCTCCTCAGGACGGGGATTAGTGTTCTCAGGGTGGGAGAAGAGGGAGTGGCTCTCCTCAGGACGGGGATTAGTGCTCTCAGGGTGGGGGAAGAGGTAGCGGCTCCTCAGGACGGGGATTAGTGCTCTCAGGGTGGGAGAAGAGGGAGCGGCTCCTCAGGCGGGGATTAGTGCTCTCAGGGTGGGAGAAGAGGGAGCGGCGCTCCTCAGGATGAGGATTAGTGCTCTCAGGGTGGGAGAAAAGGGAGTGGCGCTCCTCAGGACGGGGATTAGTGCTCTCAGGGTGGGAGAAGAGGAAGTGGCGCTCCTCAGGCCTGGGATTAGTGCTCTCAGGGTGGGAGAAGAGGAAGCGGGGTTCCTCAGGACGGGGATTAGAGCTCTCAGGGTGGGAGAAGAGGGAGTGGCGCTCCTCAGGACGGGGATTAGTGCTCTCAGGGTGGGAGAAGAGGGAGCGGCGCTCCTCAGGCGGGGATTAGTGCTCTCAGGGTGGGAGAAGAGGGAGCGGCGCTCCTCAGGATGGGGATTAGTGCTCTCAGTGTGGGGGAAGAGGGAGCGGCTCATGAGGATGGGGATTAGTGCTCTCAGGGTGGGAGAAGAGGGAGCGGCGCTCCTCAGGACTGGGATTAGTGCTCTCAGGGTGGGGGAAGAGGGAGCAGAGCTCCTCAGGACAGGGATTAGTGCTCTGAGGGTGGTAGAAGAGGGAGCGGCTCATCAGGACGGGGATTAGTGCTCTCAGGGTGGGGGAAGAGGGAGCGGCTCCTCAGGACGGGGATTAGGGCTCTCAGGGTGGGGGAAGAGGGAGCGGCGCTCCTCAGGTCGGGGATTAGTGCTCTCAGGGTGGGGGAAGAGGGAGCGGCTCCTCAGGATGGGGATTAGTGCTCTCAGGGTGGGGGAAGAGGGAGCGGCTCCTCAGGATGGGGGAAGAGGGAGCTGCTCCTCAGGACGGGGATTAGTGCTCTCATGGTGGGGGAAGAGGGAGTGGCGCTCCTCAGGACGGGGATTAGCGCTCTCAGGGTGGGAGAAGAGGGAGCGGCTCCTCAGGCAGGGATTAGTGCACTTAGGGTGGGAGAAGAGGGAGCGGCGCTCCTCAGGATGGGGATTAGTGCTCTCAGGGTGGGGGAAGAGGGATTGGCTCCTCAGGACGGGGATTAGTGCTCTCAGTGTGGGGGAAGAGGGAGCGGCTCATGAGGATGGGGATTAGTGCTCTCAGGGTGGGAGAAGAGGGAGCGACGCTCCTCAGGACTGGGATTAGTGCTCTCAGGGTGGGGGAAGAGGGAGCAGAGCTCCTCTGGACAGCGATTAGTGCTCTCAGGGTGGTAGAAGAGGGAGCGGCTCATCAGGACGGGGATTAGTGCTCTCAGGGTGGGGGAAGAGGGAGCGGCTCCTCAGGGCAGGGATTAGTGCTCTCAGGGTGGGGGAAGAGGGAGCGGCGCTCCTCAGGACGGGGATTAGTGCTCTCAGGGTGGAGGAAGAGGGAGCGGCTCCTCGGGATGGGCATTAGTTCTCTCAGGGTGGGGGAAGAGGGAGCGGCTCCTCAGGATGGGAGAAGAGGGAGCTACTCCTCAGGATGGGGATTAGTGCTCTCATGGTGGGGGAAGAGGGAGTGGCGCTCCTCAGGATGGGGATTAGCGCTCTCAGGGTGGGAGAAGAGGGAGCGGCGCTGTCAGGACGGGGATTAGTGTTCTCAGGGTGGGGGAAGAGGGAGCGGCTCCTCAGGATGGGGACTAGTGCTCTCAGGGTGGGGGAGGAGGGAGCGGCGCTCCTCAGGACGGGGATTAGTGCTCTCAGGGTGGGGGAAGAGGGAGTGGCGTTCCTCAGGACGGGGATTAGCGCTCTCAGGGTGGGAGATGAGGGAGCAGCGCTGTCAGGACGGGGATTAGTGCTCTCAGGGTGGGAGAAGAGGGAGCGGCACTCCTCAGGACGGGGATTAGTGCTCTCAGGGTGGGGGAAGAGGGAGAGGATCCTCAGGATGGGGATTAGTGCTATCAGGGTGGGGGAAGAGGGAGCGGCTCCTCAGGACGGGGATTAGTGCTCTCATGGTGGGGGAAGAGGGAGTGGCGCTCCTCAGGACGGGGATTAGCGCTCTCAGGGTGAGAGAAGAGGGAGCGGCGCTGTCTGGACGGGGATTAGTGCTCTCAGGGTGGGAGAGGAGGGAGCGGCTCCTCAGGATGGGGACTAGTGCTCTCAGGGTGGGGGAGGAGGGAGCGGCGCTCCTCAGGACAGGGATTAGTGCTCTCAGGGTGGGGGATAAGGGAGCGGCGCTCCTCAGGACGGGGATTAGTGCTCCTAGGGTGGCAGAAGAGGGAGCGGCGCTTCTCCGGACGGGTATTAGTGCTCTTAGGGTGGGAGAAGAGGGAGCGGCGCTCCTCAGGACGGGGATTAGTGTTCTCAGGTTGGGGGAAGAGGGAGCGGCTCCTCAGGACGGGGATTAGTGCTCTCAGGGTGGGAGAAGAGGAAGCGGGGTTCCTCAGGACGGGGATTAGAGCTCTCAGGGTGGGAGAAGAGGGAGTGGCGCTCCTCAGGACGGGGATTAGTGCTCTCAGGGTGGGAGAAGAGGGAGCGGCGCTCCTCAGGCGGGGATTAGTGCTCTCAGGGTGGGAGAAGAGGGAGCGGCGCTCCTCAGGATGGGGATTAGTGCTCTCAGTGTGGGGGAAGAGGGAGCGGCTCATGAGGATGGGGATTAGTGCTCTCAGGGTGGGAGAAGAGGGAGCGGCGCTCCTCAGGACTGGGATTAGTGCTCTCAGGGTGGGGGAAGAGGGAGCAGAGCTCCTCAGGACAGGGATTAGTGCTCTGAGGGTGGTAGAAGAGGGAGCGGCTCATCAGGACGGGGATTAGTGCTCTCAGGGTGGGGGAAGAGGGAGCGGCTCCTCAGGACGGGGATTAGGGCTCTCAGGGTGGGGGAAGAGGGAGCGGCGCTCCTCAGGTCGGGGATTAGTGCTCTCAGGGTGGGGGAAGAGGGAGCGGCTCCTCAGGATGGGGATTAGTGCTCTCAGGGTGGGGGAAGAGGGAGCGGCTCCTCAGGATGGGGGAAGAGGGAGCTGCTCCTCAGGACGGGGATTAGTGCTCTCATGGTGGGGGAAGAGGGAGTGGCGCTCCTCAGGACGGGGATTAGCGCTCTCAGGGTGGGAGAAGAGGGAGCGGCTCCTCAGGCAGGGATTAGTGCACTTAGGGTGGGAGAAGAGGGAGCGGCGCTCCTCAGGATGGGGATTAGTGCTCTCAGGGTGGGGGAAGAGGGATTGGCTCCTCAGGACGGGGATTAGTGCTCTCAGTGTGGGGGAAGAGGGAGCGGCTCATGAGGATGGGGATTAGTGCTCTCAGGGTGGGAGAAGAGGGAGCGACGCTCCTCAGGACTGGGATTAGTGCTCTCAGGGTGGGGGAAGAGGGAGCAGAGCTCCTCTGGACAGGGATTAGTGCTCTCAGGGTGGGGGAAGAGGGAGCGGCTCCTCAGGGCAGGGATTAGTGCTCTCAGGGTGGGGGAAGAGGGAGCGGCGCTCCTCAGGACGGGGATTAGTGCTCTCAGGGTGGAGGAAGAGGGAGCGGCTCCTCGGGATGGGCATTAGTTCTCTCAGGGTGGGGGAAGAGGGAGCGGCTCCTCAGGATGGGAGAAGAGGGAGCTACTCCTCAGGACGGGGATTAGTGCTCTCATGGTGGGGGAAGAGGGAGTGGCGCTCCTCAGGATGGGGATTAGCGCTCTCAGGGTGGGAGAAGAGGGAGCGGCGCTGTCAGGACGGGGATTAGTGTTCTCAGGGTGGGGGAAGAGGGAGCGGCTCCTCAGGATGGGGACTAGTGCTCTCAGGGTGGGGGAGGAGGGAGCGGCGCTCCTCAGGACGGGGATTAGTGCTCTCAGGGTGGGGGAAGAGGGAGCGGCGTTCCTCAGGACGGGGATTAGCGCTCTCAGGGTGGGAGAAGAGGGAGCAGCGCTGTCAGGACGGGGATTAGTGCTCTCAGGGTGGGAGAAGAGGGAGCGGCACTCCTCAGGACGGGGATTAGTGCTCTCAGGGTGGGGGAAGAGGGAGCGGCGCTCCTCAGGATGGGGATTAGTGCTCTCAGGGTGGGGGAAGAGGGAGAGGATCCTCAGGATGGGGATTAGTGCTCTCAGGGTGGGGGAAGAGGGAGCGGCGCTGTCAGGATGGGGATTAGTGCTCTCAGGGTGGGAGAGGAGGGAGCGGCTCCTCAGGATGGGGATTAGACTCTCAGGGTGGGAGAAGAGGGAGTGGCTATCCTCAGGATGGGGATTAGTGCTCTCAGGGTGGGGGAAGAGGGAGCGGCTCCTCAGGACGGGGATTAGTGCTCTCAGGGTGGGAGAAGAGGGAGCGGCGCTCCTCAGGACGGGGATTAGTGTTCTCAGGTTGGGGGAAGAGGGAGCGACTCCTCAGGATGGGGATTAGTCCTCTCAGGGTGGGAGAAGAGGGAGCGGCTCCTCAGGACGGGGATTAGTGCTCTCAGGGTGGGAGAAGAGGGAGCGGCGCTCCTCAGGACGGGGATTAGTGCTCTCAGGGTGGGAGAAGAGCGAGCGGCTCCTCAGGACGGGGATTAGTCCTCTCAGGTTGGAGGAAGAGGGAGCGGCGCTCCTCATGACGGGGATTAGTGCTCTCAGTGTGGGAGAAGAGGGAGTGGCGCTCCTCAGGATGGGGATTAGTGCTCTCAGGGTGGGGGAAGAGGGAGCGGCTCCTCAGGACTGGGATTAGTGCTCTCAGGGTGGGAGAAGAGGGAGCGGCGCTGTCAGGACGGAGATTAATGTTCTTAGGGTGGGGGAAGAGGGAGCGGCTCCTCAGGATGGGGACTAGTGCTCTCAGGGTGGGAGAAGAGGGAGCAGCGCTGTCAGGACGGGGATTAGTGCTCTCAGGGTGGGAGAAGAGGGAGCGGCGCTCCTCAGGACGGGGATTAGTGCTCTCAGGGTGGGGGAATAGGGAGCGGCGCTCCTCAGGACGGGGATTAGTGCTCTCAGGGTGGGGGAAGAGGGAGAGGATCCTCAGGATAGGGATTAGTGCTCTCAGGGTGGGGGAAGAGGGAGTGGCGCTCCTCAGGACGGGGATTAGTGCTCTCAGGGTGGGAGAAGAGGAAGTGGCGCTCCTCAGGCCTGGGATTAGTGCTCTCAGGGTGGGAGAAGAGGAAGCGGGGTTCCTCAGGACGGGGATTAGAGCTCTCAGGGTGGGAGAAGAGGGAGTGGCGCTCCTCAGGACGGGGATTAGTGCTCTCAGGGTGGGAGAAGAGGGAGCGGCGCTCCTCAGGCGGGGATTAGTGCTCTCAGGGTGGGAGAAGAGGGAGCGTCGCTCCTCAGGATGGGGATTAGTGCTCTCAGTGTGGGGGAAGAGGGAGCGGCTCATGAGGATGGGGATTAGTGCTCTCAGGGTGGGAGAAGAGGGAGCGGCGCTCCTCAGGACTGGGATTAGTGCTCTCAGGGTGGGGGAAGAGGGAGCAGAGCTCCTCAGGACAGGGATTAGTGCTCTGAGGGTGGTAGAAGAGGGAGCGGCTCATCAGGACGGGGATTAGTGCTCTCAGGGTGGGGGAAGAGGGAGCGGCTCCTCAGGACGGGGATTAGGGCTCTCAGGGTGGGGGAAGAGGGAGCGGCGCTCCTCAGGTCGGGGATTAGTGCTCTCAGGGTGGGGGAAGAGGGAGCGGCTCCTCAGGATGGGGATTAGTGCTCTCAGGGTGGGGGAAGAGGGAGCGGCTCCTCAGGATGGGGGAAGAGGGAGCTGCTCCTCAGGACGGGGATTAGTGCTCTCATGGTGGGGGAAGAGGGAGTGGCGCTCCTCAGGACGGGGATTAGCGCTCTCAGGGTGGGAGAAGAGGGAGCGGCTCCTCAGGCAGGGATTAGTGCACTTAGGGTGGGAGAAGAGGGAGCGGCGCTCCTCAGGATGGGGATTAGTGCTCTCAGGGTGGGGGAAGAGGGATTGGCTCCTCAGGACGGGGATTAGTGCTCTCAGTGTGGGGGAAGAGGGAGCGGCTCATGAGGATGGGGATTAGTGCTCTCAGGGTGGGAGAAGAGGGAGCGACGCTCCTCAGGACTGGGATTAGTGCTCTCAGGGTGGGGGAAGAGGGAGCAGAGCTCCTCTGGACAGGGATTAGTGCTCTCAGGGTGGTAGAAGAGGGAGCGGCTCATCAGGACGGGGATTAGTGCTCTCAGGGTGGGGGAAGAGGGAGCGGCTCCTCAGGGCAGGGATTAGTGCTCTCAGGGTGGGGGAAGAGGGAGCGGCGCTCCTCAGGACGGGGATTAGTGCTCTCAGGGTGGAGGAAGAGGGAGCGGCTCCTCGGGATGGGCATTAGTTCTCTCAGGGTGGGGGAAGAGGGAGCGGCTCCTCAGGATGGGAGAAGAGGGAGCTACTCCTCAGGACGGGGATTAGTGCTCTCATGGTGGGGGAAGAGGGAGTGGCGCTCCTCAGGATGGGGATTAGCGCTCTCAGGGTGGGAGAAGAGGGAGCGGCGCTGTCAGGACGGGGATTAGTGTTCTCAGGGTGGGGGAAGAGGGAGCGGCTCCTCAGGATGGGGACTAGTGCTCTCAGGGTGGGGGAGGAGGGAGCGGCGCTCCTCAGGACGGGGATTAGTGCTCTCAGGGTGGGGGAAGAGGGAGCGGCGTTCCTCAGGACGGGGATTAGCGCTCTCAGGGTGGGAGAAGAGGGAGCAGCGCTGTCAGGACGGGGATTAGTGCTCTCAGGGTGGGAGAAGAGGGAGCGGCACTCCTCAGGACGGGGATTAGTGCTCTCAGGGTGGGGGAAGAGGGAGAGGATCCTCAGGATGGGGATTAGTGCTATCAGGGTGGGGGAAGAGGGAGCGGCTCCTCAGGACGGGGATTAGTGCTCTCATGGTGGGGGAAGAGGGAGTGGCGCTCCTCAGGACGGGGATTAGCGCTCTCAGGGTGAGAGAAGAGGGAGCGGCGCTGTCTGGACGGGGATTAGTGCTCTCAGGGTGGGAGAGGAGGGAGCGGCTCCTCAGGATGGGGACTAGTGCTCTCAGGGTGGGGGAGGAGGGAGCGGCGCTCCTCAGGACAGGGATTAGTGCTCTCAGGGTGGGGGATAAGGGAGCGGCGCTCCTCAGGACGGGGATTAGTGCTCCTAGGGTGGCAGAAGAGGGAGCGGCGCTTCTCCGGACGGGTATTAGTGCTCTTAGGGTGGGAGAAGAGGGAGCGGCGCTCCTCAGGACGGGGATTAGTGTTCTCAGGTTGGGGGAAGAGGGAGCGGCTCCTCAGGACGGGAATTAGTGCTCTCAGGGTGGGAGAAGAGGGAGCGGCTCCTCAGGACGGGGATTAGTGCTCTCGGGGTGGGGGAAGAGGGAGCGGCGCTCCTCAGGACGGGGATTAGCGCTCTCAGTGTGGGAGAAGAGGGAGCGGCGCTCCTCAGGATGGGGATTAGTGCTCTCAGGGTGGGGGAATAGGGAGCGGCGCTCCTCAGGATGGGGATTAGTGCTCTCAGGGTGGGGGAAGAGGGAGAGGATCCTCAGGATGGGGATTAGTGCTCTCAGGGTGGGGGAAGAGGGAGCGGCGCTGTCAGGATGGGGATTAGTGCTCTCAGGGTGGGAGAGGAGGGAGCGGCTCCTCAGGATGGGGATTAGACTCTCAGGGTGGGAGAAGAGGGAGTGGCTATCCTCAGGATGGGGATTAGTGCTCTCAGGGTGGGGGAAGAGGGAGCGGCTCCTCAGGACGGGGATTAGTGCTCTCAGGGTGGGAGAAGAGGGAGCGGCGCTCCTCAGGACGGGGATTAGTGTTCTCAGGTTGGGGGAAGAGGGAGCGACTCCTCAGGATGGGGATTAGTCCTCTCAGGGTGGGAGAAGAGGGAGCGGCTCCTCAGGACGGGGATTAGTGCTCTCAGGGTGGGAGAAGAGGGAGCGGCGCTCCTCAGGACGGGGATTAGTGCTCTCAGGGTGGGAGAAGAGCGAGCGGCTCCTCAGGACGGGGATTAGTCCTCTCAGGTTGGAGGAAGAGGGAGCGGCGCTCCTCATGACGGGGATTAGTGCTCTCAGTGTGGGAGAAGAGGGAGTGGCGCTCCTCAGGATGGGGATTAGTGCTCTCAGGGTGGGGGAAGAGGGAGCGGCTCCTCAGGACTGGGATTAGTGCTCTCAGGGTGGGAGAAGAGGGAGCGGCGCTGTCAGGACGGAGATTAATGTTCTTAGGGTGGGGGAAGAGGGAGCGGCTCCTCAGGATGGGGACTAGTGCTCTCAGGGTGGGAGAAGAGGGAGCAGCGCTGTCAGGACGGGGATTAGTGCTCTCAGGGTGGGAGAAGAGGGAGCGGCGCTCCTCAGGACGGGGATTAGTGCTCTCAGGGTGGGGGAATAGGGAGCGGCGCTCCTCAGGACGGGGATTAGTGCTCTCAGGGTGGGGGAAGAGGGAGAGGATCCTCAGGATAGGGATTAGTGCTCTCAGGGTGGGGGAAGAGGGAGTGGCGCTCCTCAGGACGGGGATTAGTGCTCTCAGGGTGGGAGAAGAGGAAGTGGCGCTCCTCAGGCCTGGGATTAGTGCTCTCAGGGTGGGAGAAGAGGAAGCGGGGTTCCTCAGGACGGGGATTAGAGCTCTCAGGGTGGGAGAAGAGGGAGTGGCGCTCCTCAGGACGGGGATTAGTGCTCTCAGGGTGGGAGAAGAGGGAGCGGCGCTCCTCAGGCGGGGATTAGTGCTCTCAGGGTGGGAGAAGAGGGAGCGTCGCTCCTCAGGATGGGGATTAGTGCTCTCAGTGTGGGGGAAGAGGGAGCGGCTCATGAGGATGGGGATTAGTGCTCTCAGGGTGGGAGAAGAGGGAGCGGCGCTCCTCAGGACTGGGATTAGTGCTCTCAGGGTGGGGGAAGAGGGAGCAGAGCTCCTCAGGACAGGGATTAGTGCTCTGAGGGTGGTAGAAGAGGGAGCGGCTCATCAGGACGGGGATTAGTGCTCTCAGGGTGGGGGAAGAGGGAGCGGCTCCTCAGGACGGGGATTAGGGCTCTCAGGGTGGGGGAAGAGGGAGCGGCGCTCCTCAGGTCGGGGATTAGTGCTCTCAGGGTGGGGGAAGAGGGAGCGGCTCCTCAGGATGGGGATTAGTGCTCTCAGGGTGGGGGAAGAGGGAGCGGCTCCTCAGGATGGGGGAAGAGGGAGCTGCTCCTCAGGACGGGGATTAGTGCTCTCATGGTGGGGGAAGAGGGAGTGGCGCTCCTCAGGACGGGGATTAGCGCTCTCAGGGTGGGAGAAGAGGGAGCGGCTCCTCAGGCAGGGATTAGTGCACTTAGGGTGGGAGAAGAGGGAGCGGCGCTCCTCAGGATGGGGATTAGTGCTCTCAGGGTGGGGGAAGAGGGATTGGCTCCTCAGGACGGGGATTAGTGCTCTCAGTGTGGGGGAAGAGGGAGCGGCTCATGAGGATGGGGATTAGTGCTCTCAGGGTGGGAGAAGAGGGAGCGACGCTCCTCAGGACTGGGATTAGTGCTCTCAGGGTGGGGGAAGAGGGAGCAGAGCTCCTCTGGACAGGGATTAGTGCTCTCAGGGTGGTAGAAGAGGGAGCGGCTCATCAGGACGGGGATTAGTGCTCTCAGGGTGGGGGAAGAGGGAGCGGCTCCTCAGGGCAGGGATTAGTGCTCTCAGGGTGGGGGAAGAGGGAGCGGCGCTCCTCAGGACGGGGATTAGTGCTCTCAGGGTGGAGGAAGAGGGAGCGGCTCCTCGGGATGGGCATTAGTTCTCTCAGGGTGGGGGAAGAGGGAGCGGCTCCTCAGGATGGGAGAAGAGGGAGCTACTCCTCAGGACGGGGATTAGTGCTCTCATGGTGGGGGAAGAGGGAGTGGCGCTCCTCAGGATGGGGATTAGCGCTCTCAGGGTGGGAGAAGAGGGAGCGGCGCTGTCAGGACGGGGATTAGTGTTCTCAGGGTGGGGGAAGAGGGAGCGGCTCCTCAGGATGGGGACTAGTGCTCTCAGGGTGGGGGAGGAGGGAGCGGCGCTCCTCAGGACGGGGATTAGTGCTCTCAGGGTGGGGGAAGAGGGAGCGGCGTTCCTCAGGACGGGGATTAGCGCTCTCAGGGTGGGAGAAGAGGGAGCAGCGCTGTCAGGACGGGGATTAGTGCTCTCAGGGTGGGAGAAGAGGGAGCGGCACTCCTCAGGACGGGGATTAGTGCTCTCAGGGTGGGGGAAGAGGGAGAGGATCCTCAGGATGGGGATTAGTGCTATCAGGGTGGGGGAAGAGGGAGCGGCTCCTCAGGACGGGGATTAGTGCTCTCATGGTGGGGGAAGAGGGAGTGGCGCTCCTCAGGACGGGGATTAGCGCTCTCAGGGTGAGAGAAGAGGGAGCGGCGCTGTCTGGACGGGGATTAGTGCTCTCAGGGTGGGAGAGGAGGGAGCGGCTCCTCAGGATGGGGACTAGTGCTCTCAGGGTGGGGGAGGAGGGAGCGGCGCTCCTCAGGACAGGGATTAGTGCTCTCAGGGTGGGGGATAAGGGAGCGGCGCTCCTCAGGACGGGGATTAGTGCTCCTAGGGTGGCAGAAGAGGGAGCGGCGCTTCTCCGGACGGGTATTAGTGCTCTTAGGGTGGGAGAAGAGGGAGCGGCGCTCCTCAGGACGGGGATTAGTGTTCTCAGGTTGGGGGAAGAGGGAGCGGCTCCTCAGGACGGGAATTAGTGCTCTCAGGGTGGGAGAAGAGGGAGCGGCTCCTCAGGACGGGGATTAGTGCTCTCGGGGTGGGGGAAGAGGGAGCGGCGCTCCTCAGGACGGGGATTAGCGCTCTCAGTGTGGGAGAAGAGGGAGCGGCGCTCCTCAGGACGGGGATTAGTGCTCTCAGGGTGGGGGAATAGGGAGCGGCGCTCCTCAGGATGGGGATTAGTGCTCTCAGGGTGGGGGAAGAGGGAGAGGATCCTCAGGATGGGGATTAGTGCTCTCAGGGTGGGGGAAGAGGGAGCGGCGCTGTCAGGATGGGGATTAGTGCTCTCAGGGTGGGAGAGGAGGGAGCGGCTCCTCAGGATGGGGATTAGACTCTCAGGGTGGGAGAAGAGGGAGTGGCTATCCTCAGGATGGGGATTAGTGCTCTCAGGGTGGGGGAAGAGGGAGCGGCTCCTCAGGACGGGGATTAGTGCTCTCAGGGTGGGAGAAGAGGGAGCGGCGCTCCTCAGGACGGGGATTAGTGTTCTCAGGTTGGGGGAAGAGGGAGCGACTCCTCAGGATGGGGATTAGTCCTCTCAGGGTGGGAGAAGAGGGAGCGGCTCCTCAGGACGGGGATTAGTGCTCTCAGGGTGGGAGAAGAGGGAGCGGCGCTCCTCAGGACGGGGATTAGTGCTCTCAGGGTGGGAGAAGAGCGAGCGGCTCCTCAGGACGGGGATTAGTCCTCTCAGGTTGGAGGAAGAGGGAGCGGCGCTCCTCATGACGGGGATTAGTGCTCTCAGTGTGGGAGAAGAGGGAGTGGCGCTCCTCAGGATGGGGATTAGTGCTCTCAGGGTGGGGGAAGAGGGAGCGGCTCCTCAGGACTGGGATTAGTGCTCTCAGGGTGGGAGAAGAGGGAGCGGCGCTGTCAGGACGGAGATTAATGTTCTTAGGGTGGGGGAAGAGGGAGCGGCTCCTCAGGATGGGGACTAGTGCTCTCAGGGTGGGAGAAGAGGGAGCAGCGCTGTCAGGACGGGGATTAGTGCTCTCAGGGTGGGAGCGGCGCTCCTCAGGACGGGGATTAGTGCTCTCAGGGTGGGGGAATAGGGAGCGGCGCTCCTCAGGACGGGGATTAGTGCTCTCAGGGTGGGGGAAGAGGGAGAGGATCCTCAGGATAGGGATTAGTGCTCTCAGGGTGGGGGAAGAGGGAGCGGCGCTGTCAGGATGGGGATTAGTGCTCTCAGGGTGGGAGAGGAGGGAGCGGCTCCTCAGGATGGGGATTAGGCTCTCAGGGTGGGAGAAGAGGGAGTGGCTATCCTCAGGATGGGGATTAGTGCTCTCAGGGTGGGGGAAGAGGGAGCGGCTCCTCAGGACGGGGTTTAGTGCTCTCAGGGTGGGAGAAGAAGGAGCGGCTCCTCAGGCGGGGATTAGTGCTCTCAGTGTGGGAGAAGAGGGAGTGGCGATCCTCAGGATGGGGATTAGTGCTCTCAGGGTGGGGAAAGAGGGAGCGGCTCCTCAGGATGGGGATTAGTGCTCTCTTTGTGGGGGAAGAGGGAGCGGCTCATTAGGATGGGGATTAGTGCTCTCAGGGTGGGGGAGGAGGGAGCGGCGCTCCTCAGGACAGGGATTAGTGCTCTCAGGGTGGGGGATAAGGGAGCGGCGCTCCTCAGGACGGGGATTAGTGCTCCTAGGGTGGCAGAAGAGGGAGCGGCGCTTCTCCGGACGGGTATTAGTGCTCTCAGGGTGGGAGAAGAGGGAGCGGCGCTCCTCAGGACGGGGATTAGTGTTCTCAGGTTGGGGGAAGAGGGAGCGGCTCCTCAGGACGTGGATTAGTGCTCTCAGGGTGGGAGAAGAGGGAGCGGCTCCTCAGGACGGGGATTAGTGCTCTCAGGGTGGGGGAAGAGGGAGCGGCGCTCCTCAGGACGGGGATTAGCGCTCTCAGGGTGGGAGAAGAGGGAGCGGCGCTCCTCAGGACGGGGATTAGTGCTCTCAGGGTGGGGGAATAGGGAGCGGCGCTCCTCAGGACGGGGATTAGTGCTCTCAGGGTGGGGGAAGAGGGAGAGGATCCTCAGGATGGGGATTAGTGCTCTCAGGGTGGGGAAAGAGGGAGCGGCGCTGTCAGGATGGGGATTAGTGCTCTCAGGGTGGGAGAGGAGGGAGCGGCTCCTCAGGATGGGGATTAGACTCTCAGGGTGGGAAAAGAGGGAGTGGCTATCCTCAGGATGGGGATTAGTGCTCTCAGGGTGGGGGAAGAGGGAGCGGCTCCTCAGGACGGGGTTTAGTGCTCTCAGGGTGGGAGAAGAGGGAGCGGCTCCTCAGGACGGGGATTAGTGCTCTCAGGGTGGGAGAAGAGGGAGCGGCGCTCCTCAGGACGGGGATTAGTGTTCTCAGGTTGGGGGAAGAGGGAGCGACTCCTCAGGATGGGGATTAGTCCTCTCAGGGTGGGAGAAGAGGGAGCGGCTCCTCAGGACGGGGATTAGTGCTCTCAGGGTGGGAGAAGAGGGAGCGGCGCTCCTCAGGACGGGGATTAGTGCTCTCAGGGTGGGAGAAGAGCGAGCGGCTCCTCAGGACGGGGATTAGTCCTCTCAGGTTGGAGGAAGAGGGAGCGGCGCTCCTCATGACGGGGATTAGTGCTCTCAGGGTGGGAGAAGAGGGAGTGGCGCTCCTCAGGATGGGGATTAGTGCTCTCAGGGTGGGGGAAGAGGGAGCGGCTCCTCAGGACTGGGATTAGTGCTCTCAGGGTGGGAGAAGAGGGAGCGGCGCTGTCAGGACGGAGATTAATGTTCTCAGGGTGGGGGAAGAGGGAGCGGCTCCTCAGGATGGGGACTAGTGCTCTCAGGGTGGGAGAAGAGGGAGCAGCGCTGTCAGGACGGGGATTAGTGCTCTCAGCGTGGGAGAAGAGGGAGCGGCGCTCCTCAGGACGGGGATTAGTGCTCTCAGGGTGGGGGAATAGGGAGCGGCGCTCCTCAGGACGGGGATTAGTGCTCTCAGGGTGGGGGAAGAGGGAGAGGATCCTCAGGATAGGGATTAGTGCTCTCAGGGTGGGGGAAGAGGGAGCGGCGCTGTCAGGATGGGGATTAGTGCTCTCAGGGTGGGAGAGGAGGGAGCGGCTCCTCAGGATGGGGATTAGGCTCTCAGGGTGGGAGAAGAGGGAGTGGCTATCCTCAGGATGGGGATTAGTGCTCTCAGGGTGGGGGAAGAGGGAGCGGCTCCTCAGGACGGGGTTTAGTGCTCTCAGGGTGGGAGAAGAGCGAGCGGCTCCTCAGGACGGGGATTAGTCCTCTCAGGTTGGAGGAAGAGGGAGCGGCGCTCCTCATGACGGGGATTAGTGCTCTCAGGGTGGGAGAAGAGGGAGTGGCGCTCCTCAGGATGGGGATTAGTGCTCTCAGGGTGGGGAAAGAGGGAGCGGCTCCTCAGGATGGGGATTAGTGCTCTCTTTGTGGGGGAAGAGGGAGCGGCTCATTAGGATGGGGATTAGTGCTCTCAGGGTGGGAGAAGAGGGAACGGCGCTCCTCAGGAATGGGATTAGTGCTCTCAGGGAGGGGGAAGAGGGAGCGGAGCTCCTCAGGACGGGGATTAGGCTCTCAGGGTGGGAGAAGAGGGAGCGGCTCGTCAGGACGGGGATTAGTACTCTCAGGGTGGGGGAAGAGGGAGTGGCGCTCCTCAGGATGGGGATTAGTGCTCTCAGGGTGGGAGAAGAGGGAATGGCGCTCCTCAGGTCTGGGATTAGTGCTCTTAGGGTGGGAGAAGAGGAAGCGGCGCTCCTCAGGACGGGGATTAGAGCTCTCAGGGTGGGAGAAGAGGGAGTGGCGCTCCTCAGGACGGGGATTAGTGCTCTCAGGGTGGGAGAAGAGGGCGCGGCGCTCCTCAGGATGGGGATTAGAGCTCTCAGGGTGGGAGAAGAGGTAGTGGCGCTCCTCAGGACGGGGATTAGTGCTCTCAGGGTGGGGGAAGAGGGAGCGGCTCCTCAGGACGGGGTTTAGTGCTCTCAGGGTGGGAGAAGAGGGAGCGGCTCCTCAGGCGGGGATTAGAGCTCTCAGTGTGGGAGAAGAGGGAGTGGCGATCCTCAGGATGGGGATTAGTGCTCTCAGGGTGGGGAAAGAGGGAGCGGCTCCTCAGGATGGGGATTAGTGCTCTCTTTGTGGGGGAAGAGGGAGCGGCTCATTAGGATGGGGATTAGTGCTCTCAGGGTGGGGGAGGAGGGAGCGGCGCTCCTCAGGACAGGGATTAGTGCTCTCAGGGTGGGGGATAAGGGAGCGGCGCTCCTCAGGACGGGGATTAGTGCTCCTAGGGTGGCAGAAGAGGGAGCGGCGCTTCTCCGGACGGGTATTAGTGCTCTCAGGGTGGGAGAAGAGGGAGCGGCGCTCCTCAGGACGGGGATTAGTGTTCTCAGGTTGGGGGAAGAGGGAGCGGCTCCTCAGGACGTGGATTAGTGCTCTCAGGGTGGGAGAAGAGGGAGCGGCTCCTCAGGACGGGGATTAGTGCTCTCAGGGTGGGGGAAGAGGGAGCGGCGCTCCTCAGGACGGGGATTAGCGCTCTCAGGGTGGGAGAAGAGGGAGCGGCGCTCCTCAGGACGGGGATTAGTGCTCTCAGGGTGGGGGAATAGGGAGCGGCGCTCCTCAGGACGGGGATTAGTGCTCTCAGGGTGGGGGAAGAGGGAGAGGATCCTCAGGATGGGGATTAGTGCTCTCAGGGTGGGGAAAGAGGGAGCGGCGCTGTCAGGATGGGGATTAGTGCTCTCAGGGTGGGAGAGGAGGGAGCGGCTCCTCAGGATGGGGATTAGACTCTCAGGGTGGGAGAAGAGGGAGTGGCTATCCTCAGGATGGGGATTAGTGCTCTCAGGGTGGGGGAAGAGGGAGCGGCTCCTCAGGACGGGGTTTAGTGCTCTCAGGGTGGGAGAAGAGGGAGCGGCTCCTCAGGACGGGGATTAGTGCTCTCAGGGTGGGAGAAGAGGGAGCGGCGCTCCTCAGGACGGGGATTAGTGTTCTCAGGTTGGGGGAAGAGGGAGCGACTCCTCAGGATGGGGATTAGTCCTCTCAGGGTGGGAGAAGAGGGAGCGGCTCCTCAGGACGGGGATTAGTGCTCTCAGGGTGGGAGAAGAGGGAGCGGCGCTCCTCAGAACGGGGATTAGTGCTCTCAGGGTGGGAGAAGAGCGAGCGGCTCCTCAGGACGGGGATTAGTCCTCTCAGGTTGGAGGAAGAGGGAGCGGCGCTCCTCATGACGGGGATTAGTGCTCTCAGGGTGGGAGAAGAGGGAGTGGCGCTCCTCAGGATGGGGATTAGTGCTCTCAGGGTGGGGGAAGAGGGAGCGGCTCCTCAGGACTGGGATTAGTGCTCTCAGGGTGGGAGAAGAGGGAGCGGCGCTGTCAGGACGGAGATTAATGTTCTCAGGGTGGGGGAAGAGGGAGCGGCTCCTCAGGATGGGGACTAGTGCTCTCAGGGTGGGAGAAGAGGGAGCAGCGCTGTCAGGACGGGGATTAGTGCTCTCAGCGTGGGAGAAGAGGGAGCGGCGCTCCTCAGGACGGGGATTAGTGCTCTCAGGGTGGGGGAATAGGGAGCGGCGCTCCTCAGGACGGGGATTAGTGCTCTCAGGGTGGGGGAAGAGGGAGAGGATCCTCAGGATAGGGATTAGTGCTCTCAGGGTGGGGGAAGAGGGAGCGGCGCTGTCAGGATGGGGATTAGTGCTCTCAGGGTGGGAGAGGAGGGAGCGGCTCCTCAGGATGGGGATTAGGCTCTCAGGGTGGGAGAAGAGGGAGTGGCTATCCTCAGGATGGGGATTAGTGCTCTCAGGGTGGGGGAAGAGGGAGCGGCTCCTCAGGACGGGGTTTAGTGCTCTCAGGGTGGGAGAAGAGCGAGCGGCTCCTCAGGACGGGGATTAGTCCTCTCAGGTTGGAGGAAGAGGGAGCGGCGCTCCTCATGACGGGGATTAGTGCTCTCAGGGTGGGAGAAGAGGGAGTGGCGCTCCTCAGGATGGGGATTAGTGCTCTCAGGGTGGGGAAAGAGGGAGCGGCTCCTCAGGATGGGGATTAGTGCTCTCTTTGTGGGGGAAGAGGGAGCGGCTCATTAGGATGGGGATTAGTGCTCTCAGGGTGGGAGAAGAGGGAACGGCGCTCCTCAGGAATGGGATTAGTGCTCTCAGGGAGGGGGAAGAGGGAGCGGAGCTCCTCAGGACGGGGATTAGGCTCTCAGGGTGGGAGAAGAGGGAGCGGCTCGTCAGGACGGGGATTAGTACTCTCAGGGTGGGGGAAGAGGGAGTGGCGCTCCTCAGGATGGGGATTAGTGCTCTCAGGGTGGGAGAAGAGGGAATGGCGCTCCTCAGGTCTGGGATTAGTGCTCTTAGGGTGGGAGAAGAGGAAGCGGCGCTCCTCAGGACGGGGATTAGAGCTCTCAGGGTGGGAGAAGAGGGAGTGGCGCTCCTCAGGACGGGGATTAGTGCTCTCAGGGTGGGAGAAGAGGGCGCGGCGCTCCTCAGGATGGGGATTAGAGCTCTCAGGGTGGGAGAAGAGGTAGTGGCGCTCCTCAGGACGGGGATTAGTGCTCTCAGGGTGGGGGAAGAGGGAGTGGCGCTCCTCAGGATGGGGATTAGTGCTCTCAAGGTGAAGGAAGAGGGAGCGGCGCTCCTCAGGACGGGGATTAGAGCTCTCAGGGTGGGAGAAGAGGGAGTGGCGCTCCTCAGGATGGGGATTAGTGCTCTCAGGGTGGGAGAAGAGGGAGCGGCGCTCCTCAGGACGGGGATTAGTGCTCTCAGGGTGGGGGAAGAGGGAGTGGCGTTCCTCAGGACGGGTATTAGTGCTCTCAGGGTGGGGGAAGAGGGAGCGGCTCCTCAGGACGGGGATTAGTGCTGTCAGGGTGGGGGAGGAGGGAGCGGCGCTCCTCAGGACGGGGATTAGTGCTCTCAGGGTGGGGGAAGAGGGAGCGGCGCTCCTCAGGACGGGGATTAGTGCTCTCAGGGTGGGAGAAGAGGGAGCGGCGCTCCTCAGGACGGGGATTAGTGTTCTCAGGTTGGGGGAGGGGGGAGCGGCGCTCCTCAGGACGGGGATTAGTGCTCTCAGGGTGGGGGAAGAGGGAGCGGCGCTCCTCAGGACGGGGATTAGTGCTCTCAGGGTGGGAGAAGAGGGAGCGGCGCTCCTCAGGACGGGGATTAGTGTTCTCAGGTTGGGGGAAGACGGAGCGGCTCCTTAGGACGGGGATTAGTGATCTCAGGGTGGGAGAAGAGGGAGCGGCTCGTCAGGACGGGGATTAGTGCTCTCAGGTTGGGGGAAGATGGAGTGGCACTCCTCAGGACAGGGATTAGTGCTCTCAGGGTGGGGGAAGAGGGAGCGGCGCTCATCAGGACGGGGATTAGTGCTCTCAGGGTGAGAGAAGAGGGAGCGGCGCTCCTCAGGACGGGGATTAGTGTTCTCAGGTTGGGGGAAGAGGGAGCGGCTCCTCAGGACGGGGATTAATGCTCTCAGGGTGGGAGAAGAGGGAGCGGCTCCTCAGGACGGGGATTAGTGCTCTCAGGTTGGGGGAAGAGAAAGCGGCGCTCCTCAGGACGGGGATTAGTGTTCTCAGGGTGGGAGAAGAGGGAGTGGCTCTCCTCAGGACGGGGATTAGTGCTCTCAGGGTGGGGGAAGAGGTAGCGGCTCCTCAGGACGGGGATTAGTGCTCTCAGGGTGGGAGAAGAGGGAGCGGCTCCTCAGGCGGGGATTAGTGCTCTAAGGGTGGGAGAAGAGGGAGCGGCGCTCCTCAGGATGGGGATTAGTGCTCTCAGGGTGGGAGAAGAGGGAGCGGCGCTCCTCAGGACGGGGATTAGTGCTCTCAGGGTGGGGGAAGAGGGAGTGGCGTTCCTCAGGACGGGTATTAGTGCTCTCAGGGTGGGGGAAGAGGGAGCGGCTCCTCAGGACGGGGATTAGTGCTGTCAGGGTGGGGGAGGAGGGAGCGGCGCTCCTCAGGACGGGGATTAGTGCTCTCAGGGTGGGGGAAGAGGGAGCGGCGCTCCTCAGGACGGGGATTAGTGCTCTCAGGGTGGGAGAAGAGGGAGCGGCGCTCCTCAGGACGGGGATTAGTGTTCTCAGGTTGGGGGAGGGGGGAGCGGCGCTCCTCAGGACGGGGATTAGTGCTCTCAGGGTGGGGGAAGAGGGAGCGGCGCTCCTCAGGACGGGGATTAGTGCTCTCAGGGTGGGAGAAGAGGGAGCGGCGCTCCTCAGGACGGGGATTAGTGTTCTCAGGTTGGGGGAAGACGGAGCGGCTCCTTAGGACGGGGATTAGTGATCTCAGGGTGGGAGAAGAGGGAGCGGCTCGTCAGGACGGGGATTAGTGCTCTCAGGTTGGGGGAAGAGGGAGTGGCACTCCTCAGGACAGGGATTAGTGCTCTCAGGGTGGGGGAAGAGGGAGCGGCGCTCATCAGGACGGGGATTAGTGCTCTCAGGGTGAGAGAAGAGGGAGCGGCGCTCCTCAGGACGGGGATTAGTGTTCTCAGGTTGGGGGAAGAGGGAGCGGCTCCTCAGGACGGGGATTAATGCTCTCAGGGTGGGAGAAGAGGGAGCGGCTCCTCAGGACGGGGATTAGTGCTCTCAGGTTGGGGGAAGAGAAAGCGGCGCTCCTCAGGACGGGGATTAGTGTTCTCAGGGTGGGAGAAGAGGGAGTGGCTCTCCTCAGGACGGGGATTAGTGCTCTCAGGGTGGGGGAAGAGGTAGCGGCTCCTCAGGACGGGGATTAGTGCTCTCAGGGTGGGAGAAGAGGGAGCGGCTCCTCAGGCGGGGATTAGTGCTCTAAGGGTGGGAGAAGAGGGAGCGGCGCTCCTCAGGATGGGGATTAGTGCTCTCAGGGTGGGGGAAGAGGGAGCGGCTCTTCAGGACGGGGATTAGTGCTCTCAGTGTGGGGGAAGAGGGAGCGGCTCATGAGGATGGGGATTAGTGCTCTCAGGGTGGGAGAAGAGGGAGCGGCGCTCCTCAGGACTGGGATTAGTGCACTCAGGGTGGGGGAAGAGGGAGCAGAGCTCCTCAGGACAGGGATTAGTGCTCTCAGGGTGGTAGAAGAGGGAGAGGCTCCTCAGGACTGGGATTAGTGCTCTCAGGGTGGGAGAAGAGGGAGCGGCGCTGTCAGGACGGAGATTAATGTTCTCAGGGTGGGGGAAGAGGGAGCGGCTCCTCAGGATGGGGACTAGTGCTCTCAGGGTGGGAGAAGAGGGAGCAGCGCTGTCAGGACGGGGATTAGTGCTCTCAGGGTGGGAGAAGAGGGAGCGGCGCTCCTCAGGACGGGGATTAGTGCTCTCAGGGTGGGGGAATAGGGAGCGGCGCTCCTCAGGACGGGGATTAGTGCTCTCAGGGTGGGGGAAGAGGGAGAGGATCCTCAGGATAGGGATTAGTGCTCTCAGGGTGGGGGAAGAGGGAGCGGCGCTGTCAGGATGGGGATTAGTGCTCTCAGGGTGGGAGAGGAGGGAGCGGCTCCTCAGGATGGGGATTAGGCTCTCAGGGTGGGAGAAGAGGGAGTGGCTATCCTCAGGATGGGGATTAGTGCTCTCAGGGTGGGGGAAGAGGGAGCGGCTCCTCAGGACGGGGTTTAGTGCTCTCAGGGTGGGAGAAGAGCGAGCGGCTCCTCAGGCGGGGATTAGTGCTCTCAGTGTGGGAGAAGAGGGAGTGGCGATCCTCAGGACGGGGATTAGTGCTCTCAGGGTGGGGAAAGAGGGAGCGGCTCCTCAGGATGGGGATTAGTGCTCTCTTTGTGGGGGAAGAGGGAGCGGCTCATTAGGATGGGGATTAGTGCTCTCAGGGTGGGGAAGGAGGGAGCGGCGCTCCTCAGGACAGGGATTAGTGCTCTCAGGGTGGGGGATAAGGGAGCGGCGCTCCTCAGGACGGGGATTAGTGCTCCTAGGGTGGCAGAAGAGGGAGCGGCGCTTCTCCGGACGGGTATTAGTGCTCTCAGGGTGGGAGAAGAGGGAGCGGCGCTCCTCAGGACGGGGATTAGTGTTCTCAGGTTGGGGGAAGAGGGAGCGGCTCCTCAGGACGGGGATTAGTGCTCTCAGGGTGGGAGAAGAGGGAGCGGCTCCTCAGGACGGGGATTAGTGCTCTCAGGGTGGGGGAAGAGGGAGCGGCGCTCCTCAGGACGGGGATTAGCGCTCTCAGGGTGGGAGAAGAGGGAGCGGCGCTCCTCAGGACGGGGATTAGTGCTCTCAGGGTGGGGGAATAGGGAGCGGCGCTCCTCAGGACGGGGATTAGTGCTCTCAGGGTGGGGGAAGAGGGAGAGGATCCTCAGGATGGGGATTAGTGCTCTCAGGGTGGGGGAAGAGGGAGCGGCGCTGTCAGGATGGGGATTAGTGCTCTCAGGGTGGGAGAGGAGGGAGCGGCTCCTCAGGATGGGGATTAGACTCTCAGGGTGGGAGAAGAGGGAGTGGCTATCCTCAGGATGGGGATTAGTGCTCTCAGGGTGGGGGAAGAGGGAGCGGCTCCTCAGGACGGTGTTTAGTGCTCTCAGGGTGGGAGAAGAGGGAGCGGCTCCTCAGGACGGGGATTAGTGCTCTCAGGGTGGGAGAAGAGGGAGTGGCGCTCCTCAGGACGGGGATTAGTGTTCTCAGGTTGGGGGAAGAGGGAGCGACTCCTCAGGATGGGGATTAGTCCTCTCAGGGTGGGAGAAGAGGGAGCGGCTCCTCAGGACGGGGATTAGTGCTCTCAGGGTGGGAGAAGAGGGAGCGGCGCTCCTCAGGACGGGGATTAGTGCTCTCAGGGTGGGAGAAGAGCGAGCGGCTCCTCAGGACGGGGATTAGTCCTCTCAGGTTGGAGGAAGAGGGAGCGGCGCTCCTCATGACGGGGATTAGTGCTCTCAGGGTGGGAGAAGAGGGAGTGGCGCTCCTCAGGATGGGAAATAGTGCTCTCAGGGTGGGGGAAGAGGGAGCGGCTCCTCAGGACTGGGATTAGTGCTCTCAGGGTGGGAGAAGAGGGAGCGGCGCTGTCAGGACGGAGATTAATGTTCTCAGGGTGGGGGAAGAGGGAGCGGCTCCTCAGGATGGGGACTAGTGCTCTCAGGGTGGGAGAAGAGGGAGCAGCGCTGTCAGGACGGGGATTAGTGCTCTCAGGGTGGGAGAAGAGGGAGCGGCGCTCCTCAGGACGGGGATTAATGCTCTCAGGGTGGGGGAATAGGGAGCGGCGCTCCTCAGGACGGGGATTAGTGCTCTCAGGGTGGGGGAAGAGGGAGAGGATCCTCAGGATAGGGATTAGTGCTCTCAGGGTGGGGGAAGAGGGAGCGGCGCTGTCAGGATGGGGATTAGTGCTCTCAGGGTGGGAGAGGAGGGAGCGGCTCCTCAGGATGGGGATTAGGCTCTCAGGGTGGGAGAAGAGGGAGTGGCTATCCTCAGGATGGGAATTAGTGCTCTCAGGGTGGGGGAAGAGGGAGCGGCTCCTCAGGACGGGGTTTAGTGCTCTCAGGGTGGGAGAAGAGGGAGCGGCTCCTCAGGCGGGGATTAGTGCTCTCAGTGTGGGAGAAGAGGGAGTGGCGATCCTCAGGATGGGGATTAGTGCTCTCAGGGTGGGGAAAGAGGGAGCGGCTCCTCAGGATGGGGATTAGTGCTCTCTTTGTGGGGGAAGAGGGAGCGGCTCATTAGGATGGGGATTAGTGCTCTCAGGGTGGGAGAAGAGGGAACGGCGCTCCTCAGGAATGGGATTAGTGCTCTCAGGGAGGGGGAAGAGGGAGCGGAGCTCCTCAGGACGGGGATTAGGCTCTCAGGGTGGGAGAAGAGGGAGCGGCTCGTCAGGACGGGGATTAGTGCTCTCAGGGTGGGGGAAGAGGGAGTGGCGCTCCTCAGGATGGGGATTAGTGCTCTCAGGGTGGGAGAAGAGGGAATGGCGCTCCTCAGGTCTGGGATTAGTGCTCTTAGGGTGGGAGAAGAGGAAGCGGCGCTCCTCAGGACGGGGATTAGAGCTCTCAGGGTGGGAGAAGAGGGAGTGGCGCTCCTCAGGACGGGGATTAGTGCTCTCAGGGTGGGAGAAGAGGGCGCGGCGCTCCTCAGGATGGGGATTAGAGCTCTCAGGGTGGGAGAAGAGGTAGTGGCGCTCCTCAGGACGGGGATTAGTGCTCTCAGGGTGGGGGAAGAGGGAGTGGCGCTCCTCAGGATGGGGATTAGTGCTCTCAAGGTGAAGGAAGAGGGAGCGGCGCTCCTCAGGACGGGGATTAGAGCTCTCAGGGTGGGAGAAGAGGGAGTGGCGCTCCTCAGGATGGGGATTAGTGCTCTCAGGGTGGGAGAAGAGGGAGCGGCGCTCCTCAGGACGGGGATTAGTGCTCTCAGGGTGGGGGAAGAGGGAGCGGCGCTCCTCAGGACGGGGATTAGTGCTCTCAGGGTGGGGGAAGAGGGAGCGGCTCCTCAGGACGGGGATTAGTGCTGTCAGGGTGGGGGAGGAGGGAGCGGCGCTCCTCAGGACGGGGATTAGTGCTCTCAGGGTGGGGGAAGAGGGAGCGGCGCTCCTCAGGACGGGGATTAGTGCTCTCAGGGTGGGAGAAGAGGGAGCGGCGCTCCTCAGGACGGGGATTAGTGTTCTCAGGTTGGGGGAGGGGGGAGCGGCGCTCCTCAGGACGGGGATTAGTGCTCTCAGGGTGGGGGAAGAGGGAGCGGCGCTCCTCAGGACGGGGATTAGTGCTCTCAGGGTGGGAGAAGAGGGAGCGGCGCTCCTCAGGACGGGGATTAGTGTTCTCAGGTTGGGGGAAGACGGAGCGGCTCCTTAGGACGGGGATTAGTGATCTCAGGGTGGGAGAAGAGGGAGCGGCTCCTCAGGACGGGGATTAGTGCTCTCAGGTTGGGGGAAGAGGGAGTGGCACTCCTCAGGACAGGGATTAGTGCTCACAGGGTGGGGGAAGAGGGAGCGGCGCTCATCAGGACGGGGATTAGTGCTCTCAGGGTGAGAGAAGAGGGAGCGGCGCTCCTCAGGACGGGGATTAGTGTTCTCAGGTTGGGGGAAGAGGGAGCGGCTCCTCAGGACGGGGATTAATGCTCTCAGGGTGGGAGAAGAGGGAGCGGCTCCTCAGGACGGGGATTAGTGCTCTCAGGTTGGGGGAAGAGAAAGCGGCGCTCCTCAGGACGGGGATTAGTGTTCTCAGGGTGGGAGAAGAGGGAGTGGCTCTCCTCAGGACGGGGATTAGTGCTCTCAGGGTGGGGGAAGAGGTAGCGGCTCCTCAGGACGGGGATTAGTGCTCTCAGGGTGGGAGAAGAGGGAGCAGCTCCTCAGGCGGGGATTAGTGCTCTAAGGGTGGGAGAAGAGGGAGCGGCGCTCCTCAGGATGAGGATTAGTGCTCTCAGGGTGGGGGAAGAGGGAGCGGCTCTTCAGGACGGGGATTAGTGCTCTCAGTGTGGGGGAAGAGGGAGCGGCTCATGAGGATGGGGATTAGTGCTCTCAGGGTGGGAGAAGAGGGAGCGGCGCTCCTCAGGACTGGGATTAGTGCACTCAGGGTGGGGGAAGAGGGAGCAGAGCTCCTCAGGACAGGGATTAGTGCTCTCAGGGTGGTAGAAGAGGGAGAGGCTCATCAGGACGGGGACTAGTGCTCTCAGGGTGGGGGAAGAGGGAGCGGCGCTCCTCAGGACGGGGATTAGTGCTCTCAGGGTGGGGGAAGAGGGAGCGGCTCCTCAGGATGGGGATTAGTGCTCTCAGGGTGGGGGAAGAGGGAGCGGCTCCTCAGGATGGGGGAAGAGGGAGCTGCTCCTCAGGACGGGGATTAGTGCTCTCATGGTGGGGGAAGAGGGAGTGGCGCTCCTCAGGACGGGGATTAGCGCTCTCAGGGTGGGAGAAGAGGGAGCGGCTCCTCAGGCGGGGATTAGTGCTCTCAGGGTGGGAGAAGAGGGAGCGGCGCTCCTCAGGATGGGGATTAGTGCTCTCAGAGTGGGGGAAGAGGGAGCGGCTCCTCAGGACGGGGATTAGTGCTCTCTGGGTGGGGGAAGAGGGAGCGGCTCCTCAGGACGGGGATTAGTGCTCTCAGTGTGGGGGAAGAGGGAGCGGCTCATGAGGATGGGGATTAGTGCTCTCAGGGTGGGAGAAGAGGGAGCGGCGCTCCTTAGGACTGGGATTAGTGCTCTCAGGGTGGGGGAAGAGGGAGCAGAGCTCCTCAGGACAGGGATTAGTGCTCTCAGTGTGGGGGAAGAGGGAGCAGAGCTCCTCAGGACGGGGATTAGTGCTCTCAATGTGGGGGAAGAGGGAGCGGCTCATGAGGATGGGGATTAGTGCTCTCAGGGTGGTAGAAGAGGGAGCGGCTCATCAGGACGGGGATTAGTGCTCCCAGGGTGGGGGAAGAGGGAGCGGTTCCTCAGGACAGGGATTAGTGCTCTCAGGGTGGGGGAAGAGGGAGCGGCGCTCCTCAGGACGGGGATTAGTGCTCTCAGGGTGGGGGAAGAGGGAGCGGCTCCTCAGGATGGGCATTAGTGCTCTCAGGGTGGGGGAAGAGGGAGCGGCTCCTCAGGATGGGGGAAGAGGGAGCTACTCCTCAGGACGGGGATTAGTGCTCTCATGGTGGGGGAAGAGGGAGTGGCGCTCCTCAGGATGGGGATTAGCGCTCTCAGGGTGGGAGAAGAGGGAGCGGCGCTGTCAGGACGGGGATTAGTGTTCTCAGGGTGGGGGAAGAGGGAGCGGCTTTTCAGGATGGGGACTAGTGCTCTCAGGGTGGGGGAGGAGGGAGCGGCGCTCCTCAGGACGGGGATTAGTGCTCTCAGGGTGGGGGAAGAGGGAGCGGCGCTCCTCAGGACGGGGATTAGCGCTCTCAGGGTGGGAGAAGAGGGAGCAGCGCTGTCAGGACGGGGATTAGTTCTCTCAGGGTGGGAGAAGAGGGAGCGGCGCTCCTCAGGACGGGGATTAGTGCTCTCAGGGTGGGGGAATAGGGAGCGGCGCTCCTTAGGACGGGGAAGTGTGCTCTCAGGGTGGGGGAAGAGGGAGAAGATCCTCAGGATGGGGATTAGTGCTCTCAGGGTGGGGGAAGAGGGAGCGGCTCCTCAGGACGGGGATTAGTGCTCTCATGGTGGGGGAAGAGGGAGTGGCGCTCCTCAGGACGGGGATTAGCGCTCTCAGGGTGAGAGAAGAGGGAGCGGCGCTGTCAGGACAGGGATTAGTGCTCTCAGGGTGGGAGAGGAGGGTGCGGCTCCTCAGGATGGGGACTAGTGCTCTCAGGGTGGGGGAGGAGGGAGCGGCGCTCCTCAGGACGGGGATTAGTGCTCTCAGGGTGGGGGATAAGGGAGCGGCGCTCCTCAGGATGAGGATTAGCGCTCTCAGGGTGGGAGAAGAGGGAGCGGCGCTCCTCAGGACGGGGATTAGTGCTCCTAGGGTGGGAGAAGAGGGAGCGGCGCTCCTCCGGACGGGTATTAGTGCTCTCAGAGTGGGAGAAGAGGGAGCGGCGCTCCTCAGGACGGGGATTAGTGTTCTCAGGTTGGGGGAAGAGGGAGCGGCTCCTCAGGACGGGGTTTAGTGCTATCAGGGTGGGAGAAGAGGGAGCGGCTCCTCAGGACGGGGATTAGTGCTCTCAGGGTGGGAGAAGAGGGAGCGGCTCTCCTCAGGACGGGGATTAGTGCTCTCAGGGTGGGAGAAGAGCGAGCGGCTCCTCAGGACGGGGATTAGTGGTCTTAGGTTGGAGGAAGAGGAAGCGGCGCTCCTCATGACGGGGATTAGTGCTCTGAGGGTGGGAGAAGAGGGAGTGGCGCTCCTCAGGATGGGGATTAGTGCTCTCAGGGTGGGGGAAGAGGGAGCGGCTCCTCAGGACTGGGATTAGTGCTCTCAGGGTGGGAGAAGAGGGAGCGGCTCCTCAGGACGGGGATTAGTGCTCTCAGGGTGGGAGAAGAGGGAATGGCGCTCCACAGGACGGGGATTAGCGCTCTCAGGGTGGAGGAAGAAGGAGCGGCGCTGCTCAGGACTGGAAATACTGCTCTCAGGGTGGGAGAAGAGGGAGCGGCGCTCGTCAGGACGGGGATTAGTGTTCTCAGGGTGGCAGAAGAGGGAGCGGCGCTCCTCAGGACGGGGATTTGTGCTTTCAGGGTGGAGGAAGAGGGAGTGGCGCTGCTCAGGACTGGGAATAGTGCTCTCAGGGTGGGAGAAGAGGGAGCGGCGCTCCTTAGGACGGGGATTAGTGTTCTCAGGGTGGAAGAAGAGGGAGCGGCGCTCCACAGGACGGGGATTAGTGTTCTCAGGGTGGGAGAAGAGGGAGCGGCGCTCCTCAGGACGGGGATTAGCGCTTTCAGGGTGGAGGAAGAGGGAGTGGCGCTGCTCAGGACTGGGAATAGTGCTCTCAGGGTGGGAGAAGAGGGAGTGGCGCTCCTTAGGACGGGGATTAGTGTTCTCAGGGAGGAGGAAGAGGGAGCGGAGCTGCTCAGGACTGGAATTAGTGTTCTCAGGGTGGGAGAAGAGGGAGCGGTGCTCCTCAGGACGGGGATTAGCGCTCTCAGGGTGGGAGAAGAGGGAGCGGCGCTCCTCAGTACGGGGATTAGCGCTCTCAGGGTGGGAGAAGAGGGAGCGGCGCTCCTCAGGACGGGTATTAGTGCTCCTAGGGTGGGAGAATGAGGGAGCGGCGCTCCTACGGACGGGTATTAGTGCTCTCAGGGTGGGAGAAGAGGGAGCGGCGCTCCACAGGACGGGGATTAGCGCTCTCAGGGTGGAGGAAGAGGGAGCGGCGCTGCTCAGGACTGGGAATACTGCTCTCAGGGTGGGAGAAGAGGGAGCGGCTCCTCAGGACGGGGATTAGTGCTCTCAGGGTGGGAGAAGAGGGAATGGCGCTCCACAGGACGGGGATTAGCGCTCTCAGGGTGGAGGAAGAGGGAGCGGCGCTGCTCAGGACTGGGAATACTGCTCTCAGGGTGGGAGAAGAGGGAGCGGCGCTCCTCAGGACGGGGATTAGTGTTCTCAGGGTGGGAGAAGAGGGAGCGGCGCTCCTCAGGACGGGGATTAGCGCTTTCAGGGTGGAGGAAGAGGGAGTGGCGCTGCTCAGGACTGGGAATAGTGCTCTCAGGGTGGGAGAAGAGGGAGCGGCGCTCCTTAGGACGGGGATTAGTGTTCTCAGGGTGGAAGAAGAGGGAGCGGCTCTCCACAGGACGGGGATTAGTGTTCTCAGGGTGGGAGAAGAGGGAGCGGCGCTCCTCAGGACCGGGATTAGCGCTTTCAGGGTGGAGGAAGAGGGAGTGGCGCTCCTTAGGACGGGGATTAGTGCTCTCAGGGTGGGGGAAGAGGGAGCGGAGCTGCTCAGGACTGGAATTAGTGTTATCAGGGTGGGAGAAGAGGGAGCGGTGCTCCTCAGGACGGGGATTAGCGCTCTCAGGGTGGGAGAAGAGGGAGCGGCGCTCCTCAGGACGGGGATTAGTGCTCTCAGGGTGGGGGAAGAGGGAGCGGCGCTCCTCCGGACGGGTATTAGTTCTCTCAGGGTGGGAGAAGAGGGAGCGGCGCTCCTCAGGAAGGGGATTAGTGCTCTCAAGGTGGGAGAAGCGGGAGTGGCGCTCCTCAGGACGGGGATTATTGCTCTCAGGGTGGGGGAAGAGGGACTGGCGCTCCTCAGGATGGGGATTAGTGTTCTCAGGGTGGGGGAAGAGGGAGCGGCTCCTCAGGACGGGGATTAGTGTTCTCAGGGAGGAGGAAGAGGGAGCGGAGCTGCTCAGGACTGGAATTAGTGTTCTCAGGGTGGGAGAAGAGGGAGCGGTGCTCCTCAGGACGGGGATTAGCGCTCTCAGGGTGGGAGAAGAGGGAGCGGCGCTCCTCAGTACGGGGATTAGCGCTCTCAGGGTGGGAGAAAAGGGAGCGGCGCTCCTCAGGATGGGTATTAGTGCTCCTAGGGTGGGAGAATGAGGGAGCGGCGCTCCTCAGGACGGGGATTAGTGTTCTCAGGTTGGGGGAAGAGGGAGCGGCTCCTCAGGATGGGGATTAGTGCTATCAGGGTGGGAGAAGAGGGAGCGGCTCCTCAGGACAGGGATTAGTGCTCTCAGGGTGGGAGAAGAGGGAGCAGCGCTCCTCAGGACAGGGATTAGTGTTCTCAGGGTGGGAGAAGAGCGAGCGGCTCCTCAGGACAGGGATTAGTGCTCTCAGGTTGGAGGAAGAGGGAGCGGTGCTCCTCATGACGGGGATTAGTGCTCTCAGGGTGGGAGAAGAGGGAGTGGCGCTCCTCAGGATGGGGATTAGTGCTCTCAGGGTGGGGGAAGAGGGAGCGGCTTCTCAGGACTGGGATTAGTGCTCTCAGGGTGGGAGAAGAGGGAGCGGCTCCTCAGGACGGGGATTAGTGCTCTCAGGATGGGAGAAGAGGGAGCAGCGCTCTACAGGACGGGGATTAGCGCTCTCAGGGTGGAGGAAGAGGGAGCGGTGCTGCTTAAGACTGGGAATAGTGCTCTCAAGGTGGGAGAAGAGGGAGCGGCGCTCCTCAGGACGGGGATTAGTGTTCTCAGGGTGGGAGAAGAGGGAGCGGCGCTCCTCAGGACGGGGATTAGTGCTCTCAGGGTGGGGGAAGAGGGAGAGGCGCTCCTCAGGATGGGGATTAGCTCTCTCAGGGTGGGAGAAGAGGGATCGGCGCTCCTCAGGATGGGGACTAGCGCACTCAGGGTTGGAGAAGAGGGAGCGGCGCTCCTCAGGACGGAGATTAGCGCTCTTAGGGTGGGAGAAGAGGGAGCGGCGCTCCTCAGGACGGGGATTAGTGCTCTCAGGGTGGGGGAAGAGGGAGCGGCGCTCCTCCGGACGGGTATTAGTTCTCTCAGGGTGGGAGAAGAGGGAGCGGCGCTCCTCAGGAAGGGGATTAGTGCTCTCAAGGTGGGAGAAGCGGGAGTGGCGCTCCTCAGGACGGGGATTATTGCTTTCAGGGTGGGGGAAGAGGGACTGGCGCTCCTCAAAATGGGGATTAGTGTTCTCAGGGTGGGGGAAGAGGGAGCGGCTCCTCAGGACGGGGATTAGTGCTCTCAGGGTGGGGGAAGAGGGAGCGGCGCTCCTCAGGACGAGGATTAGTGCTCTCAGGGTGGGAGAAGAGGGAGCGGCTCCTCAGGATGGGGATTAGTGCTCTCAGGGTGGAGGAAGAGGGAGCGGCGCTGCTCAGGACTGGGAATAGTGCTCTCAGGGTGGGAGAAGAGGGAGCGGCGCTGTCAGGATGGGGATTAGTGCTCTCAGTGTGGGAGAAGAGGGAGCGGCGCTCCTTAGGACAGGGATTAGTGCTCTCAGTGTGGGGGAAGAGGGACTGGTGCTCCTCAGGACGGGGATTAGTGCTCCCAGGGTGGGAGAAGAGGGAGTGGCGCTCCTCAGGACGGGGATTTGTGCTCTCAGGGTGGGAGAAGAGGGAGCGGCTCCTCAGGACGGGGATTAGTGTTCTCAGGGTGGGGGAAGAGGGAGCGGCTCCTCAGGACGGGGAATAGTGCTCCCAGAGTGGGGGAAGAGGGAGCGGCGCTCCTCAGGATGAGGATTAGTGCTCTCAGGGTGGGAGAAGAGGGAGCGGCTCCTCAGGACGGGGATTAGTGCTCTCAGGGTGGAGGAAGAGGGAGCGGCGCTGCTCAGGACTGGGAATAGTGCTCTCAGGGTGGGAGAAAAGGGAGTGGCGCTCCTCAGGACGGGGATTAGTGTTCTCAGGGTGGGAGAAGAGAGAGCGGCGCTCCTCACGATGGGGATTAGTGTTCTCAGGGTGGGAGAAGAGGGAGCGGCGCTCTTCAGGACGGGGATTAGCGCTCTCAGGGTGGGAGAAGAGGGAGCGGCGCTCCTCAGGAGGGGGATTAGCGTTCTCAGGGTGGGAGAAGAGGTAGCGGCGCTCCTCCCGACGGGTATTAGTGCTCTCAGGGTGGGAGAAGAGGGAGCGGCGCTCCTCAGGACGGGAATAATTGCTCTCAGGGTGGGAGAAGAGGGAGGGGCTCCTCAGGACGGGGATTAGTGCTCTCAGGGTGGGAGAAGAGGGAGCGGCGCTCCTCCCGACGGGTATTAGTGCTCTCAGGGTGGGAGAAGAGGGAGCGGCGCTCCTCAGGACGGGAATAATTGCTCTCAGGGTGGGAGAAGAGGGAGGGGCTCCTCAGGACGGGGATTAGTGCTCTCAGGGTGGGGGAAGAGGGAGCGGCCCCTCAGGACAGGGATTAGTGCTCTCAGGGTGGGGGAAGAGGGAGTGGCGCTCCTCAGGATGGGGATTAGTGCTCTCAGGGTGGGAGAAGAGGGAGTGGCGCTGTCAGGACGGGGATGAGTGCTCTCAGGGTGGGAGAAGAGGGAGCGGCGCTCCTCAGGATGGGGATTAGTGCTCTCAGGGTGGGAGAAGAGGGAGTGGCACTCCTCAGGACGAGGATTAGTGCTCTCAGGGTGGAAGAAGAGGGAGCGGCGCTGTCAGGACGG
Source organism: Ranitomeya imitator (assembly GCF_032444005.1). Classification (NCBI taxonomy): domain Eukaryota; kingdom Metazoa; phylum Chordata; class Amphibia; order Anura; family Dendrobatidae; genus Ranitomeya; species Ranitomeya imitator. The sequence goes on along the minus strand of NC_091286.1, from coordinate 715,435,683 downwards.
GGATTAGTGCTCTCAGGGTGGGAGAAGAGGGAGCGGCGCTCCTCAGGACGGGGATTAGTGCTCTCAGAGTGGGAGAAGAGGGAGCGGCGCTCCTCAGGATGGGGATTAGTGCTCTCAGGGTGGGGGTAGAGGGAGCGGCTCCTCAGGAAGGGGACTAGTGCTCTCAGGGTGGGGGAAGAGGGAGCGGCGCTCCTCTGGACGGGGATTAGTGCTCTCAGGGTGGGAGAAGAGGGAGTGGCGCTCCTCAAGACGGGGATTAGCGCTCTCAGGGTGGAGGAAGAGGGAGTGGCGCTGCTCAGGACTGGGAATAGTGCTCTCAGGGTGGGAGAAGAGGGAGCGGCGCTCCTCTGGACGGGTATTAGCGTTCTCAGGGTGGGAGAAGAGGGAGCGGCGCTCCTCAGGACGGGGATTAGCGCTCTCAGGGTGGGAGAAAAGGGAGCGGCGTTCTTCAGGACGGGGATTAGCACTCTCAGGGTGGAGGAAGAGGGAGCGGCGCTCCTCAGGACGGGGATTATTGCTCTCAGGGTGGGGGAAGAGGGAGCGGCGCTCCTCAGGATGGGGATTAGTGCTCTCAGGGTGGGGGAAGAGGGAGCGGCTCCTCAGGATGGGGATTAGTGCTCTCAGGGTGGGGGAAGAGGGAGTGGCGCTCTTCAGGACGGGGATTAGTGTTCTCAGGGTGGGAGAAGAGGGAGTGACGCTCCTCAGGACGGGGATTAGTGCTCTCAGGGTGGAAGAAGAGGGAGCGGCGCTGTCAGGACTGGGATTAGTGCTCTCAGGGTGGGAGAAGAGGGAGCGGCGCTCCTCAGGACGGGAATAATTGCTCTCAGGGTGGGAGAAGAGGGAGGGGCTCCTCAGGACGGGGATTAGTGCTCTCAGGGTGGGGGAAGAGGGAGCGGCCCCTCAGGACAGGGATTAGTGCTCTCAGGGTGGGGGAAGAGGGAGTGGCGCTCCTCAGGATGGGGATTAGTGCTCTCAGGGTGGGAGAAGAGGGAGTGGCGCTGTCAGGACGGGGATTAGTGCTCTCACGGTGGGAGAAGAGGGAGCGGCGCTCCTCAGGACGGGGATTAGTGTTCTCAGGTTGGGGGAAGAGGGAGCGGCCCCTTAGGATGGGAATTGGTGCTCTCAGGGTGGGGGAAGAGGGAGTGGCACTCCTCAGGATGGGGATTAGTGCTCTCAGGGTGGGAGAAGAGGGAGTGGCGCTGTCAGGACGGGGATTAGTGCTCTCACGGTGGGAGAAGAGGGAGCGGCGCTCCACAGGACAGGGATTAGTCCTCACAGGGTGGGGGAAGAGGGAGCGGCGCTCCGCAGGACGGGGATTAGTGCTCTCAGGGTGGGAGAAGAGGGAGCGGCGCTCCTCAGGACGAGGATTAGTGCTCTCAGGGTGGGAAAAGAGAGAGCGGCGCTCCTCAGGATGGGGATTAGTGCTCTCAGGGTGGGAGAAGAGGGAGCGGCGCTGTCAGGACGGGGATTAGTGCTCACAGGGTGGGAGAAGAGGGAGCGGTGCTCCTCAGGACGGGGATTAGTGCTCTCAGGGTGGGGGAAGAGGGAGCGGCGCTCCTCAGGACGGGAATTAGTGCTCTCAAAGTGGGAGAAGAGGGAGCGGCGCTCCTCAGGACGGGGATTAGCGCTCTCAGGGTGGGAGAAGAGGGAGCGGCGTTCCCCAGGACGGGGATTAGTGCTCCTATGGTGGGAGAAGAGGGAGCGACGCTCCTCCGGACGGGTATTAGTGCTCTCAGGGTGGGAGAAGAGGGAGCGGCGCTCCTCAGGACGGGGATTAGTGTTCTCAGGTTGGGGGAAGAGGGAGCGGCTCCTCAACCGGAGATTAGTGCTCTCAGGGTGGGATAAGAGGGAGCGGCCCTCCTCAGGACGGGGATTAGTGCTCTCAGGGGGGGGAGAAGAGCGAGCGGCTCCTCAGGACGGGGATTAGTGCTCTCAGGTTGGAGGAAGAGGGAGCGGCGCTCCTCATGACGGGGATTAGTGCTCTCAGGGTGGGAGAAGAGGGAGCGGTGCTCCTCAGGATGGGGATTAGTGCTCTCAGGGTGGGGGAAGAGGGAGTGGCGCTCCTCAGGACGGGGATTAGTGCTCTCAGGGTGGGGGAAGAGGGAGTGGCACTCCTCAGGACGGGGATTAGAGCAATCAGGGTGGGAGAAGAGCAAGTGGCGCTCTACAGGATGGGGATTAGTGCTCTCAGGGTGAGAGACGAGGGAGCGGCGCTCCTCAGGACGGGGATTAGTCCTCTCAGGGTGGGGGAAGAGGGAGCGGCTCCTCAGGATGGGGATTAGTGCTCTCAGGGTGGGGGAAGAGGGAGTGGCGCTCTTCAGGACGGGGATTAGTGTTCTCAGGGTGGGAGAAAAGGGAGTGGCGCTCCTCAGGACGGGGATTAGTGCTCTCAGGGTGGAAGAAGAGGGAGCAGCGCTGTCAGGACGGGGATTAGAGCTCTCAGGTTTGGAGAAGAGGGAGCGGCGCTCCTCAGGACGGGGATTAGTGCTCTCAGAGTGGGAGAAGAGGCAGCGGCGCTCCTCAGGACGGGGATTAGTGCTCTCAGGGTGGGGGTAGAGGGAGCGGCTCCTCAGGAAGGGGACTAGTGCTCTCAGGGTGGGGGAAGAGGGAGCGGCGCTCCTCAGGACGGGGATTAGTGCTCTCAGGGTGGGAGAAGAGGGAGTGGCGCTCCTCAGGACGGGGATTAGCTCTCTCAGGGTGGAGGAAGAGGGAGCGGCGCTGCTCAGGACTGGGAATAGTGCTCTCAGGGTGGGAGAAGAGGGAGCGGCGCTCCTCTGGATGGGGATTAGTGTTCTCAGGGTGGGAGCAGAGGGAGCGGCGCTCCTCAGGACGGGGATTAGTGCTCTCAGGGTGGGGGAAGAGGGAGCGGCGCTCCTCAGGACGGGGATTAGCGCTCTCAGGGTGGGAGAAGAGGGATCGGCGTTCCTCAGGACGGGGATTAGCACTCACAGGGTGGAGGAAGAGGGAGCGGAGCTGCTCAGGACTGGGAATAGTGCTCTCAGGGTGGGAGAAGAGGGAGCGGCTCCTCAGGACGGGGATTAGTGCTCTCAGGTGGGGGAAGAGGGAGCGGCCCCTCAGGACGGGAATTAGTGCTCTCAGGGTGGGGGAAGAGGGAGTGGCGCTCCTCAGGATGGGGATTAGTGCTCTCAGGGTGGGAGAAGAGGGAGTGGCGCTGTCAGGACGGGGATTAGTGCTCTCAGGGTGGGAGAAGAGGGAGCGGCGCTCCTCAGGACGGGGATTAGTGCTCTCAGGGTGGGGGAAGAGGGAGCGGCGCTCCTCAGGACGGGGATTAGTGCTCTCAGGGTGGGAGAAGAGGGAGCGGCGCTCCTCAGGACGAGGATTAGTGCTCTCAGGGTGGGAGAAGAGAGAGCGGCGCTCCTCAGGATGGGGATTACTGCTATCAGGGTGGGAGAAGAGGGAGCGGCTCCTCAGGACGGGGATTAGTGCTCTCAGGGTGGGAGAAGAGGGAGCGGCGCTCCTCAGGACGGGGATTAGTGCTCTCAGGGTGGGGGAAGAGGGAGCGGCGCTCCTCAGGACGGGGATTAGTGCTCTCAGGGTGGGAGAAGAGGGAGCGGCGCTCCTCAGGACGGGGATTAGTGCTCTCAGGGTGGGAGAAGAGGGAGCGGCGCTCCTCAGGACGAGGATTAGTGCTCTCAGGGTGGGAGAAGAGAGAGCGGCGCTCCTCAGGATGGGGATTACTGCTCTCAGGGTGGGAGAAGAGGGAGCGGCTCCTCAGGACGGGGATTAGTGCTCTCAGGGTGGGAGAAGAGGGAGCGGCGCTCCTCAGGACGGGGATTAGTGCTCTCAGGGTGGGGGAAGAGGGAGCGGCGCTCCTCAGGACGGGGATTAGTGCTCTCAGGGTGGGGGAAGAGGGATCGGCTCCTCAGGATGGGGATTAGTGCTCTCAGGGTGGGGGAAGAGGGAGCGGCTCCTCAGGACGGGGATTAGCGCTTTCAGGGTGGGAGAAGAGGGAGCGGCGCTCCTCACGATGGGGATTAGTGCTCTCAGGGTGGGAGAAGAGGTAGTGGCGCTCCTCAGGACGGGGATTAGTGCTCTCAGGGTGGGGGAAGAGGGAGCGGCGCTCCTCAGGATGAGGATTAGTGCTCTCAGGGTAGGAGAAGATGGAGCAGCTCCTCAGGACGGGGATTAGTGCTCTCAGGGTGGGGGAAGAGGGATCGGCTCCTCAGGATGGGGATTAGCGCTCTCAGGGTGGGAGAAGAGGGAGTGGCGCTCCTCAGGACGGGGATTAGCGCTCTCCGGGTGGGGGAAGAGGGAGCGGCTCCTAAGGATGGGGATTAGTGCTCTCAGGGTGGGGGAGGAGGGAGCGGCGCTCCTCAGGACGGGGATTAGTGCTCTCAGGGTGGGGGAAGAGGGAGCGGCGCTCCTCAGAACTGGGAGTAGTGCTCTCCGGGTGGGAGAAGAGGGAGCGGCGCTGTCAGGACGGGGATTAGTGCTCTCAGGGTGGGAGAAGAGGGAGCGGCGCTGTCAGGACGGGGATTAGTGCTCTCAAGGTGGGAGAAGAGGGAGCGGCTCCTCAGGACGGGGATTAGTGCTCTCAGGGTGGGGGAGGAGGGAGCCGAGCTCCTCAGGACGGGGATTAGTGCTCTCATGGTGGGGGAAGAGGGAGTGGCGCTCCTCAGGACGGGGATTAGTGCTCTCAGGGTAGGAGAAGAGGGAGCGGCGCTGTCAGGATGGGGATTAGTGCTCTCAGGGTGGGAGAAGAGTGAGCGTCTCCTCAGGATGGGGATTAGTGCTCTCAGAGTGGGGGAGGAGGGTGCGGCGCTCCTGAGGACGGGGATTAGTGCTCTCAGGATGGGGGAAGAGGGAGCGGCGCTCCTCAGGACGGGGATTAGCGCTCTCAGGGTGGGAGAAGAGGGAGCGGCGCTGTCAGGATGGGTATTAGTGCTCTCAGGGTGGGAGAAGAGGGAGCGGCATTGACAGGACGGGGATTAGTGCTCTCAGGGTGGGAGAAGAGGGAGCGGCTCCTCAAGACGGGGATTAGTGCTCTCACGGTGGGAGAAGAGGGAGCGGCGCTCCTCAGGATGGGGATTAGTGCTCTCAGGGTGGGAGAAGAGTGAGCGGCTCCTCAGGACGGGGATTAGTGCTCTCAGGTTGGGGGAAGAGGGAGCGGCGCTCCTCAGGATGGGCATTAGTGCTCTCAGGGTGGGAGAAGAGGGAGTGGCGCTCCTCAGGACAGGGATTAGTGCTCTCAGGGTGGGGGAAAAGGGAGCGGCTCCTCAGGACTGGGATTAGTGCTCTCAGGGTGTGAGAAGAGGGAGCGGCTCCTCAGGACGGGGATTAGTGCTCTCAGGGTGGGGGAAGAGGGAGCGGCCCTTCAGGACGGGGATTAGTTCTCTCAGGGTGGGTGGAGAGGGAGTGGCGCTCCTCAGGACGGGGATTAGTGCTCTCAGGGTGAGAGAAGAGGGAGTGGCGCTGTTAGGACGGGGATTAGTGCTCTCAGGGTGGGAGAAGAGGGAGCGGCGCTCCTCAGGACGGGGATTAGTGCTCTCAGGGTGGGGGAAGAGGGACTTTTGATTGTGCCTGTTACAATGGAGGAAACCTCACCAGCGGCCATGTGGTCCTGGTCCAGATTGTGCGGTGGGTGGAAAGTCCATGGTTACAGATAAATCTTATGGCTAACGTAAAATGTCAGTATAATCTGGACCTACAACAAGGGAAATTTATAATACACAAGGCTAAGAAGTCTCCAGTAATAGAACTTACGTGACGCCTGCGATGTCCACACTCCGAGGACAAGGAAAGGTGTGAGAGCACGTCTATGATGTGAGGAGAGATGACCATGGAGATTCGGACAATATTGAGTTGTGCTTTACAGATTCTGCCCAGACGTGTGACTACTTTGCCCATTTATTTACCCTTCTGAGTCTGACATGATGAAGGAATGAGATCAGTTTCCAAAATAACCAAACTTAGGCTGCTTTCACACATCAGTTTTTTTGCCGACAGGCTCAATTTGGCGAATTTTGAAAAAACGGATCTGGCGAATGATGCCGCCGAATCCGTTTTTTTTCTCATAGACTTGTATTAGTGACGGATTGCATCGGATGACCTCGTGTTTCATCCATCGGCAAAAATTGTTTATCTGGCGGTCGGAAAAAACATACAAAGTTACATTTTTTGTCTCCGGCGAAAAACCATCCGGTGTTTGCTAGAATGGAAGCCTTTAAGAGCCGGAAGGCACCGGATCCGTCACATGATGGAATCCGGCGCCGGATTCCATTTTTTTTTAACTGTGCTTGCTCAGATTTAATTTGGTTACAGTTAGCCAGCCCCCAATTAGAAAAGGTACATAAACCCTGCCAGGGAGGGCTTCACTCATCCATTTACCAGCCAGCAAGCAAGACACATCCAGCCTGAGACGGAACAGCAAGCCTGAGATGGAGGAGTCAGCCTGAGACGGAGCAGTCAGCCTGAGACGGAGCAGTCAGCCTGAGAAGGAGCAGTCAGCCTGAGAAGGAGCAGTCAGCCTGAGGCGGAGCAGTCAGCCTGAGGCGGAGCAGTCAGCCTGAGACGGAGCAGTCAGCCTGAGACGGAGCAGTCAGCCTGAGAAGGAGCAGTCAGCCTGAGGCAGAGCAGTCAGGCTGAGACGGAGCAGTCAGCCTGAGACGGAGCAGTCAGCCTGAGACGGAGCAGTCAGCCTGAGGCGGAGCAGTCAGCCAGAGGCGGAGCAGTCAGCCTGAGGTGGAGCAGTCAGCCTGAGGTGGAGCAGTCAGCCTGAGACGGAGCAGTCAGCCTGAGACGGAGCAGTCAGCCTGAGGCGGAGCAGTCAGCCAGAGGCGGAGCAGTCAGCCTGAGGTGGAGCAGTCAGCCTGAGATGGAGCAGCCAGCCTGAGGCGGAGCAGTCAGCCTGAGACGGAGCAGTCAGCCTGAGGCGGAGCAGTCAGCCTGAGATGGAGCAGCCAGCCTGAGATGGAGCAGTCAGCCTGAGACAGAGCAGTCAGCCTGAGGCAGAGCAGTCAGCCTGAGGCAGAGCAGTCAGCCTGATATGAAGCAGCCAGCCTGATATGAAGCAGCCAGCCAGAGCAAAAACTGCCAGCCAGAGGCTACCAGGCCAGCAGCCAGCCACAGCATGTCTTCTGGGAGCTCTCCCCTGCGTCGTCAGCGCTGTGAGGTAAATAAATGTGTTTTTTTATTATTTTTTCTTTTTGGTGATGTTTACATACATATATATATATATATATTATCTAATTTTTGTCTAACAGGTAGCTGCAGCATCAGAGGTGCTTCCAGAAGGAGGCGGACGGGTTGGCGAAATACCCGGAGCGGGCTCACAATTGGTAAGTTTCTTACATGCATCGCAGAACCACATCATTACAGACATCACAGTAAACACAACACATAAGCCTACATCCAAGCACATAATGTATTTTTTTATTTTAGTCTTCTGATTCTGGGGCTTGATCAAGAGGTAATCAAAGCGCCTCCCAGGGTCGTCGGCATGAGCGTCAGGGCAGTCGCCATCGAGTAAGTACCTTTTTTATTTTTATCACTTCATGTTGAGGATTTCAGTGTAATTTTTTTTTCTTTTTTAACAGGCTTCACAGCGTGCTCTGGACTCTGATGGTGAGGAGGCCAGTCTAGATATCGACCTCTTCATCGATCTAATCCGAGAGCGGAAGCCGCTGTGGATTATGGGGGACCGCCGCCAACGCTGATCTTGGTGTGACCTTTCAGCTCTGGGAGGAAGTATGCCACGAAGTTGTGGACCATTGGGAGGATCTTGATGTTCGGGCCCAGAATGAAGCACGTGAGTATTCACAGTTCAGTTATGTGGCTGGATGTAATGTGTTGTATACTATCCAATTTGTGCTTTCACTTTAGTAACATAGTAACATAGTTATTAAGGTTGAAGGAAGACTATAAGTCCATCTAGTTCAACCCATAGCCTAACCTAACCTGCCCTAACATGTTGATCCAGAGGAAGGCAAAAAAAAACATGTGGCAAAGAGTAAGCTCCACATTGGGGAAAAAAATTCCTTCCCGACTCCACATACGGCAATCAGAGTAGTTCCCTGGATCAACGCCCTATCAAGGAATCTCGTGTATATACCCTGTAACATTAATACTTTTCCAGAAAGGTATCCAGTCCCCTCTTAAATTTAAGTAATGAATCACTCATTACAACATCATACGGCAGAGAGTTCCATAGTCTAACTGCTCTTACAGTAAAGAATCCACGTGTTATTATGCCTAAACCTTCCTTCCTCCAGACGTAGAGGATGCCCCCTTGTCCCTGTTTCAGGTCTATGATTAAAAAGATCATCAGAAAGGTCTTTGTACTGTCCCCTCATATATTTATATATTAACATAAGATCACCCCTTAGTCTTCATTTTTCCAAACTAAATAGCCCCAAGTGTAATAACCTATCTTGGTATTGCAGACCCCCCAGTCCTCTAATAACCTTGGTCGCTCTTCTCTGCACCCGCTCCAGTTCAGCTATGTCTTTCTTATACACCGGAGACCAGAACTGTGCACAGTATTCTAAGTGTGGTCGCACTAGTGACTTGTATAGAGGTAAAATTATGTTCTCCTCATGAGCATCTATGCCTCTTTTAATGCATCCCATTATTTTATTTGCCTTTGTAGCAGCTGCCTGACACTGGCCACTGAATTTAAGTTTGTCATCCACCCATACTCCCAGGTCTTTTTCATTGACGGTTTTGCCCAGAGTTTTAGAATTAAGCACATAATTATACATCTTATTACTTCTACCCAAGTGCATGACCTTACATTTATCCCCATTAAAGCTCATTTGCCATTTATCAGCCCAAGCTTCTAGTTTACATAAATCATCCTGTAATATAAAATTGTCCTCCTCTGTATTGATTACCCTGCAGAGTTTAGTGTCATCTGCAAATATTGAAATTCTACTCTGAATGCCCCCTACAAGGTCATTAATAAATGTGTTAAAAAGAGGGCCCAATACTGACCCCTGTGGTACCCCACTGCTAACCGCTACCCAGTCCGAGTGTGCTCCATTAATAACCACCCTTTGTTTCCTATCCCTGAGCCAGCTCTTAACCCACTTGCACATATTTTCCCCTATCCCCATTATTCTCATTTTATGTATCAACCTTTTGTGTGGCACCGTATCAAAAGCTTTTGAAAAGTCCATATACACTACATCCACTGGGTTCCCTTGGTCCAATCCGGAACTTACCTCTTCATAGAAACTGATCAGATTAGTCTGACATGAACGGTCCCTAGTAAACCCGTGCTGATACTGGGTCATGAGGTTATTCCTCTTCAGATACTCCAGTATAGCGTCCCTTAGAATGCCCCCCAGGATTTTACCCACAGTAGAGGTGAAGCTTACTGGCCTATAGTTTCCGAGTTCAGTTTTTGTTCCCTTTTTGAATATTGGCACCACATTTGCTATACGCCAGTCCTGTGGTACAGACCCTGTTATTATGGAGTCTTTAAAGATTAAAAATAATGGTCTATCAATGACTGTACTTAATTCCTGCAGTACTCGGGGGTGTATCCCATCCGGGCCCGGAGATTTGTCAATTTTAGTGATTTTTAGATGCCGCCGCACTTCCTGCTGGGTTAAGCAGGTGACATTTAATTGGGAATTTTTATCACTAGTCATTTTGTCGCCATGGGATTTTCTTGTGTAAATTCTGATGAAAAAAAGTCATTTAGCATATTGGCTTTTTCCTCATCCTCATCCACCATTTCACCCAGACTATTTTTAAGGGGCCAGCACTATCATTTTTTAGTTTCTTACTATTTACGTAGTTACAGAATATTTTAGGATTATTTTTACTCTCTCTGGCAATGAGTCTCTCTGTCTCAATCTTTGCTGCCTTGATTTGTTTTTTACAGACTTTATTTAATTTTCTGTATTTATTTAATGCCTCCTCACTACCTACTTCCTTTAATTCTCTAAATGCTTTCTTTTTGTCACTTATTGTGCCCCTTACAGCTCTATTTAGCCATATTGGTTTCCTCCTATTTCTAGTATGTTTATTCCCATACGTTATATACTGTGCACAGGTCCTATCCAGGATGCTAATAAACGTCTCCCATTTTCTTTGTGTATTTTTGTGTCTCAGGATATCGTCCCAGTTAATTGCATCATCTCTCATCCGTTGGAAATTTGCCCTCCTGAAGTTTAGTGTCCTTGTCACCCCTCTACTACACATCTTTTTAAAGGATACATGAAAACTTATTATTTTGTGATCACTATTCCCCCAGTGACCCCCAACCCTTATATTTGATATGCGGTCTGGCCTGTTGGTTAATATTAGGTCTAGCAGTGCCCCCCTTCTTGTTGGGTCCTGAACCAGTTGTGAAAGGTAATTGTCTCTCATAGTTGTCAGACCCCGATCACCTTTGCTGGAACTGCAGGTTTCTGTTCCCCAATCTATTTCAGGGTAGTTGAAGTCCCCCATAATAATGACTTCTCCTTGAGTCGCAGCTTCATCTATTTGCTTTGCGAGGATATTCTCCATTGCTTCCATTATTTTTGGAGATTTATAACAAACCCCTATCAGTAATTTATTATTTTTTCCCCCTCCCCTTATCTCCACCCACAGGGACTCTACATTTTCATTAAATTCACCTATATTATCACGCAGGATGGGTTTTAAGGACGATTTTACATACAGACACACCCCTCCCCCTCGCTTATCTGTACGGTCATTCCTGAACAGGCTATAGCCCTGCAAGTTAACAGCCAGTCATGGCTCTCATCCAGCCATGTCTCAGATATCCCCACCATGTCATAATTATGCTCAAACAACATTAATTCTAATTAGTCCATTACAGGGGAATGAGTTATTAAGCGGTGGCGGTCACTCAGGGATCGCTTCAAGAAGGAGTTCAACAAGGAAATGCCAGCTCCGAGTGGATCAGGAGGACACAGGAGCAGATACAAATATTTCCGAGTCTTGTCGTTCCTCCGGTCAACGATGGTGAGCAGAAGGTAAATATTCCCACCCCATTTACTAAGTAAAGATGTTTACATGTGTAACCTTTTTTTTTTGTTTCAGCCAGGGCCAAGCAATAACAATATATTAATTACATTTCTTTTTCTTTGTTCCACAGCACCGTCTGCAGCACTCGGGAGTCGGCCACCGTGGGACACTTTGACAGACCCGACCCATCTGCACCTTCCCAGCCTTCCCTCACATCTGGTCCCTCGGTCCCATCCACCAATGATGGAGCATCGTGGCCGAGTGCGTTACTTGAAGCTGCTGGTGAGGATATCGCTTTTCCTTTACCCCACCCCTCTGATGCTGCCACCTCTAGTACACCTGTGGGTTCTGGGCGGCAGCGCCAGAGGGGTCAGAAAAAGAGCTATTCGCCCGAGTTCTGGCATCTGAATGCCGCCTTCTAGAACTGTCTCAAACCTGCAAATGACTGCAGGATTTAATTTGCTCAGCATCAGTATTATTGAGTTGCCCACACGTCTGGGGTAAGATGCATTCAGATGCAAGTAAATCGCCAAATCACTCCTTTTTCCAGGCAGTAGTCGAGTGCATAGACAATTATAAATAATAATAATCTTTATATAGCGCCAACATATTCTGCAGCGCTTTACAGTTTAACAGTTTCAAACACAAAAGTCATAAGTAACAACGTTAACAATACAATAATTAAAGCGAAATAAGCCGCCCCTGCTCGTGAGAGCTTACAGTCTACAATGAGGTGGGGGAGATACAAAGTACAGGTGTGTATTTACAGTGATGTATTTACAATGATGGTCCGGCCATCTTCAGGGGGTGGGGGATAGATGGAAGTAGTGAATGGGCTACACACACAAACATAAAATGACTTTGATTAGTGAACGTGATAGGCCGCTCTGAACAAATGTGTTTTGAGTGAGCGCCTAAAGCTATGCAAGTTGTGGATGGTCCTAATATCTTGGGGTAGAGCATTCCAGAGGATTGGCGCAGCACGGGAGAAGTCTTGGAGTCGAGAGGTACGGATTAGTGAAGAGGTTAGTCGAAAGTCATTTGCAGAGTGCAGAGGTCGGTTAGGCCGATAGACAGAAATGAGGGAGGAGATATAAGGTACCCCCGAGACAGGGATACGCTGGCGGCTCGGGCCTCCTAACAATTATAGGTACCCCCAAGATAAGGGAAAACCAGGGCCCCATTAAAGTGGTAGGGACAGGTGCGGGTCCAGTACGCTGTCCTGCCCCTTTAACGCCACTTACGGCGTGACAGTATCACTGACCCTAAAAATTTTCTTGGTCCAATATGGACCCCATTGCTGCTTTAGCTGGACAATTACAGCAGCTCAGTCTAGAGGTGGCTGACCTCCGCTCGGCGGTTGTACAGCGCACTCCAATGGCCACTGCAGTGGTTGCTACACCTCCACAAGCTACATTGGAGCCTAAAATTGCGTTACCTGACAGGTTCTCTGGGGGGCGCGACAAATTTGTTACTTTCAGGGAGGCCTGTAAATTGTATTTTAGGTTGCGTCCTCACACTTCAGGTTCAGAGGAGCAGAGGGTTGGAATTGTAGTATCGCTCGTACAAGGTGACCCTCAGGCCTGGGCTTTTTCACTTCCCGCTGACGCTTTGCTGTTACGGACTGTGGAGTTTTTTCAAGCCTTAGGTCAAGTGTATGATGATCCTGACCGCGTCTCCCTCGCTGAGTCCACAATACGCCATCTTACACAGGGAGACCGGCCAGTAGAGGAGTACTGCTCTGAGTTTCGGAGATAGGCTACTGACACATTGTGGAATGATCCTGCACTCCGTAGTCAATTTTATCAGGGCCTATCTGATAAAATAAAAGCTGCCTTCACCCTACAGGAGACACCAACCACACTGGAGGCAGCTATGTCTCTTGCGACCGCCGCCTGTGCCTGAGAGTTAATGAATCGCCGCTTTTCAAGGATAATTCAGATTTGGACTCACCAGATTCTGAGTCTCTAGGAGAACATATGCAGTTGGGTGGCGCATTTCGTTCTAAGGGGGCTGCAGTAGTACGGCGTAAGGGAGGTGCATGTTTTTTTGTGGCAGAAGGGGTCATTATGTGAATGTGTGTCCTTCTAAAAACAACTGCCGGAAAACTATTGAGCCCGGGTTGCGGGGAGGTTGGCAACTCAGGTGTACTAGTTTCCTCCTTAGGTAAACCACAATTTTTCCTACCAGCCGAGATTCGTCTTGGTGAAAGTACGCTCAATATCTCTGCCTTTATGGAATCTGGGGCAGGGTTTAATTTAATTGATGCTGGGTTTGTTCAGGCACATGGGCTTAAGACTCAAGAGTTGTCTAGACCCATACCTATAATTGCTATTGACTCTGCACCTTTGAGCCAGGGGACTTTCACTCAGATCGTCGGTGGGGTGAGCCTACAAATAGGGGCATTGAGTCAATAGATTGTTTTGTGTTGGGGGGGTTGCCGTCGCCTGTAGTTCTCGGTTTACCATGTCTCACGTTACACAACCCGGTGTTAGACTGGCAGACTCGGGAGATTACTAGATGGAGTGAGTTTTGTCAGGAACATTGCCTGGGCACTCGGCTGGCTGGGTTGAGTTCTCAGGTTTTGCCAGAGTTCATCTCAGATTTTGAGGATGTATTCTCTGAGGAGGCGAGTCAAGAGCTGCCTCCACACCGTCCGTATGATTGCGCCATAAGTCTCATTCCTGGTGCTAAACTGCCTAAGAGTAGGCTATACAACATCTCAGCCCCAGAGAGACAGGCCATGAAGGACTATATCACGGAGAGTCTGGCCAAGGGTCATATCAGACCCTCATCATCACCCATTGCTGCTGGGTTCGTCTTTGTAAAGAAGAAAGACGGGGGTTTACACCCATGCTTAGACTTCCGTGAATTGAATCAAATTACGGTCTGGGATTCTTTCCCGCTGCCTTTTATTCCGGACCTCTTTAATCAAATCGTGGGGGCTAAATGGTTCTCCAAATTAGACCTCAGGGGGGCATATAATCTCATTCGGATGAAGGAGGGGGATGAATGGAAAACGGCGTTTAATACTCCAGAGGGACATTACGAGAACTTGGTCATGCCTTTTGGATTGTGTGGTGCTCCTGCGGTGTTCCAACGCTTTGTCAATGATATACTTAGTCATCTGATAGGTAGGTTTGTGGTGGTATATCTGTATGACATCATAATTTATTCCCCTGACCTCGAGTCCCATCAGGATCGTGTACGGCAGGTCCTTCAGGTACTCAGGGACAATAAACTATTTGCCAAACTTGAGAAATGTATGTTCGCGGTGAAAGAGATTCCGTTCTTGGGTTATTTCTTATCCTCCACAGGATTTCGTAAACTACTATCGCAAATATATTAAAGACTTTTCAGTAGTAGCCAAACCTTTTACAGATATGACCAAGAGAGGCACAGACTTCTCTGCCTGTTCCAATGCGGCCTGCCAGGCTTTTGAGACTTTGAAGAAGTGTTTTTCCATTGCACCCATACTAATACAGCCTGACATCACGCAGCCATTTGTGGTAGAGGTGGATGCCTCTGAGGTGGGGGTGGGAGCTGTATTGTCACAGGGGATTTCTCCAAGTAAGTGGCGTCCATGTGCATTTTTCTCGAAAAAATTAACCTAAGGGTTAGGGTTAGGATCCTTAGGGTTAGAGTTTGGGTTAGAGTTTGTGTTTTAGGGTTAGGGTTAGAGTTTGTGTTAGAGTTTGTTAGAGTTTGTGTTAGGGTTAGAGTTTGGGTTAGAGTTTGTGTTTTAGGGTTAGGGTTTGTTAGAGTTTGTGTTAGGGTTAGAGTTTGTGTTAGAGTTTGTGTTAGGGTTAGAGTTAGGTTTAGGGTTAGAGTTTGGGTTAGAGTTTGTGTTTTGGGTTAGGGTTAGAGTTTGTGTTACAGTTTGTTAGAGTTTGTGTTAGGGTTAGCGTTTGGGTTAGAGTTTGTGTTTTAGGGTTAGAGTTTGGGTTGGAGTTTGTGTTTTAGGGTTAGGGTTAGAGTTTGGGTTAGAGTTTGTGTTTTAGGGTTAGAGTTTGGGTTAGGGTTAGAGTTTGTGTTTTAGGGTTAGGGTTAGAGTTTGTGTTAGGGTTAGAGTTTGGGTTAGAGTTTGTGGTTAGGGTTAGAGTTTGTGTTAGAGTTTGTCAGAGTTTGTGTTAGGGTTAGAGTTTGTGTTAGGGTTAGAGTTTGGGTTAGGTTTAGAGTTTGGTTTAGGGTTAGAGTTTGTGTTTTAGGGTTAGGATCCCTAGGGTTACTAGGGATCCTAACCCTAGGTATTTCTGTATATAGTGGGTTTTCTAGTTGATTTTGATGATTGGCAGCTGTCACACACTTCTCATCATGCGTTTCAAAAATGCAAACGCAGGAAAAAACGCTTGTAAACGTGTCAAAACGCCGCGTTTGCGTTAAAACATGCAAAAACGCATGCGCCTAAAAAACGCAGCGTTTAAACGCATTTAAACGCGTTTTTGCACCAAATGCGTTTGCGTTTAAAACGCTGCAGATCAAAACGCAAGTGTGAAACCAGCCTTATAGGATTGTGGCCGTCGTGAATTCTGTTGCTTTTCGGCTGGCTTTGCCTCAGTCATTTAAGATCCATAATGTTTTTCATCGCTCCTTACTCAAGAAGGTTGTGGCGTCATCCAATCCGTCCCCTTCACCTCCATCTCCGGTCCTTGTTGATGGAAATCTCGAGTTCCAGATTTCCAGGGTTATGGATTCTCGTTTAGTTCGTCAGTCCCTACAATATCTGGTACACTGGAGAGGGTACGGTCCTGAGGAGAGGAGGTGGTTACCCGCTGCCGATGTCCATGCGGTTAGGTTGGTTCGGGCATTTCATACAGCTCATCCTGAGAAACCTGGTCATGAGGTTCCAGAGGTCCCTCGTAGAAGGGGGTACTGTCACGGGGCTACCGCGACAGAGAGGTTCCAGAGAACCGCAGCGCTCTGGGCCTCGTTCACACACAGTGAACAGAAGCTCTTCTCCTGTATTTTGACCTGGCTGCTTTGTGCCAGCAGAGCAGGAGTTAACCTTATTTGCCAAGTTGCTGTGAGCTGGGTCTCTCAGCTGAAGTGGATTTTTGTAATCTCCTCTATATAGACCCAGCCTTGACTACAGCTAGTGTCAGTGATCAGTCCTGCTGCCTGGCTTGGAGGTTGAAGGACAGTGATATTTGGAGCTTGGAGGTTTATTACAGAGATTGGTGTCTGCTGTTTTGGTTGCTTGTTAATCCTGTTTCCCTTCCTAGTTTTCTCCTTCTCTTCCCTTCTATGTGTACCCTCTGTGGTTGTGTGAGCATTTGGTGAGTTTGAGACTTTTAGTTACCTTGTCTGTATTCCCTGTTTATTGTTGTGTTTATACACTGTGCAGTCCTTCTCCCTGGGGGGGGGGAGAGGGGGCCACTTATAGGGCCTGCACAGGAGACAGGGATACGCTGGCGGCTCGGGCCTCCTAACCATCATAGGTACCCCCGAGATAAGGGAAAGCCAAGGCCCCATTAAAGTGGTAGGGACAGGTGCGGGTCCCAGTACGCCGTCCTGCCCCTTTAACGCCGCTTACGGCGTGACATTTGCTGATGGTCTGTCTGATTGGGGCCATGTAGAGAGAGAAGAGAAGGGGGCCAAGGACTGAGCCCTGAGGTACCCCGACAGTGAGAGGAAGAGGAGATGAAGTGGATCCAGAGGACAGAACACTGAACATCAGAAAGATAGGAGGAGAACTAGGAGAGAGCAGTGTCCTTAATGCGAAGAGACTGGAGCCTAGAGAGTAAGAGATGGTGGTCATCCGTGTCAAAAGCTGCAGAAAGGTCGAGAAGAATGAGCAGAGAGTGGTCATCATTATGTTTTGCTGTCAGAAGGTCATTGGTCACTTTGAGTGCAGTTTCTGTCGAATGTAGGGGGCGGAAACCGGACTGTGAAGGGTCTAGGAGGGAGTGAGTGGAGAGGTAACAGGTAAGGCGGGAGTATATCAGTCGCTCCAAGAGTTTAGGGATGAAGAGGAGATTGGAGACCGGTCTGTAGTTGTTTGACAAGCTATCTCCTGACCAGCAGATGCATGTAATGCAAACCTGCCAGTTTGCCCTAGCGCATGTTAGCTCCCAAGCCCCTCCACCCACCACGGTAGTTCCTCCCGCACCTGCACCACTCCAGCCACTGTCCCTCCACCCCTCCTATACAATACCAGTTCCCAACCACATCATCTGTGTCTCCACTCCCTGTTCACTACCACCAGTCTCCTTCCACACCCATCATGCACCAAACACAACCCTCTTCTCCACCCGCCACCTCCTCTGCCTCCCAATCCATCCACTCCACCTTTCAAACCTTCCAAATTCCCATCCCTACTCCCGGTTTTATGTCCACCAGTTCTCTTTCTTTCTCCACCACTTCACCTTCTGAGCCGTCACCACCACAATCCTCTCTCCACACTCCCACTGTTGAAGTAGCCCAATCTGACAGCCCCTCCAGTATTATCTCCACACTACCTAAATTTATAAATTTTTGTATCACAGTTGTAAATAAAAAACAATTTTTTGGTTTAAAAATTTTGTCTTTCATTTATTAAATTATAAGGTTAAATACTTTGGGTAAAACAAGGTACAATACTTTTGGTAAAACCCAACCAGATACAACACTATGGGTAAAAAAGGTCCAATACTTTGGGTAACAAGGATCAAGACAATTTTTCAAACTATCTCATCCTGCCAGTGTACTCTTCCTTGAGGTGAAATAAAGTATTCTGCAAATTTGTCCCTCATTCTGGAAACTGACACAGAACTTCTAAAAGTAATGTTATGATAATCATTCAAGGTGGTTTCTTCAAAGTAGTCATCAATAACAATCTGTTTCTTGCATATTACGAAATTGTGCAGGACCACACAAGCTTTCACCACCTCTTCAACAGTCTCAGTCGTCAGGTTAATAGCGGTCAACAGAACTTGCCATTTGGCTGTTAGAATCCCAAAAAGCACACTCCACCATTCTCCGTGCTCGTGTAAGGCGGTAATTAATAAATAATAATAATAATTAAAAACTCCTTTAGTTGGCGTCAATCCACTGCTGGAGTATGGCTTCAGCAGGTGTTCCGATAGTTGGAAGTCTTCATCTCCAACACACACAAATAGCAATGATGGCCCAAAGGTTTCAGGCAGCGGACTTGGGGGTGGAAATTGGAAGGTGTTTCCATAGAGATCATATAATGAGAAGAAAAATGATGCAGCACTCACCCTTGCGCAAGGGTGCGCAAGGGTGAGTGCTGCATCATTTTTCTTCTCATTATATGGTCTTGTACAAAACTCTGACGATTGCATAGCACCACCCGCAGCTCACAGTAAGGGAGACCTCATCTGTCCTTCTGAAACAGATCGTTTAAGCGAATCTCCAATTGCGCTATAGTGAAGCTCTGTGCCGATCATCTTTCTGTTTCTTGGTATAACGAAGTTTCCATAGAGATGACGCCCCATTGCAGACACTTTAAAAACCTGCGAATCACTGAAGCAGCCTTAGACCCCAATATCAACCGCTATTATTGTACGTGCACACGTTGTCTATTTGGCTGCGAATCCGCAGTGGATTTGGCCCTGTGGATCCGCAGCAGTTTTCCATGCAGTGTACAGTACCATGTAAACCTATAGAAAACCAAATCCGCAGTGCACATACTGAGGAAAATTCCCTGCGGAAATGCTGCGATTTATTTTTCCCATGTTTACCAACCTCTATTGTTGGTAAAATATTTGAAGGGTTTCTGAGGGATGTTATTCTGGATTATCTCAATGAGAATAACTGTGTAACTCCATATCAGCATGGGTTTATGAGAAATCGCTCCTGTCAAACCAATCTAATCAGTTTTTATGAAGAGGTAAGCTATAGGCTGGACCACGGTGAGTCATTGGACGTGGTATATCTCGATTTTTCCAAAGCGTTTGATACCGTGCCGCACAAGAGGTTGGTACACAAAATGAGAATGCTTGGCCTGGGGGAAAATGTGTGTAAATGGGTTAGTAACTGGCTTAGTGATAGAAAGCAGAGGGTGGTTATAAATGGTATAGTCTCTAACTGGGTCGCTGTGACCAGTGGGGTACCGCAGGGGTCAGTATTGGGACCTGTTCTCTTCAACATATTCATTAATGATCTGGTAGAAGGTTTACACAGTAAAATATCGATATTTGCAGATGATACAAAACTATGTAAAGCAGTTAATACAAGAGAAGATAGTATTCTGCTACAGATGGATCTGGATAAGTTGGAAACTTGGGCTGAAAGGTGGCAGATGAGGTTTAACAATGATAAATGTAAGGTTATACACATGGGAAGAAGGAATCAATGTCACCATTACACACTGAATGGGAAACCACTGGGTAAATCTGACAGGGAGAAGGACTTGGGGATCCTAGTTAATGATAAACTTACCTGGAGCAGCCAGTGCCAGGCAGCAGCTGCCAAAGCAAACAGGATCATGGGGTGCATTAAAAGAGGTCTGGATACACATGATGAGAGCATTATACTGCCTCTGTACAAATCCCTAGTTAGACCGCACATGGAGTACTGTGTCCAGTTTTGGGCACCGGTGCTCAGGAAGGATATAATGGAACTAGAGAGAGTACAAAGGAGGGCAACAAAATTAATAAAGGGGATGGGAGAACTACAATACCCAGATAGATTAGCGAAATTAGGATTATTTAGTCTAGAAAAAAGACGACTGAGGGGCGATCTAATAACCATATATAAGTATATAAGGGGACAATACAAATATCTCGCTGAGGATCTGTTTATACCAAGGAAGGTGATGGGCACAAGGGGGCATTCTCTGCGTCTGGAGGAGAGAAGGTTTTTCCACCAACATAGAAGAGGATTCTTTACTGTTAGGGCAGTAACATAGTAACATAGTAACATAGTTAGTAAGGCCGAAAAAAGACATTTGTCCATCCAGTTCAGCCTATATTCCATTATAATAAATACCCAGATCTACGTCCTTCTACAGAACCTAATAATTGTATGATACAATATTGTTCTGCTCCAGGAAGACATCCAGGCCTCTCTTGAACCCCTCGACTGAGTTCGCCATCACCACCTCCTCAGGCAAGCAATTCCAGATTCTCACTGCCCTAACAGTAAAGAATCCTCTTCTATGTTGGTGGAAAAACCTTCTCTCCTCCAGACGCAAAGAATGCCCCCTTGTGCCCGTCACCTTCCTTGGTATAAACAGATCCTCAGCGAGATATTTGTATTGTCCCCTTATATACTTATACATGGTTATTAGATCGCCCCTCAGTCGTCTTTTTTCTAGACTAAATAATCCTAATTTCGCTAATCTATCTGGGTATTGTAGTTCTCCCATCCCCTTTATTAATTTTGTTGCCCTCCTTTGTACTCTCTCTAGTTCCATTATATCCTTCCTGAGCACCGGTGCCCAAAACTGGACACAGTACTCCATGTGCGGTCTAACTAGGGATTTGTACAGAGGCAGTATAATGCTCTCATCATGTGTATCCAGACCTCTTTTAATGCACCCCATGATCCTGTTTGCCTTGGCAGCTGCTGCCTGGCACTGGCTGCTCCAGGTAAGTTTATCATTAACTAGGATCCCCAAGTCCTTCTCCCTGTCAGATTTACCCAGTGGTTTCCCGTTCAGTGTGTAATGGTGATATTGATTCCCTCTTCCCATGTGTATAACCTTACATTTATCATTGTTAAACCTCATCTGCCACCTTTCAGCCCAAGTTTCCAACTTATCCAGATCCATCTGTAGCAGAATACTATCTTCTCTTGTATTAACTGCTTTACATAGTTTTGTATCATCTGCAAATATCGATATTTTACTGTGTAAACCTTCTACCAGATCATTAATGAATATGTTGAAGAGAACAGGTCCCAATACTGACCCCTGCGGTACCCCACTGGTCACAGCGACCCAGTTAGAGACTATACCATTTATAACCACCCTCTGCTTTCTATCACTAAGCCAGTTACTAACCCATTTACACACATTTTCCCCCAGACCAAGCATTCTCATTTTGTGTACCAACCTCTTGTGCGGCACGGTATCAAACGCTTTGGAAAAATCGAGATATACCACGTCCAATGACTCACCGTGGTCCAGTCTATAGCTTACCTCTTCATAAAAACTGATTAGATTGGTTTGACAGGAGCGATTTCTCATAAACCCATGCTGATATGGAGTTAAACAGTTATTCTCATTGAGATAATCCAGAATAACATCCCTCAGAAACCCTTCAAATATTTTACCAACAATAGAGGTTAGACTTACTGGCCTATAATTTCCAGGTTCACTTTTAGAGCCCTTTTTGAATATTGGCACCACATTTGCTATGCGCCAGTCCTGCGGAACAGACCCTGTCGCTATAGAGTCCCTAAAAATAAGAAATAATGGTTTATCTATTACATTACTTAGTTCTCTTAGTACTCGTGGGTGTATGCCATCCGGACCCGGAGATTTATCTATTTTAATCTTATTTAGCCGGTTTCGCACCTCTTCTTGGGTTAGATTGGTGACCCTTAATATAGGGTTTTCATTGTTTCTTGGGATTTCACCTAGCATTTCATTTTCCACCGTGAATACCGTGGAGAAGAAGGTGTTTAATATGTTAGCTTTTTCCTCGTCATCTACAACCATTCTTTCCTCACTATTTTTTAAGGGGCCTACATTTTCAGTTTTTATTCTTTTACTATTGATATAGTTGAAGAACAGTTTGGGATTAGTTTTACTCTCCTTAGCAATGTGCTTCTCTGTTTCCTTTTTGGCAGCTTTAATTAGTTTTTTAGATAAAGTATTTTTCTCCCTATAGTTTTTTAGAGCTTCAATGGTGCCATCCTGCTTTAGTAGTGCAAATGCTTTCTTTTTACTGTTAATTGCCTGTCTTACTTCTTTGTTTAGCCACATTGGGTTTTTCCTATTTCTAGTCCTTTTATTCCCACAAGGTATAAACCGCTTACACTGCCTATTTAGGATGTTCTTAAACATTTCCCATTTATTATCTGTATTCTCATTTCTGAGGATATTGTCCCAGTCTACCAGATTAAGGGCATCTCTAAGCTGTTCAAACTTTGCCTTCCTAAAGTTCAATGTTTTTGTGACTCCCTGACAAGTCCCCCTAGTGAAAGACAGGTGAAACTGTACAATATTGTGGTCGCTATTTCCTAGATGCCCAACCACCTGCAGATTTGTTATTCTGTCAGGTCTATTAGATAGTATTAGGTCTAAAAGTGCTGCTCCTCTGGTTGGATTCTGCACCAATTGTGAAAGATAATTTTTCTTGGTTATTAGCAGAAACCTGTTGCCTTTATGGGTTTCACAGGTTTCTGTTTCCCAGTTAATATCCGGGTAGTTAAAGTCCCCCATAACCAGGACCTCATTATGGGTTGCAGCTTCATCTATCTGCTTTAGAAGTAGACTTTCCATGCTTTCTGTTATATTTGGGGGTTTGTAACAGACCCCAATGAGAATTTTGTTACCATTTTTCCCTCCATGAATTTCGACCCATATGGACTCGACATCCTCATTCCCTTCGCTAATATCCTCCCTTAAAGTGGACTTTAGACAAGACTTTACATAGAGACAAACCCCTCCTCCTCTCCGATTTTTACGATCCTTTCTAAACAGACTGTAACCCTGTAAGTTAACTGCCCAGTCATAGCTTTCATCTAACCATGTCTCGGTTATTCCCACTATGTCAAAGTTACCTGTAGATATTTCTGCTTCTAGTTCTTCCATCTTGTTTGTCAGGCTTCTGGCGTTTGCGAGCATGCAGTTCAGAGGATTTTGTTTTGTTCCAATCTCCTCACTGTGGATTGTTTTAGAAATGTTCTTACCTCCCTTCTGAGTATGTTTTCCTGGGTCGTCTTTGTTCGAGTCTAATGTTTTTCTTCCCGTCCCCTCCTCTGGAATTGCTTGCCTGAGGAGGTGGTGATGGCGAACTCAGTCGAGGGGTTCAAGAGAGGCCTGGATGTCTTCCTGGAGCAGAACAATATTGTATCATACAATTAGGTTCTGTAGAAGGACGTAGATCTGGGGATTTATTATGATGGAATATAGGCTGAACTGGATGGACAAATGGCTTTTTTCGGCCTTACTAACTATGTTACTATGTTACTATGTTACTATGTTAATTCTTAGTGCAGATTCCGCAGCGTTTTACACCTATTCCTTAATAGGAATCTACAGGCGTAAAAATGCAGGTGAAATCCACACAAAAACTGCACTAAATCCGCAGTAAATCCAAGGCCGTTTTACCTGCGGATTTTGCAGAATCCGCGAGAAAAAATCCGCAATGGAATCTGCAACTTGTGCACATACCCTAAATTTGTATTCTGCGTCTTAGATGGCCATGAGCACTATGGAGAAATATTTCTTGTAGTGGAAATATTCGGAGCCAGATCCAGCAGGTTTGACGATGTGGATACATTTCCCGTCCACTGCACCCAAGCAATTGGGAAACTGACAAATTTGTTGGAACTTGTTGGCAATGTCCAGCCAACTCTCCGTTGTGGGATAAATTCATCATGTAACGAGTCCCACAATGCACGGCAGCTGTGCTTAACAATCCCGGAGATGGTGGAAATCCCAAGAGTGAGGAAAGTGATTCTCCAGTTACAAGGAATCTGTGAAAAAAGGCAAAGCAATAATTAGTACAAAATACCAGCAACAACATTACAGTTAGGAGTCAGCTTTAACAGGAGGGGATACAATAAAAATGTCTTACCGAAGAGTCACCATCAGACGCTCCGCCGGTGAAAAGGAGAAGCCGCAATATGTGTCACTTCTTCGGATGAGGTGTCCAATCCGTTCCATCAAAATCAAAGTTCTCCATCAGAACGTATGAGAAAAACTTCTCGGGGTTTCCTCGCAACTCCATGTATAATGTTGAATAAAGCCCACGTGTCATTCTCTGTGCTGTGATTGGGTGGATCCAAAACCGTCGTTGGCACAGACGCATGATCCGATGTCTCTCGCTCCTCCAGAACCATCGCCTCAAAAGAGAAAGCCACAGAAATCTTCAGGATGTTTGCCATCACGCCGTCCATTGTATAATAAAGAGAAGCAAGGCGCACAACCGTAAATCAAATAATAGGGAGGTGCCAAAAGGCCGGTAGTAATAGACCATGTAAACGAAAAAGAGAAATCCACAGAAATCTTCAGGATGTTTGCCATCACGCTGTCCATCTTCGCCACTTGCTCTACAACCTGTCAAAGATGGGCTGTAGCAACACTGTAACGATAGGTGTTCAGTAGCCAATAAATCATAAATGGATCCTTCATAATCTAATGTAAAACGGATTAAAAAAAGGAGAAATGGATGAAAAACTGATCAGACGGATCCGTTTTTTTTGCCGGAATCTCTAGTCGGATCCAGTGGAAAACCTGATCCGTCACATCAGTTTTTCAGAATTTATGACAGATCCGTCAATCCAACACATTGTGACTGATGGCAAAAAAAACGATGTGTGAAAGCGCCAAACCTCCATCCTGCTCCACAGCTGCTCTGCTGAGCTCCGCCCCTCCTGGTCACATGGTGCTGACATCACCACAGGTCCTGGACGAGCACTGCTCTGCTGAGCTCCGCCCCTCCTGGTCACATGGTGCTGACGTCACCACAGCTCCTGGACGAGCACTACCCTGCTGAGCTCCGCCCCTCCTGGTCACATGACACTGACATCATCGCAGGTCCTGCTCCACCACTGCTCTGCTGAGCTCCGCCCCTCCTGGTCACATGGTGCTGACGTCACCACAGATCCTGGACGAGCACTACTCTGCTGAGCTCCGCCCCTCCTGGTCGCATGGTGCTGACGTCACCACAGGTCCTGGACGAGCACTACCCTGCTGAGCTCCGCCCCTCCTGGTCACATGGTGCTGACGTCACCACAGATCCTGGACGAGCACTGCTCTGCTGAGCTCCGCCCCTTCTGGTCACATGGTGCTGATGTCACCACAGGTCCTGCTCCACCACTGCTCTGCTGAGCTCCGCCCCTCCTGGTCACATGACACTGACATCATCGCAGGTCCTAGACGAGCACTGCTCTGCTGAGCTCCGCCCTATGGCGGTCACATGGTGCTGACGTCACCACAGGTCCTGGACGAGCACTGCTCTGCTGAGCTCCGCCCCTCCTGGTCACATGGTCCTGACATCACCACAGGTCCTTCATCTCTACAGTGCAGCAGCCGCAGCTTGTTCTCTCTGGTGTCAGCCATAATTATAGAGAAGCCTGAAGGTCTCCATCCCCCGACATCATCCAACATCTGTCACCGGAGCGACGGCCGAGGATGGAGGCAGAGACGTCCCGAAGAATCATCGCCTGCGCCCTGGAGATCATCTCCCTGCTGAGCGGAGAGGTAACTGCCCCATATATCTATAATCTGCTGAGAGGAAACTGCTCCATATATCTATAATCTGCTGAGAGGAAACTGCTCCATATATCTATAATCTGCTGAGCGGAAACTGCTCCATATATCTATAATCTGCTGAGAGGTAACTGCTCCATATATCTATAATCTGCTGAGAGGAAACTGCTCCATATATCTATAATCTGCTGAGCGGAGAGGAAACTGCTCCATATATCTATAATCTGCTGAGCGGAAACTGCTCCATATATCTATAATCTGCTGAGCGGAAACTGCTCCATATATCTATAATCTGCTGAGCGGAAACTGCTCCATATATCTATAATCTGCTGAGAGGAAACTGCTCCATATATCTATAATCTGCTGAGAGGAAACTGCTCCATATATCTATAATCTGCTGAGCGGAAACTGCTCCATATATCTATAATCTGCTGAGAGGAAACTGCTCCATATATCTATAATCTGCTGAGCGGAAACTGCTCCATATATCTATAATCTGCTGAGAGGTAACTGCTCCATATATCTATAATCTGCTGAGAGGAAACTGCTCCATATATCTATAATCTGCTGAGAGGTAACTGCTCCATATATCTATAATCTGCTGAGCGGAAACTGCTCCATATATCTATAATCTGCTGAGAGGAAACTTCTCCATATATCTATAATCTGCTGAGAGGAAACTGCTCCATATATCTATAATCTGCTGAGCGGAGAGGTAACTGCTCCATATATCTATAATCTGCTGAGAGGAAACTGCTCCATATATCTATAATCTGCTGAGAGGAAACTGCTCCATATATCTATAATCTACTGAGAGGTAACTGCTCCATATATCTATAATCTGCTGAGAGGTAACTGCTCCATATATCTATAATCTGCTGAGCGGAGAGGTAACTGCTCCATATATCTATAATCTGCTGAGAGGAAACTGCTCCATATATCTATAATCTGCTGAGAGGAAACTGCTCCATATATCTATAATCTGCTGAGAGGAAACTGCTCCATATATCTATAATCTGCTGAGAGGTAACTGCTCCATATATCTATAATCTGCTGAGCGGAAACTGCTCCATATATCTATAATCTGCTGAGAGGTAACTGCTCCATATATCTATAATCTGCTGAGCGGAAACTGCTCCATATATCTATAATCTGCTGAGAGGAAACTGCTCCATATATCTATAATCTGCTGAGAGGTAACTGCTCCATATATCTATAATCTGCTGAGAGGAAACTGCTCCATATATCTATAATCTACTGAGAGGTAACTGCCCCATATATCTATAATCTGCTGAGAGGAAACTGCTCCATATATCTATAATCTGCTGAGAGGTAACTGCTCCATATATCTATAATCTGCTGAGCGGAAACTGCTCCATATATCTATAATCTGCTGAGAGGAAACTGCTCCATATATCTATAATCTGCTGAGAGGAAACTGCTCCATATATCTATAATCTGCTGAGAGGAAACTGCTCCATATATCTATAATCTGCTGAGAGGAAACTGCTCCATATATCTATAATCTGCTGAGAGGTAACTGCTCCATATATCTATAATCTGCTGAGAGGAAACTGCTCCATATATCTATAATCTGCTGAGAGGAAACTGCTCCATATATCTATAATCTGCTGAGAGGTAACTGCTCCATATATCTATAATCTGCTGAGAGGTAACTGCTCCATATATCTATAATCTGCTGAGAGGAAACTGCTCCATATATCTATAATCTGCTGAGAGGAAACTGCTCCATATATCTATAATCTGCTGAGCGGAAACTGCTCCATATATCTATAATCTGCTGAGAGGAAACTGCTCCATATATCTATAATCTGCTGAGAGGAGAGGTAACTGCTCCATATATCTATAATCTGCTGAGAAGTAACTGCTCCATATATCTATAATCTGCTGAGAGGTAACTGCTCCATATATCTATAATCTGCTGAGAGGAAACTGCTCCATATATCTATAATCTGCTGAGAGGAAACTGCTCCATATATCTATAATCTGCTGAGAGGAAACTGCTCCATATATCTATAATCTGCTGAGCGGAAACTGCTCCATATATCTATAATCTGCTGAGAGGAGAGGTAACTGCTCCATATATCTATAATCTGAGAGGTAACTGCTCCATATATCTATAATCTGCTGAGAGGAAACTGCTCCATATATCTATAATCTGCTGAGAGGAAACTGCTCCATATATCTATAATCTGCTGAGAGGAGAGGTAACTGCTCCATATATCTATAATCTGCTGAGAAGTAACTGCTCCATATATCTATAATCTGCTGAGAGGTAACTGCTCCATATATCTATAATCTGCTGAGCGGAAACTGCTCCATATATCTATAATCTGCTGAGAGGAAACTGCTCCATATATCTATAATCTGCTGAGCGGAAACTGCTCCATATATCTATAATCTGCTGAGAGGAGAGGTAACTGCTCCATATATCTATAATCTGAGAGGTAACTGCTCCATATATCTATAATCTGCTGAGAGGTAACTGCTCCATATATCTATAATCTGAGAGGAACCTGCTCCATATATCTATAATCTGCTGAGAGGAAACTGCTCCATATATCTATAATCTGCTGAGCGGAAACTGCTCCATATATCTATAATCTGCTGAGAGGAGAGGTAACTGCTCCATATATCTATAATCTGAGAGGTAACTGCTCCATATATCTATAATCTGCTGAGAGGAAACTGCTCCATATATCTATAATCTGCTGAGAGGAAACTGCTCCATATATCTATAATCTGCTGAGAGGAGAGGTAACTGCTCCATATATCTATAATCTGCTGAGAAGTAACTGCTCCATATATCTATAATCTGCTGAGAGGTAACTGCTCCATATATCTATAATCTGCTGAGCGGAAACTGCTCCATATATCTATAATCTGCTGAGAGGAAACTGCTCCATATATCTATAATCTGCTGAGCGGAAACTGCTCCATATATCTATAATCTGCTGAGAGGAGAGGTAACTGCTCCATATATCTATAATCTGAGAGGTAACTGCTCCATATATCTATAATCTGCTGAGAGGTAACTGCTCCATATATCTATAATCTGAGAGGAACCTGCTCCATATATCTATAATCTGCTGAGAGGAAACTGCTCCATATATCTATAATCTGCTGAGCGGAAACTGCTCCATATATCTATAATCTGCTGAGAGGAGAGGTAACTGCTCCATATATCTATAATCTGAGAGGTAACTGCTCCATATATCTATAATCTGCTGAGAGGTAACTGCTCCATATATCTATAATCTGCTGAGAGGAAACTGCTCCATATATCTATAATCTACTGAGCGGAAACTGCTCCATATATCTATAATCTGCTGAGTGGTAACTGCTCCATATATCTATAATCTGCTGAGAGGAAACTGCTCCATATATCTATAATCTACTGAGCGGAAACTGCTCCATATATCTATAATCTGCTGAGCGGAAACTGCTCCATATATCTATAATCTGCTGAGAGGAAACTGCTCCATATATCTATAATCTGCTGAGAGGAAACTGCTCCATATATCTATAATCTGCTGAGAGGAAACTGCTCCATATATCTATAATCTGCTGAGAGGAAACTGCTCCATATATCTATAATCTGCTGAGAGGAAACTGCTCCATATATCTATAATCTGCTGAGAGGAAACTGCTCCATATATCTATAATCTGCTGAGAGGTAACTGCTCCATATATCTATAATCTGCTGAGCGGAAACTGCTCCATATATCTATAATCTGCTGAGAGGTAACTGCTCCATATATCTATAATCTGCTGAGCGGAAACTGCTCCATATATCTATAATCTGCTGAGAGGAAACTGCTCCATATATCTATAATCTGCTGAGCGGAGAGGTAAACTCTTCTATATTTCTATTATTATCTGCTGAGTGGAGAGGTAAACTCTTCTATATTTCTATTATTATCTGCTGAGTGGAGAGGTAAACTCTTCTATATTTCTATTATCTGCTGAGCGGAGAGGTAAACTCTTCTATTTCTATTATCTGCTGAGTGGAGAGGTAAACTCTTCTATATTTCTATTATTATCTGCTGAGCGGAGAGGTAAACTCTTCTATATTTCTATTATCTGCTGAGCGGAGAGGTAAACTCTTCTATATTTCTATTATTATCTGCTGAGTGGAGAGGTAAACTCTTCTATATTTCTATTATTATCTGCTGAGTGGAGAGGTAAACTCTTCTATATTTCTATTATATGCTGAGTGGAGAGGTAAACTCTTCTATATTTCTATTATTATCTGCTGAGTGGAGAGGTAAACTCTTCTATATTTCTATTATTATCTGCTGAGTGGAGAGGTAAACTCTTCTATATTTCTATATTTTTTCATTATTTTGATGAAGTTGCCCATTTCATGATTTCCATTTTGCTATTCTAAGATTAATTACAGAAATATCTTTCTATTGTAGAGTAGTAACAAACTTGACGATTAATTGAAGAAATAACATCTTATTTGAGGTTTCTCCTTGAAAGTATTAAGGGTCATTGCCTTCAAATCTCTGCATTCAGTGTGAAATGTTCCATCATGGAGAAGTCTAATAATGCCAAGCATATCAGTTTGCTCAGGATTATCAGTCTTTTGTTTCTGAAGCTCTTAGGTGGGGGATTCGTACAATCATCCATAACATCACAGAACCTTTAGCCAGGAAAGAGTCTTTGGCCAATCCAGGTTGTGGTGTTGTTATTATTATTATTATTATTATTATTATTTTTATTATTTATTTATATAGAACCATTGATTCCATGGTTCTGTACATGAGAAGGGGTCACATACAAGTTACAGATATCACTTACAGTAAACTAACAATGACAGACTGATATAGAGGGGCGAGGACCCTGCCATTGTGAGCTTACATTCTACAGGATCATGGGGATGGAGACAATAGGTTGAGGGTTGCAGGAGCTCCAGTGTTGGTGAGGCGGTAGCTCCGGTGTTGGTGAGGCGGTAGCTCCGGTGGTGGTGAGGCGGTAGCTTCGATAGTGAAGAGGAGGCAGCGGGGTCAGTGCAGGCTGTAGGCTTTTCTGAAGAGATGGGCTTTCAGGTTCTATATGAAGGATCCGAATGTGGTTGATAGTCGGACGTTTTGGGGCAAAGAATTCCAGAGGATGGGGGATATTCAGGAGAAGTCTTGGAGGCGATTGGTTGAGGAACGAATAAGTGTGGAGGAGAGAAGGAGGTCTTGGGAGGACCGGAGATCACGTGAGGGGAAGATATCGGGAGATTAGTTCAGAGATATATGGAGGAGACAGGTTATGGGTGGCTTTGTAGGTTACTATTAGTAATTTGAACTGGATACGCTTAACGAATGGTAACCAGTGAAGAGATTTGCAGAGGGGGGAAGCGGAGGAGTAGCGAGGAGAGAGATTAATTAGTCGGGCAGCAGAGTTAAGGATGGACTGGAGAGGTGCAAGGATGTTAGCAGGGAGGCCACAGAAAAGGATGTTGCAGTAGTCAAGGCGGGAGATGATGAGGGCGTGCACCAGCATTTTAGTAGATTGACGGTTGAGGAAAGGACGGATTCTGGAGATATTATTGAGCTGGAGGCGACAGGAAGTGGAAAGAGCTTGGATGTGCGGTTTGAAGGACCGGGCAGAGTCAAGGGTTACTCCGAGACATCCGGTACGGGGGAAAGCGTGATGCTGTTAATTGCGATAGGTCAGGAAGATCTATGAGATGGAGGAAAGATGAGGAGTTCAGATTTGTCCACATTGAGTTTGAGGAAGCGAGGGGAGAAGAAGAAGGAGGATATGGCTGATGGACACTCTGGGATTCTGGACAGCAGAGCGGTGACGTCTGGGCCAGAGAGGTAGATCTGAGTGTCATCATCATAGAGGTGGTACTGGAATCCATGAGACTTTTGAGTTGTCCCAAGCCAAGTGTATAGATTGAGAAGAGTAGGGATCCTAGAACAGAGCCTTGGGGGACTCCAACAGAGAGAGGGTGGGATGAGGAGGTAGTGTGGGAGTGGGAGACACTGAATGTGCGGTTGGAAAGGTACGAGGAGATCCAGGATAGGGCGAGGTCTTTGATGCCAAAGGAGGAGAGGATCTGTAGTAGGAGGCAGTGGTCAACTGTCCAAAGCGGAGGACAGGTCTAGAAGGAGGAGTACAGAGTATTGTCCGTTAGCTTTGGCGGTAGGTAGGTCATTAGTGATTTTGGTCAGGGCTGTCTCAGTTGAGTGATGGGGCTGAAACCAGACTGTAGATTGTCAAAGAGCAAGTTAGATGAGAGGTGGGAGGAGAGTTCAGCATGGACGTGCTGCTCCAGGAGTTTGGAAGCAAATGGGAGCAGCGATATTGGGCGATAGCTGGACACAGCAGTTGGATCAAGGGTTGGCTTTTTAAGGATAGGTGTGATTGTGGCATGTTTGAAAGCAGAAGGGAAGGTGCCAGAAGTTAGCGATAGGTTGAAGAGATGGGTTAGGGATGGGATTAGTGTGGTGGTGAGGTTGGGGAGGAGGTGGGATGGGATGGGGTCGAGCGCACAGGTGGTGAGGTGAGACAATTAAAATAAGTTCACACAGGGCGTTTTTGCAGCGGTTTTTTTGCTGTTTTTTAATGCTAATTTTCAGTTGTTTTTACAGTACCATCAAAGCCTATGAGATTTCAGAAATCTCATTGCACACACATTGGGTTTTTGTTTGGTCAGTATTTTTTTGCTTTGCAGCATTTTTTTTTAACATAGGGCATGTCTGTAAACTCGCCTCCAATCACTGGTGTCAGATGATGGGACTACTGCTCCCATCATCTGACACCTGGTGCTGCTAATTACAGTGAGAGCAGGAGCGGCAGATTGGAGTTTTCATCTGCCGCTCCTGCGCTATAAATAATTTTTTAAAAAACTGTGTGGGTTCCCCCCTAATTTTGATAACCAGCCAGACAAAACTTACAGCTGGGGGCTGCAACCCCCAACTGTGAGCTTCAGCAAGGCTAGCTATCTAGAATAGAGGGGTCCTCACGCTTTTTTTAAAAAACGGCGTGGGGTCCCCCCAGCCCGCAGCTGCCCATAAAAGGCACATCTATTAGATCCGCCAATTCTGGTGCTTTCCCGACTCTTCCCACTTGCCCTGTAGAGGTGGCAAGCTGGACAAGAATGGGTTAATGTCACCTTACTATTTATTGTAAGGTGACATTAAGCCGGCTTAGTAATGGAGAGGCGTCAATAAGAACCTATCCGTTACTAATCCTTTATTAATTAAAGGGTTAAATAAACACACACAGTAAGAAAAAAGTATTTTAATGAAATAAAACAATACACAGTTTTCACCATATTTTTATTATTCTGCCATTCCAAAGCGAAGCCCTCAATCTTCTGCAATACAAGTAAAATAAAAAAGCAAAAGTCCAGTATAGTCCCTGATCCATCGTAGTCCGATGTACCGAGTGTCCCACGACGTATCTGGGGGAGATAAAGCTGCTAATGCGACCACCCCGGGTGTAAGAGACTGGGGAATGGATGATACGGAGCAGGCACAGTAATGAGCGGTGACGTCATCGAGCCTGCGCTCCCTCACTGCCTGACCGGAGGAAACCTCTGCACCGTGGGAAAATGCTGGGGAAGGGGATACCGCAGGCAATGTATCTATTCTTACTATCAATCTGTTCATTCTGTGTGTTCGAAGTTTTTTTTTCTGTGTGCACTCAACTTTATTGGCATTCACAAAGAGAAAAAAACACATGAGAAAAAAAAACACAACAAAAACTCCCTGTGTAAACTTACCCGCAGGCTCCCCTTCAGTGATGTTGTAGAGGGAGGTTATGGGGTTTGGACATTGGTCTGGTGTACAAAGGGGTTGTGGTGGTTGAACAATGAAGACTTGCCTTGTTTGGTCGATCTTATTTTTAAAGTGTGTGGCAAAGTCCTCAGCAGAGATGAGGGAGGTTGGAGGGGGCAGTGGGGGGCAGAGGAGGGAGTTAAAGGTTTTGAATAACTGTTTGGGGTTGTAGGATAGGGACGATACGGGGGTTGTGAAGTCGCCTGTTTAGCAGAGGTGAGAGCAGATTTAAAAGCGAGTGTTGCCTGTTTGAATACAGTGAAGTCGTCTTGCGAGTGTGTTTTCTTCCAACGCCGCTCCGCAACCCTGGACACTTGCCGGAGCTTTTTAGTGGTGTTATTGTGCCAGGGTTGTCTATTGATATGTCGCACTCTGCCATGGATGAAGGAGGCAACCGTGTTAATAGCTGATGCGAGAGTGGCATTGTACAAAGCAGTGGCAGTGTCTGTGTCGTGGAGTGAGGATATGGATGCCAGTGGTAGGATAGAGTCAGAGTGTTTGGGTGTCTAGGTGTGCGGGGTTTCTGCGGGGGTGCGGATGTTGCTGGACATGGGTGACAGATGAGGAGGACAGGGATGAGAAGGTGAGCAGATGGTGGTCGGATAGAGGGAGAGGGGAGGTGGTGAAGTTAGAGAGCAGAGACGGGTGAATACCAGGTCTAATGTATGTCCGTCTGTGTGGGTGTCTAGGTGTGCGAGGTTCCTGCATGGGTGCGCATTTTGCTGGACATGGCTGACCGATGAGGAGGACCGGGATGAGAAGGTGAGCAGATGGTGGTCGGATAGAGGGAGAGGGATGGTGGTGAAGTTAGAGAGCAGAGACGGGTGAAGACCAGGTCTAGTGTATGTCTGTCTGTGTGGGTGTCTAGGTGTGCGGGGTTTCTGCGGGGGTGCACTTGTTCATGTTCTATTCACATTCTGATTTTGGATTCTGTGTTCTTCGTAGATTTCTCTGACCGTCAGAGAGGCTTTATTAATCCTGGCCAATTTTTGACATCCTGTATTCCAGCAGCTACCTGGTGTTGATGCCATTTCTGTCCTCTTCTTCAATAAGAACTCATTCACACTTGGCTCAATAGTGCGGCTCTTTTAACGTATCTACCTATATCTAAATCCTGCAGATCGTCCACTCAACTTTTCGTCTTACGAAGATCTGGAAGGTGACAAACTTAATTTGTCCAGTGGCTCAAGTGCTATCTGTGAAGCCTATGGAGAGGTCAGAGAAACGTCTTCGAAGGTCTCGAATCTCTTTCCATAGGAGAAGCCGCTGGTTCTTGGTCTGAGCATCGGTAGAAGTGATTCCAGATGGGTCACACAGTCCCGTCCTCCCACGCTCCTGTCGGCCTTTAGCTTTTGGCGGAGTGGTATTGTTCTGCATTAGTTTCCCTTTCATTGGTCGTTTCCCATGTGATGACAGAATGTGAAGGTAGAATTAGACCTTCTGATAATGTGATTGTCGTACAGCCACCATGACGGCTGCATTATTTTCCTTCTGATGCCTGATGTCCATTATGTTATTTTGACCACACATTCTCCGATTCTCGAGCATCCTGTCTCCGTTGTCTGCCCTCCAGCACAGCCTGCTGTCTGGGTCCTGACTGCCCCACTGTCCTCCTGCCTGCTGAGTGCGAGTGTCTGCGGTGATCTGCAGCTTGGTGGATCCACCTTCTCAGGACAGCACTAAGAATTGGCGAGCGGGCAATCCCATGTGCTGCTGGTGGACTTATCACAACCGAATAATCCAATGTCATCAGGATTTTACACCCACAACTAATTATTATTATACATTTTTATAGCGCCATTTATTCCATGGCGCTTTACATGTGAATACGGGGCAAATATAGACAAATACATTAAACATGAGCAGATAACAAGGCACACGAGTACATAAGGAGGGAGGACCCTGCCCGCGAGGGCTCACAGTCTGCAGGGGGTGGGTGAGGATACACTAGGAGAGAGAAACTAATGGCGTAATGCTGAGGAAATCCTCACATGCTAATGAGCTGCACCTGCAGGGGGCGGGCTGCCGCTCTGCCGCCTCCCACCTGCATCATGTCTCTAATTGACAGGTCAGGGAAACATGAACGACCTAGAGGAAGGAGGAGGAGCCAGAGAGCAGTCAGGGCAGACCCCGCCCACAGGACATGCATCTCATTAGCATATAATTTCAGTTACGGAGTTTGCTAAAAATGAGAAACTGATTTCTGCAGTAAAATAAAGAAATTAATCGGCGATAAAGCAGCTTTATATAAATGTGATTAGTCGGGTATAAAATGCTGATGGCGGCTTCTCTCTACCACTGTCTGTCCATACAGGATTACACAATAGTGAGGAAGACGTCGGGCGACTGTGAGACCCCCATCATCCACCACCACGAGCCTGGACAACGGAGCTGGAAACCCACCGCAATACCTCCCCTGCACTCTCCATCCCACGAGGAGAAGATCCTACAACTCACCAACAAGATGACCGAGCTGCTGACCGGAGAGGTGACTGCTGGGAGATTACACTGGAGGATTCTGGGGGATGAGAGGAGACTGCTGGGAGATTATACAGTATACCCTGGAGGATTCTGGGTGATGAGAGGAGACTGCTGGGAGATTATACAGTATACACTGGAGGATTCTGGGTGATGAGAGGAGACTGCTGGGAGATTATACAGTATACACTGGAGGATTCTGGGTGATGAGAGGAGACTGCTGGGAGATTATACAGTATACACTGGAGGATTCTGGGTGATGAGAGGAGGCTGCTGGGAGATTATACAGTGTACACTGGAGGATTCTGGGTGATGAGAGGAGACTGCTGGGAGATTATACAGTGTACACTGGAGGATTCTGGGTGATGAGCGGAGACTGCGGGGAGATTACCCTGGAGGATTCTGGGTGATGAGAGGAGACTGCGGGGAGATTACCCTGGAGGATTCTGGGTGATGAGAGGAGACTGCGGGGAGATTACACTGGAGGATTCTGGGTGACGAGGAGACTGCGGGGAGATTACACTGGAGGATTCTGGGTGATGAGAGGAGACTGCGGGGAGATTATACAGTGTACCCTGGAGGATTCTGGGTGATGGGAGGAGACTGCTGGGAGATTATACAGTATACACTGGAGGATTCTGGGTGATGGGAGGAGACTGCTGGGGGAGATTATACAGTATACACTGGAGGATTCTGGGTGATGGGAGGAGACTGCTGGGGGAGATTATACAGTATACACTGGGGGATTCTGGGGGATGAGAGGAGACTGCGGGGAGACTACACTGGGGGATTCTGGGGGATGAGAGGAGACTGCGGGGAGATTACACTGGAAGATTCTGGGGGATGAGGGGACTGCGGGGAGATTACCCTGGAGGATTCTGGGTGATGAGAGGAGACTGCTGGGAGATTACACTGGGGGATTCTGGGTGATGAGAGGAGACTGCGGGGAGATTACACTGGAGGATTCTGGGTGATGAGAGGAGACTGCGGGGAGATTACACTGGAGGATTCTGGGTGATGAGAGGAGACTGCGGGGAGATTACACTGGAGGATTCTGGGTGATGAGAGGAGACTGCTGGGAGATTATACAGTGTAGCCTGGAGGATTCCGGGTGATGAGAGGAGACTGCTGGGAGATTATACAGTACTAGATTGTGGCCCGATTCTAACGCATCGGGTATTCTAGAATATGCATGTCCCCGTAGTATATGGACAATGATGATTCCAGAATTCGCGGCACACTGTGCCCGTCGCTGATTGGTCGAGGCAACCTTTATGACATCATCGTCGCCATGGCAACCATTATGACATCTACGTCGATACTGTGCCCGTCGCTGGATCAGAAACGTGAGATGTCTACGTCCTTTATGACATCATCGTCGCTGTGCCCGTTGCTGATTGGTCAGAGAGCCGGGATTTCCTGGACAGACAGACAGACAGACGGAAAAACCCTTAGACAATTATATATATAGATACACTGGAGGATTCTGGGTGATGAGAGGAGACTGCTGGGAGATTATACAGTATACACTGGAGGATTCTGGGTGATGAGAGGAGACTGCTGGGAGATTATACAGTATACACTGGAGGATTCTGGGTGATGAGAGGAGACTGCTGGGAGATAATGCAGTGTACACTGGAGGATTCTGGGTGATGAGAGGAGACTGCTGGGAGATTACACTGGAGGATTCTGGGTGATGAGAGGAGACTGCTGGGAGATTATACAGTATACACTGGAGGATTCTGGGTGATGAGAGGAGACTGCTGGGAGATTATACAGTATACACTGTAGGATTCTGGGTGATGAGAGGAGACTGCTGGGAGATTATACAGTATACACTGTAGGATTCTGGGTGATGAGAGGAGACTGCTGGGAGATTATACAGTGTACACTGGAGGATTCTGGGTGATGAGAGGAGACTGCTGGGAGATTATACAGTATACACTGGAGGATTCTGGGTGATGAGAGGAGACTGCTGGGAGATTATACAGTATACACTGGAGGATTCTGGGTGATGAGAGGAGACTGCTGGGAGATAATGCAGTGTACACTGGAGGATTCTGGGTGATGAGAGGAGACTGCTGGGAGATTATACAGTATACACTGGAGGATTCTGGGTGATGAGAGGAGACTGCTGGGAGATTATACAGTATACACTGGAGGATTCTGGGAGATGAGAGGAGACTGCTGGGAGATTATACAGTATACACTGGAGGATTCTGGGTGATGAGAGGAGACTGCTGGGAGATTATACAGTATACACTGGAGGATTCTGGGTGATGGGAGGAGACTGCTGGGAGATTATACAGTATACACTGGAGGATTCTGGGTGATGAGAGGAGACTGCTGGGAGATTACACTGGAGGATTCTGGGTGATGAGAGGAGACTGCTGGGAGATTATACAGTATACACTGGAGGATTCTGGGTGACGAGAGGAGACTGCTGGGAGATTACACTGGAGGATTCTGGGTGATGAGAGGAGACTGCTGGGAGATTATACAGTGTACACTGGAGGATTCTGGGTGATGGGAGGAGACTGCTGGGAGATTATACAGTGTACACTGGAGGATTCTGGGTGATGGGAGGAGACTGCTGGGAGATTATACAATATACACTGGAGGATTCTGGGAGATGAGAGGAGACTGCTGGGAGATTATACAGTATACACTGGAGGATTCTGGGTGATGAGAGGAGACTGCTGGGAGATTATACAGTATACACTGGAGGATTCTGGGTGATGGGAGGAGACTGCTGGGAGATTATACAGTATACACTGGAGGATTCTGGGTGACGAGAGGAGACTGCTGGGAGATTATACAGTATACACTGGAGGATTCTGGGTGACGAGAGGAGACTGCTGGGAGATTATACAGTATACACTGGAGGATTCTGGGTGATGGGAGGAGACTGCTGGGAGATTATACAGTATACACTGGAGGACTCTGGGTGATGAGAGGAGACTGCTGGGAGATTATACAGTGTACACTGGAGGATTCTGGGTGATGAGAGGAGACTGCTGGGAGATTACACTGGAGGATTCTGGGTGATGGGAGGAGACTGCTGGGAGATTATACAGTATACACTGGAGGATTCTGGGTGATGAGAGGAGACTGCGGGGAGATTATACAGTATACACTGGAGGAATCTGGGTGATGAGGAGACTGCTGGGAGATTATACAGTATACACTGGAGGATTCTGGGTGATGAGGAGACTGCTGGGAGGTTATACAGTATACACTGGAGGATTCTGGGTGATGAGAGGAGACTGCTGGGAGATTATACAGTATACACTGGAGGATTCTGGGCGATGAGAGGAGACTGCTGGGAGATTATACAGTATACACTGGAGGATTCTGGGCGATGAGAGGAGACTGCTGGGAGATTATACAGTGTACACTGGAGGATTCTGGGCGATGAGAGGAGACTGCTGGGAGATTATACAGTGTACACTGGAGGATTCTGGGCGATGAGAGGAGACTGCTGGGAGATAATGCAGTATACACTGGAGGATTCTGGGCGATGAGAGGAGACTGCTGGGAGATTATACAGTATACACTGGAGGATGCTGGGTGATGAGAGGAGACTGCTGGGAGATTATACAGTATACACTGGAGGATTCTGGGTGATGAGAGGAGACTGCTGGGAGATTATACAGTATACACTGGAGGATTCTGGGTGATGGGAGGAGACTGCTGGGAGATTATACAGTATACACTGGAGAATTCTGGGTGATGGGAGGAGACTGCTGGGAGATTATACAGTATACACTGGAGGATTCTGGGTGATGGGAGGAGACTGCTGGGAGATTATACAGTATACACTGGAGAATTCTGGGTGATGGGAGGAGACTGCTGGGAGATTATACAGTATACACTGGAGGATTCTGGGTGATGGGAGGAGACTGCTGGGAGATTATACAGTATACACTGGAGGATTCTGGGTGATGAGAGGAGACTGCTGGGAGATAATACAGTATACACTGGAGGATTCTGGGTGATGAGAGGAGACTGCTGGGAGATTATACAGTATACACTGGAGGATTCTGGGTGATGAGAGGAGACTGCTGGGAGGTTATACAGTATACACTGGAGGATTCTGGGTGATGAGAGGAGACTGCTGGGAGATTATACAGTGTACACTGGAGGATTCTGGGTGATGAGAGGTGACTGCTGGGAGATTATACAGTATACACTGGAGGATTCTGGGTGATGAGAGGAGACTGCTGGGAGATTATGCAGTATACACTGGAGGATTCTGGGTGATGGGAGGAGACTGCTGGGAGATTATGCAGTATACACTGGAGGATTCTGGGTGATGAGAGGAGACTGCTGGGAGATTATACAGTGTACACTGGAGGATTCTGGGTGATGAGAGGAGACTGCTGGGAGATTATACAGTGTACACTGGAGGATTCTGGGTGATGAGAGGAGACTGCGGGAAGATTATACAGTATACACTGGAGGATTCTGGGTGATGAGAGGAGACTGCTGGGAGATAATGCAGTATACACTGGAGGATTCTGGGTGATGAGAGGAGACTGCTGGGAGATTATACAGTGTACACTGGAGGATTCTGGGTGATGAGGAGACTGCTGGGAGATTATACAGTATACACTGGAGGATTCTGGGTGATGAGAGGAGACTGCTGGGAGATTATACAGTATACACTGGAGGATTCTGGGTGACGAGAGGAGACTGCTGGGAGATTATACAGTGTACACTGGAGGATTCTGGGTGATGGGAGGAGACTGCTGGGAGATTATACAGTATACATTGGAGGATTCTGGGTGATGAGAGGAGACTGCTGGGAGATTATACAGTATACACTGGAGGATTCTGGGTGACGAGAGGAGACTGCTGGGAGATTACACTGGAGGATTCTGGGTGATGGGAGGAGACTGCTGGGAGATTATACAGTATACACTGGAGGATTCTGGGTGATGAGAGGAGACTGCTGGGAGATTATACAGTGTACACTGGAGGATTCTGGGTGATGAGACTGCTGGGAGATTATACAGTGTACACTGGAGGATTCTGGGTGATGGGAGGAGACTGCTAGGAGATTATACAGTATACACTGTAGGATTGTGGGTGATGAGAGGAGACTGCTGGGAGATTATACAGTATACACTGGAGGATTCTGGGTGACGAGAGGAGACTGCTGGGAGATTACACTGGAGGATTCTGGGTGATGGGAGGAGACTGCTGGGAGATTATACAGTATACACTGGAGGATTCTGGGTGATGAGAGGAGACTGCTGGGAGATTATACAGTGTACACTGGAGGATTCTGGGTGATGAGAGGAGACTGCTGGGAGATTATACAGTGTACACTGGAGGATTCTGGGTGATGACAGGAGACTGCTGGGAGATTATACAGTATACACTGAAGGATTCTGGTTGATGAGAGGAGACTGCTGGGAGATTATACAGTATACACTGGAGGATTCTGGGTGACGAGAGGAGACTGCTGGGAGATTACACTGGAGGATTCTGGGTGATGGGAGGAGACTGCTGGGAGATTATACAGTATACACTGGAGGATTCTGGGTGACGAGAGGAGACTGCTGGGAGATTACACTGGAGGATTCTGGGTGATGGGAGGAGACTGCTGGGAGATTATACAGTATACACTGGAGGATTCTGGGTGATGACAGGAGACTGCTGGGAGATTATACAGTATACACTGAAGGATTCTGGGTGATGAGAGGAGACTGCTGGGAGATTATACAGTGTACACTGGAGGATTCTGGGTGATGACAGGAGACTGCTGGGAGATTATACAGTATACACTGGAGGATTCTGGGTGATGAGAGGAGACTGCTGGGAGATTATACAGTATACACTGGAGGATTCTGGGTGATGAGAGGAGACTGCTGGGAGATTATACAGTATATACTGGAGGATTCTGGGTGAGGAGAGGAGACTGCTGGGAAATTATACAGTATACACTGGAGGATTCTGGGTGATGAGAGGAGACTGCTGGGAGATTATACAGTATACACTGGAGGATTCTGGGTGATGAGAGGAGACTGCTGGGAGGTTATACAGTGTTTACTGGAGGATTCTGGGTGATGAGAGGAGACTGCTGGGAGATTATACAGTATACACTGGAGGATTCTGGGTGATGAGAGGAGACTGCTAGGAGATTATACAGTGTACCCTGGAGGATTCTGGGTGATGAGAGGAGACTGCTGGGAGATTATACAGTATACACTGGAGGATTCTGGGTGATGAGAGGAGACTGCTGGGAGATTATACAGTATACACTGGAGGATTCTGGGTGATGAGAGGAGACTGCTGGGAGATTATACAGTATACACTGGAGGATTCTGGGTGATGAGAGGAGACTGCTGGGAGATTATACAGTGTACACTGGAGGATTCTGGGTGAGGAGAGGAGACTGCTGGGAGATTATACAGTATACACTGGAGGATTCTGGGTGATGAGGAGACTGCTGGGAGATTATACAGTATACACTGGAGGATTCTGGGTGATGAGAGGAGACTGCTGGGAGATTACACTGGAGGATTCTGGGTAATGAGAGGAGACTGCTGGGAGATTATACAGTATACACTGGAGGATTCTGGGTGATGAGAGGAGACTGCTGGGAGATTATACAGTATACACTGGAGGATTCTGGGTAATGAGAGGAGACTGCTGGGAGATTATACAGTATACACTGTAGGATTCTGGGTGATGAGAGGAGACTGCTGGGAGATTATACAGTGTACACTGGAGGATTCTGGGTGATGGGAGGAGACTGCTGGGAGATTATACAGTGTACACTGGAGGATTCTGGGTGATGAGAGGAGACTGCTGGGAGATTATACAGTGTACACTGGAGGATTCTGGGTGATGGGAGGAGACTGCTGGGAGATTATACAGTGTACACTGGAGGATTCTGGGTGATGGGAGGAGACTGCTGGGAGATTATACAGTATACACTGGAGGATTCTGGGTGATGAGAGGAGACTGCTGGGAGATTATACAGTATACACTGGAGGATTCTGGGTGATGAGAGGAGACTGCTGGGAGACTATATAGTGTACACTGGAGGATTCTGGGTTGATGAGGAGACTGCTGGGAGATTATACAGTGTACACTGGAGGATTCTGGGTGATGGGAGGAGACTGCTGGGAGATTATACAGTATACACTGGAGGATTCTGGGTGATGAGAGGAGGCTGCTGGGTGATTATACAGTATACTCTGGAGGATTCTGGTTGATGAGAGGAGACTGCTGGGAGATTATACAGTATACACTGGAGGATTCTGGGTGATGGGAGGAGAGGAGACTGCTGGGAGATTGTACAGTGTACACTGGAGGATTCTGGGTGATGGGAGGAGACTGCTGGGAGATTATACAGTGTACACTGGAGGATTCTGGGTGATGGGAGGAGACTGCTGGGAGATTATACAGTATACTCTGGAGGATTCTGGGTGATGAGAGGAGGATGCTGGGAGATTATACAGTATACTCTGGAGGATTCTGGTTGATGAGAGGAGACTGCTGGGAGATTATACAGTGTACACTGGAGGATTCTGGGTGATGAGAGGAGACTGCTGGGAGATTATACAGTGTACACTGGAGGATTCTGGGGGATGAGAGGAGACTGCTGGGAGATTATACAGTGTACACTGGAGGATTCTGGGTGATGAGAGGCAACTGCTGGGAGATTATACAGTGTACACTGGAGGATTCTGGGGGATGAGAGGAGACTGCGGGGAGATTACACTGGAGGATTCTGGGTGATGAGCGGAGACTGCGGGGAGATTATACAGTATACACTGGAGGATTCTGGGGGATGAGAGGAGGCTGCTGGGAGATTACACTGGAGGATTCTGGGTGATGAGCGGAGACTGCGGGGAGATTATACAGTATACACTGGAGGATTCTGGGTGATGAGAGGAGACTGCTGGGAGATTATACAGTATACACTGGAGGATTCTGGGTGATGAGAGGAGACTGCTGGGAGATTATACAGTATACAGTGGAGGATTCTGGGTGATGAGAGGAGACTGCTGGGAGATTATACAGTATACACTGGAGGATTCTGGGTGATGAGAGGAGACTGCTGGGAGATTATACAGTATACACTGGAGGATTCTGGGTGATGAGAGGAGACTGCTGGGAGATTATACAGTATACAGTGGAGGATTCTGGGTGATGAGAGGAGACTGCTGGGAGATTATACAGTATACACTGGAGGATTCTGGGTGATGGGAGGAGACTGCTGGGAGATTATACAGTATACACTGGAGGATTCTGGGTGATGAGAGGAGACTGCTGGGAGATTATACAGTATACACTGGAGGATTCTGGGTGATGAGAGGAGACTGCTGGGAGATTACACTGGAGGATTCTGGGTGATGAGAGGAGACTGCTGGGAGATTATACAGTATACACTGGAGGATTCTGGGTGATGAGAAGAGACTGCTGGGAGATTATACAGTATACACTGGAGGATTCTGGGTGATGAGAGGAGACTGCTGGGAGATTATACAGTATACACTGGAGGATTCTGGGTGATGAGAGGAGACTGCTGGGAGATTACACTGGAGGATTCTGGGTGATGAGAGGAGACTGCTGGGAGATTACACTGGAGGATTCTGGGTGATGAGAGGAGACTGCTGGGAGATTATACAGTATACACTGGAGGATTCTGGGTGATGAGAGGAGACTGCTGGGAGATTATACAGTATACACTGGAGGATTCTGGGTGATGAGAGGTGACTGCTGGGAGATTATACAGTATACACTGGAGGATTCTGGGTGATGAGAAGAGACTGCTGGGAGATTATACAGTATACACTGGAGGATTCTGGGTGATGGGAGGAGACTGCTGGGAGATTATA
Organism: Ranitomeya imitator; assembly: GCF_032444005.1. Lineage (NCBI taxonomy): Eukaryota > Metazoa > Chordata > Amphibia > Anura > Dendrobatidae > Ranitomeya > Ranitomeya imitator. The sequence goes on along the minus strand of NC_091286.1, from coordinate 715,391,266 downwards.
CAGTGTACACTGGAGGATTCTGGGAGATGAGAGGAGACTGCTGGGAGATTATACAGTGTACACTGGAGGATTCTGGGTGATGAGAGGAGACTGCTGGGAGATTACACTGGAGGATTCTGGGTAATGAGAGGAGACTGCTGGGAGATTATACAGTATACACTGTAGGATTCTGGGTGATGAGAGGAGACTGCTGGGAGATTATACAGTATACACTGGAGGATTCTGGGTGATGAGAGGAGACTGCTGGGAGATTATACAGTATACACTGGAGGATTCTGGGTGATGAGAGGAGACTGCTGGGAGATTATACAGTATACACTGGAGGATTCTGGGTGATGAGAGGAGACTGCTGGGAGATTATACAGTATACACTGGAGGATTCTGGGTGATGGGAGGAGACTGCTGGGAGATTATACAGTGTACACTGGAGGATTCTGGGTGGGGAGAGGAGACTGCTGGGAGATTATACAGTGTACACTGGAGGATTCTGGGTGATGAGAGGAGACTGCTGGGAGATTACACTGGAGGATTCTGGGTGATGAGAGGAGACTGCTGGGAGATTACACTGGAGGATTCTGGGTGATGAGAGGAGACTGCTGGGAGATTATACAGTATACACTGGAGGATTCTGGGTGATGGGAGGAGACTGCTGGGAGATTATACAGTGTACACTGGAGGATTCTGGGTGATGAGAGGAGACTGCTGGGAGATTATACAGTGTACACTGGAGGATTCTGGGTGATGAGAGGAGACTGCTGGGAGATTACACTGGAGGATTCTGGGTGATGAGAGGAGACTGCTGGGAGATTATACAGTATACACTGGAGGATTCTGGGTGATGGGAGGAGACTGCTGGGAGATTATACAGTGTACACTGGAGGATTCTGGGTGAGGAGAGAAGACTGCTGGGAGATTATACAGTGTACACTGGAGGATTCTGGGTGATGAGAGGAGACTGCTGGGAGATTATACAGTATACACTGGAGGATTCTGGGAGATGAGAGGAGACTGCTGGGAGATTTTACAGTATACACTGGAGGATTCTGGGTGATGAGAGGAGACTGCTGGGAGATTATACAGTATACACTGGAGGATTCTGGGTGATGAGAGGAGACTGCTGGGAGATAATGCAGTATACACTGGAGGATTCTGGGTGATGAGAGGAGACTGCTGGGAGATAATACAGTATACACTGGAGGATTCTGGGTGATGAGAGGAGACTGCTGGGAGATTATACAGTGTACACTGGAGGATTCTGGGTGAGGAGAGGAGACTGCTGGGAGATTATACAGTGTACACTGGAGGATTCTGGGTGAGGAGAGGAGACTGCTGGGAGATTATACAGTGTACACTGGAGGATTCTGGGTGAGGAGAGGAGACTGCTGGGAGATTATACAGTATACACTGGAGGATTCTGGGTGATGAGGAGACTGCTGGGAGATTATACAGTATACACTGGAGGATTCTGGGTGATGAGGAGACTGCTGGGAGATTATACAGTATACACTGGAGGATTCTGGGTGATGAGAGGAGACTGCTGGGAGATTATACAGTATACACTGTAGGAATCTGGGTGATGAGGAGACTGCTGGGAGATTATACAGTATACACTGGAGGATTCTGGGTGATGAGAGGAGACTGCTGGGAGATTATACAGTATACACTGGAGGATTCTGGGTGATGAGGAGACTGCAGGGAGATTATACAGTGTACACTGGAGGATTCTGGGTGATGGGAGGAGACTGCTGGGAGATTATACAGTATACACTGGAGGAATCTGGGTGATGAGGAGACTGCTGGGAGATTATACAGTATACACTGGAGGAATCTGGGTGATGAGGAGACTGCTGGGAGATTATACAGTGTACACTGGAGGATTCTGGGTGATGAGGAGACTGCAGGGAGATTATACAGTATACACTGGAGGAATCTGGGTGATGAGGAGACTGCTGGGAGATTATACAGTATACACTGGAGGATTCTGGGTGATGAGGAGACTGCAGGGAGATTATACAGTATACACTGGAGGATTCTGGGTGATGAGGAGACTGCTGGGAGATTATACAGTGTACACTGGAGGATTCTGGGTGATGAGAGGAGACTGCTGGGAGATTATACAGTATACACTGGAGGAATCTGGGTGATGAGGAGACTGCAGGGAGATTATACAGTATACACTGGAGGATTCTGGGTGATAAGAGGAGACTGCTGGGAGATTATACAGTATACACTGGAGGATTCTGGGTTGATGAGAGGAGACTGCTGGGAGATTATACAGTATACACTGGAGGATTCTGGGTGATGAGAGGAGACTGCTGGGAGATTATACAGTGTACACTGGAGGATTCTGGGTGATGGGAGGAGACTGCTGGGAAATTATACAGTGTACACTGGAGGATTCTGGGTGATGAGAGGAGACTGCTGGGAGATTATACAGTGTACACTGGAGGATTCTGGGTGATGAGAGGAGACTGCTGGGAGATTATACAGTATACACTGGAGGATTCTGGGTGATGAGAGGAGACTGCTGGGAGATTATACAGTATACACTGGAGGATTCTGGGTGATGAGATGAGACTGCGGGGAGATTATACAGTATACACTGGAGGATTCTGGGTGATGAGAGGAGACTGCTGGGAGATTATACAGTATACACTGGAGGAATCTGGGTGATGAGGAGACTGCAGGGAGATTATACAGTATACACTGGAGGAATCTGGGTGATGAGGAGACTGCAGGGAGATTATACAGTATACACTGGAGGATTCTGGGTGATAAGAGGAGACTGCTGGGAGATTATACAGTATACACTGGAGGATTCTGGGTTGATGAGAGGAGACTGCTGGGAGATTATACAGTGTACACTGGAGGATTCTGGGTGATGAGAGGAGACTGCTGGGAGATTATACAGTATACACTGGAGGATTCTGGGTGATGAGAGGAGACTGCTGGGAGATTACACTGGAGGATTCTGGGTGATGAGAGGAGACTGCTGGGAGATTATACAGTATACACTGGAGGATTCTGGGTGATGAGAGGAGACTGCTGGGAGATTACACTGGAGGATTCTGGGTTGATGAGAGGAGACTGCTGGGAGATTATACAGTGTACACTGGAGGAATCTGGGTGATGAGGAGACTGCAGGGAGATTATACAGTATACACTGGAGGAATCTGGGTGATGAGGAGACTGCAGGGAGATTATACAGTATACACTGGAGGATTCTGGGTGATAAGAGGAGACTGCTGGGAGATTATACAGTATACACTGGAGGATTCTGGGTGATGAGAGGAGACTGCTGGGAGATTATACAGTATACACTGGAGGATTCTGGGTGATGAGAGGAGACTGCTGGGAGATTATACAGTGTACACTGGAGGATTTTGGGTGATGAGAGGAGACTGCTGGGAGATTATACAGTATACACTGGAGGATTCTGGGTGATGAGAGTAGACTGCTGGGAGATTATACAGTATACACTGGAGGATTCTGGGTGATGAGAGGAGACTGCTGGGAGATAATACAGTGTACACTGGAGGATTCTGGGTGATGAGAGGAGACTGCTGGGAGATTATACAGTGTACACTGGAGGATTCTGGGTGATGAGAGGAAACTGCTGGGAGATTATACAGTATACACTGGAGGATTCTGGGTGATGAGAGGAGACTGCTGGGAGATAATGCAGTATACACTGGAGGATTCTGGGTGATGAGAGGAGACTGCTGGGAGATTACACTGGAGGATTCTGGGTTGATGAGAGGAGACTGCTGGGAGATTATACAGTATACACTGGAGGATTCTGGGTGATGAGAGGAGACTGCTGGGAGATTATACAGTATACACTGGAGGATTCTGGGTGATGAGAGGAGACTGCTGGGAGATTATACAGTGTACACTGGAGGATTCTAGGTGATGGGAGGAGACTGCTGGGAGATTATACAGTATACACTGGAGGATTCTGGGTGATGAGGAGACTGCTGGGAGATTATACAGTATACACTGGAGGATTCTGGGTGATGAGAAGAAACTGCTGGGAGATTATACAGTATACACTGGAGGATTCTGGGTGATGGGAGGAGACTGCTGGGAGATTATACAGTATATACTGGAGGATTCTGGGTGAGGAGAGGAGACTGCTGGGAAATTATACAGTGTACACTGGAGGATTCTGGGTGATGAGAGGAGACTGCTGGGAGATTATACAGTATACACTGGAGGATTCTGGGTGATGAGAAGAAACTGCTGGGAGATTATACAGTATACACTGGAGGATTCTGGGGGATGAGAGGAGACTGCTGGGAGGTTATACAGTGTACACTGGAGGATTCTGGGTGATGGGAGGAGACTGCTGGGAGATTATACAGTATACACTGGAGGATTCTGGGTGATGAGAGGAGACTGCTGGGAGATTATACAGTATACACTGGAGGATTCTGGGTGATGAGAGGAGACTGCTGGGAGATTACACTGGAGGATTCTGGGTGATGAGAGGAGACTGCTGGGAGATTACACTGGAGGATTCTGGGTGATGAGAGGAGACTGCTGGGAGATTATACAGTATACACTGGAGGATTCTGGGTGATGAGAGGAGACTGCTGGGAGATTACACTGGAGGATTCTGGGTGATGAGAGGAGACTGCTGGGAGATTATACAGTATACACTGGAGGATTCTGGGTGATGAGAGGAGACTGCTGGGAGATTATACAGTGTACACTGGAGGATTCTAGGTGATGGGAGGAGACTGCTGGGAGATTATACAGTATACACTGGAGGATTCTGGGTGATGAGGAGACTGCTGGGAGATTATACAGTATACACTGGAGGATTCTGGGTGATGAGAAGAAACTGCTGGGAGATTATACAGTATACACTGGAGGATTCTGGGTGATGGGAGGAGACTGCTGGGAGATTATACAGTATATACTGGAGGATTCTGGGTGAGGAGAGGAGACTGCTGGGAAATTATACAGTGTACACTGGAGGATTCTGGGTGATGAGAGGAGACTGCTGGGAGATTATACAGTATACACTGGAGGATTCTGGGTGATGAGAAGAAACTGCTGGGAGATTATACAGTATACACTGGAGGATTCTGGGTGATGAGAAGAAACTGCTGGGAGATTATACAGTATACACTGGAGGATTCTGGGTGATGGGAGGAGACTGCTGGGAGATTATACAGTGTACACTGGAGGATTCTGGGTGATGGGAGGAGACTGCTGGGAAATTATACAGTGTACACTGGAGGATTCTGGGTGATGAGAGGAGACTGCTGGGAGATTATACAGTGTACACTGGAGGATTCTGGGTGATGAGAGGAGACTGCTGGGAGATTATACAGTGTACACTGGAGGATTCTGGGTGATGAGAGGAGACTGCTGGGAGATTATACAGTATACACTGGAGGATTCTGGGTGATGAGAGGAGACTGCTGGGAGATTATACAGTATACACTGGAGGATTCTGGGTGATGAGAGGAGACTGCTGGGAGATTATACAGTGTACACTGGAGGATTCTGGGTGATGAGAGGAGACTGCTGGGAGATTATACAGTATACACTGGAGGATTCTGGGTGATGAGAGGAAACTGCTGGGAGATTATACAGTATACACTGGAGGATTCTGGGTGATGAGAGGAGACTGCTGGGAGATTACACTGGAGGATTCTGGGTGATGAGAGGAGACTGCTGGGAGATTACACTGGAGGATTCTGGGTTGATGAGAGGAGACTGCTGGGAGATTATACAGTATACACTGGAGGATTCTGGGTGATGAGGAGACTGCTGGGAGATTATACAGTATACACTGGAGGATTCTGGGTGATGAGAGGAGACTGCTGGGAGATTACACTGGAGGATTCTGGGTGATGAGAGGAGACTGCTGGGAGATTATACAGTATACACTGGAGGATTCTGGGTGATGAGAGGAGACTGCTGGGAGATTACACTGGAGGATTCTGGGTTGATGAGAGGAGACTGCTGGGAGATAATGCAGTATACACTGGAGGATTCTGGGTGATGAGAGGAGACTGCTGGGAGATTATACAGTATACACTGGAGGATTCTGGGTGATGAGAGGAGACTGCTGGGAGATTATACAGTGTACACTGGAGGATTTTGGGTGATGAGAGGAGACTGCTGGGAGATTATACAGTATACACTGGAGGATTCTGGGTGATGAGAGTAGACTGCTGGGAGATTATACAGTATACACTGGAGGATTCTGGGTGATGAGAGGAGACTGCTGGGAGATAATACAGTGTACACTGGAGGATTCTGGGTGATGAGAGGAGACTGCTGGGAGATTATACAGTGTACACTGGAGGATTCTGGGTGATGAGAGGAGACTGCTGGGAGATAATGCAGTATACACTGGAGGATTCTGGGTGATGAGAGGAGACTGCTGGGAGATTATACAGTATACACTGGAGGATTCTGGGGGATGAGAGGAGACTGCGGGGAGATTGTACAGTATACACTGGAGGATTCTGGGTGATGAGCGGAGACTGCGGGGAGATTACACTGGAGGATTCTGGGTGATGAGCGGAGACTGCGGGGAGATTACACTGGAGGATTCTGGGTGATGAGCGGAGACTGCTGGGAGATTATACAGTATACACTGGAGGATTCTGGGTGATGAGAGGAGACTGCTGGGAGATTATACAGTATACACTGGAGGATTCTGGGTGATGAGAGGAGACTGCTGGGAGATTATACAGTATACACTGGAGGATTCTGGGTGATGAGAGGAGACTGCTGGGAGATTATACAGTATACACTGGAGGATTCTGGGTGATGAGAGGAGACTGCTGGGAGATTATACAGTATACACTGGAGGATTCTGGGTGATGAGAGGAGACTGCTGGGAGATTATACAGTGTACACTGGAGGATTCTGGGTGATGAGAGTAGACTGCTGGGAGATTATACAGTATACACTGGAGGATTCTGGGTGATGAGAGGAGACTGCTGGGAGATTATACAGTATACACTGAAGGATTCTGGGTGATGAGAGGAGGCTGCTGGGAGATTATACAGTATACACTGGAGGATTCTGGGTGATGAGGAGACTGCTGGGAGGTTATACAGTGTACACTGGAGGATTCTGGGTGATGGGAGGAGACTGCTGGGAGATTATACAGTATACACTGGAGGATTCTGGGTGATGAGAGGAGACTGCTGGGAGATTATACAGTATACACTGGAGGATTCTGGGTGATGGGAGGAGACTGCTGGGAGATAATGCAGTATACACTGGAGGATTCTGGGTGATGAGAGGAGACTGCTGGGAGATTACACTGGAGGATTCTGGGTGATGAGAGGAGACTGCTGGGAGATTATACAGTATACACTGGAGGATTCTGGGTGATGAGAGGAGACTGCTGGGAGATTACACTGGAGGATTCTGGGTGATGAGAGGAGACTGCTGGGAGATTATACAGTATACACTGGAGGATTCTGGGTGATGAGAGGAGACTGCTGGGAGATTATACAGTACACTGGAGGATTCTAGGTGATGGGAGGAGACTGCTGGGAGATTATACAGTATACACTGGAGGATTCTGGGTGATGAGGAGACTGCTGGGAGATTATACAGTATACACTGGAGGATTCTGGGTGATGAGAAGAAACTGCTGGGAGATTATACAGTATACACTGGAGGATTCTGGGTGATGGGAGGAGACTGCTGGGAGATTATACAGTATATACTGGAGGATTCTGGGTGAGGAGAGGAGACTGCTGGGAAATTATACAGTATACACTGGAGGATTCTGGGTGATGAGAGGAGACTGCTGGGAAATTATACAGTATACACTGGAGGATTCTGGGTGATGAGAGGAGACTGCTGGGAGATTATACAGTATACACTGGAGGATTCTGGGTGATGAGAGGAGACTGCCGGGAGATTATACAGTATACACTGGAGGATTCTGGGTGAGGAGAGGAGACTGCCGGGAGATTATACAGTATACACTGGAGGATTCTGGGAGATGAGAGGAGACTGCCAGGAGATTTTACAGTATACACTGGAGGATTCTGGGTGATGAGAGGAGACTGCTGGGAGATTATACAGTATACACTGGAGGATTCTGGGTGATGGGAGGAGACTGCCGGGAGATTATACAGTATACACTGGAGGATTCTGGGTGATGAGAGGAGACTGCTGGGAGATTATACAGTATACACTGGAGGATTCTGGGTGATGAGGAGACTGCTGGGAGATTATACAGTATACACTGGAGGATTCTGGGTGATGAGAAGAAACTGCTGGGAGATTATACAGTATACACTGGAGGATTCTGGGTGATGGGAGGAGACTGCTGGGAGATTATACAGTATATACTGGAGGATTCTGGGTGAGGAGAGGAGACTGCTGGGAAATTATACAGTGTACACTGGAGGATTCTGGGTGATGAGAGGAGACTGCTGGGAGATTATACAGTATACACTGGAGGATTCTGGGTGATGAGAAGAAACTGCTGGGAGATTATACAGTATACACTGGAGGATTCTGGGTGATGAGAAGAAACTGCTGGGAGATTATACAGTATACACTGGAGGATTCTGGGTGATGGGAGGAGACTGCTGGGAGATTATACAGTGTACACTGGAGGATTCTGGGTGATGGGAGGAGACTGCTGGGAAATTATACAGTGTACACTGGAGGATTCTGGGTGATGAGAGGAGACTGCTGGGAGATTATACAGTGTACACTGGAGGATTCTGGGTGATGAGAGGAGACTGCTGGGAGATTATACAGTGTACACTGGAGGATTCTGGGTGATGAGAGGAGACTGCTGGGAGATTATACAGTATACACTGGAGGATTCTGGGTGATGAGAGGAGACTGCTGGGAGATTATACAGTGTACACTGGAGGATTCTGGGTGATGAGAGGAGACTGCTGGGAGATTATACAGTATACACTGGAGGATTCTGGGTGATGAGAGGAAACTGCTGGGAGATTATACAGTATACACTGGAGGATTCTGGGTGATGAGAGGAGACTGCTGGGAGATTACACTGGAGGATTCTGGGTGATGAGAGGAGACTGCTGGGAGATTACACTGGAGGATTCTGGGTTGATGAGAGGAGACTGCTGGGAGATTATACAGTATACACTGGAGGATTCTAGGTGATGAGGAGACTGCTGGGAGATTATACAGTATACACTGGAGGATTCTGGGTGATGAGAGGAGACTGCTGGGAGATTACACTGGAGGATTCTGGGTGATGAGAGGAGACTGCTGGGAGATTATACAGTATACACTGGAGGATTCTGGGTGATGAGAGGAGACTGCTGGGAGATTACACTGGAGGATTCTGGGTTGATGAGAGGAGACTGCTGGGAGATAATGCAGTATACACTGGAGGATTCTGGGTGATGAGAGGAGACTGCTGGGAGATTATACAGTATACACTGGAGGATTCTGGGTGATGAGAGGAGACTGCTGGGAGATTATACAGTGTACACTGGAGGATTTTGGGTGATGAGAGGAGACTGCTGGGAGATTATACAGTATACACTGGAGGATTCTGGGTGATGAGAGTAGACTGCTGGGAGATTATACAGTATACACTGGAGGATTCTGGGTGATGAGAGGAGACTGCTGGGAGATAATACAGTGTACACTGGAGGATTCTGGGTGATGAGAGGAGACTGCTGGGAGATTATACAGTGTACACTGGAGGATTCTGGGTGATGAGAGGAGACTGCTGGGAGATAATGCAGTATACACTGGAGGATTCTGGGTGATGAGAGGAGACTGCTGGGAGATTATACAGTATACACTGGAGGATTCTGGGGGATGAGAGGAGACTGCGGGGAGATTGTACAGTATACACTGGAGGATTCTGGGTGATGAGCGGAGACTGCGGGGAGATTACACTGGAGGATTCTGGGTGATGAGCGGAGACTGCGGGGAGATTACACTGGAGGATTCTGGGTGATGAGCGGAGACTGCTGGGAGATTATACAGTATACACTGGAGGATTCTGGGTGATGAGAGGAGACTGCTGGGAGATTATACAGTATACACTGGAGGATTCTGGGTGATGAGAGGAGACTGCTGGGAGATTATACAGTATACACTGGAGGATTCTGGGTGATGAGAGGAGACTGCTGGGAGATTATACAGTATACACTGGAGGATTCTGGGTGATGAGAGGAGACTGCTGGGAGATTATACAGTATACACTGGAGGATTCTGGGTGATGAGAGGAGACTGCTGGGAGATTATACAGTGTACACTGGAGGATTCTGGGTGATGAGAGTAGACTGCTGGGAGATTATACAGTATACACTGGAGGATTCTGGGTGATGAGAGGAGACTGCTGGGAGATTATACAGTATACACTGAAGGATTCTGGGTGATGAGAGGAGGCTGCTGGGAGATTATACAGTATACACTGGAGGATTCTGGGTGATGAGGAGACTGCTGGGAGGTTATACAGTGTACACTGGAGGATTCTGGGTGATGGGAGGAGACTGCTGGGAGATTATACAGTATACACTGGAGGATTCTGGGTGATGAGAGGAGACTGCTGGGAGATTATACAGTATACACTGGAGGATTCTGGGTGATGGGAGGAGACTGCTGGGAGATAATGCAGTATACACTGGAGGATTCTGGGTGATGAGAGGAGACTGCTGGGAGATTACACTGGAGGATTCTGGGTGATGAGAGGAGACTGCTGGGAGATTATACAGTATACACTGGAGGATTCTGGGTGATGAGAGGAGACTGCTGGGAGATTACACTGGAGGATTCTGGGTGATGAGAGGAGACTGCTGGGAGATTATACAGTATACACTGGAGGATTCTGGGTGATGAGAGGAGACTGCTGGGAGATTATACAGTACACTGGAGGATTCTAGGTGATGGGAGGAGACTGCTGGGAGATTATACAGTATACACTGGAGGATTCTGGGTGATGAGGAGACTGCTGGGAGATTATACAGTATACACTGGAGGATTCTGGGTGAAGAGAGGAGACTGCTGGGAGATTATACAGTATACACTGGAGGATTCTGGGTGATGAGGAGACTGCTGGGAGATTATACAGTATACACTGGAGGATTCTGGGTGATGAGAAGAAACTGCTGGGAGATTATACAGTATACACTGGAGGATTCTGGGTGATGGGAGGAGACTGCTGGGAGATTATACAGTATATACTGGAGGATTCTGGGTGAGGAGAGGAGACTGCTGGGAAATTATACAGTATACACTGGAGGATTCTGGGTGATGAGAGGAGACTGCTGGGAAATTATACAGTATACACTGGAGGATTCTGGGTGATGAGAGGAGACTGCCGGGAGATTATACAGTATACACTGGAGGATTCTGGGTGATGAGAGGAGACTGCCGGGAGATTATACAGTATACACTGGAGGATTCTGGGTGAGGAGAGGAGACTGCCGGGAGATTATACAGTATACACTGGAGGATTCTGGGAGATGAGAGGAGACTGCCAGGAGATTTTACAGTATACACTGGAGGATTCTGGGTGATGAGAGGAGACTGCTGGGAGATTATACAGTATACACTGGAGGATTCTGGGTGATGGGAGGAGACTGCCGGGAGATTATACAGTGTACACTGGAGGATTCTGGGTGATGAGAGGAGACTGCTGGGAGATTATACAGTATACACTGGAGGATTCTGGGTGATGAGAGGAGACTGCTGGGAGATTATACAGTGTACACTGGAGGATTCTGGGTGATGAGAGGAGACTGCTGGGAGATTATACAGTATACACTGGAGGATTCTGGGTGATGAGAGGAGACTGCTGGGAGATTATACAGTATACACTGGAGGATTCTGGGTGATGAGAGGAGACTGCTGGGAGATAATACAGTATACACTGGAGGATTCTGGGTGATGAGAGGAGACTGCTGGGAGATTATACAGTATACACTGGAGGATTCTGGGTGATGAGAGGAGGCTGCTGGGAGATTATACAGTATACACTGGAGGATTCTGGGTGATGAGAGGAGACTGCTAGGAGATTATACAGTATACCCTGGAGGATTCTGGGTGATGAGAGGACACTGCTGGGAGATTATACAGTGTACACTGGAGGATTCTGGGTGAGGAGAGGAGACTGCTGGGAGATTATACAGTATACACTGGAGGATTCTGGGTGATGAGGAGACTGCTGGGAGATTATACAGTATACACTGGAGGATTCTGGGTGATGAGAGGAGACTGCTGGGAGATTACACTGGAGGATTCTGGGTAATGAGAGGAGACTGCTGGGAGATTATACAGTATACACTGTAGGATTCTGGGTGATGAGAGGAGACTGCTGGGAGATTATACAGTGTACACTGGAGGATTCTGGGTGATGGGAGGAGACTGCTGGGAGATTATACAGTGTACACTGGAGGATTCTGGGTGATGGGAGGAGACTGCTGGGAGATTATACAGTGTACACTGGAGGATTCTGGGTGATGGGAGGAGACTGCTGGGAGATTATACAGTGTACACTGGAGGATTCTGGGTGATGGGAGGAGACTGCTGGGAGATTATACAGTGTACACTGGAGGATTCTTGGTGATGTGAGGAGACTGCTGGGAGATTATACAGTATACACTGGAGGATTCTGGGTGATGAGAGGAGACTGCTGGGAGATTATACAGTGTACACTGGAGGATTCTGGGTGATGAGGAGACTGCTGGGAGATTATACAGTATACACTGGAGGATTCTGGGTGATGAGAGGAGACTGCTGGGAGATTATACAGTATACACTGGAGGATTCTGGGTGATGAGAGGAGACTGCTGGGAGATTATACAGTGTACACTGGAGGATTCTGGGTGATGAGAGGAGACTGCTGGGAGATTATATAGTGTACACTGGAGGATTCTGGGTTGATGAGGAGACTGCTGGGAGATTATACAGTGTACACTGGAGGATTCTGGGTGATGGGAGGAGACTGCTGGGAGATTATACAGTATACACTGGAGGATTCTGGGTGATGAGAGGAGACAGCTGGGAGATTATACAGTATACACTGGAGGATTCTGGTTGATGAGAGGAGACTGCTGGGAGATTATACAGTATACACTGGAGGATTCTGGGTGATGGGAGGAGAGGAGACTGCTGGGAGATTGTACAGTGTGCACTGGAGGATTCTGGGTGATGGGAGGAGACTGCTGGGAGATTATACAGTATACTCTGGAGGATTCTGGGTGATGAGAGGAGGCTGCTGGGAGATTATACAGTATACTCTGGAGGATTCTGGTTGATGAGAGGAGACTGCTGGGAGATTATACAGTATACACTGGAGGATTCTGGGTGATGAGAGGAGACTGCTGGGAGATTATACAGTGTACACTGGAGGATGCTGGGGGATGAGAGGAGACTGCGGGGAGATTACACTGGAGGATTCTGGGTGATGAGCGGAGACTGCGGGGAGATTATACAGTATACACTGGAGGATTCTGGGGGATGAGAGGAGACTGCGGGGAGATTATACAGTATACACTGGTGGATTCTGGGTGATGAGCGGAGACTGCGGGGAGATTACACTGGAGGATTCTGGGTGATGAGCGGAGACTGCGGGGAGATTATACAGTATACACTGGAGGATTCTGGGTGATGAGAGGAGACTGCTGGGAGATTATACAGTATACACTGGAGGATTCTGGGTGATGAGAGGAGACTGCTGGGAGATTATACAGTATACACTGGAGGATTCTGGGTGATGAGAGGAGACTGCTGGGAGATTACACTGGAGGATTCTGGGTGATGAGAGGAGACTGCTGGGAGATTACACTGGAGGATTCTGGGTGATGAGAGGAGACTGCTGGGAGATTATACAGTATACACTGGAGGATTCTGGGTGATGAGAGGAGACTGCTGGGAGATTATACAGTATACACTGGAGGATTCTGGGTGATGAGAGGTGACTGCTGGGAGATTATACAGTATACACTGGAGGATTCTGGGTGATGAGAAGAGACTGCTGGGAGATTATACAGTATACACTGGAGGATTCTGGGTGATGGGAGGAGACTGCTGGGAGATTATACAGTGTACACTGGAGGATTCTGGGAGATGAGAGGAGACTGCTGGGAGATTATACAGTGTACACTGGAGGATTCTGGGTGATGAGAGGAGACTGCTGGGAGATTACACTGGAGGATTCTGGGTAATGAGAGGAGACTGCTGGGAGATTATACAGTATACACTGTAGGATTCTGGGTGATGAGAGGAGACTGCTGGGAGATTATACAGTATACACTGGAGGATTCTGGGTGATGAGAGGAGACTGCTGGGAGATTATACAGTATACACTGGAGGATTCTGGGTGATGAGAGGAGACTGCTGGGAGATTATACAGTATACACTGGAGGATTCTGGGTGATGAGAGGAGACTGCTGGGAGATTATACAGTATACACTGGAGGATTCTGGGTTGATGAGAGGAGACTGCTGGGAGATTATACAGTATACACTGGAGGATTCTGGGTGATGAGAGGAGACTGCTGGGAGATTATACAGTATAAACTGGAGGATTCTGGGTTGATGAGAGGAGACTGCTGGGAGATTATACAGTATACACTGGAGGATTCTGGGTGATGAGAGGAGACTGCTGGGAGATTATACAGTATAAACTGGAGGATTCTGGGTGATGAGAGGAGACTGCTGGGAGATTATACAGTATACACTGGAGGATTCTGGGTGAGGAGAGGAGACTGCTGGGAGATTATACAGTATACACTGGAGGATTCTGGGTGATGAGGAGACTGCTGGGAGATTATACAGTGTACACTGGAGGATTCTGGGTGATGAGAGGAGACTGCTGGGAGATTATACAGTATACACTGGAGGATTCTGGGTGATGAGAGGTGACTGCTGGGAGATTATACAGTATACACTGGAGGATTCTGGGTGATGGGAGGAGACTGCTGGGAGATTATACAGTGTACACTGGAGGATTCTGGGTGGGGAGAGGAGACTGCTGGGAGATTATACAGTGTACACTGGAGGATTCTGGGTGATGAGAGGAGACTGCTGGGAGATTACACTGGAGGATTCTGGGTGATGAGAGGAGACTGCTGGGAGATTATACAGTATACACTGGAGGATTCTGGGTGATGGGAGGAGACTGCTGGGAGATTATACAATGTACACTGGAGGATTCTGGGTGATGAGAGGAGACTGCTGGGAGATTACACTGGAGGATTCTGGGTGATGAGAGGAGACTGCTGGGAGATTATACAGTATACACTGGAGGATTCTGGGTGATGGGAGGAGACTGCTGGGAGATTATACAGTGTACACTGGAGGATTCTGGGTGAGGAGAGAAGACTGCTGGGAGATTATACAGTGTACACTGGAGGATTCTGGGTGATGAGAGGAGACTGCTGGGAGATTATACAGTATACACTGGAGGATTCTGGGAGATGAGAGGAGACTGCTGGGAGATTTTACAGTATACACTGGAGGATTCTGGGTGATGAGAGGAGACTGCTGGGAGATTATACAGTATACACTGGAGGATTCTGGGTGATGAGAGGAGACTGCTGGGAGATTATACAGTATACACTGGAGGATTCTGGGTGATGAGGAGACTGCTGGGAGATTATACAGTATACACTGGAGGATTCTGGGTGAGGAGAGGAGACTGCTGGGAGATTATACAGTATACACTGGAGGATTCTGGGTGAGGAGAGGAGACTGCTGGGAGATTATACAGTGTACACTGGAGGATTCTGGGTGAGGAGAGGAGACTGCTGGGAGATTATACAGTATACACTGGAGGATTCTGGGTTATGAGAGGAGACTGCTGGGAGATTATACAGTATACACTGGAGGATTCTGGGTTATGAGAGGAGACTGCTGGGAGATTATACAGTGTACACTGGAGGATTCTGGGTGATGAGAGGAGACTGCTGGGAGATTATACCGTATACACTGGAGGAATCTGGGTGATGAGGAGACTGCAGGGAGATTATACAGTGTACACTGGAGGATTCTGGGTGATGAGAGGAGACTGCTGGGAGATTATACAGTATAAACTGGAGGATTCTGGGTGATGAGAGGAGACTGCTGGGAGATTATACAGTATACACTGGAGGATTCTGGGTGAGGAGAGGAGACTGCTGGGAGATTATACAGTATACACTGGAGGATTCTGGGTGATGAGAGGAGACTGCTGGGAGATTATACAGTGTACACTGGAGGATTCTGGGTGATGGGAGGAGACTGCTGGGAGATTATACAGTATACACTGGAGGATTCTGGGTGATGGGAGGAGACTGCTGGGAGATTATACAGTATACACTGGAGGATTCTGGGTGATGGGAGGAGACTGCTGGGAGATTATACAGTGTACACTGGAGGATTCTGGGTGATGAGAGGAGACTGCTAGGAGATTATACAGTATACACTGGAGGATTCTGGGTGATGAGGAGACTGCTGGGAGATTATACAGTATACACTGGAGGATTCTGGGTGATGAGAGGAGACTGCTGGGAGATTACACTGGAGGATTCTGGGTGATGAGAGGAGACTGCTGGGAGATTATACAGTATACACTGGAGGATTCTGGGTGATGAGAGGAGACTGCTGGGAGATTACACTGGAGGATTCTGGGTGATGAGAGGAGACTGCTGGGAGATTATACAGTGTACACTGGAGGATTTTGGGTGATGAGAGGAGACTGCTGGGAGATTATACAGTATACACTGGAGGATTCTGGGTGATGAGAGGAGACTGCTGGGAGATTATACAGTGTACACTGGAGGATTTTGGGTGATGAGAGGAGACTGCTGGGAGATTATACAGTATACACTGGAGGATTCTGGGTGATGAGAGGAGACTGCTGGGAGATTACACTGGAGGATTCTGGGTTGATGAGAGGAGACTGCTGGGAGATTATACAGTATACACTGGAGGATTCTGGGTGATGAGGAGACTGCTGGGAGATTATACAGTATACACTGGAGGATTCTGGGTGATGAGAGGAGACTGCTGGGAGATTACACTGGAGGATTCTGGGTGATGAGAGGAGACTGCTGGGAGATTATACAGTATACACTGGAGGATTCTGGGTGATGAGAGGAGACTGCTGGGAGATTACACTGGAGGATTCTGGGTGATGAGAGGAGACTGCTGGGAGATTATACAGTATACACTGGAGGATTCTGGGTGATGAGAGGAGACTGCTGGGAGATTACACTGGAGGATTCTGGGTGATGAGAGGAGACTGCTGGGAGATTATACAGTATACACTGGAGGATTCTGGGTGATGAGAGGAGACTGCTGGGAGATTACACTGGAGGATTCTGGGTGATGAGAGGAGACTGCTGGGAGATTATACAGTATACACTGGAGGATTCTGGGTGATGAGAGGAGACTGCTGGGAGATTATACAGTATACACTGGAGGATTCTGGGTGATGAGAGGAGACTGCTGGGAGATTATACAGTGTACACTGGAGGATTTTGGGTGATGAGAGGAGACTGCTGGGAGATTATACAGTATACACTGGAGGATTCTGGGTGATGAGAGTAGACTGCTGGGAGATAATACAGTGTACACTGGAGGATTCTGGGTGATGAGAGGAGACTGCTGGGAGATAATGCAGTATACACTGGAGGATTCTGGGTGATGAGAGGAGACTGCTGGGAGATTGTACAGTGTACACTGGAGGATTCTGGGTGATGGGAGGAGACTGCTGGGAGATTATACAGTGTACACTGGAGGTTTCTGGGTGATGGGAGGAGACTGCTGGGAGATTATACAGTATACTCTGGAGGATTCTGGGTGATGAGAGGAGGCTGCTGGGAGATTATACAGTATACACTGGAGGATTCTGGGTGATGAGAGGAGACTGCTGGGAGATTATACAGTGTACACTGGAGGATTCTGGGGGATGAGAGGAGACTGCGGGGAGATTACACTGGAGGATTCTGGGTGATGAGCGGAGACTGCGGGGAGATTATACAGTATACACTGGAGGATTCTGGGGGATGAGAGGAGACTGCGGGGAGATTATACAGTATACACTGGAGGATTCTGGGTGATGAGCGGAGACTGCGGGGAGATTATACAGTATACACTGGAGGATTCTGGGTGATGAGAGGAGACTGCTGGGAGATTATACAGTATACACTGGAGGATTCTGGGTGAGGAGAGGAGACTGCTGGGAGATTATACAGTATACACTGGAGGATTCTGGGTGATGAGGAGACTGCTGGGAGATTATACAGTGTACACTAGAGGATTCTGGGTGATGGGAGGAGACTGCTGGGAGATTTTACAGTGTATACTGGAGGATTCTGGGTGATGAGAGGAGACTGCTGGGAGATTACACTGGAGGATTCTGGGTGATGAGAGGAGACTGCTGGGAGATTATACAGTATACACTGGAGGATTCTGGGTGATGAGAGGTGACTGCTGGGAGATTATACAGTATACACTGGAGGATTCTGGGTGATGGGAGGAGACTGCTGGGAGATTATACAGTGTACACTGGAGGATTCTGGGTGGGGAGAGGAGACTGCTGGGAGATTATACAGTGTACACTGGAGGATTCTGGGTGATGAGAGGAGACTGCTGGGAGATTACACTGGAGGATTCTGGGTGATGAGAGGAGACTGCTGGGAGATTATACAGTATACACTGGAGGATTCTGGGTGATGGGAGGAGACTGCTGGGAGATTATACAGTGTACACTGGAGGATTCTGGGTGATGAGAGGAGACTGCTGGGAGATTACACTGGAGGATTCTGGGTGATGAGAGGAGACTGCTGGGAGATTATACAGTATACACTGGAGGATTCTGGGTGATGGGAGGAGACTGCTGGGAGATTATACAGTGTACACTGGAGGATTCTGGGTGAGGAGAGAAGACTGCTGGGAGATTATACAGTGTACACTGGAGGATTCTGGGTGATGAGAGGAGACTGCTGGGAGATTATACAGTATACACTGGAGGATTCTGGGAGATGAGAGGAGACTGCTGGGAGATTTTACAGTATACACTGGAGGATTCTGGGTGATGAGAGGAGACTGCTGGGAGATTATACAGTATACACTGGAGGATTCTGGGTGATGAGAGGAGACTGCTGGGAGATTATACAGTATACACTGGAGGATTCTGGGTGATGAGGAGACTGCTGGGAGATTATACAGTATACACTGGAGGATTCTGGGTGAGGAGAGGAGACTGCTGGGAGATTATACAGTATACACTGGAGGATTCTGGGTGAGGAGAGGAGACTGCTGGGAGATTATACAGTATACACTGGAGGATTCTGGGTGAGGAGAGGAGACTGCTGGGAGATTATACAGTATACACTGGAGGATTCTGGGTGATGAGAGGAGACTGCTGGGAGATTATACAGTGTACACTGGAGGATTCTGGGTGAGGAGAGGAGACTGCTGGGAGATTATACAGTGTACACTGGAGGATTCTGGGTGAGGAGAGGAGACTGCTGGGAGATTATACAGTATACACTGGAGGATTCTGGGTGATGAGGAGACTGCTGGGAGATTATACAGTATACACTGGAGGATTCTGGGTGATGAGAGGAGACTGCTGGGAGATTATACCGTATACACTGGAGGAATCTGGGTGATGAGAGGAGACTGCTGGGAGATTATACAGTATACACTGGAGGATTCTGGGTGAGGAGAGGAGACTGCTGGGAGATTATACAGTATACACTGGAGGATTCTGGGTGAGGAGAGGAGACTGCTGGGAGATTATACAGTATACACTGGAGGATTCTGGGTGATGAGAGGAGACTGCTGGGAGATTATGCAGTGTACACTGGAGGATTCTGGGTGATGGGAGGAGACTGCTGGGAGATTATACAGTATACACTGGAGGATTCTGGGTGATGGGAGGAGACTGCTGGGAGATTATACAGTGTACACTGGAGGATTCTGGGTGATGAGAGGAGACTGCTAGGAGATTATACAGTGTACACTGGAGGATTCTGGGTGATGGGAGGAGACTGCTGGGAAATTATACAGTGTACACTGGAGGATTCTGGGTGATGAGAGGAGACTGCTGGGAGATTATACAGTGTACACTGGAGGATTCTGGGTGATGAGAGGAGACTGCTGGGAGATTATACAGTATACACTGGAGGATTCTGGGTGATGAGAGGAGACTGCTGGGAGATTATACAGTATACACTGGAGGATTCTGGGTGATGAGAGGAGACTGCTGGGAGATTATACAGTGTACACTGGAGGATTCTGGGTGATGAGAGGAGACTGCTGGGAGATTATACAGTATACACTGGAGGATTCTGGGTGATGAGAGGAAACTGCTGGGAGATTATACAGTATACACTGGAGGATTCTGGGTGATGAGAGGAGACTGCTGGGAGATAATGCAGTATACACTGGAGGATTCTGGGTGATGAGAGGAGACTGCTGGGAGATTACACTGGAGGATTCTGGGTGATGAGAGGAGACTGCTGGGAGATTATACAGTATACACTGGAGGATTCTGGGTGATGAGGAGACTGCTGGGAGATTATACAGTATACACTGGAGGATTCTGGGTGATGAGAGGAGACTGCTGGGAGATTATACAGTATACACTGGAGGATTCTGGGTGATGAGAGGAGACTGCTGGGAGATTACACTGGAGGATTCTGGGTTGATGAGAGGAGACTGCTGGGAGATTATACAGTATACACTGGAGGATTCTGGGTGATGAGAGGAGACTGCTGGGAGATTACACTGGAGGATTCTGGGTAATGAGAGGAGACTGCTGGGAGATTATACAGTATACACTGTAGGATTCTGGGTGATGAGAGGAGACTGCTGGGAGATTATACAGTATACACTGGAGGATTCTGGGTGATGAGAGGAGACTGCTGGGAGATTATACAGTATACACTGGAGGATTCTGGGTGATGAGAGGAGACTGCTGGGAGATTATACAGTATACACTGGAGGATTCTGGGTGATGAAAGGAGACTGCTGGGAGATTATACAGTATACACTGGAGGATTCTGGGTTGATGAGAGGAGACTGCTGGGAGATTATACAGTATACACTGGAGGATTCTGGGTGATGAGAGGAGACTGCTGGGAGATTATACAGTATAAACTGGAGGATTCTGGGTTGATGAGAGGAGACTGCTGGGAGATTATACAGTATACACTGGAGGATTCTGGGTGATGAGAGGAGACTGCTGGGAGATTATACAGTATAAACTGGAGGATTCTGGGTGATGAGAGGAGACTGCTGGGAGATTATACAGTATACACTGGAGGATTCTGGGTGAGGAGAGGAGACTGCTGGGAGATTATACAGTATACACTGGAGGATTCTGGGTGATGAGGAGACTGCTGGGAGATTATACAGTGTACACTGGAGGATTCTGGGTGATGGGAGGAGACTGCTGGGAGATTTTACAGTGTACACTGGAGGATTCTGGGTGATGAGAGGAGACTGCTGGGAGATTACACTGGAGGATTCTGGGTGATGAGAGGTGACTGCTGGGAGATTATACAGTATACACTGGAGGATTCTGGGTGATGGGAGGAGACTGCTGGGAGATTATACAGTATACACTGGAGGATTCTGGGTGATGAGAGGTGACTGCTGGGAGATTATACAGTATACACTGGAGGATTCTGGGTGATGGGAGGAGACTGCTGGGAGATTATACAGTGTACACTGGAGGATTCTGGGTGGGGAGAGGAGACTGCTGGGAGATTATACAGTGTACACTGGAGGATTCTGGGTGGGGAGAGGAGACTGCTGGGAGATTATACAGTGTACACTGGAGGATTCTGGGTGATGAGAGGAGACTGCTGGGAGATTACACTGGAGGATTCTGGGTGATGAGAGGAGACTGCTGGGAGATTATACAGTATACACTGGAGGATTCTGGGTGATGGGAGGAGACTGCTGGGAGATTATACAGTGTACACTGGAGGATTCTGGGTGATGAGAGGAGACTGCTGGGAGATTACACTGGAGGATTCTGGGTGATGAGAGGAGACTGCTGGGAGATTATACAGTATACACTGGAGGATTCTGGGTGATGGGAGGAGACTGCTGGGAGATTATACAGTGTACACTGGAGGATTCTGGGTGAGGAGAGAAGACTGCTGGGAGATTATACAGTGTACACTGGAGGATTCTGGGTGATGAGAGGAGACTGCTGGGAGATTATACAGTATACACTGGAGGATTCTGGGAGATGAGAGGAGACTGCTGGGAGATTTTACAGTATACACTGGAGGATTCTGGGTGATGAGAGGAGACTGCTGGGAGATTATACAGTATACACTGGAGGATTCTGGGTGATGAGAGGAGACTGCTGGGAGATTATACAGTATACACTGGAGGAATCTGGGTGATGAGGAGACTGCAGGGAGATTATACAGTGTACACTGGAGGATTCTGGGTGATGAGAGGAGACTGCTGGGAGATTATACAGTATAAACTGGAGGATTCTGGGTGATGAGAGGAGACTGCTGGGAGATTATACAGTATACACTGGAGGATTCTGGGTGAGGAGAGGAGACTGCTGGGAGATTATACAGTATACACTGGAGGATTCTGGGTGATGAGAGGAGACTGCTGGGAGATTATACAGTATACACTGGAGGATTCTGGGTGATGAGAGGAGACTGCTGGGAGATTATACAGTATACACTGGAGGATTCTGGGTGAGGAGAGGAGACTGCTGGGAGATTATACAGTATACACTGGAGGATTCTGGGTGAAGAAAGGAGACTGCTGGGAGATTATACAGTATACACTGGAGGATTCTGGGTGATGAGGAGACTGCTGGGAGATTATACAGTATACACTGGAGGATTCTGGGTGATGAGAGGAGACTGCTGGGAGATTACACTGGAGGATTCTGGGTGATGAGAGGAGACTGCTGGGAGATTATACAGTATACACTGGAGGATTCTGGGTGATGAGAGGAGACTGCTGGGAGATTACACTGGAGGATTCTGGGTTGATGAGAGGAGACTGCTGGGAGATTATACAGTATACACTGGAGGATTCTGGGTGATGAGAGGAGACTGCTGGGAGATTACACTGGAGGATACTGGGTAATGAGAGGAGACTGCTGGGAGATTATACAGTATACACTGTAGGATTCTTGGTGATGAGAGGAGACTGCTGGGAGATTATACAGTATACACTGGAGGATTCTGGGTGATGAGAGGAGACTGCTGGGAGATTATACAGTATACACTGGAGGATTCTGGGTGATGAGAGGAGACTGCTGGGAGATTATACAGTATACACTGGAGGATTCTGGGTGATGAGAGGAGACTGCTGGGAGATTACACTGGAGGATTCTGGGTTGATGAGAGGAGACTGCTGGGAGATTATACAGTATACACTGGAGGATTCTGGGTGATGAGAGGAGACTGCTGGGAGATTACACTGGAGGATTCTGGGTGATGAGAGGAGACTGCTGGGAGATTATACAGTATACACTGGAGGATTCTGGGTGATGAGAGGAGACTGCTGGGAGATTACACTGGAGGATTCTGGGTTGATGAGAGGAGACTGCTGGGAGATTATACAGTATACACTGGAGGATTCTGGGTGATGACAGGAGACTGCTGGGAGATTATACAGTATACACTGGAGGATTCTGGGTTGATGAGAGGAGACTGCTGGGAGATTATACAGTATACACTGGAGGATTCTGGGTGATGAGAGGAGACTGCTGGGAGATTATACAGTATAAACTGGAGGATTCTGGGTGATGAGAGGAGACTGCTGGGAGATTATACAGTATACACTGGAGGATTCTGGGTGAGGAGAGGAGACTGCTGGGAGATTATACAGTATACACTGGAGGATTCTGGGTGATGAGGAGACTGCTGGGAGATTATACAGTGTACACTGGAGGATTCTGGGTGATGGGAGGAGACTGCTGGGAGATTATACAGTATACACTGGAGGATTCTGGGTGATGAGAGGTGACTGCTGGGAGATTATACAGTATACACTGGAGGATTCTGGGTGATGGGAGGAGACTGCTGGGAGATTATACAGTATACACTGGAGGATTCTGGGTGATGAGAGGTGACTGCTGGGAGATTATACAGTATACACTGGAGGATTCTGGGTGATGGGAGGAGACTGCTGGGAGATTATACAGTGTACACTGGAGGATTCTGGGTGGGGAGAGGAGACTGCTGGGAGATTATACAGTGTACACTGGAGGATTCTGGGTGGGGAGAGGAGACTGCTGGGAGATTATACAGTGTACACTGGAGGATTCTGGGTGATGAGAGGAGACTGCTGGGAGATTACACTGGAGGATTCTGGGTGATGAGAGGAGACTGCTGGGAGATTATACAGTATACACTGGAGGATTCTGGGTGATGGGAGGAGACTGCTGGGAGATTATACAGTGTACACTGGAGGATTCTGGGTGATGAGAGGAGACTGCTGGGAGATTACACTGGAGGATTCTGGGTGATGAGAGGAGACTGCTGGGAGATTATACAGTATACACTGGAGGATTCTGGGTGATGGGAGGAGACTGCTGGGAGATTATACAGTGTACACTGGAGGATTCTGGGTGAGGAGAGAAGACTGCTGGGAGATTATACAGTGTACACTGGAGGATTCTGGGTGATGAGAGGAGACTGCTGGGAGATTATACAGTATACACTGGAGGATTCTGGGTGATGAGGAGACTGCTGGGAGATTATACAGTATACACTGGAGGATTCTGGGTGAGGAGAGGAGACTGCTGGGAGATTATACAGTATACACTGGAGGATTCTGGGTGAGGAGAGGAGACTGCTGGGAGATTATACAGTGTACACTGGAGGATTCTGGGTGAGGAGAGGAGACTGCTGGGAGATTATACAGTGTACACTGGAGGATTCTGGGTGAGGAGAGGAGACTGCTGGGAGATTATACAGTATACACTGGAGGATTCTGGGTGATGAGGAGACTGCTGGGAGATTATACAGTATACACTGGAGGATTCTGGGTGATGAGAGGAGACTGCTGGGAGATTATACAGTGTACACTGGAGGATTCTGGGTGATGAGAGGAGACTGCTGGGAGATTATACCGTATACACTGGAGGAATCTGGGTGATGAGGAGACTGCAGGGAGATTATACAGTGTACACTGGAGGATTCTGGGTGATGAGAGGAGACTGCTGGGAGATTATACAGTATAAACTGGAGGATTCTGGGTGATGAGAGGAGACTGCTGGGAGATTATACAGTATACACTGGAGGATTCTGGGTGAGGAGAGGAGACTGCTGGGAGATTATACAGTATACACTGGAGGATTCTGGGTGATGAGAGGAGACTGCTGGGAGATTATACAGTATACACTGGAGGATTCTGGGTGATGAGAGGAGACTGCTGGGAGATTATACAGTATACACTGGAGGATTCTGGGTGAGGAGAGGAGACTGCTGGGAGATTATACAGTATACACTGGAGGATTCTGGGTGAAGAAAGGAGACTGCTGGGAGATTATACAGTATACACTGGAGGATTCTGGGTGATGAGAGGTGACTGCTGGGAGATTATACAGTATAAACTGGAGGATTCTGGGTGATGAGAGGAGACTGCTGGGAGATTATACAGTATACACTGGAGGATTCTGGGTGAGGAGAGGAGACTGCTGGGAGATTATACAGTATACACTGGAGGATTCTGGGTGATGAGAGGAGACTGCTGGGAGATTATACAGTGTACACTGGAGGATTCTGGGTGATGGGAGGAGACTGCTGGGAGATTATACAGTATACACTGGAGGATTCTGGGTGATGGGAGGAGACTGCTGGGAGATTATACAGTATACACTGGAGGATTCTGGGTGATGGGAGGAGACTGCTGGGAGATTATACAGTGTACACTGGAGGATTCTGGGTGATGAGAGGAGACTGCTAGGAGATTATACAGTGTACACTGGAGGATTCTGGGTGATGAGAGGAGACTGCTGGGAGATTATACAGTGTACACTGGAGGATTCTGGGTGATGAGAGGAGACTGCTGGGAGATTATACAGTGTACACTGGAGGATTCTGGGTGATGAGAGGAGACTGCTGGGAGATTATATAGTGTACACTGGAGGATTCTGGGTGATGAGAGGAGACTGCTGGGAGATTATACAGTATACACTGGAGGATTCTGGGTGATGAGAGGAGACTGCTGGGAGATTATACAGTATACACTGGAGGATTCTGGGTGATGAGAGGAGACTGCTGGGAGATTATACAGTATACACTGGAGGATTCTGGGTGATGGGAGGAGACTGCTGGGAAATTATACAGTGTACACTGGAGGATTCTGGGTGATGAGAGGAGACTGCTGGGAGATTATACAGTGTACACTGGAGGATTCTGGGTGATGAGAGGAGACTGCTGGGAGATTATACAGTGTACACTGGAGGATTCTGGGTGATGAGAGGAGACTGCTGGGAGATTATATAGTGTACACTGGAGGATTCTGGGTGATGAGAGGAGACTGCTGGGAGATTATACAGTATACACTGGAGGATTCTGGGTGATGAGAGGAGACTGCTGGGAGATTATACAGTATACACTGGAGGATTCTGGGTGATGAGAGGAGACTGCTGGGAGATTATACAGTGTACACTGGAGGATTCTGGGTGATGAGAGGAGACTGCTGGGAGATTATACAGTATACACTGGAGGATTCTGGGTGATGAGAGGAAACTGCTGGGAGATTATACAGTATACACTGGAGGATTCTGGGTGATGAGAGGAGACTGCTGGGAGATAATGCAGTATACACTGGAGGATTCTGGGTGATGAGAGGAGACTGCTGGGAGATTACACTGGAGGATTCTGGGTGATGAGAGGAGACTGCTGGGAGATTATACAGTATACACTGGAGGATTCTGGGTGATGAGAGGAGACTGCTGGGAGATTACACTGGAGGATTCTGGGTTGATGAGAGGAGACTGCTGGGAGATTATACAGTATACACTGGAGGATTCTGGGTGATGAGAGGAGACTGCTGGGAGATTACACTGGAGGATTCTGGGTGATGAGAGGAGACTGCTGGGAGATTATACAGTATACACTGGAGGATTCTGGGTGATGAGAGGAGACTGCTGGGAGATTACACTGGAGGATTCTGGGTTGATGAGAGGAGACTGCTGGGAGATTATACAGTATACACTGGAGGATTCTGGGTGATGACAGGAGACTGCTGGGAGATTATACAGTATACACTGGAGGATTCTGGGTGATGAGAGGAGACTGCTGGGAGATTATACAGTGTACACTGGAGGATTTTGGGTGATGAGAGTAGACTGCTGGGAGATAATACAGTGTACACTGGAGGATTCTGGGTGATGAGAGGAGACTGCTGGGAGATTATACAGTGTACACTGGAGGATTCTGGGTGATGAGAGGAGACTGCTGGGAGATAATGCAGTATACACTGGAGGATTCTGGGTGATGAGAGGAAACTGCTGGGAGATTACACTGGAGGATTCTGGGTTGATGAGAGGAGACTGCTGGGAGATTATACAGTATACACTGGAGGATTCTGGGGGATGAGAGGAGACTGCGGGGAGATTACACTGGAGGATTCTGGGTGATGAGCGGAGACTGCTGGGAGATTATACAGTGTACACTGGAGGATTCTGGGTGATGAGAGGAGACTGCTGGGAGATTATACAGTATACACTGGAGGATTCTGGGTGATGAGAGGAGACTGCTGGGAGATTATACAGTATACACTGGAGGATTCTGGGTGATGAGAGGAGACTGCTGGGAGATTATACAGTATACACTGGAGGATTCTGGGTGATGAGAGGAGACTGCTGGGAGATTATACAGTATACACTGGAGGATTCTGGGTGATGAGAGGAGACTGCTGGGAGATTACACTGGAGGATTCTGGGTGATGAGAGGAGACTGCTGGGAGATTATACAGTATACACTGGAGGATTCTGGGTGATGAGAGGTGACTGCTGGGAGATTATACAGTATACACTGGAGGATTCTGGGTGATGAGAAGAGACTGCTGGGAGATTATACAGTATACACTGGAGGATTCTGGGTGATGGGAGGAGACTGCTGGGAGATTATACAGTGTACACTGGAGGATTCTGGGTGATGAGGAGACTGCTGGGAGATTATACAGTATACACTGGAGGATTCTGGGTGATGAGAGGAGACTGCTGGGAGATAATGCAGTATACACTGGAGGATTCTGGGTGATGAGAGGAGACTGCTGGGAGATTATACAGTGTACACTGGAGGATTCTGGGTTGATGAGAGGAGACTGCTGGGAGATTATACAGTGTACACTGGAGGATTCTGGGTGATGAGAGGAGACTGCTGGGAGATTATACAGTGTACACTGGAGGATTCTGGGTGATGAGGAGACTGCTGGTAGATTATACAGTATACACTGGAGGATTCTGGG
Organism: Ranitomeya imitator; assembly: GCF_032444005.1. NCBI lineage: Eukaryota > Metazoa > Chordata > Amphibia > Anura > Dendrobatidae > Ranitomeya > Ranitomeya imitator. The sequence continues at coordinate 715,362,860 of NC_091286.1, read as the reverse complement.
TGATGAGAGGAGACTGCTGGGAGATTATACAGTATACACTGGAGGATTCTGGGTGGTGAGAGGAGACTGCTGGGAGATTATACAGTATACACTGGAGGATTCTGGGTGGTGAGAGGAGACTGCTGGGAGATTATACAGTATACACTGGAGGATTCTGGGTGGTGAGACTGCTGGGAGATTATACAGTGTACACTGGAGGATTCTGGGTGATGAGAGGAGACTGCTGGGAGATTATACAGTATACACTGGAGGATTCTGGGTGATGAGAGGAGACTGCGGGGAGATTACACTGGAGGATTCTGGGTTGATGAGAGGAGACTGCTGGGAGATTATACAGTATACACTGGAGGATTCTGGGTGATGAGAGGAGACTGCGGGGAGATTACACTGGAGGATTCTGGGTGATGAGAGGAGACTGCTGGGAGATTATACAGTGTACACTGGAGGATTCTGGGTGATGAGAGGAGACTGCTGGGAGATTATACAGTATACACTGGAGGATTCTGGGTGATGAGAGGAGACTGCTGGGAGATTATACAGTGTACACTGGAGGATTCTGGGTGATGAGAGGAGACTGCTGGGAGATTATACAGTATTCACTGGAGGATTCTGGGTTGATGAGAGGAGACTGCTGGGAGATTATACAGTATACACTGGAGGATTCTGGGTTGATGAGAGGAGACTGCTGGGAGATTATACAGTATACACTGAAGGATTCTGGGTGATGAGAGGAGACTGCTGGGAGATTATACAGTATACACTGGAGGATTCTGGGTGATGAGAGGAGACTGCTGGGAGATTATACAGTGTACACTGGAGGATTCTGGGTGATGAGAGGAGACTGCTGGGAGATTATACAGTGTACACTGGAGGATTCTGGGGGATGGGAGGAGACTGCTGGGAGATAATACAGTATACACTGGAGGATTCTGGGGGATGGGAGGAGACTGCTGGGAGATAATACAGTATACACTGGAGGATTCTGGGTGATGAGAGGAGACTGCTGGGAGATTATACAGTGTACACTGGAGGATTCTGGGTGATGAGAGGAGACTGCTGGGAGATTATACAGTATTCACTGGAGGATTCTGGGTTGATGAGAGGAGACTGCTGGGAGATAATACAGTATACACTGGAGGATTCTGGGTGATGAGAGGAGACTGCTGGGAGATTATACAGTGTACACTGGAGGATTCTGGGTGATGGGAGGAGACTGCTGGGAGATTATACAGTATACACTGGAGGATTCTGGGTGATGAGAGGAGACTGCTGGGAGATTATACAGTGTACACTGGAGGATTCTGGGTGATGAGAGGAGACTGCTGGGAGATTATACAGTATACACTGGAGGATTCTGGGTGATGAGAGGAGACTGCTGGGAGATTATACAGTATACACTGGAGGATTCTGGGTGATGAGAGGAGACTGCTGGGAGATTATACAGTATACACTGGAGGATTCTGGGTGATGAGAGGAGACTGCTGGGAGATTATACAGTGTACACTGGAGGATTCTGGGTGATGAGAGGAGACTGCTGGGAGATTATACAGTATACACTGGAGGATTCTGGGTGATGAGAGGAGACTGCTGGGAGATTATACAGTGTACACTGGAGGATTCTGGGTGATGAGGAGACTGCTGGGATATTATACAGTATACACTGGAGGATTCTGGGTGATGGGAGGAGACTGCTGGGAGATTATACAGTATACACTGGAGGATTCTGGGTGATGAGAGGAGACTGCTGGGAGATTATACAGTATACACTGGAGGACTCTGGGTGATGAGAGGAGACTGCTGGGAGATTATACAGTATACACTGGAGGATTCTGGGTGATGAGAGGAGACTGCTGGGAGATTATACAGTGTACACTGGAGGATTCTGGGTGATGAGAGGAGACTGCTGGGAGATTATACAGTATTCACTGGAGGATTCTGGGTTGATGAGAGGAGACTGCTGGGAGATTATACAGTATACACTGGAGGATTCTGGGTGATGAGAGGAGACTGCTGGGAGATTATACAGTGTACACTGGAGGATTCTGGGTGATGAGGAGACTGCTGGGATATTATACAGTATACACTGGAGGATTCTGGGTGATGAGAGGAGACTGCTGGGAGATTATACAGTGTACACTGGAGGATTCTGGGTGATGAGGAGACTGCTGGGATATTATACAGTATACACTGGAGGATTCTGGGTGATGGGAGGAGACTGCTGGGAGATTATACAGTGTACACTGGAGGACTCTGGGTGATGAGAGGAGACTGGTGGGAGATTATACAGTATACACTGGAGGATTCTGGGTGATGAGAGGAGACAGCTGGGAGATTATACAGTATACACTGGAGGATTCTGGGTGATGAGAGGAGACTGCTGGGAGATTATACAGTATACACTGGAGGATTCTGGGTGATGGGAGGAGACTGCTGGGAGATTATACAGTATACACTGGAGGATTCTGGGTGATGAGAGGAGACTGCTGGGAGATTATACAGTGTACACTGGAGGATTCTGGGTGATGAGGAGACTGGTGGGAGAATATACAGTGTACACTGGAGGATACAGTATACACTGGAGGATTCTGGGTGATGAGAGGAGACTGCTGGGAGATTATACAGTATACACTGGAGGATTCTGGGTGATGGGAGGAGACTGCTGGGAGATTATACAGTATACACTGGAGGATTCTGGGTGATGGGAGGAGACTGCTGGGAGATTATACAGTATACACTGGAGGATTCTGGGTGATGGGAGGAGACTGCTGGGAGATTATACAGTATACACTGGAGGATTCTGGGTGATGGGAGGAGACAGCTGGGAGATTATACAGTATACACTGGAGGATTCTGGGTGATGAGAGGAGACTGCTGGGAGATTATACAGTATACACTGGAGGATTCTGGGTGATGAGAGGAGACTGGTGGGAGATTATACAGTATACACTGGAGGATTCTGGGTGATGAGAGGAGACAGCTGGGAGATTATACAGTATACACTGGAGGATTCTGGGTGATGAGAGGAGACTGCTGGGAGATTATACAGTATACACTGGAGGATTCTGGGTGATGAGAGGAGACTGCTGGGAGATTATACAGTATACACTGGAGGATTCTGGGTGATGAGAGGAGACAGCTGGGAGATTATACAGTATACACTGGAGGATTCTGGGTGATGAGAGGAGACTGCTGGGAGATTATACAGTATACACTGGAGGATTCTGGGTGATGAGAGGAGACTGCTGGGAGATTATACAGTATACACTGGAGGATTCTGGGTGATGGGAGGAGACTGCTGGGAGATTATACAGTATACACTGGAGGATTCTGGGTGATGAGAGGAGACTGCTGGGAGATTATACAGTGTACACTGGAGGATTCTGGGTGATGAGGAGACTGGTGGGAGAATATACAGTGTACACTGGAGGATACAGTATACACTGGAGGATTCTGGGTGATGAGAGGAGACTGCTGGGAGATTATACAGTATACACTGGAGGATTCTGGGTGATGGGAGGAGACTGCTGGGAGATTATACAGTATACACTGGAGGATTCTGGGTGATGGGAGGAGACTGCTGGGAGATTATACAGTATACACTGGAGGATTCTGGGTGATGAGAGGAGACTGCTGGGAGATTATACAGTGTACACTGGAGGATTCTGGGTGATGAGGAGACTGCTGGGAGATTATACAGTATACACTGGAGGATTCTGGGTGATGAGAGGAGACTGCTGGGAGATTATACAGTATACACTGGAGGATTCTGGGTGATGAGAGGAGACTGCTGGGAGATTATACAGTATACACTGGAGGATTCTGGGTTGATGAGAGGAGACTGCTGGGAGATTATACAGTGTACACTGGAGGATTCTGGGTGATGAGAGGAGACTGCTGGGAGATTATGCAGTATACACTGGAGGATTCTGGGTGATGAGGGGATACTGCTAGGAGATTATACAGTATACACTGGAGGATTCTGGGTTGATGAGAGGAGACTGCTGGGAGATTATACAGTGTACACTGGAGGATTTTGGGTGATGAGAGGAGACTGCTGGGAGATTATGCAGTATACACTGGAGGATTCTGGGTGATGAGAGGCGACTGCTGGGAGATTATACAGTGTACACTGGAGGATTCTGGGTGATGAGGAGACTGCTGGGAGATTATACAGTGTACACTGGAGGATTCTGGGTGATGAGAGGAGGCTGCTGGGAGATTATACAGTATACACTGGAGGATTCTGGGTGGTGAGAGGAGACTGCTGGGAGATTATACAGTATACACTGGAGGATTCTGGGTGATGAGAGGAGACTGCTGGGAGATTGTACAGTGTACACTGGAGGATTCTGGGTGATGAGAGGCGACTGCTGGGAGATTATACAGTGTACACTGGAGGATTCTGGGTGATGAGAGGAGACTGCTGGGAGATTATACAGTATACACTGGAGGATTCTGGGTGATGAGAGGAGACTGCTGGGAGATTATACAGTATACACTGGAGGATTCTGGGTGATGAGAGGAGACTGCTGGGAGATTATACAGTATACACTGGAGGATTCTGGGTGATGGGAGGAGACTGCTGGGAGATTATACAGTATACACTGGAGGATTCTGGGTGATGGGAGGAGACTGCTGGGAGATTATGCAGTATACACTGGAGGATTCTGGGTGATGAGAGGAGACTGCTGGGAGATTATGCAGTATACACTGGAGGATTCTGGGTGATGGGAGGAGACTGCTGGGAGATTATGCAGTATACACTGGAGGATTCTGGGTGATGAGAGGAGACTGCTGGGAGATTATGCAGTATACACTGGAGGATTCTGGGTGATGAGAGGCAACTGCTGGGAGATTATACAGTGTACACTGGAGGATTCTGGGTGATGAGGGGATACTGCTAGGAGATTATACAGTATACACTGGAGGATTCTGGGTTGATGAGAGGAGACTGCTGGGAGATTATGCAGTATACACTGGAGGATTCTGGGTGATGAGAGGAGACTGCTGGGAGATTATACAGTATACACTGGAGGATTCTGGGTTGATGAGAGGAGACTGCTGGGAGATTATGCAGTATACACTGGAGGATTCTGGGTGATGAGAGGAGACTGCTGGGAGATTATACAGTATACACTGGAGGATTCTGGGTGATGGGAGGAGACTGCTGGGAGATTATGCAGTATACACTGGAGGATTCTGGGTGATGAGAGGAGACTGCTGGGAGATTATGCAGTATACACTGGAGGATTCTGGGTGATGAGAGGAGACTGCTGGGAGATTATACAGTGTACACTGGAGGATTCTGGGTGATGAGAGGAGACTGCTGGGAGATTATACAGTGTACACTGGAGGATTCTGGGTGATTAGAGGAGACTGCTGGGAGATTATACAGTAGACACTGGAGGATTCTGGGTGATTAGAGGAGACTGCTGGGAGATTATACAGTAGACACTGGAGGATTCTGGGTGATGAGAGGAGACTGCTGGGAGATTATGCAGTATACACTGGAGGATTCTGGGTGATGAGAGGAGACTGCTGGGAGATTATGCAGTATACACTGGAGGATTCTGGGTTGATGAGAGGAGACTGCTGGGAGATTATACAGTGTACACTGGAGGATTCTGGGTGATGAGAGGAGACTGCTGGGAGATTATACAGTATACACTGGAGGATTCTGGGTGATGAGGGGATACTGCTAGGAGATTATACAGTGTACACTGGAGTTTTCTGGGTTGATGAGAGGAGACTGCTGGGAGATTATGCAGTATACACTGGAGGATTCTGGGTGATGAGAGGAGACTGCTGGGAGATTATACAGTATACACTGGAGGATTCTGGGTGATGAGAGGAGACTGCTGGGAGATTATACAGTATACACTGGAGGATTCTGGGTGATGAGAGGAGACTGCTGGGAGATTATACAGTATACACTGGAGGATTCTGGGTGATGAGAGGAGACTGCTGGGAGATTATGCAGTATACACTGGAGGATTCTGGGTGATGAGAGGAGACTGCTGGGAGATTATACAGTATACACTGGAGGATTCTGGGTGATGGGAGGAGACTGCTGGGAGATTATGCAGTATACACTGGAGGATTCTGGGTGATGAGAGGAGACTGCTGGGAGATTATACAGTGTACACTGGAGGATTCTGGGTGATGGGAGGACACTGGGAGATTATATAGTATATACTGGAGGATTCTGGGTGATGGGAGGAGACTGCTGGGAGATTATATAGTATACACTGGAGGATTCTGGGTGATGAGAGGAGACTGCTGGGAGATTATATAGTATATACTGGAGGATTCTGGGTGATGAGAGGAGACTGCTGGGAGATTATACAGTATACACTGGAGGATTCTGGGTGATGAGAGGAGACTGCTGGGAGATTATACAGTATACACTGGAGGATTCTGGGTGATGCCGCTCTCGTTGTTGTCAGGTTCCTCTCCGGTGTCAGGACGTCGCTCTCTATTTCTCGGTGGAGGAGTGGGATTATGTAGAAGGACACCGGGATCTGTACTCGCACGTTGTGGTGGAGGAGCTCCGCTTTCGGCCATCCCCAGGTAGGTAGAGCCGTGTGTATTGCACCTTCTCACTGTGGGCACAGGCTGCTCTGGGGTCTTGTCGGACCCTCTCTCTCTCGCTGTGTGCAGGGCATACAGGGGGCAATGTCCGGTCCTGTGGAAGCTCCCGGTTTCTTCCTCTGGTTCCGTTCCTACATGCGGGGTGTTCGATGTCGCGGTCGCCCGTCTCTACATGGCGGATTGTGCAGTTATCTGTCTCCGCTGCCTCCATCCTTCCATCGCACACAGACCAGTGACCTATAACACATAGGAGCTTGTATCTCCCTGATGGAACCGCGGCTTCTGGGTCTTCTAGACCTCTGGAGATCTAGTCGGTGACTCTCCTGTTCATCCTCCCCATGCACCAAGACAAGGTTACTGCAGTCCTACTCCCAGCACCACTTATGGAGCACGTACAGTGGTGTGTGACAGGTTGGACGCCCCTGGGCAAAATTGCTGTTCTTGAAGATAAATGATCTCTAGAAGGAGTAAAGTTACAGGTGACATCTTTTCTATGTATTTTAGGCAAAACAAATATCCAGATTTTTTCCCTTTGAACATTGGAAACTGGGCTGATAATCGTAATAATAATAATAATGTTTGTTTTTATATAGTGGTAACATATTCCGCAGCAGTTTCCATACATTATCTTCTGATGCAGACGTTTGGGCACCCTGTATGGTTAGTTCCTATTATCGCGCCCTGTTGTAACTATCACAGCTTGTAAACACTTTGTAACCAGCCAAGAGTCTTTCACTTCTTGTACGAGGGATTTTCATCGATTCTTCCTTGGACAATCTTCCAGTTCATGAGATTCCTGGCTCGTCTCTATCCTTTATTTTTATGATGTTGAGATCAGGGGACTGTGAGGGCCACTGTAAAGCCTTCATCTTGCGCCTTTTGAGTTTGTGTATTTAGGATCATTATTAGTGAGGAGCGAGTGTAGTTGTTGCTCATGTGACCTCCGAGTATTTGTTATTGTTCGGAGAGGAACAGACACATTCACAAAATAGGGCTGGATGAAGATTAGAGAACATGTGACGACAAGAGTAATGAATAACCTGAAGCCGCATCCTCCCAATAGTATTAACCCAAATACGCTCTGGGCATAGGTGAGATGTCATGTGAGATCCAGACCACGAGGCGTGCGTGTATCTCCAGGTCTGGAAACCTGGCCAGACGTAGATGGTAAAATCCCCCAACTATGTGGTGTGTACAACCTGTGGTGTTTGATCTGCAGGTGCCGCAGAATGCACGAGGAACGGTTGATGTCTGATGTCACGGCCGCCGGGGAGGCTCCAGAGAGGCTCATGTATAGAGGGGAAGTGAGAAAGGGGAGCAAAGCCCCCGAGCATCGCTGCTGCCAGCGGCTTTATCAGGGGAAGATCTCAGAGGTGCCCATGTCAGGAAATAAATAGGTGAAGTAATCAGAGAAAACACATCACCGGTGTGATGGAGCAGAAGAAGGGAGGCAGCCGCGCTGAAGAGCAATTACACCAATGAGACTGCACAGGGGCCATGGCACATAGCAGCCGCAAATGAAGCAGAGAGGCAGCAGTGGAAAAGCAAAGATCAAAAAAAGGAAAGCTCGTAAAGCGCATGCGCTGGTACCAGCAAAGACGCCGCCTCCAAAGGCAGTATACATCATTAGTGCGCCTGAGCAGAAGCTAAACATGAAGATACAAATTAGATGGCCGTGAGTAAAAGACATAAGACTCACAGAATATATAAGAGAGATATTATAATAAACATAAATGCTGTATTCAATATCTGAATGATGATTAAACGGAAAGGAACATGAAACGAATGCGGGATAAAGTGGACACATCTAGATGGAAGGAAAGATGGACAAACAGACCTGTGCTAGTATCTGCCCAAATGGTGGAGAGGAGACATTTATGGATTATATAGTATATACCTGAATGGTGGAGAGGACAGAGGCGGTATGTGTGGAGAGAAGACATTTATATATTATATAGTATATACCTGAATGGTGGAGAGGACAGAGGCGGTATGTGTGGAGAGGAGACATTTATGGATTATATAGTATATACCTGAATGGTGGAGAGGACAGAGGCGGTATGTGTGGAGAGAAGACATTTATGGATTATATAGTATATACCTGAATGGTGGAGAGGACAGAGGCGGTATGTGTGGAGAGAAGACATTTATATATTATATAGTATATACCTGAATGGTGGAGAGGACAGAGGCGGTATGTGTGGAGAGGAGACATTTATATATTATGTAGTATATACCTGAATGGTGGAGAGGACAGAGGCGGTATGTGTGGAGAGAAGACATTTATATATTATATAGTATATACCTGAATGGTGGAGAGGACAGAGGCGGTATGTGTGGAGAGGAGACATTTATGGATTATATAGTATATACCTGAATGGTGGAGAGGACAGAGGCGGTATGTGTGGAGAGAAGACATTTATATATTACATAGTATATACCTGAATGGTGGAGAGGACAGAGGCGGTATGTGTGGAGAGAAGACATTTATGATTACATAGTATATACCTGAATGGTGGAGAGGACAGAGGCGGTATGTGTGGAGAGGAGACATTTATATATTATGTAGTATATACCTGAATGGTGGAGAGGACAGAGGCGGTATGTGTGGAGAGAAGACATTTATATATTACATAGTATATACCTGAATGGTGGAGAGGACAGAGGCGGTATGTGTGGAGAGAAGACATTTATATATTATATAGTATATACCTGAATGGTGGAGAGGACAGAGGCGGTATGTGTGGAGAGAAGACATTTATATATTATATAGTATATACCTGAATGGTGGAGAGGACAGAGGCGGTATGTGTGGAGAGGAGACATTTATATATTACATAGTATATACCTGAATGGTGGAGAGGACAGAGGCGGTATGTGTGGAGAGGAGACATTTATGGATTATATAGTATATACCTGAATGGTGGAGAGGACAGAGGCGGTATGTGTGGAGAGAAGACATTTATGGATTATATAGTATATACCTGAATGGTGGAGAGGACAGAGGTGGTATGTGTGGAGAGGAGACATTTATATATTATGTAGTATATACCTGAATGGTGGAGAGGACAGAGGCGGTATGTGTGGAGAGGAGACATTTATATATTATATAGTATATACCTGAATGGTGGAGAGGACAGAGGCGGTATGTGTGGAGAGAAGACATTTATGGATTATATAGTATATACCTGAATGGTGGAGAGGACAGAGGCGGTATGTGTGGAGAGAAGACATTTATAGATTATATAGTATATACCTGAATGGTGGAGAGGACAGAGGCGGTATGTGTGGAGAGGAGACATTTATATATTATATAGTATATACCTGAATGGTGGAGAGGACAGAGGCGGTATGTGTGGAGAGGAGACATTTATATATTATATAGTATATACCTGAATGGTGGAGAGGACAGAGGCGGTATGTGTGGAGAGGAGACATTTATATATTATATAGTATATACCTGAATGGTGGAGAGGACAGAGGCGGTATGTGTGGAGAGGAGACATTTATATATTATATAGTATATACCTGAATGGTGGAGAGGACAGAGGCGGTATGTGTGGAGAGAAGACATTTATATATTACATAGTATATACCTGAATGGTGGAGAGGACAGAGGCGGTATGTGTGGAGAGAAGACATTTATATATTACATAGTATATACCTGAATGGTGGAGAGGACAGAGGCGGTATGTGTGGAGAGGAGACATTTATGGATTATATAGTATATATCTGAATGGTGGAGAGGACAGAGGCGGTATGTGTGGAGAGAAGACATTTATGGATTATATAGTATATACCTGAATGGTGGAGAGGACAGAGGCGGTATGTGTGGAGAGGAGACATTTATATATTATGTAGTATATACCTGAATGGTGGAGAGGACAGAGGCGGTATGTGTGGAGAGAAGACATTTATATATTACATAGTATATACCTGAATGGTGGAGAGGACAGAGGCGGTATGTGTGGAGAGGAGACATTTATGGATTATATAGTATATATCTGAATGGTGGAGAGGACAGAGGCGGTATGTGTGGAGAGAAGACATTTATGGATTATATAGTATATACCTGAATGGTGGAGAGGACAGAGGCGGTATGTGTGGAGAGAAGACATTTATATATTACATAGTATATACCTGAATGGTGGAGAGGACAGAGGCGGTATGTGTGGAGAGGAGACATTTATGGATTACATAGTATATACCTGAATGGTGGAGAGGACAGAGGCGGTATGTGTGGAGAGAAGACATTTATGGATTATATAGTATATACCTGAATGGTGGAGAGGACAGAGGCGGTATGTGTGGAGAGGAGACATTTATATATTATATAGTATATACCTGAATGGTGGAGAGGACAGAGGCGGTATGTGTGGAGAGAAGACATTTATATATTATATAGTATATACCTGAATGGTGGAGAGGACAGAGGCGGTATGTGTGGAGAGGAGACATTTATATATTATATAGTATATACCTGAATGGTGGAGAGGACAGAGGCGGTATGTGTGGAGAGAAGACATTTATATATTATATAGTATATACCTGAATGGTGGAGAGGACAGAGGCGGTATGTGTGGAGAGGAGACATTTATGGATTATATAGTATATACCTGAATGGTGGAGAGGACAGAGGCGGTATGTGTGGAGAGGAGACATTTATGGATTATATAGTATATACCTGAATGGTGGAGAGGACAGAGGCGGTATGTGTGGAGAGGAGACATTTATGGATTATATAGTATATACCTGAATGGTGGAGAGGACAGAGGCGGTATGTGTGGAGAGAAGACATTTATATATTATATAGTATATACCTGAATGGTGGAGAGGACAGAGGCGGTATGTGTGGAGAGAAGACATTTATATATTATATAGTATATACCTGAATGGTGGAGAGGACAGAGGCGGTATGTGTGGAGAGGAGACATTTATGGATTACATAGTATATACCTGAATGGTGGAGAGGACAGAGGCGGTATGTGTGGAGAGGAGACATTTATATATTACATAGTATATACCTGAATGGTGGAGAGGACAGAGGCGGTATGTGTGGAGAGAAGACATTTATATATTATATAGTATATACCTGAATGGTGGAGAGGACAGAGGCGGTATGTGTGGAGAGGAGACATTTATGGATTATATAGTATATACCTGAATGGTGGAGAGGACAGAGGCGGTATGTGTGGAGAGAAGACATTTATATATTATATAGTATATACCTGAATGGTGGAGAGGACAGAGGCGGTATGTGTGGAGAGAAGACATTTATGATTATATAGTATATACCTGAATGGTGGAGAGGACAGAGGCGGTATGTGTGGAGAGGAGACATTTATAGATTATATAGTATATACCTGAATGGTGGAGAGGACAGAGGCGGTATGTGTGGAGAGAAGACATTTATATATTATATAGTATATACCTGAATGGTGGAGAGGACAGAGGCGGTATGTGTGGAGAGGAGACATTTATATATTATATAGTATATACCTGAATGGTAGAGAGGACAGAGGCGGTATGTGTGGAGAGGAGACATTTATATATTATATAGTATGTACCTGAATGGTGGAGAGGACAGAGGCGGTATGTGTGGAGAGAAGACATTTATATATTATATATTATATACCTGAATGGTGGAGAGGACAGAGGCGGTATGTGTGGAGAGGAGACATTTATATATTACATAGTATATACCTGAATGGTGGAGAGGACAGAGGCGGTATGTGTGGAGAGGAGACATTTATAGATTATATAGTATATACCTGAATGGTGGAGAGGACAGAGGCAGTATGTGTGGAGAGGAGACATTTATGATTATATAGTATATACCTGAATGGTGGAGAGGACAGAGGCGGTATGTGTGGAGAGAAGACATTTATGGATTATATAGTATATACCTGAATGGTGGAGAGGACAGAGGCGGTATGTGTGGAGAGAAGACATTTATGATTACATAGTATATACCTGAATGGTGGAGAGGACAGAGGCGGTATGTGTGGAGAGGAGACATTTATGGATTATATAGTATATACCTGAATGGTGGAGAGGACAGAGGCGGTATGTGTGGAGAGGAGACATTTATATATTATATAGTATATACCTGAATGGTGGAGAGGACAGAGGCGGTATGTGTGGAGAGAAGACATTTATATATTATATAGTATATACCTGAATGGTGGAGAGGACAGAGGCGGTATGTGTGGAGAGAAGACATTTATAGATTATATAGTATATACCTGAATGGTGGAGAGGACAGAGGCGGTATGTGTGGAGAGAAGACATTTATGATTATATAGTATATACCTGAATGGTGGAGAGGACAGAGGCGGTATGTGTGGAGAGAAGACATTTATAGATTATATAGTATATACCTGAATGGTGGAGAGGACAGAGGCGGTATGTGTGGAGAGAAGACATTTATATATTATATAGTATATACCTGAATGGTGGAGAGGACAGAGGCGGTATGTGTGGAGAGAAGACATTTATAGATTATATAGTATATACCTGAATGGTGGAGAGGACAGAGGCGGTATGTGTGGAGAGGAGACATTTATAGATTACATAGTATATACCTGAATGGTGGAGAGGACAGAGGCAGTATGTGTGGAGAGGAGACATTTATGATTATATAGCATATACCTGAATGGTGGAGAGGACAGAGGCGGTATGTGTGGAGAGAAGACATTTATAGATTATATAGTATATACCTGAATGGTGGAGAGGACAGAGGCGGTATGTGTGGAGAGAAGACATTTATGATTATATAGTATATACCTGAATGGTGGAGAGGACAGAGGCGGTATGTGTGGAGAGAAGACATTTATATATTATATAGTATATACCTGAATGGTGGAGAGGACAGAGGCGGTATGTGTGGAGAGGAGACATTTATATATTATATAGTATATACCTGAATGGTGGAGAGGACAGAGGCGGTATGTGTGGAGAGGAGACCTTTATATATTATATAGTATATATCTGAATGGTGGAGAGGACAGAGGCGGTATGTGTGGAGAGGAGACATTTATATATTATATAGTATATACCTGAATGGTGGAGAGGACAGAGGCGGTATGTGTGGAGAGAAGACATTTATAGATTATATAGTATATACCTGAATGGTGGAGAGGACAGAGGCGGTATGTGTGGAGAGGAGACATTTATATATTATATAGTATATACCTGAATGGTGGAGAGGACAGAGGCGGTATGTGTGGAGAGAAGACATTTATGATTATATAGTATATACCTGAATGGTGGAGAGGACAGAGGCGGTATGTGTGGAGAGGAGACATTTATGGATTATATAGTATATACCTGAATGGTGGAGAGGACAGAGGCGGTATGTGTGGAGAGAAGACATTTATGATTATATAGTATATACCTGAATGGTGGAGAGGACAGAGGCGGTATGTGTGGAGAGGAGACATTTATGGATTATATAGTATATACCTGAATGGTGGAGAGGACAGAGGCGGTATGTGTGGAGAGAAGACATTTATATATTATATAGTATATATCTGAATGGTGGAGAGGACAGAGGCGGTATGTGTGGAGAGGAGACATTTATATATTATATAGTATATACCTGAATGGTGGAGAGGACAGAGGCGGTATGTGTGGAGAGGAGACATTTATGGATTATATAGTATATACCTGAATGGTGGAGAGGACAGAGGTGGTATGTGTGGAGAGAAGACATTTATGATTATATAGTATATACCTGAATGGTGGAGAGGACAGAGGCGGTATGTGTGGAGAGGAGACATTTATGGATTATATAGTATATACCTGAATGGTGGAGAGGACAGAGGCGGTATGTGTGGAGAGGAGACATTTATATATTATATAGTATATATCTGAATGGTGGAGAGGACAGAGGCGGTATGTGTGGAGAGGAGACATTTATGATTACATAGTATATATCTGAATGGTGGAGAGGACAGAGGCGGTATGTGTGGAGAGGAGACATTTATAGATTATATAGTATATACCTGAATGGTGGAGAGGACAGAGGCGGTATGTGTGGAGAGGAGACATTTATGGATTATATAGTATATACCTGAATGGTGGAGAGGACAGAGGCGGTATGTGTGGAGAGGAGACATTTATGGATTATATAGTATATACCTGAATGGTGGAGAGGACAGAGGCGGTATGTGTGGAGAGGAGACATTTATATATTATATAGTATATACCTGAATGGTGGAGAGGACAGAGGCGGTATGTGTGGAGAGAAGGCATTTATATATTATATAGTATATACCTGAATGGTGGAGAGGACAGAGGCGGTATGTGTGGAGAGAAGACATTTATGGATTATATAGTATATACCTGAATGGTGGAGAGGACAGAGGCGGTATGTGTGGAGAGGAGACATTTATATATTACATAGTATATACCTGAATGGTGGAGAGGACAGAGGCGGTATGTGTGGAGAGAAGACATTTATATATTATATAGTATATACCTGAATGGTGGAGAGGACAGAGGCGGTATGTGTGGAGAGAAGACATTTATAGATTATATAGTATATACCTGAATGGTGGAGAGGACAGAGGCGGTATGTGTGGAGAGGAGACATTTATAGATTATATAGTATATACCTGAATGGTGGAGAGGACAGAGGCGGTATGTGTGGAGAGAAGACATTTATGATTATATAGTATATACCTGAATGGTGGAGAGGACAGAGGCGGTATGTGTGGAGAGAAGACATTTATGATTATATAGTATATACCTGAATGGTGGAGAGGACAGAGGCGGTATGTGTGGAGAGGAGACATTTATATATTATATAGTATATACCTGAATGGTGGAGAGGACAGAGGCGGTATGTGTGGAGAGAAGACATTTATAGATTATATAGTATATACCTGAATGGTGGAGAGGACAGAGGCGGTATGTGTGGAGAGAAGACATTTATGATTATATAGTATATACCTGAATGGTGGAGAGGACAGAGGCGGTATGTGTGGAGAGAAGACATTTATATATTATATAGTATATATCTGAATGGTGGAGAGGACAGAGGCGGTATGTGTGGAGAGAAGACATTTATATATTATATAGTATATATCTGAATGGTGGAGAGGACAGAGGCGGTATGTGTGGAGAGAAGACATTTATGATTATATAGTATATACCTGAATGGTGGAGAGGACAGAGGCGGTATGTGTGGAGAGAAGACATTTATGGATTATATAGTATATACCTGAATGGTGGAGAGGACAGAGGCGGTATGTGTGGAGAGAAGACATTTATATATTATATAGTATATATCTGAATGGTGGAGAGGACAGAGGCGGTATGTGTGGAGAGAAGACATTTATGATTATATAGTATATACCTGAATGGTGGAGAGGACAGAGGCGGTATGTGTGGAGAGAAGACATTTATATATTATATAGTATATACCTGAATGGTGGAGAGGACAGAGGCGGTATGTGTGGAGAGAAGACATTTATATATTATATAGTATATACCTGAATGGTGGAGAGGACAGAGGCGGTATGTGTGGAGAGAAGACATTTATATATTATATAGTATATACCTGAATGGTGGAGAGGACAGAGGCGGTATGTGTGGAGAGAAGACATTTATGGATTATATAGTATATACCTGAATGGTGGAGAGGACAGAGGCGGTATGTGTGGAGAGGAGACATTTATATATTACATAGTATATACCTGAATGGTGGAGAGGACAGAGGCGGTATGTGTGGAGAGGAGACATTTATATATTATATAGTATATATCTGAATGGTGGAGAAGACAGAGGCGGTATGTGTGGAGAGAAGACATTTATATATTATATAGTATATATCTGAATGGTGGAGAGGACAGAGGCGGTATGTGTGGAGAGAAGACATTTATGATTACATAGTATATACCTGAATGGTGGAGAGGACAGAGGCGGTATGTGTGGAGAGGAGACATTTATATATTATATAGTATATACCTGAATGGTGGAGAGGACAGAGGCGGTATGTGTGGAGAGAAGACATTTATATATTACATAGTATATACCTGAATGGTGGAGAGGACAGAGGCGGTATGTGTGGAGAGGAGACATTTATGATTATATAGTATATACCTGAATGGTAGAGAGGACAGAGGCGGTATGTGTGGAGAGGAGACATTTATGATTATATAGTATATACCTGAATGGTAGAGAGGACAGAGGCGGTATGTGTGGAGAGAAGACATTTATATATTACATAGTATATACCTGAATGGTGGAGAGGACAGAGGCGGTATGTGTGGAGAGGAGACATTTATGGATTATATAGTATATACCTGAATGGTGGAGAGGACAGAGGCGGTATGTGTGGAGAGAAGACATTTATGATTATATAGTATATACCTGAATGGTAGAGAGGACAGAGGCGGTATGTGTGGAGAGGAGACATTTATGATTATATAGTATATACCTGAATGGTGGAGAGGACAGAGGCGGTATGTGTGGAGAGGAGACATTTATATATTATATAGTATGTACCTGAATGGTGGAGAGGACAGAGGCGGTATGTGTGGAGAGAAGACATTTATGATTATATAGTATATACCTGAATGGTAGAGAGGACAGAGGCGGTATGTGTGGAGAGAAGACATTTATATATTATATAGTATATACCTGAATGGTGGAGAGGACAGAGGCGGTATGTGTGGAGAGAAGACATTTATGGATTATATAGTATATACCTGAATGGTGGAGAGGACAGAGGCGGTATGTGTGGAGAGGAGACATTTATGGATTATATAGTATATACCTGAATGGTGGAGAGGACAGAGGCGGTATGTGTGGAGAGAAGACATTTATATATTATATAGTATATACCTGAATGGTGGAGAGGACAGAGGCGGTATGTGTGGAGAGAAGACATTTATGGATTATATAGTATATACCTGAATGGTGGAGAGGACAGAGGCGGTATGTGTGGAGAGGAGACATTTATGGATTATATAGTATATACCTGAATGGTGGAGAGGACAGAGGCGGTATGTGTGGAGAGGAGACATTTATAGATTATATAGTATATACCTGAATGGTGGAGAGGACAGAGGCGGTATGTGTGGAGAGGAGACATTTATAGATTATATAGTATATACCTGAATGGTGGAGAGGACAGAGGCGGTATGTGTGGAGAGGAGACATTTATAGATTATATAGTATATACCTGAATGGTGGAGAGGACAGAGGCGGTATGTGTGGAGAGGAGACATTTATAGATTATATAGTATATACCTGAATGGTGGAGAGGACAGAGGCGGTATGTGTGGAGAGGAGACATTTATGGATTATATAGTATATACCTGAATGGTGGAGAGGACAGAGGCGGTATGTGTGGAGAGGAGACATTTATGGATTATATAGTATATACCTGAATGGTGGAGAGGACAGAGGCGGTATGTGTGGAGAGAAGACATTTATAGATTATATAGTATATACCTGAATGGTGGAGAGGACAGAGGCGGTATGTGTGGAGAGAAGACATTTATGATTATATAGTATATACCTGAATGGTGGAGAGGACAGAGGCGGTATGTGTGGAGAGAAGACATTTATGGATTATATAGTATATACCTGAATGGTGGAGAGGACAGAGGCGGTATGTGTGGAGAGGAGACATTTATATATTATATAGTATATACCTGAATGGTGGAGAGGACAGAGGCGGTATGTGTGGAGAGGAGACATTTATAGATTATATAGTATATACCTGAATGGTGGAGAGGACAGAGGCGGTATGTGTGGAGAGAAGACATTTATATATTATATAGTATATACCTGAATGGTGGAGAGGACAGAGGCGGTATGTGTGGAGAGAAGACATTTATATATTATATAGTATATACCTGAATGGTGGAGAGGACAGAGGCGGTATGTGTGGAGAGAAGACATTTATATATTATATAGTATATACCTGAATGGTGGAGAGGACAGAGGCGGTATATGTGGAGAGAAGACATTTATGGATTGTATAGTATATACCTGAATGGTGGAGAGGACAGAGGCGGTATGTGTGGAGAGAAGACATTTATATATTATATAGTATATACCTGAATGGTGGAGAGGACAGAGGCGGTATGTGTGGAGAGGAGACATTTATATATTACATAGTATATACCTGAATGGTGGAGAGGACAGAGGCGGTATGTGTGGAGAGGAGACATTTATATATTATATAGTATATATCTGAATGGTGGAGAGGACAGAGGCGGTATGTGTGGAGAGAAGACATTTATGGATTATATAGTATATACCTGAATGGTGGAGAGGACAGAGGCGGTATGTGTGGAGAGGAGACATTTATATATTATATAGTATATACCTGAATGGTGGAGAGGACAGAGGCGGTATATGTGGAGAGGAGACATTTATATATTATATAGTATATACCTGAATGGTGGAGAGGACAGAGGCGGTATGTGTGGAGAGAAGACATTTATATATTATATAGTATATACCTGAATGGTGGAGAGGACAGAGGCGGTATGTGTGGAGAGGAGACATTTATGGATTATATAGTATATACCTGAATGGTGGAGAGGGCAGAGGCGGTATGTGTGGAGAGGAGACATTTATGGATTATATAGTATATACCTGAATGGTGGAGAGGACAGAGGCGGTATGTGTGGAGAGAAGACATTTATATATTATATAGTATATACCTGAATGGTGGAGAGGACAGAGGCGGTATGTGTGGAGAGAAGACATTTATGGATTATATAGTATATACCTGAATGGTGGAGAGGACAGAGGCGGTATGTGTGGAGAGAAGACATTTATATATTATATAGTATATACCTGAATGGTGGAGAGGACAGAGGCGGTATGTGTGGAGAGAAGACATTTATATATTATATAGTATATACCTGAATGGTGGAGAGGACAGAGGCGGTATGTGTGGAGAGGAGACATTTATGGATTATATAGTATATACCTGAATGGTGGAGAGGACAGAGGCGGTATATGTGGAGAGGAGACATTTATATATTATATAGTATATACCTGAATGGTGGAGAGGACAGAGGCGGTATGTGTGGAGAGAAGACATTTATGATTATATAGTATATACCTGAATGGTGGAGAGGACAGAGGCGGTATGTGTGGAGAGGAGACATTTATATATTATATAGTATATACCTGAATGGTGGAGAGGACAGAGGCGGTATGTGTGGAGAGGAGACATTTATATAGTATATAGTATATACCTGAATGGTGGAGAGGACAGAGGCGGTATGTGTGGAGAGAAGACATTTATGGATTATATAGTATATACCTGAATGGTGGAGAGGACAGAGGCGGTATGTGTGGAGAGGAGACATTTATATATTATATACCTGAATGGTGGAGAGGACAGAGGCGGTATGTGTGGAGAGGAGACATTTATAGATTATATAGTATATATCTGAATGGTGGAGAGGACAGAGGCGGTATGTGTGGAGAGAAGACATTTATATATTATATAGTATATACCTGAATGGTGGAGAGGACAGAGGCGGTATGTGTGGAGAGGAGACATTTATGATTATATAGTATATACCTGAATGGTGGAGAGGACAGAGGCGGTATATGTGGAGAGGAGACATTTATATATTATATAGTATATACCTGAATGGTGGAGAGGACAGAGGCGGTATGTGTGGAGAGGAGACATTTATGATTATATAGTATATACCTGAATGGTGGAGAGGACAGAGGCGGTATGTGTGGAGAGGAGACATTTATATATTATATAGTATATACCTGAATGGTGGAGAGGACAGAGGCGGTATGTGTGGAGAGGAGACATTTATATATTATATAGTATATACCTGAATGGTGGAGAGGACAGAGGCGGTATGTGTGGAGAGGAGACATTTATGGATTATATAGTATATACCTGAATGGTGGAGAGGACAGAGGCGGTATGTGTGGAGAGGAGACATTTATATATTATATAGTATATACCTGAATGGTGGAGAGGACAGAGGCGGTATGTGTGGAGAGGAGACATTTATGGATTATATAGTATATACCTGAATGGTGGAGAGGACAGAGGCGGTATGTGTGGAGAGGAGACATTTATATATTATATAGTATATACCTGAATGGTGGAGAGGACAGAGGTGGTATGTGTGGAGAGGAGACATTTATATATTATATAGTATATACCTGAATGGTGGAGAGGACAGAGGCGGTATGTGTGGAGAGAAGACATTTATATATTATATAGTATATACCTGAATGGTGGAGAGGACAGAGGCAGTATGTGTGGAGAGAAGACATTTATAGATTATATAGTATATATCTGAATGGTGGAGAGGACAGAGGCGGTATGTGTGGAGAGAAGACATTTATAGATTATATAGTATATACCTGAATGGTGGAGAGGACAGAGGCGGTATGTGTGGAGAGGAGACATTTATGTATTATATAGTATATACCTGAATGGTGGAGAGGACAGAGGCGGTATGTGTGGAGAGGAGACATTTATATATTATATACCTGAATGGTGGAGAGGACAGAGGCGGTATGTGTGGAGAGAAGACATTTATGGATTACATAGTATATACCTGAATGGTGGAGAGGACAGAGGCGGTATGTGTGGAGAGAAGACATTTATGTATTATATAGTATATACCTGAATGGTGGAGAGGACAGAGGCGGTATGTGTGGAGAGAAGACATTTATGGATTATATAGTATATACCTGAATGGTGGAGAGGACAGAGGCGGTATGTGTGGAGAGAAGACATTTATGGATTATATAGTATATACCTGAATGGTGGAGAGGACAGAGGCGGTATGTGTGGAGAGAAGACATTTATGTATTATATAGTATATACCTGAATGGTGGAGAGGACAGAGGCGGTATGTGTGGAGAGAAGACATTTATATATTATATAGTATATACCTGAATGGTGGAGAGGACAGAGGCGGTATGTGTGGAGAGAAGACATTTATATATTATATAGTATATACCTGAATGGTGGAGAGGACAGAGGCAGTATGTGTGGAGAGAAGACATTTATAGATTATATAGTATATATCTGAATGGTGGAGAGGACAGAGGCGGTATGTGTGGAGAGAAGACATTTATAGATTATATAGTATATACCTGAATGGTGGAGAGGACAGAGGCGGTATGTGTGGAGAGGAGACATTTATATATTATATACCTGAATGGTGGAGAGGACAGAGGCGGTATGTGTGGAGAGAAGACATTTATGGATTACATAGTATATACCTGAATGGTGGAGAGGACAGAGGCGGTATGTGTGGAGAGAAGACATTTATGTATTATATAGTATATACCTGAATGGTGGAGAGGACAGAGGCGGTATGTGTGGAGAGAAGACATTTATGGATTATATAGTATATACCTGAATGGTGGAGAGGACAGAGGCGGTATGTGTGGAGAGAAGACATTTATGGATTATATAGTATATACCTGAATGGTGGAGAGGACAGAGGCGGTATGTGTGGAGAGAAGACATTTATGTATTATATAGTATATACCTGAATGGTGGAGAGGACAGAGGCGGTATGTGTGGAGAGAAGACATTTATGATTACATAGTATATACCTGAATGGTGGAGAGGACAGAGGCGGTATGTGTGGAGAGAAGACATTTATGGATTATATAGTATATACCTGAATGGTGGAGAGGACAGAGGCGGTATGTGTGGAGAGAAGACATTTATATATTATATAGTATATACCTGAATGGTGGAGAGGACAGAGGCGGTATGTGTGGAGAGAAGACATTTATATATTATATAGTATATACCTGAATGGTGGAGAGGACAGAGGCGGTATGTGTGGAGAGAAGACATTTATGGATTATATAGTATATACCTGAATGGTGGAGAGGACAGAGGCGGTATGTGTGGAGAGGAGACATTTATGGATTATATAGTATATACCTGAATGGTGGAGAGGACAGAGGCGGTATGTGTGGAGAGAAGACATTTATGGATTATATAGTATATACCTGAATGGTGGAGAGGACAGAGGCGGTATGTGTGGAGAGAAGACATTTATATATTATATAGTATATACCTGAATGGTGGAGAGGACAGAGGCGGTATGTGTGGAGAGAAGACATTTATATATTATATAGTATATACCTGAATGGTGGAGAGGACAGAGGCGGTATGTGTGGAGAGGAGACATTTATACATTATATAGTATATACCTGAATGGTGGAGAGGACAGAGGCGGTATGTGTGGAGAGAAGACATTTATATATTATATAGTATATACCTGAATGGTGGAGAGGACAGAGGCGGTATGTGTGGAGAGGAGACATTTATATATTATATAGTATATACCTGAATGGTGGAGAGGACAGAGGCGGTATGTGTGGAGAGAAGACATTTATATATTATATAGTATATACCTGAATGGTGGAGAGGACAGAGGCGGTATGTGTGGAGAGGAGACATTTATAGATTATATAGTATATACCTGAATGGTGGAGAGGACAGAGGCGGTATGTGTGGAGAGGAGACATTTATATATTATATAGTATATACCTGAATGGTGGAGAGGACAGAGGCAGTATGTGTGGAGAGAAGACATTTATGGATTATATAGTATATATCTGAATGGTGGAGAGGACAGAGGCGGTATGTGTGGAGAGGAGACATTTATACATTATATAGTATATACCTGAATGGTGGAGAGGACAGAGGCGGTATGTGTGGAGAGAAGACATTTATATATTATATAGTATATACCTGAATGGTGGAGAGGACAGAGGCGGTATGTGTGGAGAGAAGACATTTATGGATTATATAGTATATACCTGAATGGTGGAGAGGACAGAGGCGGTATGTGTGGAGAGGAGACATTTATAGATTATATAGTATATACCTGAATGGTGGAGAGGACAGAGGCGGTATGTGTGGAGAGAAGACATTTATATATTATATAGTATATACCTGAATGGTGGAGAGGACAGAGGCGGTATGTGTGGAGAGAAGACATTTATGGATTATATAGTATATACCTGAATGGTGGAGAGGACAGAGGCGGTATGTGTGGAGAGGAGACATTTATGGATTATATAGTATATATCTGAATGGTGGAGAGGACAGAGGCGGTATGTGTGGAGAGAAGACATTTATGGATTATATAGTATATACCTGAATGGTGGAGAGGACAGAGGCGGTATGTGTGGAGAGGAGACATTTATGGATTATATAGTATATACCTGAATGGTGGAGAGGACAGAGGCGGTATGTGTGGAGAGAAGACATTTATGGATTATATAGTATATACCTGAATGGTGGAGAGGACAGAGGCGGTATGTGTGGAGAGGAGACATTTATATATTATATAGTATATATCTGAATGGTGGAGAGGACAGAGGCGGTATGTGTGGGGAGGAGACATTTATATATTATATAGTATATACCTGAATGGTGGAGAGGACAGAGGCGGTATGTGTGGAGAGGAGACATTTATGGATTATATAGTATATATCTGAATGGTGGAGAGGACAGAGGCGGTATGTGTGGAGAGGAGACATTTATATATTATATAGTATATACCTGAATGGTGGAGAGGACAGAGGCGGTATGTGTGGAGAGAAGACATTTATATATTACATAGTATATACCTGAATGGTGGAGAGGACAGAGGCGGTATGTGTGGAGAGAAGACATTTATATATTACATAGTATATACCTGAATGGTGGAGAGGACAGAGGCGGTATGTGTGGAGAGAAGACATTTATATATTACATAGTATATACCTGAATGGTGGAGAGGACAGAGGCGGTATGTGTGGAGAGGAGACATTTATATATTATATAGTATATACCTGAATGGTGGAGAGGACAGAGGCGGTATGTGTGGAGAGGAGACATTTATATATTATATAGTATATACCTGAATGGTGGAGAGGACAGAGGCGGTATGTGTGGAGAGGAGACATTTATATATTATATAGTATATACCTGAATGGTGGAGAGGACAGAGGCGGTATGTGTGGAGAGGAGACATTTATAGATTATATAGTATATACCTGAATGGTGGAGAGGACAGAGGCGGTATGTGTGGAGAGGAGACATTTATATATTATATAGTATATACCTGAATGGTGGAGAGGACAGAGGCGGTATGTGTGGAGAGGAGACATTTATGGATTATATAGTATATACCTGAATGGTGGAGAGGACAGAGGCGGTATGTGTGGAGAGAAGACATTTATATATTATATAGTATATACCTGAATGGTGGAGAGGACAGAGGCGGTATGTGTGGAGAGGAGACATTTATGGATTATATAGTATATACCTGAATGGTGGAGAGGACAGAGGCGGTATGTGTGGAGAGGAGACATTTATATATTATATAGTATATACCTGAATGGTGGAGAGGACAGAGGCGGTATGTGTGGAGAGGAGACATTTATGGATTATATAGTATATATCTGAATGGTGGAGAGGACAGAGGCGGTATGTGTGGAGAGGAGACATTTATATATTATATAGTATATACCTGAATGGTGGAGAGGACAGAGGCGGTATGTGTGGAGAGGAGACATTTATGGATTATATAGTATATACCTGAATGGTGGAGAGGACAGAGGCGGTATGTGTGGAGAGGAGACATTTATATATTATATAGTATATACCTGAATGGTGGAGAGGACAGAGGCGGTATGTGTGGAGAGGAGACATTTATATATTATATAGTATATACCTGAATGGTGGAGAGGACAGAGGCGGTATGTGTGGAGAGGAGACATTTATATATTATATAGTATATACCTGAATGGTGGAGAGGACAGAGGCGGTATGTGTGGAGAGGAGACATTTATAGATTATATAGTATATACCTGAATGGTGGAGAGGACAGAGGCGGTATGTGTGGAGAGGAGACATTTATATATTATATAGTATATACCTGAATGGTGGAGAGGACAGAGGCGGTATGTGTGGAGAGGAGACATTTATGGATTATATAGTATATACCTGAATGGTGGAGAGGACAGAGGCGGTATGTGTGGAGAGGAGACATTTATATATTATATAGTATATACCTGAATGGTGGAGAGGACAGAGGCGGTATGTGTGGAGAGGAGACATTTATATATTATATAGTATATACCTGAATGGTGGAGAGGACAGAGGCGGTATGTGTGGAGAGGAGACATTTATATATTATATAGTATATACCTGAATGGTGGAGAGGACAGAGGCGGTATGTGTGGAGAGGAGACATTTATAGATTATATAGTATATACCTGAATGGTGGAGAGGACAGAGGCGGTATGTGTGGAGAGAAGACATTTATGATTATATAGTATATACCTGAATGGTGGAGAGGACAGAGGCGGTATGTGTGGAGAGAAGACATTTATAGATTATATAGTATATACCTGAATGGTGGAGAGGACAGAGGCGGTATGTGTGGAGAGAAGACATTTATGATTATATAGTATATACCTGAATGGTGGAGAGGACAGAGGCGGTATGTGTGGAGAGAAGACATTTATTATTACATAGTATATACCTGAATGGTGGAGAGGACAGAGGCGGTATGTGTGGAGAGAAGACATTTATATATTATATAGTATATACCTGAATGGTGGAGAGGACAGAGGCGGTATGTGTGGAGAGAAGACATTTATGGATTATATAGTATATACCTGAATGGTGGAGAGGACAGAGGCGGTATGTGTGGAGAGAAGACATTTATATATTATATAGTATATATCTGAATGGTGGAGAGGACAGAGGCGGTATGTGTGGAGAGAAGACATTTATATATTATATAGTATATACCTGAATGGTGGAGAGGACAGAGGCGGTATGTGTGGAGAGAAGACATTTATGGATTATATAGTATATACCTGAATGGTGGAGAGGACAGAGGCGGTATGTGTGGAGAGGAGACATTTATGGATTATATAGTATATACCTGAATGGTGGAGAGGACAGAGGCGGTATGTGTGGAGAGGAGACATTTATATATTATATAGTATATACCTGAATGGTGGAGAGGACAGAGGCGGTATGTGTGGAGAGGAGACATTTATGGATTATATAGTATATACCTGAATGGTGGAGAGGACAGAGGCGGTATGTGTGGAGAGAAGACATTTATATATTATATAGTATATACCTGAATGGTGGAGAGGACAGAGGCGGTATGTGTGGAGAGAAGACATTTATGGATTATATAGTATATACCTGAATGGTGGAGAGGACAGAGGCGGTATGTGTGGAGAGGAGACATTTATGGATTATATAGTATATACCTGAATGGTGGAGAGGACAGAGGCGGTATGTGTGGAGAGGAGACATTTATAGATTATATAGTATATACCTGAATGGTGGAGAGGACAGAGGCGGTATGTGTGGAGAGAAGACATTTATGGATTATATAGTATATACCTGAATGGTGGAGAGGACAGAGGCGGTATGTGTGGAGAGGAGACATTTATGGATTATATAGTATATACCTGAATGGTGGAGAGGACAGAGGCGGTATGTGTGGAGAGAAGACATTTATATATTATATAGTATATACCTGAATGGTGGAGAGGACAGAGGCGGTATGTGTGGAGAGAAGACATTTATATAGTATATAGTATATACCTGAATGGTGGAGAGGACAGAGGCGGTATGTGTGGAGAGGAGACATTTATGGATTATATAGTATATACCTGAATGGTGGAGAGGACAGAGGCGGTATATGTGGAGAGGAGA
The DNA here is from genome assembly GCF_032444005.1 of Ranitomeya imitator. NCBI lineage: Eukaryota > Metazoa > Chordata > Amphibia > Anura > Dendrobatidae > Ranitomeya > Ranitomeya imitator. Next base: position 715,335,544 of record NC_091286.1, on the reverse strand, counting down.
CATTTATATATTATATAGTATATACCTGAATGGTGGAGAGGACAGAGGCGGTATGTGTGGAGAGGAGACATTTATGATTATATAGTATATACCTGAATGGTAGAGAGGACAGAGGCGGTATATGTGGAGAGGAGACATTTATATATTATATAGTATATACCTGAATGGTGGAGAGGACAGAGGCGGTATGTGTGGAGAGGAGACATTTATGATTATATAGTATATACCTGAATGGTGGAGAGGACAGAGGCGGTATATGTGGAGAGGAGACATTTATATATTATATAGTATATACCTGAATGGTGGAGAGGACAGAGGCGGTATGTGTGGAGAGGAGACATTTATGATTATATAGTATATACCTGAATGGTAGAGAGGACAGAGGCGGTATGTGTGGAGAGAAGACATTTATATATTATATAGTATATACCTGAATGGTGGAGAGGACAGAGGCGGTATGTGTGGAGAGGAGACATTTATGGATTATATAGTATATACCTGAATGGTGGAGAGGACAGAGGCGGTATGTGTGGAGAGAAGACATTTATATATTATATAGTATATACCTGAATGGTGGAGAGGACAGAGGCGGTATGTGTGGAGAGAAGACATTTATGGATTATATAGTATATACCTGAATGGTGGAGAGGACAGAGGCGGTATGTGTGGAGAGGAGACATTTATGGATTATATAGTATATACCTGAATGGTGGAGAGGACAGAGGCGGTATGTGTGGAGAGGAGACATTTATAGATTATATAGTATATACCTGAATGGTGGAGAGGACAGAGGCGGTATGTGTGGAGAGAAGACATTTATATATTATATAGTATATACCTGAATGGTGGAGAGGACAGAGGCGGTATGTGTGGAGAGAAGACATTTATATATTATATAGTATATACCTGAATGGTGGAGAGGACAGAGGCGGTATGTGTGGAGAGGAGACATTTATATATTATATACTATATACCTGAATGGTGGAGAGGACAGAGGCGGTATGTGTGGAGAGGAGACATTTATGGATTATATAGTATATACCTGAATGGTGGAGAGGACAGAGGCGGTATGTGTGGAGAGGAGACTTTTATGGATTATATAGTATATACCTGAATGGTGGAGAGGACAGAGGCGGTATGTGTGGAGAGAAGACATTTATATATTATATAGTATATACCTGAATGGTGGAGAGGACAGAGGCGGTATGTGTGGAGAGAAGACATTTATATATTATATAGTATATACCTGAATGGTGGAGAGGACAGAGGCGGTATGTGTGGAGAGGAGACATTTATATATTATATAGTATATACCTGAATGGTGGAGAGGACAGAGGCGGTATGTGTGGAGAGGAGACATTTATATATTATATAGTATATACCTGAATGGTGGAGAGGACAGAGGCGGTATGTGTGGAGAGGAGACATTTATGGATTATATAGTATATACCTGAATGGTGGAGAGGACAGAGGCGGTATGTGTGGAGAGGAGACATTTATATATTACATAGTATATACCTGAATGGTGGAGAGGACAGAGGCGGTATGTGTGGAGAGAAGACATTTATATATTATATAGTATATACCTGAATGGTGGAGAGGACAGAGGCGGTATGTGTGGAGAGAAGACATTTATATATTATATAGTATATACCTGAATGGTGGAGAGGACAGAGGCGGTATGTGTGGAGAGAAGACATTTATGGATTATATAGTATATACAGTGGGGCAAAAAAGTATTTAGTCAGTCAGCAATAGTGCAAGTTCCACCACTTAAAAAGATGAGAGGCGTCTGTAATTTACATCATAGGTAGACCTCAACTATGGGAGACAAACTGAGAAAAAAAAATCCAGAAAATCACATTGTCTGTTTTTTTAACATTTTATTTGCATATTATGGTGGAAAATAAGTATTTGGTCAGAAACAAAATTTCATCTCAATACTTTGTAATATATCCTTTGTTGGCAATGACAGAGGTCAAACGTTTTCTGTAAGTCTTCACAAGGTTGCCACACACTGTTGTTGGTATGTTGGCCCATTCCTCCATGCAGATCTCCTCTAGAGCACTGATGTTTTTGGCTTTTCGCTTGGCAACACGGACTTTCAACTCCCTCCAAAGGTTTTCTATAGGGTTGAGATCTGGAGACTGGCTAGGCCACTCCAGGACCTTGAAATGCTTCTTACAAAGCCACTCCTTCGTTGCCCTGGCGGTGTGCTTTGGATCATTGTCATGTTGAAAGACCCAGCCACGTTTCATCTTCAATGCCCTTGCTGATGGAAGGAGGTTTGCACTCAAAATCTCACGATACATGGCCCCATTCATTCTTTCATGTACCCGGATCAGTCGTCCTGGCCCCTTTGCAGAGAAACAGCCCCAAAGCATGATGTTTCCACCACCATGCTTTACAGTAGGTATGGTGTTTGATGGATGCAACTCAGTATTCTTTTTCCTCCAAACGCGATAAGTTGTGTTTCTACCAAACAGTTCCAGTTTGGTTTCATCAGACCATAGGACATTCTCCCAAAACTCCTCTGGATCATCCAAATGCTCTCTAGCAAACTTCAGACAGGCCCGGACATGTACTGGCTTAAGCAGTGGGACACGTCTGGCACTGCAGGATCTGAGTCCATGGTGGCGTAGTGTGTTACTTATGGTAGGCCTTGTTAGATTGGTCCCAGCTCTCTGCAGTTCATTCACTAGGTCCCCCCGCGTGGTTCTGGGATTTTTGCTCACCGTTCTTGTGATCATTCTGACCCCACGGGGTGGGATTTTGCGTGGAGCCCCAGATCGAGGGAGATTATCAGTGGTCTTGTATGTCTTCCATTTTCTAATTATTGCTCCCACTGTTGATTTCTTCACTCCAAGCTGGTTGGCTATTGCAGATTCAGTCTTCCCAGCCTGGTGCAGGGCTACAATTTTGTTTCTGGTGTCCTTTGACAGCTCTTTGGTCTTCACCATAGTGGAGTTTGGAGTCAGACTGTTTGAGGGTGTGCACAGGTGTCTTTTTATACTGATAACAAGTTTAAACAGGTGCCATTACTAAAGGTAATGAGTGGAGGAAAGAGGAGCCTCTTAAAGAAGAAGTTACAGGTCTGTGAGAGCCAGAAATCTTGATTGTTTGTTTCTGACCAAATACTTATTTTCCACCATAAAATGCAAAAAAAATGATAAAAAAACAGACAATGTGATTTTCTGGATTTTTTTTTCTCAGTTTGTCTCCCATAGTTGAGGTCTACCTATGATGTAAATTACAGACGCCTCTCATCTTTTTAAGTGGTGGAACTTGCACTATTGCTGACTGACTAAATACTTTTTTGCCCCACTGTACCTGAATGGTGGAGAGGACAGAGGCGGTATGTGTGGAGAGGAGACATTTATGATTATATAGTATATACCTGAATGGTGGAGAGGACAGAGGCGGTATATGTGGAGAGGAGACATTTATATATTATATAGTATATACCTGAATGGTGGAGAGGACAGAGGCGGTATGTGTGGAGAGAAGACATTTATAGATTATATAGTATATACCTGAATGGTGGAGAGGACAGAGGCGGTATGTGTGGAGAGGAGACATTTATATATTATATACCTGAATGGTGGAGAGAACAGAGGCGGTGTGTGGAGAGAAGACATTTATATATTATATAGTATATACCTGAATGGTGGAGAGGACAGAGGCAGTATGTGTGGAGAGAAGACATTTATGGATTATATAGTATATACCTGAATGGTGGAGAGGACAGAGGCGGTATGTGTGGAGAGGAGACATTTATATATTATATAGTATATACCTGAATGGTGGAGAGGACAGAGGCGGTATGTGTGGAGAGGAGACATTTATATATTATATAGTATATACCTGAATGGTGGAGAGGACAGAGGCGGTATGTGTGGAGAGGAGACATTTATATATTACATAGTATATATCTGAATGGTGGAGAGGACAGAGGCGGTATGTGTGGAGAGGAGACATTTATATATTATATAGTATATACCTGAATGGTGGAGAGGACAGAGGCGGTATGTGTGGAGAGGAGACATTTATATATTATATAGTATATACCTGAATGGTGGAGAGGACAGAGGCGGTATGTGTGGAGAGGAGACATTTATATATTATATAGTATATACCTGAATGGTGGAGAGGACAGAGGCGGTATGTGTGGAGAGGAGACATTTATGGATTATATAGTATATACCTGAATGGTGGAGAGGACAGAGGCGGTATGTGTGGAGAGGAGACATTTATGGATTATATAGTATATATCTGAATGGTGGAGAGGACAGAGGCGGTATGTGTGGAGAGGAGACATTTATGGATTATATAGTATATACCTGAATGGTGGAGAGGACAGAGGCGGTATGTGTGGAGAGAAGACATTTATATATTATATAGTATATACCTGAATGGTGGAGAGGGCAGAGGCGGTATGTGTGGAGAGAAGACATTTATATATTATATAGTATATATCTGAATGGTGGAGAGGGCAGAGGCGGTATGTGTGGAGAGGAGACATTTATATATTATATAGTATATACCTGAATGGTGGAGAGGGCAGAGGCGGTATGTGTGGAGAGGAGACATTTATATATTATATAGTATATACCTGAATGGTGGAGAGGGCAGAGGCGGTATGTGTGGAGAGGAGACATTTATATATTATATAGTATATACCTGAATGGTGGAGAGGACAGAGGCGGTATGTGTGGAGAGAAGACATTTATAGATTATATAGTATATACCTGAATGGTGGAGAGGACAGAGGCGGTATGTGTGGAGAGGAGACATTTATATATTACATAGTATATACCTGAATGGTGGAGAGGACAGAGGCGGTATGTGTGGAGAGGAGACATTTATAGATTATATAGTATATATCTGAATGGTGGAGAGGACAGAGGCGGTATGTGTGGAGAGAAGACATTTATGGATTATATAGTATATACCTGAATGGTGGAGAGGACAGAGGCGGTATGTGTGGAGAGAAGACATTTATATATTATATAGTATATACCTGAATGGTGGAGAGGACAGAGGCGGTATGTGTGGAGAGGAGACATTTATATATTATATAGTATATACCTGAATGGTGGAGAGGACAGAGGCGGTATGTGTGGAGAGAAGACATTTATGGATTATATAGTATATACCTGAATGGTGGAGAGGACAGAGGCGGTATGTGTGGAGAGGAGACATTTATATATTACATAGTATATACCTGAATGGTGGAGAGGACAGAGGCGGTATGTGTGGAGAGAAGACATTTATGGATTATATAGTATATACCTGAATGGTGGAGAGGACAGAGGCGGTATGTGTGGAGAGAAGACATTTATATATTATATAGTATATACCTGAATGGTGGAGAGGACAGAGGCGGTATGTGTGGAGAGAAGACATTTATATATTATATAGTATATACCTGAATGGTGGAGAGGACAGAGGCGGTATGTGTGGAGAGGAGACATTTATATATTATATAGTATATACCTGAATGGTGGAGAGGACAGAGGCGGTATATGTGGAGAGGAGACATTTATGATTATATAGTATATACCTGAATGGTGGAGAGGACAGAGGCGGTATGTGTGGAGAGGAGACATTTATATATTATATAGTATATACCTGAATGGTGGAGAGGACAGAGGCGGTATGTGTGGAGAGGAGACATTTATGGATTATATAGTATATACCTGAATGGTGGAGAGGACAGAGGCGGTATGTGTGGAGAGGAGACATTTATGGATTATATAGTATATACCTGAATGGTGGAGAGGACAGAGACGGTATGTGTGGAGAGGAGACATTTATATATTATATAGTATATACCTGAATGGTGGAGAGGGCAGAGGCGGTATGTGTGGAGAGAAGACATTTATATATTATATAGTATATATCTGAATGGTGGAGAGGACAGAGGCGGTATGTGTGGAGAGAAGACATTTATGGATTACATAGTATATACCTGAATGGTGGAGAGGACAGAGGCGGTATGTGTGGAGAGGAGACATTTATATATTATATAGTATATACCTGAATGGTGGAGAGGACAGAGGCGGTATGTGTGGAGAGGAGACATTTATATATTATATAGTATATACCTGAATGGTGGAGAGGACAGAGGCGGTATGTGTGGAGAGAAGACATTTATATATTATATAGTATATACCTGAATGGTGGAGAGGACAGAGGCGGTATGTGTGGAGAGAAGACATTTATATATTATATAGTATATACCTGAATGGTGGAGAGGACAGAGGCGGTATGTGTGGAGAGAAGACATTTATAGATTATATAGTATATACCTGAATGGTGGAGAGGACAGAGACGGTATGTGTGGAGAGGAGACATTTATATATTATATAGTATATACCTGAATGGTGGAGAGGGCAGAGGCGGTATGTGTGGAGAGAAGACATTTATATATTATATAGTATATATCTGAATGGTGGAGAGGGCAGAGGCGGTATGTGTGGAGAGAAGACATTTATAGATTATATAGTATATACCTGAATGGTGGAGAGGGCAGAGGCGGTATGTGTGGAGAGAAGACATTTATAGATTATATAGTATATACCTGAATGGTGGAGAGGACAGAGGCGGTATGTGTGGAGAGAAGACATTTATATATTATATAGTATATACCTGAATGGTGGAGAGGGCAGAGGCGGTATGTGTGGAGAGAAGACATTTATATATTATATAGTATATATCTGAATGGTGGAGAGGGCAGAGGCGGTATGTGTGGAGAGGAGACATTTATATATTATATAGTATATACCTGAATGGTGGAGAGGACAGAGGCGGTATGTGTGGAGAGAAGACATTTATGGATTATATAGTATATACCTGAATGGTGGAGAGGGCAGAGGCGGTATGTGTGGAGAGGAGACATTTATATATTATATAGTATATACCTGAATGGTGGAGAGGACAGAGGCGGTATGTGTGGAGAGAAGACATTTATAGATTATATAGTATATACCTGAATGGTGGAGAGGACAGAGGCGGTATGTGTGGAGAGGAGACATTTATGGATTATATAGTATATACCTGAATGGTGGAGAGGACAGAGGCGGTATGTGTGGAGAGGAGACATTTATGGATTATATAGTATATACCTGAATGGTGGAGAGGACAGAGGCGGTATGTGTGGAGAGAAGACATTTATGGATTATATAGTATATACCTGAATGGTGGAGAGGACAGAGGCGGTATGTGTGGAGAGGAGACATTTATGGATTATATAGTATATATCTGAATGGTGGAGAGGACAGAGGCGGTATGTGTGGAGAGGAGACATTTATGGATTATATAGTATATATCTGAATGGTGGAGAGGACAGAGGCGGTATGTGTGGAGAGAAGACATTTATGGATTATATAGTATATACCTGAATGGTGGAGAGGACAGAGGCGGTATGTGTGGAGAGGAGACATTTATGGATTATATAGTATATACCTGAATGGTGGAGAGGACAGAGGCGGTATGTGTGGAGAGAAGACATTTATAGATTATATAGTATATACCTGAATGGTGGAGAGGACAGAGGCGGTATGTGTGGAGAGAAGACATTTATATATTACATAGTATATATCTGAATGGTGGAGAGGACAGAGGCGGTATGTGTGGAGAGGAGACATTTATGGATTATATAGTATATACCTGAATGGTGGAGAGGACAGAGGCGGTATGTGTGGAGAGGAGACATTTATATATTATATAGTATATACCTGAATGGTGGAGAGGACAGAGGCGGTATGTGTGGAGAGGAGACATTTATATATTATATAGTATATACCTGAATGGTGGAGAGGACAGAGGCGGTATGTGTGGAGAGAAGACATTTATATATTATATAGTATATATCTGAATGGTGGAGAGGACAGAGGCGGTATGTGTGGAGAGAAGACATTTATATATTATATAGTATATACCTGAATGGTGGAGAGGACAGAGGCGGTATGTGTGGAGAGGAGACATTTATGGATTATATAGTATATATCTGAATGGTGGAGAGGACAGAGGCGGTATGTGTGGAGAGAAGACATTTATGGATTATATAGTATATACCTGAATGGTAGAGAGGACAGAGGCGGTATGTGTGGAGAGAAGACATTTATATATTATATAGTATATACCTGAATGGTGGAGAGGACAGAGGCGGTATGTGTGGAGAGGAGACATTTATAGATTATATAGTATATACATGAATGGTAGAGAGGACAGAGGCGGTATGTGTGGAGAGAAGACATTTATATATTATATAGTATATACCTGAATGGTGGAGAGGACAGAGGCGGTATGTGTGGAGAGGAGACATTTATATATTATATAGTATATACCTGAATGGTGGAGAGGACAGAGGCGGTATGTGTGGAGAGGAGACATTTATGGATTATATAGTATATACCTGAATGGTGGAGAGGACAGAGGCGGTATGTGTGGAGAGAAGACATTTATATATTATATAGTATATACCTGAATGGTGGAGAGGACAGAGGCGGTATGTGTGGAGAGGAGACATTTATATATTACATAGTATATATCTGAATGGTGGAGAGGACAGAGGCGGTATGTGTGGAGAGAAGACATTTATATATTATATAGTATATACCTGAATGGTGGAGAGGACAGAGGCGGTATGTGTGGAGAGGAGACATTTATATATTATATAGTATATACCTGAATGGTGGAGAGGACAGAGGCGGTATGTGTGGAGAGGAGACATTTATATATTATATAGTATATACCTGAATGGTGGAGAGGACAGAGGCGGTATGTGTGGAGAGAAGACATTTATATATTATATAGTATATATCTGAATGGTGGAGAGGACAGAGGCGGTATGTGTGGAGAGAAGACATTTATATATTATATAGTATATACCTGAATGGTGGAGAGGACAGAGGCGGTATGTGTGGAGAGGAGACATTTATAGATTATATAGTATATACCTGAATGGTGGAGAGGACAGAGGCGGTATGTGTGGAGAGGAGACATTTATATATTATATAGTATATACCTGAATGGTGGAGAGGACAGAGGCGGTATGTGTGGAGAGAAGACATTTATGGATTATATAGTATATACCTGAATGGTAGAGAGGACAGAGGCGGTATGTGTGGAGAGGAGACATTTATATATTATATAGTATATACCTGAATGGTGGAGAGGACAGAGGCGGTATGTGTGGAGAGAAGACATTTATATATTATATAGTATATACCTGAATGGTGGAGAGGACAGAGGCGGTATGTGTGGAGAGGAGACATTTATAGATTATATAGTATATACCTGAATGGTGGAGAGGACAGAGGCGGTATGTGTGGAGAGGAGACATTTATATATTATATAGTATATACCTGAATGGTGGAGAGGACAGAGGCGGTATGTGTGGAGAGAAGACATTTATGGATTATATAGTATATACCTGAATGGTAGAGAGGACAGAGGCGGTATGTGTGGAGAGAAGACATTTATAGATTATATAGTATATACCTGAATGGTGGAGAGGACAGAGGCGGTATGTGTGGAGAGAAGACATTTATATATTATATAGTATATACCTGAATGGTGGAGAGGACAGAGGCGGTATGTGTGGAGAGAAGACATTTATATATTATATAGTATATACCTGAATGGTGGAGAGGACAGAGGCGGTATGTGTGGAGAGGAGACATTTATGGATTATATAGTATGTACCTGAATGGTGGAGAGGACAGAGGCGGTATGTGTGGAGAGGAGACATTTATATATTATATAGTATATACCTGAATGGTGGAGAGGACAGAGGCGGTATGTGTGGAGAGGAGACATTTATATATTATATAGTATATACCTGAATGGTGGAGAGGACAGAGGCGGTATGTGTGGAGAGGAGACATTTATGGATTATATAGTATATACCTGAATGGTGGAGAGGACAGAGGCGGTATGTGTGGAGAGGAGACATTTATATATTATATAGTATATACCTGAATGGTGGAGAGGACAGAGGCGGTATATGTGGAGAGAAGACATTTATGGATTATATAGTATATACCTGAATGGTGGAGAGGACAGAGGCGGTATGTGTGGAGAGAAGACATTTATATATTATATAGTATATATCTGAATGGTGGAGAGGACAGAGGCGGTATGTGTGGAGAGAAGACATTTATATATTATATAGTATATACCTGAATGGAGGAGAGGACAGAGGCGGTATGTGTGGAGAGAAGACATTTATATATTATATAGTATATACCTGAATGGTGGAGAGGACAGAGGCGGTATGTGTGGAGAGAAGACATTTATATATTATATAGTATATATCTGAATGGTGGAGAGGACAGAGGCGGTATGTGTGGAGAGAAGACATTTATGGATTACATAGTATATACCTGAATGGTGGAGAGGACAGAGGCGGTATGTGTGGAGAGGAGACATTTATATATTATATAGTATATACCTGAATGGTGGAGAGGACAGAGGCGGTATGTGTGGAGAGGAGACATTTATATATTATATAGTATATACCTGAATGGTGGAGAGGACAGAGGCGGTATGTGTGGAGAGAAGACATTTATATATTATATAGTATATACCTGAATGGTGGAGAGGACAGAGGCGGTATGTGTGGAGAGAAGACATTTATATATTATATAGTATATACCTGAATGGTGGAGAGGACAGAGGCGGTATGTGTGGAGAGAAGACATTTATAGATTATATAGTATATACCTGAATGGTGGAGAGGACAGAGACGGTATGTGTGGAGAGGAGACATTTATATATTATATAGTATATACCTGAATGGTGGAGAGGGCAGAGGCGGTATGTGTGGAGAGAAGACATTTATATATTATATAGTATATATCTGAATGGTGGAGAGGGCAGAGGCGGTATGTGTGGAGAGAAGACATTTATAGATTATATAGTATATACCTGAATGGTGGAGAGGGCAGAGGCGGTATGTGTGGAGAGAAGACATTTATAGATTATATAGTATATACCTGAATGGTGGAGAGGACAGAGGCGGTATGTGTGGAGAGAAGACATTTATATATTATATAGTATATACCTGAATGGTGGAGAGGGCAGAGGCGGTATGTGTGGAGAGAAGACATTTATATATTATATAGTATATATCTGAATGGTGGAGAGGGCAGAGGCGGTATGTGTGGAGAGGAGACATTTATATATTATATAGTATATACCTGAATGGTGGAGAGGACAGAGGCGGTATGTGTGGAGAGAAGACATTTATGGATTATATAGTATATACCTGAATGGTGGAGAGGGCAGAGGCGGTATGTGTGGAGAGGAGACATTTATATATTATATAGTATATACCTGAATGGTGGAGAGGACAGAGGCGGTATGTGTGGAGAGAAGACATTTATAGATTATATAGTATATACCTGAATGGTGGAGAGGACAGAGGCGGTATGTGTGGAGAGGAGACATTTATGGATTATATAGTATATACCTGAATGGTGGAGAGGACAGAGGCGGTATGTGTGGAGAGGAGACATTTATGGATTATATAGTATATACCTGAATGGTGGAGAGGACAGAGGCGGTATGTGTGGAGAGAAGACATTTATGGATTATATAGTATATACCTGAATGGTGGAGAGGACAGAGGCGGTATGTGTGGAGAGAAGACATTTATAGATTATATAGTATATACCTGAATGGTGGAGAGGACAGAGGCGGTATGTGTGGAGAGGAGACATTTATGGATTATATAGTATATACCTGAATGGTGGAGAGGACAGAGGCGGTATGTGTGGAGAGAAGACATTTATAGATTACATAGTATATACCTGAATGGTGGAGAGGACAGAGGCGGTATGTGTGGAGAGGAGACATTTATGGATTATATAGTATATACCTGAATGGTGGAGAGGACAGAGGCGGTATGTGTGGAGAGGAGACATTTATGGATTATATAGTATATACCTGAATGGTGGAGAGGACAGAGGCGGTATGTGTGGAGAGGAGACATTTATGGATTACATAGTATATACCTGAATGGTGGAGAGGACAGAGGCGGTATGTGTGGAGAGGAGACATTTATGGATTATATAGTATATACCTGAATGGTGGAGAGGACAGAGGCGGTATGTGTGGAGAGGAGACATTTATGGATTATATAGTATATACCTGAATGGTGGAGAGGACAGAGGCGGTATGTGTGGAGAGAAGACATTTATGGATTATATAGTATATACCTGAATGGTGGAGAGGACAGAGGCGGTATGTGTGGAGAGAAGACATTTATGGATTATATAGTATATACCTGAATGGTGGAGAGGACAGAGGCGGTATGTGTGGAGAGGAGACATTTATGGATTATATAGTATATATCTGAATGGTGGAGAGGACAGAGGCGGTATGTGTGGAGAGGAGACATTTATGGATTATATAGTATATATCTGAATGGTGGAGAGGACAGAGGCGGTATGTGTGGAGAGAAGACATTTATGGATTATATAGTATATACCTGAATGGTGGAGAGGACAGAGGCGGTATGTGTGGAGAGGAGACATTTATGGATTATATAGTATATACCTGAATGGTGGAGAGGACAGAGGCGGTATGTGTGGAGAGAAGACATTTATAGATTATATAGTATATACCTGAATGGTGGAGAGGACAGAGGCGGTATGTGTGGAGAGAAGACATTTATATATTACATAGTATATATCTGAATGGTGGAGAGGACAGAGGCGGTATGTGTGGAGAGGAGACATTTATGGATTATATAGTATATACCTGAATGGTGGAGAGGACAGAGGCGGTATGTGTGGAGAGGAGACATTTATATATTATATAGTATATACCTGAATGGTGGAGAGGACAGAGGCGGTATGTGTGGAGAGGAGACATTTATATATTATATAGTATATACCTGAATGGTGGAGAGGACAGAGGCGGTATGTGTGGAGAGAAGACATTTATATATTATATAGTATATATCTGAATGGTGGAGAGGACAGAGGCGGTATGTGTGGAGAGAAGACATTTATATATTATATAGTATATACCTGAATGGTGGAGAGGACAGAGGCGGTATGTGTGGAGAGGAGACATTTATGGATTATATAGTATATATCTGAATGGTGGAGAGGACAGAGGCGGTATGTGTGGAGAGAAGACATTTATGGATTATATAGTATATACCTGAATGGTAGAGAGGACAGAGGCGGTATGTGTGGAGAGAAGACATTTATATATTATATAGTATATACCTGAATGGTGGAGAGGACAGAGGCGGTATGTGTGGAGAGGAGACATTTATAGATTATATAGTATATACATGAATGGTAGAGAGGACAGAGGCGGTATGTGTGGAGAGAAGACATTTATATATTATATAGTATATACCTGAATGGTGGAGAGGACAGAGGCGGTATGTGTGGAGAGGAGACATTTATATATTATATAGTATATACCTGAATGGTGGAGAGGACAGAGGCGGTATGTGTGGAGAGAAGACATTTATGGATTATATAGTATATACCTGAATGGTGGAGAGGACAGAGGCGGTATGTGTGGAGAGGAGACATTTATATATTATATAGTATATACCTGAATGGTGGAGAGGACAGAGGCGGTATGTGTGGAGAGAAGACATTTATATATTATATAGTATATACCTGAATGGTGGAGAGGACAGAGGCGGTATGTGTGGAGAGGAGACATTTATATATTATATAGTATATACCTGAATGGTGGAGAGGACAGAGGCGGTATGTGTGGAGAGGAGACATTTATATATTATATAGTATATACCTGAATGGTGGAGAGGACAGAGGCGGTATGTGTGGAGAGGAGACATTTATATATTATATAGTATATACCTGAATGGTGGAGAGGACAGAGGCGGTATGTGTGGAGAGGAGACATTTATATATTATATAGTATATACCTGAATGGTGGAGAGGACAGAGGCGGTATGTGTGGAGAGAAGACATTTATGATTACATAGTATATATCTGAATGGTGGAGAGGACAGAGGCGGTATGTGTGGAGAGAAGACATTTATATATTATATAGTATATACCTGAATGGTGGAGAGGACAGAGGCGGTATGTGTGGAGAGGAGACATTTATAGATTATATAGTATATACCTGAATGGTGGAGAGGACAGAGGCGGTATGTGTGGAGAGGAGACATTTATATATTATATAGTATATACCTGAATGGTGGAGAGGACAGAGGCGGTATGTGTGGAGAGAAGACATTTATGGATTATATAGTATATACCTGAATGGTAGAGAGGACAGAGGCGGTATGTGTGGAGAGGAGACATTTATATATTATATAGTATATACCTGAATGGTGGAGAGGACAGAGGCGGTATGTGTGGAGAGGAGACATTTATGGATTATATAGTATATACCTGAATGGTGGAGAGGACAGAGGCGGTATGTGTGGAGAGGAGACATTTATATATTATATAGTATATACCTGAATGGTGGAGAGGACAGAGGCGGTATGTGTGGAGAGGAGACATTTATAGATTATATAGTATATACCTGAATGGTGGAGAGGACAGAGGCGGTATGTGTGGAGAGAAGACATTTATATATTATATAGTATATACCTGAATGGTGGAGAGGACAGAGGCGGTATGTGTGGAGAGGAGACATTTATAGATTATATAGTATATACCTGAATGGTGGAGAGGACAGAGGCGGTATGTGTGGAGAGGAGACATTTATATATTATATAGTATATACCTGAATGGTGGAGAGGACAGAGGCGGTATGTGTGGAGAGAAGACATTTATGGATTATATAGTATATACCTGAATGGTAGAGAGGACAGAGGCGGTATGTGTGGAGAGAAGACATTTATAGATTATATAGTATATACCTGAATGGTGGAGAGGACAGAGGCGGTATGTGTGGAGAGAAGACATTTATATATTATATAGTATATACCTGAATGGTGGAGAGGACAGAGGCGGTATGTGTGGAGAGAAGACATTTATATATTATATAGTATATACCTGAATGGTGGAGAGGACAGAGGCGGTATGTGTGGAGAGGAGACATTTATGGATTATATAGTATGTACCTGAATGGTGGAGAGGACAGAGGCGGTATGTGTGGAGAGGAGACATTTATATATTATATAGTATATACCTGAATGGTGGAGAGGACAGAGGCGGTATGTGTGGAGAGGAGACATTTATATATTATATAGTATATACCTGAATGGTGGAGAGGACAGAGGCGGTATGTGTGGAGAGGAGACATTTATGGATTATATAGTATATACCTGAATGGTGGAGAGGACAGAGGCGGTATGTGTGGAGAGGAGACATTTATATATTATATAGTATATACCTGAATGGTGGAGAGGACAGAGGCGGTATATGTGGAGAGAAGACATTTATGGATTATATAGTATATACCTGAATGGTGGAGAGGACAGAGGCGGTATGTGTGGAGAGAAGACATTTATATATTATATAGTATATATCTGAATGGTGGAGAGGACAGAGGCGGTATATGTGGAGAGAAGACATTTATGGATTATATAGTATATACCTGAATGGTGGAGAGGACAGAGGCGGTATGTGTGGAGAGAAGACATTTATGATTACATAGTATATATCTGAATGGTGGAGAGGACAGAGGCGGTATGTGTGGAGAGAAGACATTTATATATTATATAGTATATACCTGAATGGTGGAGAGGACAGAGGCGGTATGTGTGGAGAGAAGACATTTATATATTATATAGTATATACCTGAATGGTGGAGAGGACAGAGGCGGTATGTGTGGAGAGAAGACATTTATATATTATATAGTATATACCTGAATGGTGGAGAGGACAGAGGCGGTATGTGTGGAGAGAAGACATTTATGGATTATATAGTATATACCTGAATGGTGGAGAGGACAGAGGCGGTATGTGTGGAGAGAAGGCATTTATATATTATATAGTATATACCTGAATGGTGGAGAGGACAGAGGCAGTATGTGTGGAGAGAAGACATTTATGGATTATATAGTATATACCTGAATGGTGGAGAGGACAGAGGCGGTATGTGTGGAGAGAAGGCATTTATATATTATATAGTATATACCTGAATGGTGGAGAGGACAGAGGTGGTATGTGTGGAGAGAAGACATTTATAGATTATATAGTATATACCTGAATGGTGGAGAGGGCAGAGGCGGTATGTGTGGAGAGAAGACATTTATATATTATATACTATATACCTGAATGGTGGAGAGGACAGAGGCGGTATGTGTGGAGAGAAGACATTTATATATTATATACTATATACCTGAATGGTGGAGAGGACAGAGGCGGTATGTGTGGAGAGAAGACATTTATATATTACATAGTATATACCTGAATGGTGGAGAGGACAGAGGCGGTATGTGTGGAGAGAAGACATTTATGGATTATATAGTATATACCTGAATGGTGGAGAGGGCAGAGGCGGTATGTGTGGAGAGGAGACATTTATATATTACATAGTATATATCTGAATGGTGGAGAGGACAGAGGCGGTATGTGTGGAGAGAAGACATTTATATATTATATAGTATATACCTGAATGGTGGAGAGGACAGAGGCGGTATGTGTGGAGAGGAGACATTTATATATTACATAGTATATATCTGAATGGTGGAGAGGACAGAGGCGGTATGTGTGGAGAGAAGACATTTATATATTATATAGTATATACCTGAATGGTGGAGAGGACAGAGGCGGTATGTGTGGAGAGAAGACATTTATGGATTATATAGTATATACCTGAATGGTGGAGAGGACAGAGGCGGTATGTGTGGAGAGGAGACATTTATGATTACATAGTATATATCTGAATGGTGGAGAGGACAGAGGCGGTATGTGTGGAGAGAAGACATTTATATATTACATAGTATATACCTGAATGGTGGAGAGGACAGAGGCGGTATGTGTGGAGAGGAGACATTTATATATTATATAGTATATATCTGAATGGTGGAGAGGACAGAGGCGGTATGTGTGGAGAGAAGACATTTATGGATTATATAGTATATACCTGAATGGTGGAGAGGACAGAGGCGGTATGTGTGGAGAGGAGACATTTATATATTATATAGTATATACCTGAATGGTGGAGAGGACAGAGGCGGTATGTGTGGAGAGGAGACATTTATATATTATATAGTATATATCTGAATGGTGGAGAGGACAGAGGCGGTATGTGTGGAGAGGAGACATTTATGATTATATAGTATATACCTGAATGGTGGAGAGGACAGAGGCGGTATGTGTGGAGAGGAGACATTTATGATTATATAGTATATACCTGAATGGTGGAGAGGACAGAGGCGGTATGTGTGGAGAGGAGACATTTATAGATTATATAGTATATACCTGAATGGTGGAGAGGACAGAGGCGGTATGTGTGGAGAGAAGACATTTATAGATTATATAGTATATATCTGAATGGTGGAGAGGACAGAGGCGGTATGTGTGGAGAGGAGACATTTATGATTATATAGTATATACCTGAATGGTGGAGAGGACAGAGGCGGTATGTGTGGAGAGGAGACATTTATGATTATATAGTATATATCTGAATGGTGGAGAGGACAGAGGCGGTATGTGTGGAGAGGAGACATTTATGATTATATAGTATATACCTGAATGGTGGAGAGGACAGAGGCGGTATGTGTGGAGAGGAGACATTTATAGATTATATAGTATATACCTGAATGGTGGAGAGGACAGAGGCGGTATGTGTGGAGAGAAGACATTTATAGATTATATAGTATATATCTGAATGGTGGAGAGGACAGAGGCGGTATGTGTGGAGAGGAGACATTTATGATTATATAGTATATACCTGAATGGTGGAGAGGACAGAGGCGGTATGTGTGGAGAGGAGACATTTATAGATTATATAGTATATACCTGAATGGTGGAGAGGACAGAGGCGGTATGTGTGGAGAGAAGACATTTATATATTATATAGTATATACCTGAATGGTGGAGAGGACAGAGGCGGTATGTGTGGAGAGAAGACATTTATATATTATATAGTATATACCTGAATGGTGGAGAGGACAGAGGCGGTATGTGTGGAGAGGAGACATTTATGGATTATATAGTATATACCTGAATGGTGGAGAGGACAGAGGCGGTATGTGTGGAGAGAAGACATTTATGGATTATATAGTATATACCTGAATGGTGGAGAGGACAGAGGCGGTATGTGTGGAGAGAAGACATTTATGGATTATATAGTATATACCTGAATGGTGGAGAGGACAGAGGCGGTATGTGTGGAGAGGAGACATTTATGGATTATATAGTATATACCTGAATGGTGGAGAGGACAGAGGCGGTATGTGTGGAGAGGAGACATTTATATATTATATAGTATATACCTGAATGGTGGAGAGGACAGAGGCGGTATGTGTGGAGAGAAGACATTTATATATTACATAGTATATACCTGAATGGTGGAGAGGACAGAGGCGGTATGTGTGGAGAGGAGACATTTATATATTACATAGTATGTACCTGAATGGTGGAGAGGACAGAGGCGGTATGTGTGGAGAGGAGACATTTATAGATTATATAGTATATACCTGAATGGTGGAGAGGACAGAGGTGGTATGTGTGGAGAGGAGACATTTATATATTATATAGTATATACCTGAATGGTGGAGAGGACAGAGGCGGTATGTGTGGAGAGAAGACATTTATATATTACATAGTATATACCTGAATGGTGGAGAGGACAGAGGCGGTATGTGTGGAGAGGAGACATTTATGGATTATATAGTATATACCTGAATGGTGGAGAGGACAGAGGCGGTATGTGTGGAGAGGAGACATTTATGGATTATATAGTATATACCTGAATGGTAGAGAGGACAGAGGCGGTATGTGTGGAGAGGAGACATTTATGGATTATATAGTATATACCTGAATGGTGGAGAGGACAGAGGCGGTATGTGTGGGGAGGAGACATTTATATATTATATAGTATATACCTGAATGGTGGAGAGGACAGAGGCGGTATGTGTGGAGAGAAGACATTTATATATTACATAGTATATACCTGAATGGTGGAGAGGACAGAGGCGGTATGTGTGGAGAGGAGACATTTATGATTATATAGTATATACCTGAATGGTGGAGAGGACAGAGGCGGTATATGTGGAGAGGAGACATTTATATATTATATAGTATATACCTGAATGGTGGAGAGGACAGAGGCGGTATATGTGGAGAGGAGACATTTATATATTATATAGTATATACCTGAATGGTGGAGAGGACAGAGGCGGTATATGTGGAGAGGAGACATTTATATATTATATAGTATATACCTGAATGGTGGAGAGGACAGAGGCGGTATGTGTGGAGAGAAGACATTTATATATTATATAGTATATACCTGAATGGTGTAGAGGACAGAGGCGGTATGTGTGGAGAGAAGACATTTATAGATTATATAGTATATACCTGAATGGTGGAGAGGACAGAGGCGGTATGTGTGGAGAGAAGACATTTATATATTATATAGTATATACCTGAATGGTGGAGAGGACAGAGGCGGTATGTGTGGAGAGGAGACATTTATATATTATATAGTATATACCTGAATGGTGGAGAGGACAGAGGCGGTATGTGTGGAGAGGAGACATTTATATATTATATAGTATATACCTGAATGGTGGAGAGGACAGAGGCGGTATGTGTGGAGAGAAGACATTTATAGATTATATAGTATATACCTGAATGGTGGAGAGGACAGAGGCGGTATGTGTGGAGAGAAGACATTTATAGATTATATAGTATATACCTGAATGGTGGAGAGGACAGAGGCGGTATGTGTGGAGAGGAGACATTTATAGATTACATAGTATATACCTGAATGGTGGAGAGGACAGAGGCGGTATGTGTGGAGAGAAGACATTTATGGATTATATAGTATATACCTGAATGGTGGAGAGGACAGAGGCGGTATGTGTGGAGAGAAGACATTTATGATAATATAGTATATACCTGAATGGTGGAGAGGACAGAGGCGGTATGTGTGGAGAGAAGACATTTATATATTATATAGTATATACCTGAATGGTGGAGAGGACAGAGGCGGTATGTGTGGAGAGGAGACATTTATATATTATATAGTATATACCTGAATGGTGGAGAAGACAGAGGCGGTATGTGTGGAGAGAAGACATTTATGGATTATATAGTATATACCTGAATGGTGGAGAGGACAGAGGCGGTATGTGTGGAGAGGAGACATTTATGGATTATATAGTATATACCTGAATGGTGGAGAGGACAGAGGCGGTATGTGTGGAGAGAAGACATTTATATATTATATAGTATATACCTGAATGGTGGAGAGGACAGAGGCGGTATGTGTGGAGAGGAGACATTTATATATTATATAGTATATACCTGAATGGTGGAGAGGACAGAGGCGGTATGTGTGGAGAGAAGACATTTATGGATTATATAGTATATACCTGAATGGTGGAGAGGACAGAGGCGGTATGTGTGGAGAGGAGACATTTATGGATTATATAGTATATACCTGAATGGTGGAGAGGACAGAGGCGGTATGTGTGGAGAGAAGACATTTATGGATTATATAGTATATACCTGAATGGTGGAGAGGACAGAGGCGGTATGTGTGGAGAGGAGACATTTATAGATTATATAGTATATACCTGAATGGTGGAGAGGACAGAGGCGGTATGTGTGGAGAGGAGACATTTATGGATTATATAGTATATACCTGAATGGTGGAGAGGACAGAGGCGGTATGTGTGGAGAGGAGACATTTATATATTATATAGTATATACCTGAATGGTGGAGAAGACAGAGGCGGTATGTGTGGAGAGAAGACATTTATACATTATATAGTATATACCTGAATGGTGGAGAGGACAGAGGCGGTATGTGTGGAGAGAAGACATTTATATATTACATAGTATATACCTGAATGGTGGAGAGGACAGAGGCGGTATGTGTGGAGAGAAGACATTTATGGATTATATAGTATATACCTGAATGGTGGAGAGGACAGAGGCGGTATGTGTGGAGAGGAGACATTTATATATTATATAGTATATACCTAAATGTTGGAGAGGACAGAGGCGGTATGTGTGGAGAGGAGACATTTATGGATTACATAGTATATACCTGAATGGTGGAGAGGACAGAGGCGGTATGTGTGGAGAGAAGACATTTATATATTATATAGTATATACCTAAATGTTGGAGAGGACAGAGGCGGTATGTGTGGAGAGGAGACATTTATGGATTATATAGTATATACCTGAATGGTGGAGAGGACAGAGGCGGTATGTGTGGAGAGGAGACATTTATGGATTATATAGTATATACCTGAATGGTGGAGAGGACAGAGGCGGTATGTGTGGAGAGGAGACATTTATAGATTATATAGTATATACCTGAATGGTGGAGAGGACAGAGGCGGTATGTGTGGAGAGAAGACATTTATGGATTATATAGTATATACCTGAATGGTGGAGAGGACAGAGGCGGTATGTGTGGAGAGGAGACATTTATGGATTATATAGTATATACCTGAATGGTGGAGAGGACAGAGGCGGTATGTGTGGAGAGGAGACATTTATAGATTATATAGTATATACCTGAATGGTGGAGAGGACAGAGGCGGTATGTGTGGAGAGAAGACATTTATGGATTATATAGTATATACCTGAATGGTGGAGAAGACAGAGGCGGTATGTGTGGAGAGGAGACATTTATAGATTATATAGTATATACCTGAATGGTGGAGAGGACAGAGGCGGTATGTGTGGAGAGAAGACATTTATGGATTATATAGTATATACCTGAATGGTGGAGAGGACAGAGGCGGTATGTGTGGAGAGGAGACATTTATAGATTATATAGTATATACCTGAATGGTGGAGAGGACAGAGGCGGTATGTGTGGAGAGAAGACATTTATGGATTATATAGTATATACCTGAATGGTGGAGAAGACAGAGGCGGTATGTGTGGAGAGAAGACATTTATACATTATATAGTATATACCTGAATGGTGGAGAGGACAGAGGCGGTATGTGTGGAGAGAAGACATTTATATATTACATAGTATATACCTGAATGGTGGAGAGGACAGAGGCGGTATGTGTGGAGAGAAGACATTTATGGATTATATAGTATATACCTGAATGGTGGAGAGGACAGAGGCGGTATGTGTGGAGAGGAGACATTTATATATTATATAGTATATACCTAAATGTTGGAGAGGACAGAGGCGGTATGTGTGGAGAGGAGACATTTATGGATTACATAGTATATACCTGAATGGTGGAGAGGACAGAGGCGGTATGTGTGGAGAGAAGACATTTATATATTATATAGTATATACCTAAATGTTGGAGAGGACAGAGGCGGTATGTGTGGAGAGGAGACATTTATGGATTATATAGTATATACCTGAATGGTGGAGAGGACAGAGGCGGTATGTGTGGAGAGGAGACATTTATGGATTATATAGTATATACCTGAATGGTGGAGAGGACAGAGGCGGTATGTGTGGAGAGGAGACATTTATAGATTATATAGTATATACCTGAATGGTGGAGAGGACAGAGGCGGTATGTGTGGAGAGGAGACATTTATATATTATATAGTATATACCTAAATGTTGGAGAGGACAGAGGCGGTATGTGTGGAGAGAAGACATTTATAGATTATATAGTATATACCTGAATGGTGGAGAGGACAGAGGCGGTATGTGTGGAGAGGAGACATTTATGGATTACATAGTATATACCTGAATGGTGGAGAGGACAGAGGCGGTATGTGTGGAGAGGAGACATTTATATATTATATAGTATATACCTGAATGGTGGAGAGGACAGAGGCGGTATGTGTGGAGAGGAGACATTTATATATTACATAGTATATATCTGAATGGTGGAGAGGACAGAGGCGGTATGTGTGGAGAGGAGACATTTATATATTACATAGTATATACCTGAATGGTGGAGAGGACAGAGGCGGTATGTGTGGAGAGGAGACATTTATATATTATATAGTATATACCTGAATGGTGGAGAGGACAGAGGCGGTATGTGTGGAGAGGAGACATTTATATATTATATAGTATATACCTGAATGGTGGAGAGGACAGAGACGGTATGTGTGGAGAGGAGACATTTATGGATTATATAGTATATATCTGAATGGTGGAGAGGACAGAGGCGGTATGTGTGGAGAGAAGACATTTATGATTACATAGTATATATCTGAATGGTGGAGAGGACAGAGGCGGTATGTGTGGAGAGAAGACATTTATATATTATATAGTATAGACCTGAATGGTGGAGAGGACAGAGGCGGTATGTGTGGAGAGGAGACATTTATGGATTATATAGTATGTATCTGAATGGTGGAGAGGACAGAGGCGGTATGTGTGGAGAGGAGACATTTATATATTATATAGTATATACCTGAATGGTGGAGAGGACAGAGGCAGTATGTGTGGAGAGGAGACATTTATAGATTATATAGTATATACCTGAATGGTGGAGAGGACAGAGGCGGTATGTGTGGAGAGGAGACATTTATGGATTATATAGTATATATCTGAATGGTGGAGAGGACAGAGGCGGTATGTGTGGAGAGGAGACATTTATATATTATATAGTATATATCTGAATGGTGGAGAGGACAGAGGCGGTATGTGTGGAGAGAAGACATTTATATATTATATAGTATATACCTGAATGGTGGAGAGGACAGAGGCGGTATGTGTGGAGAGGAGACATTTATGGATTATATAGTATATACCTGAATGGTGGAGAGGACAGAGGCGGTATGTGTGGAGAGGAGACATTTATGGATTATATAGTATATACCTGAATGGTGGAGAGGACAGAGGCGGTATGTGTGGAGAGAAGACATTTATGGATTATATAGTATATATCTGAATGGTGGAGAGGACAGAGGCGGTATGTGTGGAGAGGAGACATTTATATATTATATAGTATATATCTGAATGGTGGAGAGGACAGAGGCGGTATGTGTGGAGAGAAGACATTTATGGATTATATAGTATATACCTGAATGGTGGAGAGGACAGAGGCGGTATGTGTGGAGAGAAGACATTTATATATTATATAGTATATACCTGAATGGTGGAGAGGACAGAGGCGGTATGTGTGGAGAGAAGACATTTATATATTATATAGTATATACCTGAATGGTGGAGAGGACAGAGGCGGTATGTGTGGAGAGAAGACATTTATGGATTATATAGTATATACCTGAATGGTGGAGAGGACAGAGGCGGTATGTGTGGAGAGGAGACATTTATGGATTATATAGTATATACCTGAATGGTGGAGAGGACAGAGGTGGTATGTGTGGAGAGAAGACATTTATGATTACATAGTATATACCTGAATGGTGGAGAGGACAGAGGCGGTATGTGTGGAGAGAAGACATTTATGATTACATAGTATATACCTGAATGGTGGAGAGGACAGAGGCGGTATGTGTGGAGAGGAGACATTTATATATTATATACCTGAATGGTGGAGAGGACAGAGGCGGTATATGTGGAGAGGAGACATTTATATATTATATAGTATATACCTGAATGGTGGAGAGGACAGAGGCGGTATGTGTGGAGAGGAGACATTTATATATTATATAGTATATACCTGAATGGTGGAGAGGACAGAGGCGGTATGTGTGGAGAGGAGACATTTATTGATTATATAGTATATACCTGAATGGTGAAGAGGACAGAGGCGGTATGTGTGGAGAGGAGACATTTATGGATTATATAGTATATACCTGAATGGTGAAGAGGACAGAGGCGGTATGTGTGGAGAGGAGACATTTATTGATTATATAGTATATACCTGAATGGTGAAGAGGACAGAGGCGGTATGTGTGGAGAGGAGACATTTATGGATTATATAGTATATACCTGAATGGTGGAGAGGACAGAGGAGGTATGTGTGGAGAGAAGACATTTATATATTATATAGTATATACCTGAATGGTGGAGAGGACAGAGGCGGTATGTGTGGAGAGAAGACATTTATGATTACATAGTATATACCTGAATGGTGGAGAGGACAGAGGCGGTATGTGTGGAGAGAAGACATTTATGATTACATAGTATATACCTGAATGGTGGAGAGGACAGAGGCGGTATGTGTGGAGAGAAGACATTTATGATTACATAGTATATACCTGAATGGTGGAGAGGACAGAGGCGGTATGTGTGGAGAGGAGACATTTATTGATTATATAGTATATACCTGAATGGTGAAGAGGACAGAGGCGGTATGTGTGGAGAGGAGACATTTATGGATTATATAGTATATACCTGAATGGTGAAGAGGACAGAGGCGGTATGTGTGGAGAGGAGACATTTATTGATTATATAGTATATACCTGAATGGTGAAGAGGACAGAGGCGGTATGTGTGGAGAGGAGACATTTATGGATTATATAGTATATACCTGAATGGTGGAGAGGACAGAGGAGGTATGTGTGGAGAGAAGACATTTATATATTATATAGTATATACCTGAATGGTGGAGAGGACAGAGGCGGTATGTGTGGAGAGAAGACATTTATGATTACATAGTATATACCTGAATGGTGGAGAGGACAGAGGCGGTATGTGTGGAGAGAAGACATTTATGGATTATATAGTATATACCTGAATGGTGAAGAGGACAGAGGCGGTATGTGTGGAGAGAAGACATTTATATATTATATAGTATATACCTGAATGGTGGAGAGGACAGAGGCGGTATATGTGGAGAGAAGACATTTATGGATTATATAGTATATACCTGAATGGTGGAGAGGACAGAGGCGGTATGTGTGGAGAGAAGACATTTATATATTACATAGTATATACCTGAATGGTGGAGAGGACAGAGGCGGTATGTGTGGAGAGAAGACATTTATGGATTATATAGTATATACCTGAATGGTGGAGAGGACAGAGGTGGTATGTGTGGAGAGAAGACATTTATGATTATATAGTATATACCTGAATGGTGGAGAGGGCAGAGGCGGTATGTGTGGAGAGAAGACATTTATATATTATATAGTATATACCTGAATGGTGGAGAGGACAGAGGCGGTATGTGTGGAGAGGAGACATTTATGGATTATATAGTATATATCTGAATGGTGGAGAGGACAGAGGCGGTATGTGTGGAGAGGAGACATTTATGGATTATATAGTATATATCTGAATGGTGGAGAGGACAGAGGCGGTATATGTGGAGAGAAGACATTTATATATTATATAGTATATATCTGAATGGTGGAGAGGACAGAGGCGGTATGTGTGGAGAGGAGACATTTATATATTACATAGTATATACCTGAATGGTGGAGAGGACAGAGGCGGTATGTGTGGAGAGGAGACATTTATAGATTATATACCTGAATGGTGGAGAGGACAGAGGCGGTATGTGTGGAGAGAAGACATTTATATATTATATAGTATATACCTGAATGGTGGAGAGGACAGAGGCGGTATGTGTGGAGAGGAGACATTTATGGATTATATAGTATATATCTGAATGGTGGAGAGGACAGAGGCGGTATATGTGGAGAGAAGACATTTATATATTATATAGTATATATCTGAATGGTGGAGAGGACAGAGGCGGTATGTGTGGAGAGGAGACATTTATATATTATATAGTATGTACCTGAATGGTGGAGAGGACAGAGGCGGTATGTGTGGAGAGGAGACATTTATGATTATATATTATATACCTGAATGGTGGAGAGGACAGAGGCGGTATGTGTGGAGAGGAGACATTTATAGATTATATAGTATATACCTGAATGGTGGAGAGGACAGAGGCGGTATGTGTGGAGAGAAGACATTTATGATTACATAGTATATACCTGAATGGTGGAGAGGACAGAGGCGGTATGTGTGGAGAGGAGACATTTATGATTATATATTATATACCTGAATGGTGGAGAGGACAGAGGCGGTATGTGTGGAGAGAAGACATTTATATATTACATAGTATATACCTGAATGGTGGAGAGGACAGAGGCGGTATGTGTGGAGAGGAGATATTTATATATTATATAGTATATACCTGAATGGTGGAGAGGACAGAGGCGGTATGTGTGGAGAGGAGACATTTATGATTACATAGTATATACCTGAATGGTGGAGAGGACAGAGGCGGTATGTGTGGAGAGAAGACATTTATGATTACATAGTATATACCTGAATGGTGGAGAGGACAGAGGCGGTATGTGTGGAGAGGAGATATTTATATATTATATACCTGAATGGTGGAGAGGACAGAGGCGGTATATGTGGAGAGGAGACATTTATATATTATATAGTATATACCTGAATGGTGGAGAGGACAGAGGCGGTATGTGTGGAGAGAAGACATTTATGGATTACATAGTATATACCTGAATGGTGGAGAGGACAGAGGCGGTATGTGTGGAGAGGAGACATTTATATATTATATAGTATATACCTGAATGGTGGAGAGGACAGAGGCGGTATGTGTGGAGAGGAGACATTTATGGATTACATAGTATATACCTGAATGGTGGAGAGGACAGAGGCGGTATGTGTGGAGAGGAGACATTTATGGATTATATAGTATATACCTGAATGGTGGAGAGGACAGAGGCGGTATGTGTGGAGAGGAGACATTTATATATTATATACCTGAATGGTGGAGAGGACAGAGGCGGTATGTGTGGAGAGAAGACATTTATACATTATATAGTATATACCTGAATGGTGGAGAGGACAGAGGCGGTATATGTGGAGAGGAGACATTTATATATTATATAGTATATACCTGAATGGTGGAGAGGACAGAGGCAGTATGTGTGGAGAGGAGACATTTATGGATTACATAGTATATACCTGAATGGTGGAGAGGACAGAGGCGGTATGTGTGGAGAGGAGACATTTATAGATTATATAGTATATACCTGAATGGTGGAGAGGACAGAGGCGGTATGTGTGGAGAGAAGACATTTATATATTACATAGTATATATCTGAATGGTGGAGAGGACAGAGGCGGTATGTGTGGAGAGAAGACATTTATGGATTACATAGTATATACCTGAATGGTGGAGAGGACAGAGGCGGTATGTGTGGAGAGGAGACATTTATATATTATATAGTATGTACCTGAATGGTGGAGAGGACAGAGGCGGTATGTGTGGAGAGAAGACATTTATATATTATATAGTATATACCTGAATGGTGGAGAGGACAGAGGCGGTATGTGTGGAGAGGAGACATTTATGGATTATATAGTATATACCTGAATGGTGGAGAGGACAGAGGCGGTATGTGTGGAGAGAAGACATTTATATATTACATAGTATATATCTGAATGGTGGAGAGGACAGAGGCGGTATGTGTGGAGAGAAGACATTTATGGATTACATAGTATATACCTGAATGGTGGAGAGGACAGAGGCGGTATGTGTGGAGAGAAGACATTTATATATTATATAGTATATACCTGAATGGTGGAGAGGACAGAGGCGGTATGTGTGGAGAGAACACATTTATATATTATATAGTATATACCTGAATGGTGGAGAGGACAGAGGCAGTATGTGTGGAGAGGAGACATTTATATATTATATAGTATGTACCTGAATGGTGGAGAGGACAGAGGCGGTATGTGTGGAGAGAAGACATTTATATATTATATAGTATATACCTGAATGGTGGAGAGGACAGAGGTGATATGTGTGGAGAGGAGACATTTATGGATTATATAGTATATATCTGAATGGTGGAGAGGGCAGAGGCGGTATGTGTGGAGAGGAGACATTTATATATTATATAGTATATACCTGAATGGTGGAGAGGACAGAGGCGGTATGTGTGGAGAGAAGACATTTATATATTATATAGTATATACCTGAATGGTGGAGAGGACAGAGGCGGTATGTGTGGAGAGAAGACATTTATATATTACATAGTATATACCTGAATGGTGGAGAGGACAGAGGCAGTATGTGTGGAGAGGAGACATTTATATATTATATAGTATATACCTGAATGGTGGAGAGGACAGAGGCGGTATGTGTGGAGAGGAGACATTTATATATTACATAGTATATACCTGAATGGTGGAGAGGACAGAGGCGGTATGTGTGGAGAGGAGACATTTATATATTATATAGTATATACCTGAATGGTGGAGAGGACAGAGGCGGTATGTGTGGAGAGGAGACATTTATGGATTATATAGTATATACCTGAATGGTGGAGAGGACAGAGGCGGTATGTGTGGAGAGAAGACATTTATGGATTATATAGTATATACCTGAATGGTGGAGAGGACAGAGGCGGTATGTGTGGAGAGGAGACATTTATATATTACATAGTATATGCCTGAATGGTGGAGAGGACAGAGGCGGTATGTGTGGAGAGAAGACATTTATATATTATATAGTATATACCTGAATGGTGGAGAGGACAGAGGCGGTATGTGTGGAGAGAAGACATTTATGATTACATAGTATATACCTGAATGGTGGAGAGGACAGAGGCGGTATGTGTGGAGAGAAGACATTTATTGATTATATAGTATATACCTGAATGGTGGAGAGGACAGAGGCGGTATGTGTGGAGAGAAGACATTTATATATTATATAGTATATATCTGAATGGTGGAGAGGACAGAGGCGGTATGTGTGGAGAGGAGACATTTATATATTACATAGTATATACCTGAATGGTGGAGAGGACAGAGGCGGTATGTGTGGAGAGGAGACATTTATATATTATATAGTATATACCTGAATGGTGGAGAGGACAGAGGCGGTATGTGTGGAGAGGAGACATTTATGGATTATATAGTATATACCTGAATGGTGGAGAGGACAGAGGCGGTATGTGTGGAGAGAAGACATTTATGGATTATATAGTATATACCTGAATGGTGGAGAGGACAGAGGCGGTATGTGTGGAGAGGAGACATTTATATATTACATAGTATATGCCTGAATGGTGGAGAGGACAGAGGCGGTATGTGTGGAGAGAAGACATTTATATATTATATAGTATATACCTGAATGGTGGAGAGGACAGAGGCGGTATGTGTGGAGAGAAGACATTTATGATTACATAGTATATACCTGAATGGTGGAGAGGACAGAGGCGGTATGTGTGGAGAGAAGACATTTATTGATTATATAGTATATACCTGAATGGTGGAGAGGACAGAGGCGGTATGTGTGGAGAGAAGACATTTATATATTACATAGTATATACCTGAATGGTGGAGAGGACAGAGGCGGTATGTGTGGAGAGAAGACATTTATGATTATATAGTATATACCTGAATGGTGGAGAGGACAGAGGCGGTATGTGTGGAGAGAAGACATTTATTGATTATATAGTATATACCTGAATGGTGGAGAGGACAGAGGCGGTATGTGTGGAGAGGAGACATTTATGGATTATATAGTATATACCTGAATGGTGGAGAGGACAGAGGCGGTATGTGTGGAGAGAAGACATTTATATATTACATAGTATATACCTGAATGGTGGAGAGGACAGAGGCGGTATGTGTGGAGAGAAGACATTTATGATTATATAGTATATACCTGAATGGTGGAGAGGACAGAGGCGGTATGTGTGGAGAGGAGACATTTATATATTATATAGTATATACCTGAATGGTGGAGAGGACAGAGGCGGTATGTGTGGAGAGGAGACATTTATAGATTATATAGTATATACCTGAATGGTGGAGAGGACAGAGGCGGTATGTGTGGAGAGAAGACATTTATAGATTATATAGTATATACCTGAATGGTGTAGAGGACAGAGGCGGTATGTGTGGAGAGAAGACATTTATAGATTATATAGTATATATCTGAATGGTGGAGAGGACAGAGGCGGTATGTGTGGAGAGAAGACATTTATATATTATATAGTATATACCTGAATGGTGGAGAGGACAGAGGCGGTATGTGTGGAGAGGAGACATTTATATATTACATAGTATATATCTGAATGGTGGAGAGGACAGAGGCGGTATGTGTGGAGAGAAGACATTTATATATTATATAGTATATACCTGAATGGTGGAGAGGACAGAGGCGGTATGTGTGGAGAGGAGACATTTATAGATTATATAGTATATACCTGAATGGTGGAGAGGACAGAGGCGGTATGTGTGGAGAGGAGACATTTATATATTACATAGTATATATCTGAATGGTGGAGAGGACAGAGGCGGTATGTGTGGAGAGAAGACATTTATATATTATATAGTATATACCTGAATGGTGGAGAGGACAGAGGCGGTATGTGTGGAGAGAAGACATTTATAGATTATATAGTATCTGCCTGAATGGTGGAGAGGACAGAGGCGGTATGTGTGGAGAGGAGACATTTATATATTATATAGTATGTACCTGAATGGTGGAGAGGACAGAGGCGGTATGTGTGGAGAGGAGACATTTATGATTACATAGTATATATCTGAATGGTGGAGAGGACAGAGGCGGTATGTGTGGAGAGGAGACATTTATATATTATATAGTATATACCTGAATGGTGGAGAGGACAGAGGCGGTATGTGTGGAGAGGAGACATTTATGATTACATAGTATATATCTGAATGGTGGAGAGGACAGAGGCGGTATGTGTGGAGAGGAGACATTTATATATTATATAGTATATACCTGAATGGTGGAGAGGACAGAGGCGGTATGTGTGGAGAGAAGACATTTATATATTATATAGTATATACCTGAATGGTGGAGAGGACAGAGGCGGTATGTGTGGAGAGAAGACATTTATATATTATATAGTATATACCTGAATGGTGGAGAGGACAGAGGCGGTATGTGTGGAGAGGAGACATTTATATATTATATAGTATATACCTGAATGGTGGAGAGGACAGAGGTGGTATGTGTGGAGAGGAGACATTTATATATTATATAGTATATATCTGAATGGTGGAGAGGACAGAGGCGGTATGTGTGGAGAGGAGACATTTATGGATTATATAGTATATACCTGAATGGTGGAGAGGGCAGAGGCGGTATGTGTGGAGAGAAGACATTTATATATTATATAGTATATACCTGAATGGTGGAGAGGACAGAGGCGGTATGTGTGGAGAGAAGACATTTATATATTATATAGTATATACCTGAATGGTGGAGAGGACAGAGGTGGTATGTGTGGAGAGGAGACATTTATATATTATATAGTATATACCTGAATGGTGGAGAGGACAGAGGTGGTATGTGTGGAGAGGAGACATTTATATATTATATAGTATATACCTGAATGGTGGAGAGGACAGAGGTGGTATGTGTGGAGAGAAGACATTTATAGATTACATAGTATATACCTGAATGGTGGAGAGGACAGAGGCGGTATGTGTGGAGAGGAGACATTTATATATTATATAGTATATACCTGAATGGTGGAGAGGACAGAGGCGGTATGTGTGGAGAGGAGACATTTATATATTATATAGTATATATCTGAATGGTGGAGAGGACAGAGGCGGTATGTGTGGAGAGGAGACATTTATATATTATATAGTATATACCTGAATGGTGGAGAGGACAGAGGTGGTATGTGTGGAGAGGAGACATTTATGGATTATATAGTATATACCTGAATGGTGGAGAGGACAGAGGCGGTATGTGTGGAGAGAAGACATTTATGGATTATATAGTATATACCTGAATGGTGGAGAGGACAGAGGCGGTATGTGTGGAGAGAAGACATTTATATATTATATAGTATATATCTGAATGGTGGAGAGGACAGAGGTGGTATGTGTGGTGAGGAGACATTTATGGATTATATAGTATATACCTGAATGGTGGAGAGGACAGAGGCGGTATGTGTGGAGAGGAGACATTTATATATTATATAGTATATACCTGAATGGTGGAGAGGACAGAGGCGGTATGTGTGGAGAGAAGACATTTATGGATTATATAGTATATACCTGAAT
The DNA here is from genome assembly GCF_032444005.1 of Ranitomeya imitator. Taxonomy (NCBI): domain Eukaryota; kingdom Metazoa; phylum Chordata; class Amphibia; order Anura; family Dendrobatidae; genus Ranitomeya; species Ranitomeya imitator. The sequence continues at coordinate 715,302,493 of NC_091286.1, read as the reverse complement.
GGTGGAGAGGGCAGAGGCGGTATGTGTGGAGAGAAGACATTTATATATTATATAGTATATATCTGAATGGTGGAGAGGACAGAGGTGGTATGTGTGGTGAGGAGACATTTATGGATTATATAGTATATACCTGAATGGTGGAGAGGACAGAGGCGGTATGTGTGGAGAGGAGACATTTATGGATTATATAGTATATACCTGAATGGTGGAGAGGACAGAGGCGGTATGTGTGGAGAGAAGACATTTATATATTATATAGTATATACCTGAATGGTGGAGAGGACAGAGGCGGTATGTGTGGAGAGGAGACATTTATGGATTATATAGTATATACCTGAATGGTGGAGAGGACAGAGGTGGTATGTGTGGAGAGGAGACATTTATATATTATATAGTATATACCTGAATGGTGGAGAGGACAGAGGTGGTATGTGTGGAGAGGAGACATTTATATATTATATAGTATATACCTGAATGGTGGAGAGGACAGAGGTGGTATGTGTGGAGAGAAGACATTTATAGATTACATAGTATATACCTGAATGGTGGAGAGGACAGAGGCGGTATGTGTGGAGAGGAGACATTTATATATTATATAGTATATACCTGAATGGTGGAGAGGACAGAGGCGGTATGTGTGGAGAGGAGACATTTATATATTATATAGTATATATCTGAATGGTGGAGAGGACAGAGGCGGTATGTGTGGAGAGGAGACATTTATATATTATATAGTATATACCTGAATGGTGGAGAGGACAGAGGCGGTATGTGTGGAGAGGAGACATTTATATATTATATAGTATATATCTGAATGGTGGAGAGGACAGAGGCGGTATGTGTGGAGAGAAGACATTTATGGATTATATAGTATATACCTGAATGGTGGAGAGGACAGAGGCGGTATGTGTGGAGAGAAGACATTTATATATTATATAGTATATACCTGAATGGTGGAGAGGACAGAGGCGGTATGTGTGGAGAGAAGACATTTATATATTATATAGTATATACCTGAATGGTGGAGAGGACAGAGGCAGTATGTGTGGAGAGGAGACATTTATATATTACATAGTATATACCTGAATGGTGGAGAGGACAGAGGCGGTATGTGTGGAGAGAAGACATTTATGGATTATATAGTATATACCTGAATGGTGGAGACGATAGAGGCGGTATGTGTGGAGAGGAGACATTTATATATTATATAGTATATACCTGAATGGTGGAGAGGACAGAGGCGGTATGTGTGGAGAGAAGACATTTATATATTATATAGTATATACCTGAATGGTGGAGAGGACAGAGGCGGTATGTGTGGAGAGAAGACATTTATGGATTATATAGTATATACCTGAATGGTGGAGAGGACAGAGGCGGTATGTGTGGAGAGGAGACATTTATGGATTATATAGTATATACCTGAATGGTGGAGAGGACAGAGGCGGTATGTGTGGAGAGAAGACATTTATAGATTATATAGTATATTTCTGAATGGTGGAGAGGACAGAGGCGGTATGTGTGGAGAGGAGACATTTATGATTATATAGTATATACCTGAATGGTGGAGAGGACAGAGGCGGTATGTGTGGAGAGGAGACATTTATGATTATATAGTATATACCTGAATGGTGGAGAGGACAGAGGCGGTATGTGTGGAGAGAAGACATTTATGGATTATATAGTATATACCTGAATGGTGGAGAGGACAGAGGCGGTATGTGTGGAGAGGAGACATTTATGGATTATATAGTATATACCTGAATGGTGGAGAGGACAGAGGCGGTATGTGTGGAGAGAAGACATTTATAGATTATATAGTATATTTCTGAATGGTGGAGAGGACAGAGGCGGTATGTGTGGAGAGGAGACATTTATGATTATATAGTATATACCTGAATGGTGGAGAGGACAGAGGCGGTATGTGTGGAGAGAAGACATTTATAGATTATATAGTATATACCTGAATGGTGGAGAGGACAGAGGCGGTATGTGTGGAGAGGAGACATTTATATATTATATAGTATATACCTGAATGGTGGAGAGGACAGAGGCGGTATGTGTGGAGAGAAGACATTTATATATTATATAGTATATACCTGAATGGTGGAGAGGACAGAGGCGGTATGTGTGGAGAGGAGACATTTATATATTATATAGTATATACCTGAATGGTGGAGAGGACAGAGGCGGTATGTGTGGAGAGAAGACATTTATAGATTATATAGTATATACCTGAATGGTGGAGAGGACAGAGGCGGTATGTGTGGAGAGGAGACATTTATATATTATATAGTATATACCTGAATGGTGGAGAGGACAGAGGCGGTATGTGTGGAGAGAAGACATTTATATATTATATAGTATATACCTGAATGGTGGAGAGGACAGAGGCGGTATGTGTGGAGAGAAGACATTTATATATTATATAGTATATACCTGAATGGTGGAGAGGACAGAGGCGGTATGTGTGGAGAGAAGACATTTATGGATTATATAGTATATACCTGAATGGTGGAGAGGACAGAGGCGGTATGTGTGGAGAGAAGACATTTATATATTATATAGTATATACCTGAATGGTGGAGAGGACAGAGGCGGTATGTGTGGAGAGAAGACATTTATGATTATATAGTATATATCTGAATGGTGGAGAGGACAGAGGCGGTATGTGTGGAGAGAAGACATTTATAGATTATATAGTATATACCTGAATGGTGGAGAGGACAGAGGCGGTATGTGTGGAGAGAAGACATTTATAGATTATATAGTATATACCTGAATGGTGGAGAGGACAGAGGCGGTATGTGTGGAGAGGAGACATTTATGGATTATATAGTATATACCTGAATGGTGGAGAGGACAGAGGCGGTATGTGTGGAGAGGAGACATTTATATATTATATAGTATATACCTGAATGGTGGAGAGGACAGAGGCGGTATGTGTGGAGAGAAGACATTTATATATTATATAGTATATACCTGAATGGTGGAGAGGACAGAGGCGGTATGTGTGGAGAGGAGACATTTATATATTATATAGTATATACCTGAATGGTGGAGAGGACAGAGGCGGTATGTGTGGAGAGAAGACATTTATGATTATATAGTATATATCTGAATGGTGGAGAGGACAGAGGCGGTATGTGTGGAGAGAAGACATTTATAGATTATATAGTATATACCTGAATGGTGGAGAGGACAGAGGCGGTATGTGTGGAGAGGAGACATTTATATATTATATAGTATATACCTGAATGGTGGAGAGGACAGAGGCGGTATGTGTGGAGAGAAGACATTTATATATTATATAGTATATACCTGAATGGTGGAGAGGACAGAGGCGGTATGTGTGGAGAGGAGACATTTATATATTATATAGTATATACCTGAATGGTGGAGAGGACAGAGGCGGTATGTGTGGAGAGAAGACATTTATGATTATATAGTATATACCTGAATGGTGGAGAGGACAGAGGCGGTATGTGTGGAGAGGAGACATTTATATATTATATAGTATATACCTGAATGGTGGAGAGAACAGAGGCGGTATGTGTGGAGAGGAGACATTTATATATTATATAGTATATACCTGAATGGTGGAGAGGACAGAGGCGGTATGTGTGGAGAGAAGACATTTATGGATTACATAGTATGTACCTGAATGGTGGAGAGGACAGAGGCGGTATGTGTGGAGAGAAGACATTTATGGATTATATAGTATATACCTGAATGGTGGAGAGGACAGAGACGGTATGTGTGGAGAGGAGACATTTATGGATTATATAGTATATACCTGAATGGTGGAGAGGACAGAGGCAGTATGTGTGGAGAGAAGACATTTATATATTATATAGTATATACCTGAATGGTGGAGAGGACAGAGGCGGTATGTGTGGAGAGGAGACATTTATGGATTATATAGTATATACCTGAATGGTGGAGAGGACAGAGGCAGTATGTGTGGAGAGAAGACATTTATATATTACATAGTATATATCTGAATGGTGGAGAGGACAGAGGCGGTATGTGTGGAGAGGAGACATTTATGGATTATATAGTATATACCTGAATGGTGGAGAGGACAGAGGCGGTATGTGTGGAGAGAAGACATTTATATATTACATAGTATATACCTGAATGGTGGAGAGGACAGAGGCGGTATGTGTGGAGAGGAGACATTTATATATTATATAGTATATACCTGAATGGTGGAGAGGACAGAGGCAGTATGTGTGGAGAGAAGACATTTATATATTACATAGTATATACCTGAATGGTGGAGAGGACAGAGGCGGTATGTGTGGAGAGAAGACATTTATATATTACATAGTATATACCTGAATGGTGGAGAGGACAGAGGCGGTATGTGTGGAGAGAAGACATTTATATATTACATAGTATATACCTGAATGGTGGAGAGGACAGAGGCGGTATGTGTGGAGAGGAGACATTTATATATTATATAGTATATACCTGAATGGTGGAGAGGACAGAGGCGGTATGTGTGGAGAGAAGACATTTATATATTATATAGTATATACCTGAATGGTGGAGAGGACAGAGGCGGTATGTGTGGAGAGGAGACATTTATATATTACATAGTATATACCTGAATGGAGGAGAGGACAGAGGCGGTATGTGTGGAGAGGAGACATTTATATATTATATAGTATATACCTGAATGGTGGAGAGGGCAGAGGCGGTATGTGTGGGGAGGAGACATTTATATATTATATAGTATATACCTGAATGGTGGAGAGGACAGAGGCGGTATGTGTGGGGAGGAGACATTTATGGATTATATAGTATATACCTGAATGGTGGAGAGGACAGAGGCGGTATGTGTGGGGAGGAGACATTTATATATTACATAGTATATATCTGAATGGTGGAGAGGACAGAGGCGGTATGTGTGGAGAGAAGACATTTATATATTACATAGTATATACCTGAATGGTGGAGAGGACAGAGGCGGTATGTGTGGAGAGGAGACATTTATAGATTATATAGTATATACCTGAATGGTGGAGAGGACAGAGGCGGTATATGTGGAGAGGAGACATTTATATATTATATAGTATATACCTGAATGGTGGAGAGGACAGAGGCGGTATGTGTGGAGAGGAGACATTTATAGATTATATAGTATATACCTGAATGGTGGAGAGGACAGAGGCGGTATGTGTGGAGAGAAGACATTTATATATTATATAGTATATACCTGAATGGTGGAGAGGACAGAGGCGGTATGTGTGGGGAGGAGACATTTATGGATTATATAGTATATACCTGAATGGTGGAGAGGACAGAGGCGGTATGTGTGGGGAGGAGACATTTATGGATTATATAGTATATACCTGAATGGTGGAGAGGACAGAGGCGGTATGTGTGGAGAGGAGACATTTATATATTATATAGTATATACCTGAATGGTGGAGAGGACAGAGGCGGTATGTGTGGAGAGGAGACATTTATATATTACATAGTATATACCTGAATGGAGGAGAGGACAGAGGCGGTATGTGTGGAGAGGAGACATTTATATATTATATAGTATATACCTGAATGGTGGAGAGGACAGAGGCGGTATGTGTGGGGAGGAGACATTTATGGATTATATAGTATATACCTGAATGGTGGAGAGGACAGAGGCGGTATGTGTGGGGAGGAGACATTTATATATTACATAGTATATATCTGAATGGTGGAGAGGACAGAGGCGGTATGTGTGGAGAGAAGACATTTATATATTACATAGTATATACCTGAATGGTGGAGAGGACAGAGGCGGTATGTGTGGAGAGGAGACATTTATAGATTATATAGTATATACCTGAATGGTGGAGAGGACAGAGGCGGTATGTGTGGAGAGAAGACATTTATATATTATATAGTATATACCTGAATGGTGGAGAGGACAGAGGCGGTATGTGTGGAGAGAAGACATTTATATATTATATAGTATATACCTGAATGGTGGAGAGGAGACATTTATATATTATATAGTATATACCTGAATGGTGGAGAGGACAGAGGCGGTATGTGTGGAGAGGAGACATTTATAGATTATATAGTATATACCTGAATGGTGGAGAGGACAGAGGCGGTATGTGTGGAGAGAAGACATTTATATATTATATAGTATATACCTGAATGGTGGAGAGGAGACATTTATGGATTACATAGTATATACCTGAATGGTGGAGAGGACAGAGGCGGTATGTGTGGAGAGGAGACATTTATATATTATATAGTATATATCTGAATGGTGGAGAGGACAGAGGCGGTATGTGTGGAGAGGAGACATTTATGGATTATATAGTATATATCTGAATGGTGGAGAGGACAGAGGCGGTATGTGTGGAGAGAAGACATTTATGGATTATATAGTATATACCTGAATGGTGGAGAGGACAGAGGCGGTATGTGTGGAGAGGAGACATTTATGGATTATATAGTATATATCTGAATGGTGGAGAGGACAGAGGCGGTATGTGTGGAGAGAAGACATTTATGGATTATATAGTATATACCTGAATGGTGGAGAGGACAGAGGCGGTATGTGTGGAGAGAAGACATTTATGGATTATATAGTATATACCTGAATGGTGGAGAGGACAGAGGCGGTATGTGTGGAGAGAAGACATTTATGGATTATATAGTATATACCTGAATGGTGGAGAGGACAGAGGCGGTATGTGTGGAGAGAAGACATTTATGGATTATATAGTATATACCTGAATGGTGGAGAGGACAGAGGCGGTATGTGTGGAGAGGAGACATTTATGGATTATATAGTATATACCTGAATGGTGGAGAGGACAGAGGCGGTATGTGTGGAGAGAAGACATTTATATATTATATAGTATATACCTGAATGTTGGAGAGGACAGAGGCGGTATGTGTGGAGAGGAGACATTTATATATTACATAGTATATACCTGAATGGTGGAGAGGACAGAGGCGGTATGTGTGGAGAGGAGACATTTATGGATTATATAGTATATACCTGAATGGTGGAGAGGACAGAGGCGGTATGTGTGGAGAGAAGACATTTATAGATTATATAGTATATACCTGAATGGTGGAGAGGACAGAGGCGGTATGTGTGGAGAGGAGACATTTATGGATTATATAGTATATACCTGAATGGTGGAGAGGACAGAGGCGGTATGTGTGGAGAGAAGACATTTATATATTATATAGTATATACCTGAATGGTGGAGAGGACAGAGGCGGTATGTGTGGAGAGAAGACATTTATATATTATATAGTATATACCTGAATGGTGGAGAGGACAGAGGCAGTATGTGTGGAGAGAAGACATTTATATATTATATAGTATATACCTGAATGGTGGAGAGGACAGAGGCGGTATGTGTGGAGAGAAGACATTTATGGATTATATAGTATATACCTGAATGGTGGAGAGGACAGAGGCGGTATGTGTGGAGAGGAGACATTTATATATTATATAGTATATACCTGAATGGTGGAGAGGACAGAGGCGGTATGTGTGGAGAGAAGACATTTATGGATTATATAGTATATACCTGAATGGTGGAGAGGACAGAGGCGGTATGTGTGGAGAGAAGACATTTATGGATTATATAGTATATACCTGAATGGTGGAGAGGACAGAGGCGGTATGTGTGGAGAGGAGACATTTATATATTATATAGTATATACCTGAATGGTGGAGAGGACAGAGGCGGTATGTGTGGAGAGAAGACATTTATGGATTATATAGTATATACCTGAATGGTGGAGAGGACAGAGGCGGTATGTGTGGAGAGAAGACATTTATGGATTATATAGTATATACCTGAATGGTGGAGAGGACAGAGGCGGTATGTGTGGAGAGAAGACATTTATGGATTATATAGTATATACCTGAATGGTGGAGAGGACAGAGGCGGTATGTGTGGAGAGAAGACATTTATGGATTATATAGTATATACCTGAATGGTGGAGAGGACAGAGGCGGTATGTGTGGAGAGGAGACATTTATATATTATATAGTATATACCTGAATGGTGGAGAGGACAGAGGCGGTATGTGTGGAGAGGAGACATTTATATATTATATAGTATATACCTGAATGGTGGAGAGGGCAGAGGCGGTATGTGTGGAGAGAAGACATTTATAGATTATATAGTATATACCTGAATGGTGGAGAGGACAGAGGCGGTATGTGTGGAGAGGAGACATTTATATATTATATAGTATATATCTGAATGGTGGAGAGGACAGAGGCGGTATGTGTGGAGAGGAGACATTTATGGATTATATAGTATATACCTGAATGGTGGAGAGGACAGAGGCGGTATGTGTGGAGAGGAGACATTTATATATTATATAGTATATACCTGAATGGTGGAGAGGACAGAGGCGGTATGTGTGGAGAGGAGACATTTATGGATTATATAGTATATACCTGAATGGTGGAGAGGACAGAGGCGGTATGTGTGGAGAGGAGACATTTATGGATTATATAGTATATACCTGAATGGTGGAGAGGACAGAGGCGGTATGTGTGGAGAGGAGACATTTATGGATTATATAGTATATACCTGAATGGTGGAGAGGACGGAGGCGGTATGTGTGGGGAGGAGACATTTATATATTATATAGTATATACCTGAATGGTGGAGAGGACAGAGGCGGTATGTGTGGGGAGGAGACATTTATATATTATATAGTATATACCTGAATGGTGGAGAGGACAGAGGCGGTATGTGTGGAGAGGAGACATTTATATATTATATAGTATATACCTGAATGGTGGAGAGGACAGAGGCGGTATGTGTGGAGAGGAGACATTTATAGATTATATAGTATATACCTGAATGGTGGAGAGGACAGAGGCGGTATGTGTGGAGAGAAGACATTTATGGATTATATAGTATATACCTGAATGGTGGAGAGGACAGAGGCGGTATGTGTGGAGAGGAGACATTTATGGATTATATAGTATATACCTGAATGGTGGAGAGGACAGAGGCGGTATGTGTGGAGAGGAGACATTTATATATTATATAGTATATACCTGAATGGTGGAGAGGACAGAGGCGGTATGTGTGGAGAGAAGACATTTATGGATTATATAGTATATACCTGAATGGTGGAGAGGACAGAGGCGGTATGTGTGGAGAGGAGACATTTATGGATTATATAGTATATACCTGAATGGTGGAGAGGACAGAGGCGGTATGTGTGGAGAGAAGACATTTATATATTATATAGTATATACCTGAATGGTGGAGAGGACAGAGGCGGTATGTGTGGAGAGAAGACATTTATGGATTATATAGTATATACCTGAATGGTGGAGAGGACAGAGGCGGTATGTGTGGAGAGGAGACATTTATATATTACATAGTATATACCTGAATGGTGGAGAGGACAGAGGCGGTATGTGTGGAGAGAAGACATTTATAGATTATATAGTATATACCTGAATGGTGGAGAGGACAGAGGCGGTATGTGTGGAGAGAAGACATTTATAGATTATATAGTATATACCTGAATGGTGGAGAGGACAGAGGCGGTATGTGTGGAGAGGAGACATTTATATATTATATAGTATATATCTGAATGGTGGAGAGGACAGAGGCGGTATGTGTGGGGAGGAGACATTTATATATTATATAGTATATACCTGAATGGTGGAGAGGACAGAGGCGGTATGTGTGGAGAGGAGACATTTATATATTATATAGTATATACCTGAATGGTGGAGAGGACAGAGGCGGTATGTGTGGAGAGGAGACATTTATATATTATATAGTATATATCTGAATGGTGGAGAGGACAGAGGCGGTATGTGTGGGGAGGAGACATTTATATATTATATAGTATATACCTGAATGGTGGAGAGGACAGAGGCGGTATGTGTGGAGAGAAGACATTTATATATTATATAGTATATACCTGAATGGTGGAGAGGACAGAGGCGGTATGTGTGGAGAGGAGACATTTATATATTATATAGTATATACCTGAATGGTGGAGAGGACAGAGGCGGTATGTGTGGAGAGGAGACATTTATGGATTACATAGTATATATCTGAATGGTGGAGAGGACAGAGGCGGTATGTGTGGAGAGAAGACATTTATGGATTACATAGTATATACCTGAATGGTGGAGAGGACAGAGGCGGTATGTGTGGAGAGGAGACATTTATATATTATATAGTATATACCTGAATGGTGGAGAGGACAGAGGCGGTATGTGTGGAGAGGAGACATTTATAGATTATATAGTATATACCTGAATGGTGGAGAGGACAGAGGCGGTATGTGTGGAGAGAAGACATTTATGGATTATATAGTATATACCTGAATCAACTTTGAAACTCATCAAAGAGAATGAAGACTTTCTAGACAGAACAGAAGCATCTCTACTGGTCACAGAAGGTGCAAAAAGTGTCAGAGAACCTCCAAAAGCAGATGAGTGGAAGCATGTGACCAAAAGAAGCAAGAAGACCATGGAGAAATCACCAACCACACAACTGAAGAACCGATATCAAATCTTTGTAGAGGATGAAGATGGCACACCTAAGAATGAAGCAATACCAGCAAGCAAAAAAGAAAAGGGCACACAGCAACAAGTGACAGCAAAAAGTACAGCCAAGAAGCAACGAAGAGTGGTGGTGGTGGGAGACTCACTACTGAGAGGCACCGAAGCAGCCATCTGCAGACCGGACATAACTGCAAGAGAAGTATGCTGCCTTCCAGGTGCGATGATCAAGGATGTGACCGATAGGATACCAAAGCTCTTCAGCTCCAAGGACGTCCACCCATTTCTTCTGATACATGTTGGCACCAATGACACGGCAAGGAAGGACCTACCGACAATCTGCAAGGACTTTGAAGAGTTGGGGAAGAAAGTAAAGGAACTGGATGCACAGGTAGTTTTTTCTTCTATCCTTCCAGTAGACGGGCATGGCACCAGGAGATGGAACAGGATCCTTGATGCAAACAACTGGCTAAGACGATGGTGCAGACAACAAGGATTTGGATTCCTGGACCACGGTGTGAATTACTGGTATGATGGACTCCTCGCCAGAGACGGACTACACCTCAACAAACCTGGGAAACACACATTCGCCAGAAGACTCGCTACACTCATCAGGAGGGCGTTAAACTAGAAGAAGAGGGGACGGGAAGAAAAACATTAGACTCGAACAAAGACGACCCAGGAAAACATACTCAGAAGGGAGGTAAGAACATTTCTAAAACAATCCACAGTGAGGAGATTGGAACAAAACAAAATCCTCTAAACTGCATGCTCGCAAACGCCAGAAGCCTGACAAACAAGATGGAAGAACTAGAAGCAGAAATATCTACAGGTAACTTTGACATAGTGGGAATAACCGAGACATGGTTAGATGAAAGCTATGACTGGGCAGTTAACTTACAGGGTTACAGTCTGTTTAGAAAGGATCGTAAAAATCGGAGAGGAGGAGGGGTTTGTCTCTATGTAAAGTCTTGTCTAAAGTCCACTTTAAGGGAGGATATTAGCGAAGGGAATGAGGATGTCGAGTCCATATGGGTTGAAATTCATGGAGGGAAAAATGGTAACAAAATTCTCATTGGGGTCTGTTACAAACCCCCAAATATAACAGAAAGCATGGAAAGTCTACTTCTAAAGCAGATAGATGAAGCTGCAACCCATAATGAGGTCCTGGTTATGGGGGACTTTAACTACCCGGATATTAACTGGGAAACAGAAACCTGTGAAACCCATAAAGGCAACAGGTTTCTGCTAATAACCAAGAAAAATTATCTTTCACAATTGGTGCAGAATCCAACCAGAGGAGCAGCACTTTTAGACCTAATACTATCTAATAGACCTGACAGAATAACAAATCTGCAGGTGGTCGGGCATTTAGGAAATAGCGACCACAATATTGTGCAGTTTCACCTGTCTTTCACTAGGGGGACTTGTCAGGGAGTCACAAAAACATTGAACTTTAGGAAGGCAAAGTTTGAACAGCTTAGAGATGCCCTTAATCTGGTAGACTGGGACAATATCCTCAGAAATGAGAATACAGATAATAAATGGGAAATGTTTAAGAACATCCTAAATAGGCAGTGTAAGCGGTTTATACCTTGTGGGAATAAAAGGACTAGAAATAGGAAAAACCCAATGTGGCTAAACAAAGAAGTAAGACAGGCAATTAACAGTAAAAAGAAAGCATTTGCACTATTAAAGCAGGATGGCACCATTGAAGCTCTAAAAAACTATAGGGAGAAAAATACTTTATCTAAAAAACTAATTAAAGCTGCCAAAAAGGAAACAGAGAAGCACATTGCTAAGGAGAGTAAAACTAATCCCAAACTGTTCTTCAACTATATCAATAGTAAAAGAATAAAAACTGAAAATGTAGGCCCCTTAAAAAATAGTGAGGAAAGAATGGTTGTAGATGACGAGGAAAAAGCTAACATATTAAACACCTTCTTCTCCACGGTATTCACGGTGGAAAATGAAATGCTAGGTGAAATCCCAAGAAACAATGAAAACCCTATATTAAGGGTCACCAATCTAACCCAAGAAGAGGTGCGAAACCGGCTAAATAAGATTAAAATAGATAAATCTCCGGGTCCGGATGGCATACACCCACGAGTACTAAGAGAACTAAGTAATGTAATAGATAAACCATTATTTCTTATTTTTAGTGACTCTATAGCGACAGGGTCTGTTCCGCAGGATTGGCGCATAGCAAATGTGGTGCCAATATTCAAAAAGGGCTCTAAAAGTGAACCTGGAAATTATAGGCCAGTAAGTCTAACCTCTATTGTTGGTAAAATATTTGAAGGGTTTCTGAGGGATGTTATTCTGGATTATCTCAATGAGAATAACTGTTTAACTCCATATCAGCATGGGTTTATGAGAAATCGCTCCTGTCAAACCAATCTAATCAGTTTTTATGAAGAGGTAAGCTATAGGCTGGACCACGGTGAGTCATTGGACGTGGTATATCTCGATTTTTCCAAAGCGTTTGATACCGTGCCGCACAAGAGGTTGGTACACAAAATGAGAATGCTTGGTCTGGGGGAAAATGTGTGTAAATGGGTTAGTAACTGGCTTAGTGATAGAAAGCAGAGGGTGGTTATAAATGGTATAGTCTCTAACTGGGTCGCTGTGACCAGTGGGGTACCGCAGGGGTCAGTATTGGGGCCTGTTCTCTTCAACATATTCATTAATGATCTGGTAGAAGGTTTACACAGTAAAATATCGATATTTGCAGATGATACAAAACTATGTAAAGCAGTTAATACAAGAGAAGATAGTATTCTGCTACAGATGGATCTGGATAAGTTGGAAACTTGGGCTGAAAGGTGGCAGATGAGGTTTAACAATGATAAATGTAAGGTTATACACATGGGAAGAGGGAATCAATATCACCATTACACACTGAACGGGAAACCACTGGGTAAATCTGACAGGGAGAAGGACTTGGGGATCCTAGTTAATGATAAACTTACCTGGAGCAGCCAGTGCCAGGCAGCAGCTGCCAAGGCAAACAGGATCATGGGGTGCATTAAAAGAGGTCTGGATACACATGATGAGAGCATTATACTGCCTCTGTACAAATCCCTAGTTAGACCGCACATGGAGTACTGTGTCCAGTTTTGGGCACCGGTGCTCAGGAAGGATATAATGGAACTAGAGAGAGTACAAAGGAGGGCAACAAAATTAATAAAGGGGATGGGAGAACTACAATACCCAGATAGATTAGCGAAATTAGGATTATTTAGTCTAGAAAAAAGACGACTGAGGGGCGATCTAATAACCATGTATAAGTATATAAGGGGACAATACAAATATCTCGCTGAGGATCTGTTTATACCAAGGAAGGTGACGGGCACAAGGGGGCATTCTTTGCGTCTGGAGGAGAGAAGGTTTTTCCACCAACATAGAAGAGGATTCTTTACTGTTAGGGCAGTGAGAATCTGGAATTGCTTGCCTGAGGAGGTGGTGATGGCGAACTCAGTCGAGGGGTTCAAGAGAGGCCTGGATGTCTTCCTGGAGCAGAACAATATTGTATCATACAATTATTAGGTTCTGTAGAAGGACGTAGATCTGGGGATTTATTATGATGGAATATAGGCTGAACTGGATGGACAAATGTCTTTTTTCGGCCTTACTAACTATGTTACTATGTTACTATGTTACTATGTTACCTGAATGGTGGAGAGGACAGAGGCGGTATGTGTGGAGAGGAGACATTTATATATTATATAGTATATATCTGAATGGTGGAGAGGGCAGAGGCGGTATGTGTGGAGAGAAGACATTTATAGATTATATAGTATATACCTGAATGGTGGAGAGGACAGAGGCGGTATGTGTGGAGAGAAGACATTTATATATTATATAGTATATACCTGAATGGTGGAGAGGACAGAGGCGGTATGTGTGGAGAGGAGACATTTATATATTACATAGTATATATCTGAATGGTGGAGAGGACAGAGGCGGTATGTGTGGAGAGAAGACATTTATATATTATATAGTATATACCTGAATGGTGGAGAGGACAGAGGCGGTATGTGTGGAGAGGAGACATTTATATATTATATAGTATATACCTGAATGGTGGAGAGGACAGAGGCGGTATGTGTGGAGAGGAGACATTTATATATTACATAGTATATATCTGAATGGTGGAGAGGACAGAGGCGGTATGTGTGGAGAGGAGACATTTATATATTATATAGTATATACCTGAATGGTGGAGAGGACAGAGGCGGTATGTGTGGAGAGAAGACATTTATATATTATATAGTATATACCTGAATGGTGGAGAGGACAGAGGCGGTATGTGTGGAGAGGAGACATTTATATATTATATAGTATATACCTGAATGGTGGAGAGAACAGAGGCAGTATGTGTGGAGAGGAGACATTTATATATTATATAGTATATACCTGAATGGTGGAGAGGACAGAGGCGGTATGTGTGGAGAGAAGACATTTATATATTATATAGTATATACCTGAATGGTGGAGAGGACAGAGGCGGTATGTGTGGAGAGGAGACATTTATGATTATATAGTATATACCTGAATGGTAGAGAGGACAGAGGCGGTATATGTGGAGAGGAGACATTTATATATTATATAGTATATACCTGAATGGTGGAGAGGACAGAGGCGGTATGTGTGGAGAGGAGACATTTATATATTATATAGTATATACCTGAATGGTGGAGAGGACAGAGGCGGTATGTGTGGAGAGAAGACATTTATATATTATATAGTATATACCTGAATGGTGGAGAGAACAGAGGCAGTATGTGTGGAGAGGAGACATTTATATATTATATAGTATATACCTGAATGGTGGAGAGGACAGAGGCGGTATGTGTGGAGAGAAGACATTTATATATTATATAGTATATACCTGAATGGTGGAGAGGACAGAGGCGGTATGTGTGGAGAGGAGACATTTATAGATTATATAGTATATACCTGAATGGTGGAGAGGACAGAGGCGGTATGTGTGGAGAGGAGACATTTATATATTATATAGTATATACCTGAATGGTGGAGAGGACAGAGGCGGTATGTGTGGAGAGGAGACATTTATATATTATATAGTATATACCTGAATGGTGGAGAGGACAGAGGCGGTATGTGTGGAGAGAAGACATTTATATATTATATAGTATATACCTGAATGGTGGAGAGGACAGAGGCGGTATGTGTGGAGAGAAGACATTTATGGATTATATAGTATATACCTGAATGGTGGAGAGGACAGAGGCGGTATGTGTGGAGAGAAGACATTTATATATTATATAGTATATACCTGAATGGTGGAGAGGACAGAGGCGGTATGTGTGGAGAGGAGACATTTATAGATTATATAGTATATACCTGAATGGTGGAGAGGACAGAGGCGGTATGTGTGGAGAGGAGACATTTATATATTATATAGTATATACCTGAATGGTGGAGAGGACAGAGGCGGTATGTGTGGAGAGGAGACATTTATATATTATATAGTATATATCTGAATGGTGGAGAGGACAGAGGCGGTATGTGTGGAGAGGAGACATTTATATATTATATAGTATATACCTGAATGGTGGAGAGGACAGAGGCGGTATGTGTGGAGAGGAGACATTTATATATTATATAGTATATATCTGAATGGTGGAGAGGACAGAGGCGGTATGTGTGGAGAGGAGACATTTATAGATTATATAGTATATACCTGAATGGTGGAGAGGACAGAGGCGGTATGTGTGGAGAGGAGACATTTATATATTATATAGTATATACCTGAATGGTGGAGAGGACAGAGGCGGTATGTGTGGAGAGGAGACATTTATATATTATATAGTATATATCTGAATGGTGGAGAGGACAGAGGCGGTATGTGTGGAGAGGAGACATTTATATATTATATAGTATATACCTGAATGGTGGAGAGGACAGAGGCGGTATGTGTGGAGAGGAGACATTTATATATTATATAGTATATACCTGAATGGTGGAGAGGACAGAGGCGGTATGTGTGGAGAGGAGACATTTATATATTATATAGTATATACCTGAATGGTGGAGAGGACAGAGGCGGTATGTGTGGAGAGAAGACATTTATATATTATATAGTATATACCTGAATGGTGGAGAGGACAGAGGCGGTATGTGTGGAGAGGAGACATTTATATATTACATAGTATATATCTGAATGGTGGAGAGGACAGAGGCGGTATGTGTGGAGAGGAGACATTTATATATTATATAGTATATACCTGAATGGTGGAGAGGACAGAGGCGGTATGTGTGGAGAGGAGACATTTATATATTACATAGTATATATCTGAATGGTGGAGAGGACAGAGGCGGTATGTGTGGAGAGGAGACATTTATGGATTATATAGTATATATCTGAATGGTGGAGAGGACAGAGGCGGTATGTGTGGAGAGGAGACATTTATGGATTATATAGTATGTACCTGAATGGTGGAGAGGACAGAGGCGGTATGTGTGGAGAGGAGACATTTATGGATTATATAGTATATACCTGAATGGTGGAGAGGACAGAGGCGGTATGTGTGGAGAGGAGACATTTATATATTATATAGTATATACCTGAATGGTGGAGAGGACAGAGGCGGTATGTGTGGAGAGAAGACATTTATGGATTATATAGTATATACCTGAATGGTGGAGAGGACAGAGGCGGTATGTGTGGAGAGAAGACATTTATGGATTATATAGTATATACCTGAATGGTGGAGAGGACAGAGGCGGTATGTGTGGAGAGAAGACATTTATGGATTATATAGTATATACCTGAATGGTGGAGAGGACAGAGGCGGTATGTGTGGAGAGGAGACATTTATATATTATATAGTATATACCTGAATGGTGGAGAGGATAGAGGCAGTATGTGTGGAGAGGAGACATTTATATATTATATAGTATATACCTGAATGGTGGAGAGGACAGAGGCGGTATGTGTGGAGAGAAGACATTTATGGATTATATAGTATATACCTGAATGGTGGAGAGGACAGAGGCGGTATGTGTGGAGAGAAGACATTTATGGATTATATAGTATATACCTGAATGGTGGAGAGGACAGAGGCGGTATGTGTGGAGAGGAGACATTTATAGATTATATAGTATATACCTGAATGGTGGAGAGGACAGAGGCGGTATATGTGGAGAGAAGACATTTATGGATTATATAGTATATACCTGAATGGTGGAGAGGACAGAGGCGGTATGTGTGGAGAGGAGACATTTATATATTATATAGTATATACCTGAATGGTGGAGAGGACAGAGGCGGTATGTGTGGAGAGGAGACATTTATGGATTATATAGTATATACCTGAATGGTGGAGAGGACAGAGGCGGTATATGTGGAGAGAAGACATTTATGGATTATATAGTATATATCTGAATGGTGGAGAGGACAGAGGCGGTATGTGTGGAGAGGAGACATTTATATATTATATAGTATATACCTGAATGGTGGAGAGGACAGAGGCGGTATGTGTGGAGAGGAGACATTTATATATTATATAGTATATACCTGAATGGTGGAGAGGACAGAGGCGGTATGTGTGGAGAGGAGACATTTATATATTATATAGTATATACCTGAATGGTGGAGAGGACAGAGGCGGTATGTGTGGAGAGAAGACATTTATGGATTATATAGTATATATCTGAATGGTGGAGAGGACAGAGGCGGTATGTGTGGAGAGGAGACATTTATGGATTATATAGTATATACCTGAATGGTGGAGAGGACAGAGGCGGTATATGTGGAGAGAAGACATTTATGGATTATATAGTATATACCTGAATGGTGGAGAGGACAGAGGCGGTATGTGTGGAGAGGAGACATTTATATATTATATAGTATATACCTGAATGGTGGAGAGGACAGAGGCGGTATGTGTGGAGAGGAGACATTTATGGATTATATAGTATATATCTGAATGGTGGAGAGGACAGAGGCGGTATGTGTGGAGAGGAGACATTTATGGATTATATAGTATATACCTGAATGGTGGAGAGGACAGAGGCGGTATATGTGGAGAGAAGACATTTATGGATTATATAGTATATACCTGAATGGTGGAGAGGACAGAGGCGGTATGTGTGGAGAGGAGACATTTATATATTATATAGTATATACCTGAATGGTGGAGAGGATAGAGGCAGTATGTGTGGAGAGGAGACATTTATATATTATATAGTATATACCTGAATGGTGGAGAGGACAGAGGCGGTATGTGTGGAGAGAAGACATTTATGGATTATATAGTATATACCTGAATGGTGGAGAGGACAGAGGCGGTATGTGTGGAGAGAAGACATTTATATATTACATAGTATATACCTGAATGGTGGAGAGGACAGAGGCGGTATGTGTGGAGAGGAGACATTTATGGATTATATAGTATATACCTGAATGGTGGAGAGGACAGAGGCGGTATGTGTGGAGAGAAGACATTTATGGATTATATAGTATATACCTGAATGGTGGAGAGGACAGAGGCGGTATGTGTGGAGAGGAGACATTTATATATTATATAGTATATACCTGAATGGTGGAGAGGACAGAGGCGGTATATGTGGAGAGAAGACATTTATGGATTATATAGTATATACCTGAATGGTGGAGAGGACAGAGGCGGTATGTGTGGGGAGGAGACATTTATATATTATATAGTATATACCTGAATGGTGGAGAGGACAGAGGCGGTATATGTGGAGAGAAGACATTTATGGATTATATAGTATATACCTGAATGGTGGAGAGGACAGAGGCGGTATGTGTGGAGAGGAGACATTTATATATTATATAGTATATACCTGAATGGTGGAGAGGACAGAGGCGGTATGTGTGGAGAGAAGACATTTATGATTATATAGTATATATCTGAATGGTGGAGAGGACAGAGGCGGTATGTGTGGAGAGAAGACATTTATATATTATATAGTATATACCTGAATGGTGGAGAGGACAGAGGCGGTATGTGTGGAGAGGAGACATTTATATATTATATAGTATATACCTGAATGGTGGAGAGGACAGAGGCGGTATGTGTGGAGAGGAGACATTTATATATTATATAGTATATACCTGAATGGTGGAGAGGACAGAGGCGGTATGTGTGGAGAGAAGACATTTATGGATTATATAGTATATATCTGAATGGTGGAGAGGACAGAGGCGGTATGTGTGGAGAGGAGACATTTATGGATTATATAGTATATACCTGAATGGTGGAGAGGACAGAGGCGGTATATGTGGAGAGAAGACATTTATGGATTATATAGTATATACCTGAATGGTGGAGAGGACAGAGGCGGTATATGTGGAGAGGAGACATTTATGGATTATATAGTATATACCTGAATGGTGGAGAGGACAGAGGCGGTATATGTGGAGAGAAGACATTTATGGATTATATAGTATATACCTGAATGGTGGAGAGGACAGAGGCGGTATGTGTGGAGAGGAGACATTTATATATTATATAGTATATACCTGAATGGTGGAGAGGACAGAGGCGGTATGTGTGGAGAGAAGACATTTATATATTATATAGTATATACCTGAATGGTGGAGAGGACAGAGGCGGTATGTGTGGAGAGGAGACATTTATATATTATATAGTATATACCTGAATGGTGGAGAGGACAGAGGCGGTATGTGTGGAGAGGAGACATTTATATATTATATAGTATATACCTGAATGGTGGAGAGGACAGAGGCGGTATGTGTGGAGAGAAGACATTTATGGATTATATAGTATATATCTGAATGGTGGAGAGGACAGAGGCGGTATGTGTGGAGAGGAGACATTTATATATTATATAGTATATACCTGAATGGTGGAGAGGACAGAGGCGGTATGTGTGGAGAGGAGACATTTATGGATTATATAGTATATACCTGAATGGTGGAGAGGACAGAGGCGGTATGTGTGGAGAGGAGACATTTATGGATTATATAGTATATATCTGAATGGTGGAGAGGACAGAGGCGGTATGTGTGGAGAGAAGACATTTATGGATTATATAGTATATACCTGAATGGTGGAGAGGACAGAGGCGGTATGTGTGGAGAGGAGACATTTATGGATTATATAGTATATACCTGAATGGTGGAGAGGACAGAGGCGGTATGTGTGGAGAGGAGACATTTATATATTATATAGTATGTACCTGAATGGTGGAGAGGACAGAGGCGGTATGTGTGGAGAGGAGACATTTATATATTATATAGTATATACCTGAATGGTGGAGAGGACAGAGGCGGTATGTGTGGAGAGAAGACATTTATATATTATATAGTATATACCTGAATGGTGGAGAGGACAGAGGCGGTATGTGTGGAGAGGAGACATTTATAGATTATATAGTATATACCTGAATGGTGGAGAGGACAGAGGCGGTATGTGTGGAGAGGAGACATTTATATATTATATAGTATATACCTGAATGGTGGAGAGGACAGAGGCGGTATGTGTGGAGAGGAGACATTTATATATTACATAGTATATACCTGAATGGTGGAGAGGACAGAGGCGGTATGTGTGGAGAGGAGACATTTATATATTACATAGTATATACCTGAATGGTGGAGAGGACAGAGGCGGTATGTGTGGAGAGAAGACATTTATATATTATATAGTATATACCTGAATGGTGGAGAGGACAGAGGCGGTATGTGTGGAGAGGAGACATTTATAGATTATATAGTATATACCTGAATGGTGGAGAGGACAGAGGCGGTATGTGTGGAGAGGAGACATTTATATATTATATAGTATATACCTGAATGGTGGAGAGGACAGAGGCGGTATGTGTGGAGAGGAGACATTTATATATTATATAGTATATACCTGAATGGTGGAGAGGACAGAGGCGGTATGTGTGGAGAGAAGACATTTATGGATTATATAGTATATACCTGAATGGTGGAGAGGACAGAGGCGGTATATGTGGAGAGAAGACATTTATGGATTATATAGTATATACCTGAATGGTGGAGAGGACAGAGGCGGTATGTGTGGAGAGGAGACATTTATGGATTATATAGTATATACCTGAATGGTGGAGAGGACAGAGGCGGTATGTGTGGAGAGAAGACATTTATGGATTATATAGTATATACCTGAATGGTGGAGAGGACAGAGGCGGTATGTGTGGAGAGGAGACATTTATATATTACATAGTATATACCTGAATGGTGGAGAGGACAGAGGCGGTATGTGTGGAGAGAAGACATTTATATATTATATAGTATATACCTGAATGGTGGAGAGGACAGAGGCGGTATGTGTGGAGAGAAGACATTTATATATTATATAGTATATACCTGAATGGTGGAGAGGACAGAGGCGGTATGTGTGGAGAGGAGACATTTATATATTATATAGTATATACCTGAATGGTGGAGAGGACAGAGGCGGTATGTGTGGAGAGGAGACATTTATGGATTATATAGTAAATACCTGAATGGTGGAGAGGACAGAGGCGGTATGTGTGGAGAGAAGACATTTATGGATTACATAGTATATACCTGAATGGTGGAGAGGACAGAGGCGGTATGTGTGGAGAGAAGACATTTATGGATTATATAGTATATACCTGAATGGTGGAGAGGACAGAGGCGGTATGTGTGGAGAGGAGACATTTATGGATTATATAGTATATACCTGAATGGTGGAGAGGACAGAGGCGGTATGTGTGGAGAGGAGACATTTATATATTATATAGTATATACCTGAATGGTGGAGAGAAGACATTTATGGATTATATAGTAAATACCTGAATGGTGGAGAGGACAGAGGCGGTATGTGTGGAGAGAAGACATTTATGGATTACATAGTATATACCTGAATGGTGGAGAGGACAGAGGCGGTATGTGTGGAGAGAAGACATTTATGGATTATATAGTATATACCTGAATGGTGGAGAGGACAGAGGCGGTATGTGTGGAGAGGAGACATTTATGGATTATATAGTATATACCTGAATGGTGGAGAGGACAGAGGCGGTATGTGTGGAGAGGAGACATTTATATATTATATAGTATATACCTGAATGGTGGAGAGAAGACATTTATGGATTATATAGTAAATACCTGAATGGTGGAGAGGACAGAGGCGGTATGTGTGGAGAGAAGACATTTATGGATTACATAGTATATACCTGAATGGTGGAGAGGACAGAGGCGGTATGTGTGGAGAGGAGACATTTATGGATTATATAGTAAATACCTGAATGGTGGAGAGGACAGAGGCGGTATGTGTGGAGAGGAGACATTTATGGATTATATAGTATATACCTGAATGGTGGAGAGGACAGAGGCGGTATGTGTGGAGAGGAGACATTTATATATTATATAGTATATACCTGAATGGTGGAGAGAAGACATTTATGGATTATATAGTATATACCTGAATGGTGGAGAGGACAGAGGCGGTATGTGTGGAGAGGAGACATTTATAGATTATATAGTATATACCTGAATGGTGGAGAGGACAGAGGCGGTATGTGTGGAGAGGAGACATTTATATATTATATAGTATATACCTGAATGGTGGAGAGGACAGAGGCGGTATGTGTGGAGAGAAGACATTTATATATTACATAGTATATATCTGAATGGTGGAGAGGACAGAGGCGGTATGTGTGGAGAGAAGACATTTATATATTACATAGTATATACCTGAATGGTGGAGAGGACAGAGGCGGTATGTTTGGAGAGAAGACATTTATATATTATATAGTATATACCTGAATGGTGGAGAGGACAGAGGCGGTATGTGTGGAGAGGAGACATTTATATATTATATAGTATATACCTGAATGGTGGAGAGGACAGAGGCGGTATGTGTGGAGAGGAGACATTTATATATTATATAGTATATATCTGAATGGTGGAGAGGACAGAGGCGGTATGTGTGGAGAGAAGACATTTATATATTATATAGTATATATCTGAATGGTGGAGAGGACAGAGGCGGTATGTGTGGAGAGGAGACATTTATAGATTATATAGTATATACCTGAATGGTGGAGAGGACAGAGGCGGTATGTGTGGAGAGAAGACATTTATGGATTATATAGTATATACCTGAATGGTGGAGAGGACAGAGGCGGTATGTGTGGAGAGAAGACATTTATGGATTATATAGTATATACCTGAATGGTGGAGAGGACAGAGGCGGTATGTGTGGAGAGGAGACATTTATGGATTATATAGTATATACCTGAATGGTGGAGAGGACAGAGGCGGTATGTGTGGAGAGAAGACATTTATATATTATATAGTATATACCTGAATGGTGGAGAGGACAGAGGCAGTATGTGTGGAGAGAAGACATTTATATATTATATAGTATATACCTGAATGGTGGAGAGGACAGAGGCGGTATGTGTGGAGAGAAGACATTTATGGATTATATAGTATATACCTGAATGGTGGAGAGGACAGAGGCGGTATGTGTGGAGAGGAGACATTTATAGATTATATAGTATATACCTGAATGGTGGAGAGGACAGAGGCGGTATGTGTGGAGAGGAGACATTTATAGATTACATAGTATATATCTGAATGGTGGAGAGGACAGAGGCGGTATGTGTGGAGAGAAGACATTTATATATTATATAGTATATACCTGAATGGTGGAGAGGACAGAGGCGGTATGTGTGGAGAGGAGACATTTATAGATTATATAGTATATACCTGAATGGTGGAGAGGACAGAGGCGGTATGTGTGGAGAGGAGACATTTATATATTATATAGTATATACCTGAATGGTGGAGAGGACAGAGGCGGTATGTGTGGAGAGGAGACATTTATATATTATATAGTATATACCTGAATGGTGGAGAGGACAGAGGCGGTATGTGTGGAGAGGAGACATTTATATATTATATAGTATATACCTGAATGGTGGAGAGGACAGAGGCGGTATGTGTGGAGAGGAGACATTTATAGATTATATAGTATATACCTGAATGGTGGAGAGGACAGAGGCGGTATGTGTGGAGAGGAGACATTTATATATTATATAGTATATACCTGAATGGTGGAGAGGACAGAGGCGGTATGTGTGGAGAGGAGACATTTATATATTATATAGTATATACCTGAATGGTGGAGAGGACAGAGGCGGTATGTGTGGAGAGGAGACATTTATATATTATATAGTATATACCTGAATGGTGGAGAGGACAGAGGCGGTATGTGTGGAGAGAAGACATTTATGGATTATATAGTATATACCTGAATGGTGGAGAGGACAGAGGCGGTATGTGTGGAGAGAAGACATTTATATATTACATAGTATATACCTGAATGGTGGAGAGGACAGAGGCGGTATGTGTGGAGAGAAGACATTTATGGATTATATAGTATATACCTGAATGGTGGAGAGGACAGAGGCGGTATGTGTGGAGAGAAGACATTTATGGATTATATAGTATATACCTGAATGGTGGAGAGGACAGAGGCGGTATGTTTGGAGAGAAGACATTTATGATTACATAGTATATATCTGAATGGTGGAGAGGACAGAGGCGGTATGTGTGGAGAGGAGACATTTATGGATTATATAGTATATACCTGAATGGTGGAGAGGACAGAGGCGGTATGTGTGGAGAGGAGACATTTATATATTATATAGTATATACCTGAATGGTGGAGAGGACAGAGGCGGTATGTGTGGAGAGAAGACATTTATGGATTATATAGTATATACCTGAATGGTGGAGAGGACAGAGGCGGTATGTGTGGAGAGGAGACATTTATGGATTATATAGTATATACCTGAATGGTGGAGAGGACAGAGGCGGTATGTGTGGAGAGAAGACATTTATATATTATATAGTATATACCTGAATGGTGGAGAGGACAGAGGCAGTATGTGTGGAGAGAAGACATTTATATATTATATAGTATATACCTGAATGGTGGAGAGGACAGAGGCGGTATGTGTGGAGAGGAGACATTTATAGATTATATAGTATATACCTGAATGGTGGAGAGGACAGAGGCGGTATGTGTGGAGAGGAGACATTTATATATTATATAGTATATACCTGAATGGTGGAGAGGACAGAGGCGGTATGTGTGGAGAGGAGACATTTATATATTATATAGTATATACCTGAATGGTGGAGAGGACAGAGGCGGTATGTGTGGAGAGGAGACATTTATATATTATATAGTATATACCTGAATGGTGGAGAGGACAGAGGCGGTATGTGTGGAGAGAAGACATTTATGGATTATATAGTATATACCTGAATGGTGGAGAGGACAGAGGCGGTATGTGTGGAGAGAAGACATTTATATATTACATAGTATATACCTGAATGGTGGAGAGGACAGAGGCGGTATGTGTGGAGAGAAGACATTTATGGATTATATAGTATATACCTGAATGGTGGAGAGGACAGAGGCGGTATGTGTGGAGAGAAGACATTTATGGATTATATAGTATATACCTGAATGGTGGAGAGGACAGAGGCAGTATGTGTGGAGAGGAGACATTTATGGATTATATAGTATATACCTGAATGGTGGAGAGGACAGAGGCAGTATGTGTGGAGAGAAGACATTTATGGATTATATAGTATATACCTGAATGGTGGAGAGGACAGAGGCGGTATGTGTGGAGAGAAGACATTTATAGATTACATAGTATATATCTGAATGGTGGAGAGGACAGAGGCGGTATGTGTGGAGAGAAGACATTTATATATTACATAGTATATACCTGAATGGTGGAGAGGACAGAGGCGGTATGTTTGGAGAGAAGACATTTATGATTACATAGTATATATCTGAATGGTGGAGAGGACAGAGGCGGTATGTGTGGAGAGAAGACATTTATATATTATATAGTATATACCTGAATGGTGGAGAGGACAGAGGCAGTATGTGTGGAGAGGAGACATTTATATATTATATAGTATATATCTGAATGGTGGAGAGGACAGAGGCGGTATGTGTGGAGAGGAGACATTTATGGATTATATAGTATATACCTGAATGGTGGAGAGGACAGAGGCGGTATGTGTGGAGAGGAGACATTTATAGATTATATAGTATATATCTGAATGGTGGAGAGGACAGAGGCGGTATGTGTGGAGAGAAGACATTTATATATTACATAGTATATACCTGAATGGTGGAGAGGACAGAGGCGGTATGTTTGGAGAGAAGACATTTATGATTACATAGTATATATCTGAATGGTGGAGAGGACAGAGGCGGTATGTGTGGAGAGGAGACATTTATATATTATATAGTATATACCTGAATGGTGGAGAGGACAGAGGCGGTATGTGTGGAGAGGAGACATTTATGGATTATATAGTATATACCTGAATGGTGTAGAGGACAGAGGCGGTATGTGTGGAGAGGAGACATTTATATATTATATAGTATATACCTGAATGGTGGAGAGGACAGAGGCGGTATGTGTGGAGAGGAGACATTTATATATTATATAGTATATACCTGAATGGTGGAGAGGACAGAGGCGGTATGTGTGGAGAGGAGACATTTATATATTATATAGTATATACCTGAATGGTGGAGAGGACAGAGGCGGTATGTGTGGAGAGGAGACATTTATATATTATATAGTATATACCTGAATGGTGGAGAGGACAGAGGCGGTATGTGTGGAGAGAAGACATTTATGGATTATATAGTATATACCTGAATGGTGGAGAGGACAGAGGCGGTATGTGTGGAGAGGAGACATTTATGGATTATATAGTATATACCTGAATGGTGGAGAGGACAGAGGCGGTATGTGTGGAGAGAAGACATTTATATATTATATAGTATATACCTGAATGGTGGAGAGGACAGAGGCAGTATGTGTGGAGAGAAGACATTTATATATTATATAGTATATACCTGAATGGTGGAGAGGACAGAGGCGGTATGTGTGGAGAGGAGACATTTATAGATTATATAGTATATACCTGAATGGTGGAGAGGACAGAGGCGGTATGTGTGGAGAGAAGACATTTATATATTATATAGTATATACCTGAATGGTGGAGAGGACAGAGGCAGTATGTGTGGAGAGAAGACATTTATGGATTATATAGTATATACCTGAATGGTGGAGAGGACAGAGGCGGTATGTGTGGAGAGAAGACATTTATGGATTATATAGTATATACCTGAATGGTGGAGAGGACAGAGGTGGTATGTGTGGAGAGGAGACATTTATGGATTATATAGTATATACCTGAATGGTGGAGAGGACAGAGGCGGTATGTGTGGAGAGGAGACATTTATAGATTATATAGTATATACCTGAATGGTGGAGAGGACAGAGGCGGTATGTGTGGAGAGGAGACATTTATATATTATATAGTATATACCTGAATGGTGGAGAGGACAGAGGCGGTATGTGTGGAGAGGAGACATTTATATATTATATAGTATATACCTGAATGGTGGAGAGGACAGAGGCGGTATGTGTGGAGAGGAGACATTTATATATTATATAGTATATACCTGAATGGTGGAGAGGACAGAGGCGGTATGTGTGGAGAGAAGACATTTATGGATTATATAGTATGTACCTGAATGGTGGAGAGGACAGAGGTGGTATGTGTGGAGAGGAGACATTTATATATTATATAGTATATACCTGAATGGTGGAGAGGACAGAGGCGGTATGTGTGGAGAGAAGACATTTATATATTACATAGTATATACCTGAATGGTGGAGAGGACAGAGGCGGTATGTGTGGAGAGAAGACATTTATATATTATATAGTATATACCTGAATGGTGGAGAGGACAGAGGCGGTATGTGTGGAGAGGAGACATTTATATATTATATAGTATATACCTGAATGGTGGAGAGGATAGAGGCAGTATGTGTGGAGAGGAGACATTTATAGATTATATAGTATATACCTGAATGGTGGAGAGGATAGAGGCAGTATGTGTGGAGAGGAGACATTTATATATTACATAGTATATACCTGAATGGTGGAGAGGACAGGCGGTATGTGTGGAGAGAAGACATTTATGGATTATATAGTATATACCTGAATGGTGGAGAGGACAGAGGCGGTATGTGTGGAGAGAAGACATTTATAGATTATATAGTATATACCTGAATGGTGGAGAGGACAGAGGCGGTATGTGTGGAGAGAAGACATTTATATATTATATAGTATATACCTGAATGGTGGAGAGGACAGAGGCGGTATGTGTGGAGAGGAGACATTTATATATTATATAGTATATACCTGAATGGTGGAGAGGACAGAGGCGGTATGTGTGGAGAGGAGACATTTATGATTATATAGTATATACCTGAATGGTGGAGAGGACAGAGGCGGTATGTGTGGAGAGGAGACATTTATGATTATATAGTATATACCTGAATGGTGGAGAGGACAGAGGCGGTATGTGTGGAGAGGAGACATTTATACATTATATAGTATATACCTGAATGGTGGAGAGGACAGAGGCAGTATGTGTGGAGAGAAGACATTTATATATTACATAGTATATACCTGAATGGTGGAGAGGACAGAGGCGGTATGTGTGGAGAGAAGACATTTATATATTATATAGTATATACCTGAATGGTGGAGAGGACAGAGGCGGTATGTGTGGAGAGAAGACATTTATATATTATATAGTATATACCTGAATGGTGGAGAGGACAGAGGCGGTATGTGTGGAGAGGAGACATTTATATATTATATAGTATATACCTGAATGGTGGAGAGGACAGAGGCGGTATGTGTGGAGAGGAGACATTTATGATTATATAGTATATACCTGAATGGTGGAGAGGACAGAGGCGGTATGTGTGGAGAGGAGACATTTATACATTATATAGTATATACCTGAATGGTGGAGAGGACAGAGGCAGTATGTGTGGAGAGAAGACATTTATATATTACATAGTATATACCTGAATGGTGGAGAGGACAGAGGCGGTATGTGTGGAGAGAAGACATTTATATATTATATAGTATATATCTGAATGGTGGAGAGGACAGAGGCGGTATGTGTGGAGAGAAGACATTTATACATTATATAGTATATACCTGAATGGTGGAGAGGACAGAGGCAGTATGTGTGGAGAGAAGACATTTATATATTACATAGTATATACCTGAATGGTGGAGAGGACAGAGGCGGTATGTGTGGAGAGAAGACATTTATATATTATATAGTATATACCTGAATGGTGGAGAGGACAGAGGCGGTATGTGTGGAGAGGAGACATTTATATATTACATAGTATATATCTGAATGGTGGAGAGGACAGAGGCGGTATGTGTGGAGAGGAGACATTTATATATTATATAGTATATACCTGAATGGTGGAGAGGACAGAGGCGGTATGTGTGGAGAGAAGACATTTATATATTATATAGTATATACCTGAATGGTGGAGAGGACAGAGGCGGTATGTGTGGAGAGAAGACATTTATACATTATATAGTATATACCTGAATGGTGGAGAGGACAGAGGCGGTATGTGTGGAGAGGAGACATTTATATATTATATAGTATATACCTGAATGGTGGAGAGGACAGAGGCAGTATGTGTGGAGAGAAGACATTTATATATTACATAGTATATACCTGAATGGTGGAGAGGACAGAGGCGGTATGTGTGGAGAGAAGACATTTATATATTATATAGTATATACCTGAATGGTGGAGAGGACAGAGGCGGTATGTGTGGAGAGAAGACATTTATATATTATATAGTATATACCTGAATGGTGGAGAGGACAGAGGCGGTATGTGTGGAGAGGAGACATTTATATATTACATAGTATATATCTGAATGGTGGAGAGGACAGAGGCGGTATGTGTGGAGAGGAGACATTTATATATTATATAGTATATACCTGAATGGTGGAGAGGACAGAGGCGGTATGTGTGGAGAGGAGACATTTATATATTATATAGTATATACCTGAATGGTGGAGAGGACAGAGGCGGTATGTGTGGAGAGAAGACATTTATATATTACATAGTATATACCTGAATGGTGGAGAGGACAGGCGGTATGTGTGGAGAGAAGACATTTATGGATTATATAGTATATACCTGAATGGTGGAGAGGACAGAGGCGGTATGTGTGGAGAGAAGACATTTATAGATTATATAGTATATACCTGAATGGTGGAGAGGACAGAGGCGGTATGTGTGGAGAGAAGACATTTATATATTATATAGTATATACCTGAATGGTGGAGAGGACAGAGGCGGTATGTGTGGAGAGGAGACATTTATATATTATATAGTATATACCTGAATGGTGGAGAGGACAGAGGCGGTATGTGTGGAGAGGAGACATTTATGATTATATAGTATATACCTGAATGGTGGAGAGGACAGAGGCGGTATGTGTGGAGAGGAGACATTTATACATTATATAGTATATACCTGAATGGTGGAGAGGACAGAGGCAGTATGTGTGGAGAGAAGACATTTATATATTACATAGTATATACCTGAATGGTGGAGAGGACAGAGGCGGTATGTGTGGAGAGAAGACATTTATGGATTATATAGTATATATCTGAATGGTGGAGAGGACAGAGGCGGTATGTGTGGAGAGGAGACATTTATATATTATATAGTATATACCTGAATGGTGGAGAGGACAGAGGCGGTATGTGTGGAGAGGAGACATTTATATATTATATAGTATATACCTGAATGGTGGAGAGGACAGAGGCGGTATGTGTGGAGAGGAGACATTTATGGATTATATAGTATATACCTGAATGGTGGAGAGGACAGAGGCGGTATGTGTGGAGAGGAGACATTTATGGATTATATAGTATATATCTGAATGGTGGAGAGGACAGAGGCGGTATGTGTGGAGAGGAGACATTTATATATTATATAGTATATACCTGAATGGTGGAGAGGACAGAGGCGGTATGTGTGGAGAGGAGACATTTATATATTATATAGTATATACCTGAATGGTGGAGAGGACAGAGGCGGTATGTGTGGAGAGGAGACATTTATGGATTATATAGTATATATCTGAATGGTGGAGAGGACAGAGGCGGTATGTGTGGAGAGGAGACATTTATATATTATATAGTATATACCTGAATGGTGGAGAGGACAGAGGCGGTATGTGTGGAGAGGAGACATTTATGGATTATATAGTATATATCTGAATGGTGGAGAGGACAGAGGCGGTATGTGTGGAGAGGAGACATTTATATATTATATAGTATATACCTGAATGGTGGAGAGGACAGAGGCGGTATGTGTGGAGAGGAGACATTTATGGATTATATAGTATATATCTGAATGGTGGAGAGGACAGAGGCGGTATGTGTGGAGAGGAGACATTTATGGATTATATAGTATATACCTGAATGGTGGAGAGGACAGAGGCGGTATGTGTGGAGAGGAGACATTTATATATTATATAGTATATACCTGAATGGTGGAGAGGACAGAGGCGGTATGTGTGGAGAGGAGACATTTATGGATTATATAGTATATATCTGAATGGTGGAGAGGACAGAGGCGGTATGTGTGGAGAGGAGACATTTATGGATTATATAGTATATACCTGAATGGTGGAGAGGACAGAGGCGGTATGTGTGGAGAGGAGACATTTATATATTACATAGTATATACCTGAATGGTGGAGAGGACAGAGGCGGTATGTGTGGAGAGGAGACATTTATATATTATATAGTATATACCTGAATGGTGGAGAGGACAGAGGCGGTATGTGTGGAGAGGAGACATTTATATATTATATAGTATATACCTGAATGGTGGAGAGGACAGAGGCGGTATATGTGGAGAGGAGACAGTTATATATTATATAGTATATACCTGAATGGTGGAGAGGACAGAGGCGGTATGTGTGGAGAGGAGACATTTATAGATTACATAGTATATACCTGAATGGAGGAGAGGACAGAGGCAGTATGTGTGGAGAGAAGACATTTATGGATTACATAGTATATACCTGAATGGTGGAGAGGACAGAGGTGGTATGTGTGGAGAGGAGACATTTATGGATTATATAGTATATACCTGAATGGTGGAGAGGACAGAGGCGGTATGTGTGGAGAGGAGACATTTTTAGATTACATAGTATATACCTGAATGGTGGAGAGGACAGAGGCGGTATGTGTGGAGAGAAGACATTTATATATTATATAGTATATACCTGAATGGTGGAGAGGGCAGAGGCGGTATGTGTGGAGAGGAGACATTTATGGATTATATAGTATATACCTGAATGGTGGAGAGGACAGAGGCGGTATGTGTGGAGAGAAGACATTTATATATTATATAGTATATACCTGAATGGTGGAGAGGGCAGAGGCGGTATGTGTGGAGAGGAGACATTTATGGATTATATAGTATATACCTGAATGGTGGAGAGGACAGAGGCGGTATGTGTGGAGAGAAGACATTTATGGATTACATAGTATATACCTGAATGGTGGAGAGGACAGAGGCGGTATGTGTGGAGAGAAGACATTTATATATTATATAGTATATACCTGAATGGTGGAGAGGGCAGAGGCGGTATGTGTGGAGAGGAGACATTTATGGATTATATAGTATATACCTGAATGGTGGAGAGGACAGAGGCGGTATGTGTGGAGAGGAGACATTTATATATTACATAGTATATACCTGAATGGTGGAGAGGACAGAGGCGGTATGTGTGGAGAGGAGACATTTATGGATTATATAGTATATACCTGAATGGTGGAGAGGACAGAGGCGGTATGTGTGGAGAGAAGACATTTATATATTATATAGTATATACCTGAATGGTGGAGAGGACAGAGGCGGTATGTGTGGAGAGGAGACATTTATATATTATATAGTATATACCTGAATGGTGGAGAGGACAGAGGCGGTATGTGTGGAGAGAAGACATTTATATATTATATATTATATACCTGAATGGTGGAGAGGACAGAGGCGGTATGTGTGGAGAGGAGACATTTATGGATTATATAGTATATACCTGAATGGTGGAGAGGACAGAGGCGGTATGTGTGGAGAGGAGACATTTATAGATTATATAGTATATACCTGAATGGTGGAGAGGACAGAGGCGGTATGTGTGGAGAGGAGACATTTATGATTACATAGTATATACCTGAATGGTGGAGAGGACAGAGGCGGTATGTGTGGAGAGGAGACATTTATGATTACATAGTATATACCTGAATGGTGGAGAGGACAGAGGCGGTATGTGTGGAGAGGAGACATTTTTAGATTATATAGTATATACCTGAATGGTGGAGAGGACAGAGGCAGTATGTGTGGAGAGGAGACATTTATGGATTATATAGTATATACCTGAATGGTGGAGAGGACAGAGGCGGTATGTGTGGAGAGGAGACATTTATGATTACATAGTATATACCTGAATGGTGGAGAGGACAGAGGCGGTATGTGTGGAGAGGAGACATTTATGATTACATAGTATATACCTGAATGGTGGAGAGGACAGAGGCGGTATGTGTGGAGAGGAGACATTTTTAGATTATATAGTATATACCTGAATGGTGGAGAGGACAGAGGCAGTATGTGTGGAGAGGAGACATTTATAGATTATATAGTATATACCTGAATGGTGGAGAGGACAGAGGCGGTATGTGTGGAGAGGAGACATTTATGGATTATATAGTATATATCTGAATGGTGGAGAGGACAGAGGCGGTATGTGTGGAGAGGAGACATTTATAGATTATATAGTATATATCTGAATGGTGGAGAGGACAGAGGCGGTATGTGTGGAGAGGAGACATTTATGGATTATATAGTATATATCTGAATGGTGGAGAGGACAGAGGCGGTATGTGTGGAGAGGAGACATTTATGGATTATATAGTATATACCTGAATGGTGGAGAGGACAGAGGCAGTATGTGTGGAGAGGAGACATTTATAGATTATATAGTATATATCTGAATGGTGGAGAGGACAGAGGCGGTATGTGTGGAGAGGAGACATTTATAGATTATATAGTATATATCTGAATGGTGGAGAGGACAGAGGCGGTATGTGTGGAGAGGAGACATTTATGGATTATATAGTATATACCTGAATGGTGGAGAGGACAGAGGCGGTATGTGTGGAGAGGAGACATTTATAGATTATATAGTATATATCTGAATGGTGGAGAGGACAGAGGCGGTATGTGTGGAGAGGAGACATTTATAGATTATATAGTATATACCTGAATGGTGGAGAGGACAGAGGCGGTATGTGTGGAGAGGAGACATTTATATATTATATAGTATATACCTGAATGGTGGAGAGGACAGAGGCGGTATGTGTGGAGAGAAGACATTTATATATTATATAGTATATACCTGAATGGTGGAGAGGACAGAGGCGGTATGTGTGGAGAGGAGACATTTATATATTATATAGTATGTACCTGAATGGTGGAGAGGGCAGAGGCGGTATGTGTGGAGAGAAGACATTTATGGATTATATAGTATATATCTGAATGGTGGAGAGGACAGAGGCGGTATATGTGGAGAGAAGACATTTATGGATTATATAGTATATACCTGAATGGTGGAGAGGACAGAGGCAGTATGTGTGGAGAGGAGACATTTATATATTATATAGTATATACCTGAATGGTGGAGAGGACAGTGGCGGTATGTGTGGAGAGGAGACATTTATGGATTATATAGTATATACCTGAATGGTGGAGAGGACAGAGGCGGTATGTGTGGAGAGAAGACATTTATATATTATATAGTATATACCTGAATGGTGGAGAGGACAGAGGCGGTATGTGTGGAGAGAAGACATTTATATATTATATAGTATATACCTGAATGGTGGAGAGGACAGAGGTGGTATGTGTGGAGAGGAGACATTTATGATAATATAGTATATACCTGAATGGTGGAGAGGACAGAGGCGGTATGTGTGGAGAGAAGACATTTATATATTATATAGTATATACCTGAATGGTGGAGAGGACAGAGGCGGTATGTGTGGAGAGGAGACATTTATATATTATATAGTATATACCTGAATGGTGGAGAGGACAGAGGCGGTATGTGTGGAGAGAAGACATTTATATATTATATAGTATATACCTGAATGGTGGAGAGGACAGAGGCGGTATGTGTGGAGAGGAGACATTTATAGATTACATAGTATATACCTGAATGGTGGAGAGGACAGAGGCGGTATGTGTGGAGAGAAGACATTTATATATTATATAGTATATACCTGAATGGTGGAGAGGACAGAGGCGGTATGTGTGGAGAGAAGACATTTATATATTATATAGTATATACCTGAATGGTGGAGAGGACAGAGGCGGTATGTGTGGAGAGGAGACATTTATATATTATATAGTATATACCTGAATGGTGGAGAGGACAGAGGCGGTATGTGTGGAGAGAAGACATTTATATATTATATAGTATATACCTGAATGGTGGAGAGGACAGAGGCGGTATGTGTGGAGAGGAGACATTTATATATTATATAGTATATACCTGAATGGTGGAGAGGACAGAGGCGGTATGTGTGGAGAGAAGACATTTATATATTATATAGTATATACCTGAATGGTGGAGAGGACAGAGGCGGTATGTGTGGAGAGAAGACATTTATATATTATATAGTATATACCTGAATGGTGGAGAGGACAGAGGCGGTATGTGTGGAGAGGAGACATTTATATATTATATAGTATATACCTGAATGGTGGAGAGGACAGAGGCGGTATGTGTGGAGAGGAGACATTTATATATTATATAGTATATATCTGAATGGTGGAGAGGACAGAGGCGGTATGTGTGGAGAGAAGACATTTATGGATTATATAGTATATATCTGAATGGTGGAGAGGACAGAGGCGGTATGTGTGGAGAGGAGACATTTATAGATTATATAGTATATACCTGAATGGTGGAGAGGACAGAGGCGGTATGTGTGGAGAGGAGACATTTATATATTATATAGTATATACCTGAATGGTGGAGAGGACAGAGGCGGTATGTGTGGAGAGAAGACATTTATATATTATATAGTATATACCTGAATGGTGGAGAGGACAGAGGCGGTATGTGTGGAGAGGAGACATTTATATATTATATAGTATATACCTGAATGGTGGAGAGGACAGAGGCGGTATGTGTGGAGAGGAGACATTTATATATTATATAGTATATACCTGAATGGTGGAGAGGACAGAGGCGGTATGTGTGGAGAGAAGACATTTATGGATTATATAGTATATATCTGAATGGTGGAGAGGACAGAGGCGGTATGTGTGGAGAGGAGACATTTATGGATTATATAGTATATACCTGAATGGTGGAGAGGACAGAGGCGGTATGTGTGGAGAGAAGACATTTATATATTATATAGTATATACCTGAATGGTGGAGAGGACAGAGGCGGTATGTGTGGAGAGGAGACATTTATATATTATATAGTATATACCTGAATGGTGGAGAGGACAGAGGCGGTATGTGTGGAGAGAAGACATTTATATATTATATAGTATATACCTGAATGGTGGAGAGGACAGAGGCGGTATGTGTGGAGAGGAGACATTTATGGATTATATAGTATATACCTGAATGGTGGAGAGGACAGAGGCGGTATGTGTGGAGAGGAGACATTTATATATTATATAGTATATACCTGAATGGTGGAGAGGACAGAGGTAGTATGTGTGGAGAGAAGACATTTATGGATTATATAGTATATACCTGAATGGTGGAGAGGACAGAGGCGGTATGTGTGGAGAGAAGACATTTATGGATTATATAGTATATACCTGAATGGTGGAGAGGACAGAGGCGGTATATGTGGAGAGAAGACATTTATGGATTATATAGTATATACCTGAATGGTGGAGAGGACAGAGGCGGTATGTGTGGAGAGGAGACATTTATATATTATATAGTATATACCTGAATGGTGGAGAGGACAGAGGCGGTATGTGTGGAGAGAAGACATTTATGATTATATAGTATATACCTGAATGGTGGAGAGGACAGAGGCGGTATGTGTGGAGAGGAGACATTTATGGATTATATAGTATATACCTGAATGGTGGAGAGGACAGAGGCGGTATGTGTGGAGAGAAGACATTTATATATTATATAGTATATACCTGAATGGTGGAGAGGACAGAGGCGGTATGTGTGGAGAGAAGACATTTATGGATTATATAGTATATATCTGAATGGTGGAGAGGACAGAGGCGGTATGTGTGGAGAGGAGACATTTATGGATTATATAGTATATACCTGAATGGTGGAGAGGACAGAGGCGGTATGTGTGGAGAGAAGACATTTATATATTATATAGTATATACCTGAATGGTGGAGAGGACAGAGGCGGTATGTGTGGAGAGAAGACATTTATGGATTATATAGTATATACCTGAATGGTGGAGAGGACAGAGGCGGTATGTGTGGAGAGGAGACATTTATATATTATATAGTATATATCTGAATGGTGGAGAGGACAGAGGCGGTATGTGTGGAGAGGAGACATTTATGGATTATATAGTATATACCTGAATGGTGGAGAGGACAGAGGCGGTATGTGTGGAGAGGAGACATTTATGATTATATAGTATATACCTGAATGGTGGAGAGGACAGAGGCGGTATGTGTGGAGAGGAGACATTTATATATTATATAGTATATATCTGAATGGTGGAGAGGACAGAGGTGGTATGTGTGGAGAGAAGACATTTATATATTACATAGTATATACCTGAATGGTGGAGAGGACAGAGGCGGTATGTGTGGAGAGGAGACATTTATATATTACATAGTATATACCTGAATGGTGGAGAGGACAGAGGCGGTATGTGTGGAGAGAAGACATTTATATATTATATAGTATATACCTGAATGGTGGAGAGGACAGAGGCAGTATGTGTGGAGAGGAGACATTTATATATTATGTAGTATATACCTGAATGGTGGAGAGGACAGAGGCGGTATGTGTGGAGAGGAGACATTTATGGATTACATAGTATATACCTGAATGGTGGAGAGGACAGAGGCGGTATGTGTGGAGAGGAGACATTTATGGATTATATAGTATATACCTGAATGGTGGAGAGGACAGAGGCGGTATGTGTGGAGAGGAGACATTTATGGATTATATAGTATATACCTGAATGGTGGAGAGGACAGAGGCGGTATGTGTGGAGAGGAGACATTTATATATTATATAGTATATACCTGAATGGTGGAGAGGACAGAGGCGGTATGTGTGGAGAGGAGACATTTATATATTATATAGTATATACCTGAATGGTGGAGAGGACAGAGGCGGTATGTGTGGAGAGGAGACATTTATATATTATATAGTATATATCTGAATGGTGGAGAGGACAGAGGCGGTATGTGTGGAGAGAAGACATTTATGGATTATATAGTATATACCTGAATGGTGGAGAGGACAGAGGCGGTATGTGTGGAGAGGAGACATTTATGGATTATATAGTATATATCTGAATGGTGGAGAGGACAGAGGTGGTATGTGTGGAGAGGAGACATTTATATATTATATAGTATATACCTGAATGGTGGAGAGGACAGAGGTGGTATGTGTGGAGAGGAGACATTTATATATTATATAGTATATACCTGAATGGTGGAGAGGACAGAGGCGGTATGTGTGGAGAGGAGACATTTATATATTATATAGTATATACCTGAATGGTGGAGAGGACAGAGGCGGTATGTGTGGAGAGAAGACATTTATGATTATATAGTATATACCTGAATGGTGGAGAGGACAGAGGCGGTATGTGTGGAGAGGAGACATTTATGGATTATATAGTATATACCTGAATGGTGGAGAGGACAGAGGCGGTATGTGTGGAGAGGAGACATTTATGGATTATATAGTATATACCTGAATGGTGGAGAGGACAGAGGCGGTATGTGTGGAGAGAAGACATTTATGATTATATAGTATATACCTGAATGGTGGAGAGGACAGAGGCGGTATGTGTGGAGAGAAGACATTTATGGATTACATAGTATATACGTGAATGGTGGAGAGGACAGAGGCGGTATGTGTGGAGAGGAGACATTTATGGATTATATAGTATATACCTGAATGGTGGAGAGGACAGAGGTGGTATATGTGGAGAGGAGACATTTATGGATTATATAGTATGTACCTGAATGGTGGAGAGGACAGAGGCGGTATGTGTGGAGAGAAGACATTTATATATTATATAGTATATACCTGAATGGTGGAGAGGACAGAGGCGGTATGTGTGGAGAGAAGACATTTATATATTATATAGTATATACCTGAATGGTGGAGAGGACAGAAGCGGTATGTGTGGAGAGGAGACATTTATGGATTATATAGTATATACCTGAATGGTGGAGAGGACAGAGGCGGTATGTGTGGAGAGAAGACATTTATGGATTATATAGTATATACCTGAATGGTGGAGAGGACAGAGGCGGTATGTGTGGAGAGGAGACATTTATATATTATATAGTATATACCTGAATGGTGGAGAGGACAGAGGCGGTATGTGTGGAGAGAAGACATTTATGGATTATATAGTATATACCTGAATGGTGGAGAGGACAGAGGCGGTATGTGTGGAGAGGAGACATTTATATATTATATAGTATATACCTGAATGGTGGAGAGGACAGAGGCGGTATGTGTGGAGAGGAGACATTTATATATTATATAGTATATACCTGAATGGTGGAGAGGACAGAGGCGGTATGTGTGGAGAGAAGACATTTATATATTATATAGTATATACCTGAATGGTGGAGAGGACAGAGGCGGTATGTGTGGAGAGGAGACATTTATAGATTATATAGTATATACCTGAATGGTGGAGAGGACAGAGGCGGTATGTGTGGAGAGAAGACATTTATGGATTATATAGTATACATCTGAATGGTGGAGAGGACAGAGGCGGTATGTGTGGAGAGGAGACATTTATGGATTATATAGTATATACCTGAATGGTGGAGAGGACAGAGGCGGTATGTGTGGAGAGAAGACATTTATGGATTATATAGTATATACCTGAATGGTGGAGAGGACAGAGGCGGTATGTGTGGAGAGAAGACATTTATGGATTATATAGTATATACCTGAATGGTGGAGAGGACAGAGGCGGTATGTGTGGAGAGAAGACATTTATATATTACATAGTATATACCTGAATGGTGGAGAGGACAGAGGCGGTATGTGTGGAGAGAAGACATTTATGGATTATATAGTATATACCTGAATGGTGGAGAGGACAGAGGCGGTATGTGTGGAGAGAAGACATTTATGGATTATATAGTATATACCTGAATGGTGGAGAGGACAGAGGCGGTATGTGTGGAGAGGAGACATTTATGGATTATATAGTATATACCTGAATGGTGGAGAGGACAGAGGCGGTATGTGTGGAGAGAAGACATTTATAGATTATATAGTATATACCTGAATGGTGGAGAGGACAGAGGCGGTATGTGTGGAGAGAAGACATTTATGGATTATATAGTATATACCTGAATGGTGGAGAGGACAGAGGCGGTATGTGTGGAGAGAAGACATTTATATATTACATAGTATATACCTGAATGGTGGAGAGGACAGAGGCGGTATGTGTGGAGAGAAGACATTTATGGATTATATAGTATATACCTGAATGGTGGAGAGGACAGAGGCGGTATGTGTGGAGAGAAGACATTTATGGATTATATAGTATATACCTGAATGGTGGAGAGGACAGAGGCGGTATGTGTGGAGAGAAGACATTTATATATTACATAGTATATACCTGAATGGTGGAGAGGACAGAGGCGGTATGTGTGGAGAGAAGACATTTATGGATTATATAGTATATACCTGAATGGTGGAGAGGACAGAGGCGGTATGTGTGGAGAGAAGACATTTATATATTATATAGTATATACCTGAATGGTGGAGAGGACAGAGGCGGTATGTGTGGAGAGAAGACATTTATGATTATATAGTATATACCTGAATGGTGGAGAGGACAGAGGCGGTATGTGTGGAGAGAAGACATTTATATATTATATAGTATATACCTGAATGGTGGAGAGGACAGAGGCGGTATGTGTGGAGAGAAGACATTTATGGATTATATAGTATATATCTGAATGGTGGAGAGGACAGAGGCGGTATGTGTGGAGAGAAGACATTTATGGATTACATAGTATATACCTGAATGGTGGAGAGGACAGAGGCGGTATGTGTGGAGAGGAGACATTTATGGATTATATAGTATATACCTGAATGGTGGAGAGGACAGAGGCGGTATGTGTGGAGAGGAGACATTTATATATTATATAGTATATATCTGAATGGTGGAGAGGACAGAGGCGGTATGTGTGGAGAGGAGACATTTATGGATTATATAGTATATACCTGAATGGTGGAGAGGACAGAGGCGGTATGTGTGGAGAGGAGACATTTATATATTATATAGTATATATCTGAATGGTGGAGAGGACAGAGGCGGTATGTGTGGAGAGAAGACATTTATATATTATATAGTATATACCTGAATGGTGGAGAGGACAGAGGCGGTATGTGTGGAGAGGAGACATTTATATATTATATAGTATATATCTGAATGGTGGAGAGGACAGAGGCGGTATGTGTGGAGAGGAGACATTTATGGATTATATAGTATATACCTGAATGGTGGAGAGGACAGAGGCGGTATGTGTGGAGAGAAGACATTTATGGATTACATAGTATATACCTGAATGGTGGAGAGGACAGAGGCGGTATGTGTGGAGAGGAGACATATATTATATAGTATATACCTGAATGGTGGAGAGGACAGAGGCGGTATGTGTGGAGAGAAGACATTTATGGATTACATAGTATATACCTGAATGGTGGAGAGGACAGAGGCGGTATGTGTGGAGAGGAGACATTTATAGATTATATAGTATATACCTGAATGGTGGAGAGGACAGAGGCGGTATGTGTGGAGAGGAGACATTTATATATTATATAGTATATACCTGAATGGTGGAGAGGACAGAGGCAGTATGTGTGGAGAGAAGACATTTATGGATTACATAGTATATACCTGAATGGTGGAGAGGACAGAGGCGGTATATGTGGAGAGGAGACATTTATATATTATATAGTATATACCTGAATGGTGGAGAGGACAGAGGTGGTATGTGTGGAGAGGAGACATTTATGGATTATATAGTATATACCTGAATGGTGGAGAGGACAGAGGCGGTATGTGTGGAGAGAAGACATTTATGGATTATATAGTATATACCTGAATGGTGGAGAGGACAGAGGCGGTATGTGTGGAGAGAAGACATTTATATATTATATAGTATATACCTGAATGGTGGAGAGGACAGAGGCGGTATGTGTGGAGAGGAGACATTTATAGATTATATAGTATATACCTGAATGGTGGAGAGGACAGAGGCGGTATGTGTGGAGAGAAGACATTTATAGATTATATAGTATATACCTGAATGGTGGAGAGGACAGAGGCGGTATGTGTGGAGAGGAGACATTTATATATTATATAGTATATACCTGAATGGTGGAGAGGACAGAGGCGGTATATGTGGAGAGAAGACATTTATAGATTATATAGTATATACCTGAATGGTGGAGAGGACAGAGGTGGTATGTGTGGAGAGGAGACATTTATAGATTATATAGTATATACCTGAATGGTGGAGAGGACAGAGGCGGTATGTGTGGAGAGAAGACATTTATGGATTATATAGTATATACCTGAATGGTGGAGAGGACAGAGGCGGTATGTGTGGAGAGAAGACATTTATATATTATATAGTATATACCTGAATGGTGGAGAGGACAGAGGCGGTATGTGTGGAGAGAAGACATTTATGGATTATATAGTATATACCTGAATGGTGGAGAGGACAGAGGCGGTATGTGTGGAGAGAAGACATTTATATATTATATAGTATATACCTGAATGGTGGAGAGGGCAGAGGCGGTATGTGTGGAGAGAAGACATTTATATATTATATACCTGAATGGTGGAGAGGACAGAGGCGGTATGTGTGGAGAGGAGACATTTATATATTATATAGTATATACCTGAATGGTGGAGAGGACAGAGGCGGTATGTGTGGAGAGAAGACATTTATATATTATATAGTATATACCTGAATGGTGGAGAGGACAGAGGCGGTATGTGTGGAGAGAAGACATTTATGATTATATAGTATATACCTGAATGGTGGAGAGGACAGAGGCGGTATGTGTGGAGAGAAGACATTTATGGATTATATAGTATATACCTGAATGGTGGAGAGGACAGAGGCGGTATGTGTGGAGAGGAGACATTTATATATTATATAGTATATACCTGAATGGTGGAGAGGACAGAGGCGGTATGTGTGGAGAGAAGACATTTATATATTATATAGTATATATCTGAATGGTGGAGAGGACAGAGGCGGTATGTGTGGAGAGGAGACATTTATGGATTATATAGTATATACCTGAATGGTGGAGAGGA
The DNA here is from genome assembly GCF_032444005.1 of Ranitomeya imitator. Classification (NCBI taxonomy): domain Eukaryota; kingdom Metazoa; phylum Chordata; class Amphibia; order Anura; family Dendrobatidae; genus Ranitomeya; species Ranitomeya imitator. The sequence continues at coordinate 715,258,399 of NC_091286.1, read as the reverse complement.
CAGAGGCGGTATGTGTGGAGAGAAGACATTTATGGATTATATAGTATATATCTGAATGGTGGAGAGGACAGAGGCGGTATGTGTGGAGAGGAGACATTTATATATTATATAGTATATACCTGAATGGTGGAGAGGACAGAGGCGGTATGTGTGGAGAGGAGACATTTATATATTATATAGTATATACCTGAATGGTGGAGAGGACAGAGGCGGTATGTGTGGAGAGAAGACATTTATATATTATATAGTATATACCTGAATGGTGGAGAGGACAGAGGCGGTATGTGTGGAGAGAAGACATTTATATATTATATAGTATATACCTGAATGGTGGAGAGGACAGAGGCGGTATGTGTGGAGAGGAGACATTTATATATTATATAGTATATACCTGAATGGTGGAGAGGACAGAGGCGGTATGTGTGGAGAGAAGACATTTATATATTATATAGTATATACCTGAATGGTGGAGAGGACAGAGGCGGTATGTGTGGAGAGAAGACATTTATATATTACATAGTATATATCTGAATGGTGGAGAGGACAGAGGCGGTATGTGTGGAGAGGAGACATTTATATATTATATAGTATATACCTGAATGGTGGAGAGGACAGAGGCGGTATGTGTGGAGAGGAGACATTTATATATTATATAGTATATACCTGAATGGTGGAGAGGACAGAGGCGGTATGTGTGGAGAGAAGACATTTATATATTATATAGTATATACCTGAATGGTGGAGAGGACAGAGGCGGTATGTGTGGAGAGAAGACATTTATATATTATATAGTATATACCTGAATGGTGGAGAGGACAAAGGCGGTATGTGTGGAGAGAAGACATTTATATATTATATAGTATATACCTGAATGGTGGAGAGGACAGAGGCGGTATGTGTGGAGAGAAGACATTTATGGATTATATAGTATATACCTGAATGGTGGAGAGGACAGAGGCGGTATGTGTGGAGAGGAGACATTTATATATTATATAGTATATACCTGAATGGTGGAGAGGACAGAGGCGGTATGTGTGGAGAGGAGACATTTATGATTATATAGTATATACCTGAATGGTGGAGAGGACAGAGGCGGTATGTGTGGAGAGAAGACATTTATAGATTATATAGTATATACCTGAATGGTGGAGAGGACAGAGGCGGTATGTGTGGAGAGAAGACATTTATATATTATATAGTATATACCTGAATGGTGGAGAGGACAGAGGCGGTATGTGTGGAGAGAAGACATTTATATATTATATAGTATATACCTGAATGGTGGAGAGGACAGAGGCGGTATGTGTGGAGAGGAGACATTTATGATTATATAGTATATACCTGAATGGTGGAGAGGACAGAGGCGGTATGTGTGGAGAGAAGACATTTATGGATTATATAGTATATACCTGAATGGTGGAGAGGACAGAGGCGGTATGTGTGGAGAGAAGACATTTATAGATTATATAGTATATACCTGAATGGTGGAGAGGACAGAGGCGGTATGTGTGGAGAGAAGACATTTATATATTATATAGTATATATCTGAATGGTGGAGAGGACAGAGGTGGTATGTGTGGAGAGGAGACATTTATGGATTATATAGTATATACCTGAATGGTGGAGAGGACAGAGGCGGTATGTGTGGAGAGGAGACATTTATGGATTATATAGTATATACCTGAATGGTGGAGAGGACAGAGGCGGTATGTGTGGAGAGGAGACATTTATATATTATATAGTATATACCTGAATGGTGGAGAGGACAGAGGCGGTATGTGTGGAGAGGAGACATTTATGATTATATAGTATATACCTGAATGGTGGAGAGGACAGGCGGTATGTGTGGAGAGAAGACATTTATGGATTATATAGTATATACCTGAATGGTGGAGAGGACAGAGGCGGTATGTGTGGAGAGAAGACATTTATATATTACATAGTATATACCTGAATGGTGGAGAGGACAGAGGCGGTATGTGTGGAGAGGAGACATTTATATATTACATAGTATATACCTGAATGGTGGAGAGGACAGAGGCGGTATGTGTGGAGAGAAGACATTTATGATTACATAGTATATACCTGAATGGTGGAGAGGACAGAGGCGGTATGTGTGGAGAGAAGACATTTATGGATTATATAGTATATACCTGAATGGTGGAGAGGACAGAGGCGGTATGTGTGGAGAGGAGACATTTATATATTATATAGTATATACCTGAATGGTGGAGAGGACAGAGGCGGTATGTGTGGAGAGGAGACATTTATGGATTATATAGTATATACCTGAATGGTGGAGAGGACAGAGGTGGTATGTGTGGAGAGAAGACATTTATATATTATATAGTATATACCTGAATGGTGGAGAGGACAGAGGCGGTATGTGTGGAGAGGAGACATTTATATATTACATAGTATATACCTGAATGGTGGAGAGGACAGAGGCGGTATGTGTGGAGAGGAGACATTTATGGATTACATAGTATATACCTGAATGGTGGAGAGGACAGAGGCGGTATGTGTGGAGAGAAGACATTTATATAGTATATACCTGAATGGTGGAGAGGACAGAGGCGGTATGTGTGGAGAGAAGACATTTATATATTATATAGTATATATCTGAATGGTGGAGAGGACAGAGGCGGTATGTGTGGAGAGAAGACATTTATGATTACATAGTATATATCTGAATGGTGGAGAGGACAGAGGCGGTATGTGTGGAGAGGAGACATTTATATATTATATAGTATATACCTGAATGGTGGAGAGGACAGAGGCGGTATGTGTGGAGAGGAGACATTTATATATTACATAGTATATACCTGAATGGTGGAGAGGACAGAGGCGGTATGTGTGGAGAGAAGACATTTATATATTATATAGTATATATCTGAATGGTGGAGAGGACAGAGGCGGTATGTGTGGAGAGAAGACATTTATATATTACATAGTATATACCTGAATGGTGGAGAGGACAGAGGCGGTATGTGTGGAGAGGAGACATTTATAGATTATATAGTATATACCTGAATGGTGGAGAGGACAGAGGCGGTATGTGTGGAGAGAAGACATTTATATATTATATAGTATATATCTGAATGGTGGAGAGGACAGAGGCGGTATGTGTGGAGAGGAGACATTTATATATTATATAGTATATACCTGAATGGTGGAGAGGGCAGAGGCGGTATGTGTGGAGAGAAGACATTTATATATTACATAGTATATACCTGAATGGTGGAGAGGACAGAGGCGGTATGTGTGGAGAGGAGACATTTATATATTACATAGTATATATCTGAATGGTGGAGAGGACAGAGGCGGTATGTGTGGAGAGAAGACATTTATGGATTATATAGTATATACCTGAATGGTGGAGAGGAGACATTTATATATTATATAGTATATACCTGAATGGTGGAGAGGACAGAGGCAGTATGTGTGGAGAGGAGACATTTATATATTACATAGTATATACCTGAATGGTGGAGAGGACAGAGGCGGTATGTGTGGAGAGAAGACATTTATGGATTATATAGTATATACCTGAATGGTGGAGAAGACAGAGGCGGTATGTGTGGAGAGGAGACATTTATATATTATATAGTATATACCTGAATGGTGGAGAGGACAGAGACGGTATGTGTGGAGAGGAGACATTTATATATTATATAGTATATACCTGAATGGTGGAGAGGACAGAGGCGGTATGTGTGGAGAGGAGACATTTATGGATTATATAGTATATACCTGAATGGTGGAGAGGACAGAGGCGGTATGTGTGGAGAGGAGACATTTATATATTATATAGTATATACCTGAATGGTGGAGAGGACAGAGGCGGTATGTGTGGAGAGAAGACATTTATATATTATATAGTATATACCTGAATGGTGGAGAGGACAGAGGCGGTATGTGTGGAGAGAAGACATTTATATATTATATAGTATATACCTGAATGGTGGAGAGGACAGAGGCGGTATGTGTGGAGAGGAGACATTTATGGATTATATAGTATATACCTGAATGGTGGAGAGGACAGAGGCGGTATGTGTGGAGAGGAGACATTTATATATTATATAGTATATACCTGAATGATGGAGAGGACAGAGGCGGTATGTGTGGAGAGGAGACATTTATATATTATATAGTATATATCTGAATGGTGGAGAGGACAGAGGCGGTATGTGTGGAGAGGAGACATTTATGGATTATATAGTATGTACCTGAATGGTGGAGAGGACAGAGGCGGTATATGTGGAGAGAAGACATTTATGGATTATATAGTATATACCTGAATGGTGGAGAGGACAGAGGCGGTATATGTGGAGAGAAGACATTTATGGATTATATAGTATATACCTGAATGGTGGAGAGGACAGAGGCGGTATGTGTGGAGAGGAGACATTTATATATTATATAGTATATACCTGAATGGTGGAGAGAACAGAGGCGGTATGTGTGGAGAGAAGACATTTATATATTATATAGTATATACCTGAATGGTGGAGAGGACAGAGGCGATATGTGTGGAGAGGAGACATTTATATATTATATAGTATATACCTGAATGGTGGAGAGGACAGAGGCGGTATGTGTGGAGAGAAGACATTTATAGATTATATAGTATATACCTGAATGGTGGAGAGGACAGAGGCGGTATGTGTGGAGAGAAGACATTTATAGATTATATAGTATATACCTGAATGGTGGAGAGGACAGAGGCGGTATGTGTGGAGAGAAGACATTTATGGATTATATAGTATATACCTGAATGGTGGAGAGGACAGAGGCGGTATGTGTGGAGAGGAGACATTTATGGATTATATAGTATATATCTGAATGGTGGAGAGGACAGAGGCGGTATGTGTGGAGAGGAGACATTTATATATTACATAGTATATACCTGAATGGTGGAGAGGACAGAGGCGGTATGTGTGGAGAGGAGACATTTATATATTACATAGTATATACCTGAATGGTGGAGAGGACAGAGGCGGTATGTGTGGAGAGGAGACATTTATGGATTATATAGTATATACCTGAATGGTGGAGAGGACAGAGGCGGTATGTGTGGAGAGGAGACATTTATGGATTATATAGTATATATCTGAATGGTGGAGAGGACAGAGGCGGTATGTGTGGAGAGAAGACATTTATATATTATATAGTATATACCTGAATGGAGGAGAGGACAGAGGCGGTATGTGTGGAGAGAAGACATTTATATATTATATAGTATATACCTGAATGGTGGAGAGGACAGAGGCGGTATGTGTGGAGAGAAGACATTTATAGATTATATAGTATATACCTGAATGGTGGAGAGGACAGAGGCGGTATGTGTGGAGAGAAGACATTTATGGATTACATAGTATATACCTGAATGGTGGAGAGGACAGAGGCGGTATGTGTGGAGAGAAGACATTTATGGATTATATAGTATATACCTGAATGGTGGAGAGGACAGAGGCGGTATGTGTGGAGAGGAGACATTTATATATTACATAGTATATACCTGAATGGTGGAGAGGACAGAGGCGGTATGTGTGGAGAGAAGACATTTATGGATTATATAGTATATACCTGAATGGTGGAGAGGACAGAGGCGGTATGTGTGGAGAGGAGACATTTATGGATTATATAGTATATACCTGAATGGTGGAGAGGACAGAGGCGGTATGTGTGGAGAGGAGACATTTATATATTATATAGTATATACCTGAATGGTGGAGAGGACAGAGGCGGTATGTGTGGAGAGAAGACATTTATGGATTATATAGTATATACCTGAATGGTGGAGAGGACAGAGGCGGTATGTGTGGAGAGAAGACATTTATATATTATATAGTATATACCTGAATGGTGGAGAGGACAGAGGCGGTATGTGTGGAGAGAAGACATTTATGGATTATATAGTATATACCTGAATGGTGGAGAGGACAGAGGCGGTATGTGTGGAGAGGAGACATTTATGGATTATATAGTATATACCTGAATGGTGGAGAGGACAGAGGCGGTGTGTGTGGAGAGAAGACATTTATAGATTGTGCTGCTCAGTTTATTATGATAGACTTTCAGCCATACATGGACCTTTATGTAGTGCTAATAAGTCTGGTTCTATCATTTGTTATACTTTGCTGCCATCTACTGGCCGTTGCTATATCACTGTAATATTTGTTATGGAATTTTCCCACAACACCTTTCTGTCTTTAGCTCCTCCTATCTTTTTCCTTCTCTTCCTGTTTTGTACTCCGTGCCATCTTGGATCCCACATGTGCTGCAGAGCTGGAGAAAGGATTCTCTTGTTACCTCTAACCTGAAGCTTCTATTATCTCTATCTGGTGATTCTGTAACAGCTCTAACCTACAGTCCTCACTCTCACCAAGGTACTGTAAATAAACCTGTTGAACATATCACTGCATCATCCTTCCGGATCACCACGCGCGGCTGATAGAGACTGGTGGCACGGGTTGGCGAGTAACGCTACCTGCCATTGTTTATATAGCGATTTGTGATCACATCCCTCAGACACATCTCATCCACGTATATCGGTGGCAGAATAGTAACAAGAGACCTAAGTCTACAGTGTCTGTGTGCATATGCATTGCTAGCAAGTCTTAACCGTCCGCCATCTTATCTAAAACATGTCCACAAAGGGCACCGTGGACCCATCTGCAAGTGAAGCACATCAGGTTCCCGACACCATAGATGCTGCAGGAGCAGAGTCCACACTTACTGCAGAGCAGGACGTACGACCCAAACGTGTAACCAAGCCGACACAAAAGGCCAGAGAGAACTTTGAGGCTACTAGAGACGAGTTCCATGATAACCTAGAACATTTATGGGGCAGAGTTGATCACTATTTAGCAGCTCTTCCACGCTATCACAGTGACGCTGCAGGTTTAACCGCCACATTGAAGAGTTTATCTGCCGCCTATGATCGCTACCAGAGACTGTCTGCAAAGTTCATCACATTCCTGAGTAACTGTGACATAGAAGATGCCCCAGCAGAAGTAACGGAAAGGGAAACTCTTCTCCAAGAAAAGACCTCATTAGTGAGAGATGCCCAGGACAAAGCAGAACTCCGCATCGCTCACCTCCAAGAGGTTAGGTCACATCGCACAACATCTACCAAAATCACAGCTCGGTCTTCCAGATCATCTCACTCCAGGAAGTCAACATTGTCTGACAAGCTACTGGAGATCCGTGCAGCTGCAGGAGGAAGCTAGAGTAAAAAGCTCCTTTGCTAAGAAGGAGGCTGAAGTCGAAGTAGAAGCCCAAATGGAGGCTCAAAGAAACAAAATGGAAGCTCAAAGGAAATTAAAAATACTCCAAGCAGAAAAGGAAGAAGCAACAGCCCTTGCTAAACTGAAGGTCCTTGAACAAGCATTGGGACAAGAAGACAACTCGGACTGTCTTATTCCAGAAGAAATGGAAGACGCAGCTGATCGAACTTCAGACTACGTGCTAAGACATCTAACATCTGCACCAGCACCACCTCCAGTTTCTAACACGGATGCGCCCGCAAGTCAAGAAATGTCGCCACCTACTGCGGACAAGGTAACTTCCAGCACTAACTTACAATTTAGGCCACAGCCAGCAGAACCTATAGAGACTAAACCGCAGTTTAATCCTTATGCCGCATCATTTCGTCCTGATTTGTCGCAGTCATATAAGCCAGAGAACTTACATTCCCTACGGATACCACAAGTTCATCCTGCAACAATGACCGGGAGATCGGACATGTCTGACTTCGCCAGATACATGATTCGCCGGGAGTTAATAAACATTAGTCTCTCAAAGTTTGATGATCGTGCTGAGAATTATAGAGCCTGGAAATCCACCTTTCAAGCAGTGATCCAAGACCTTAATCTCACCGGCAAGGAACAACTGGATTTGCTTGTTAACTGGTTAGGCCCTGAATCAGCAGAGCGCATAAAGACAATAAGGGCAGTTCATGTGGACTATTCAGATGCAGGTCTTATTGCAGCCTGGGAGAGACTGGAACAAACCTATGGCAGCTCAGAAGCTATAGAATGTGCCTTATTTAAAAGACTGCAAACCTTCCCAAAGATAACTAACAAGGACAATAGAAAACTTCAAGATCTGAGCGACCTGCTAAAGGAAATAGAATTGGCAAAATTAGACCCACGTCTCTCAGGACTGAGCTACCTAGATACTGCTCATGGCGTTAATCCAATAGTGTCCAAGTTGCCACACGGCATGCAGGATAAATGGGCAGACCACGGCTCACGGTATAAAAGGCAGTATAATGTGTCCTTTCCCCCCTTTTCATATTTTTCCAGGTTCATCAGTGACCAAGCTCGGAAGAAGAATGATCCCAGCTTCGACTTCACTGAGCCTACTCCACCAGCATCATCATCATCTACAAGGTATGATAACATTGCCAAACGTAGAGATTCAAGGAACACAGTATCTGTGAGAAAGACTGATGTTCCACTTACTACACCTGCCTTCACTAAGACAAATAATGTTGCTCCTAAAGTCATGGACAGTAACCGTATGTGCCCTATCCACAAAAGGCCTCACCCACTTAAAGAATGCCGTGGATTCAGAGCAAGGACTTTGCAGGAGCGTATAGATACCCTCAAGGAGCTTGGGATATGTTATAAGTTTTGCACCTCCTCAGACCACCTCGCTAAGGAGTGTAAGGCTGCCATTAAGTGCACTGAATGCAGCAGTGATAAACACGTCACAGCCATGCATCCCACGCCAGCTCCATACAACTCACAACCTTCTGCAGCATCTAACCCTGCTCAAAAGCATGGCGGGGAGCCACAGGTCCCTGACCCAACTGCAACTGCTGTTTCCTCCTCATGTACCGAGGTATGTGGAGAAGGGACTGATCCTAAATGCTGTGCCAAGGTATGTCTGATTAAGGTCTATCCAGAAGGACAACCCGACAAGGCCTCCAAAATGTATGCCATAATAGATGAGCAAAGTAACCGATCTCTAGCAAGGCCCAAATTCTTTGAGATCTTCAATATAAAGGGACAAATGACTCCATACACCCTCAACACCTGCTCTGGTCGTATTGAGACTTCTGGCAGGAGAGCCTCTGGGTACATAGTCTCTTCAATCAAGGGAAACGTGCATATACCTCTGCCAACCCTAATTGAATGTGACCAGATACCTGATAACAGGGAGGAGATTCCCACTCCGGAAGCCGCACTTTATCATCGCCACTTGAGGCACCTGACTAATGAAATTCCTCCTCTGGACATGAATGCTGATATTCTAATCCTACTCGGAAGGGACATTCTGAAGGTCCACAAGGTACGCCAACAATGCAACGGCCCAGATGATGCTCCATACGCCCAAAGACTCGACCTAGGCTGGGTAATCGTGGGCGATGTATGTCTGGATAGGAGTCACAAGGCATCCGAAGTCAACGCCTGTAAAACGTATGTGCTCCAAAATGGTCGCGCAACTCACTTTAAGCCATGCCTTCATCACTACGAAGTGAAAGAGAGGTTCTCTGATTGCATCCAGGAGCCTGACATCATTCCCACTCCCTACGGTGATGACTTAGGGAGAACAGTGTTTCACACAACAAAAGATGACAACAAAGTTGCCTTATCCATAGAAGACAAGGAGTTTCTTAAAATCATGGACAGTGGATTCTTCAAAAATGAATCTGACCGCTGGGTTGCTCCCTTACCCTTCAAGGCTTCAAGGACCAGGCTTCCTAACAACAGAGAACAGGCCTTATCTAGATTCATCTCACTGCAGAGAACATTAAGGAACAAGCCTGAAATGAAGGAACATTTCATAGCTTTTATGGACAAGATATTTCGCAATGATCACGCAGAGCCAGCTCCACCATTGCAAGCTGATGAAGAATGCTGGTATCTACCTTCCTTTGGAGTGTATCATCCAAGAAAGCCGAAACAAATCAGGGTGGTGTTCGATTCAAGCGCCAAACATGACGGCGTATCTCTGAATGACGTTCTCCTCACTGGTCCGAACCTGACTAATAACCTGGTGGGAGTGCTCATGAGATTCAGAAAGGAACCGGTCGCCATTACCGCCGACATCGAACAAATGTTCCATTGTTTCATCGTGCAACAAGATCACAGAAATTATCTCCGTTTTCTATGGCACCGAGACAATGACACCAACAAGGAAATGATCGAATACCGCATGAAGGTGCACGTTTTCGGAAACAGTCCTTCTCCTGCAGTCGCCACCTACGGCCTACGTAGGACCGCCTCCGATGGTGCAGCAGAGTTCGGGAAGGATGCCCAACAGTTCGTTGAAAAGGACTTCTACGTGGACGACTGTCTTAAATCCCTTCCTACAGTGGAGGAAGCCATAGATCTGCTCCAACGGACACAAGGTATGCTTTCTAAAGCTCATTTAAGATTGCATAAAATTGCCTCCAATAGTGCTGTTGTCATGAAGGCCTTTCACCCTAATGATCATGCCGCAGAATTTAGGGACTTGAACCTAGGCTCAGACAATCCACCAGTACAGAGAAGTCTAGGCCTGAGGTGGAACTTGCTAAATGACTCCTTCAGCTTTCAGGTTAGTGGTGCAGAAAAACCATTTACTAAGCGTGGGGTTCTGTCAGTGGTGAACAGTCTATATGATCCACTTGGGTTTGTCGCACCCCTGACTAGACAAGGCAAGCTCCTGCTGAGAGAACTCTGAGTACATTAAGGACTGGGATATACCACTCCCTGCAGACAAACAACTAAAGTGGAAGTCATGGAGAGAATCTCTTTGCGCCTTGGATAAGATCCACATACCACGTTGTTACACTCCAGCATCCCTAACTACAAGTCAAAGGAAGGAGATTCATGTATTCGCTGATGCCTCCACTGAAGCTATTGCCGCTGTCGCTTACTTGAAGGTTGTAGACTCTAATAATGATGCCCATGTTGGATTTCTGTTTGGAAAGGCTAAACTGGCTCCTAAACCCGAGCACACCATACCCAGACTCGAGCTCTGTGGGGCTGTACTAGCCATAGAGATTGCAGACTTCATACAGAGCGAACTAGCTATTCACGTGGATGACACAAGATTCTACACAGACAGTAAGGTAGTTCTGGGCTACATATACAACCAGACGAAACGCTTCTACGTCTATGTCAGTAACCGAGTGGAAAGGATCAGGAAATCCTCCAAACCCCAGCAATGGCAGCACGTCCCATCCCATCTTAACCCTGCGGACCTTGCTACTAGACCAGTGTCTATTGGTGCCTTCGCAAGCTCTTCTTGGTTGACAGGACCGGAGTTCCTTCACGAACAGTGCAAAGAGACTGCCGTTGAAGACAGCTTCAGCCTTGAGGATCCAGATGTCGACCCAGAGATCCGTCCTGATGTCAGCACCTTCATCAAACTCAAGGAGGAGGTTGGCTTGGACTGTCAGCGTTTTGATCGCTTCTCAAGATGGACGAGGCTGGTTCGTGCCATTGCAAGGTTAGTACACATTGTACAATGCTATCGCAATAAGGACAGTATCACTGATTGTCACGGTTGGCATATCTGCCATAAGCCTCTCTCTGCAGAAGACATTGCTCTGAGTGAACTCATTGTGATACGCAATGTGCAGCAGAATGTTTTTCACAAGGAACTGGAATCTATGCTGATGGACTCAAATCTTTCAAGACTCACTCATGAGACCTTGACCACTTTCTTAGCAGAAGTCTCTGCTATAGTAAACTCAAGACCACTTGTACCCATATCTACGGATCCAGAATCTCCTACAATTCTCACTCCGGCAACTCTCCTCACCCAGAAACTTGGAACTGTTCCTAACCCGCCTGAAGACACTGTGTCCGGTAACAAATATCAGAGACGGTGGAAATATGTGCAACATCTGGCTAATTGTTTCTGGAATAGATGGAAGAAGGAGTACCTGACACTTCTCCAAAAACGAAGAAAATGGCAACACGTAAAGCCAAATTTACAAGTAGGAGATATTATCCTCATGAAAGACCAGAAGGAGGAAAGAAACACATGGCCTATGGGACTTATCTCTAAAACCTTTCCAAGTGACCATGGCAAGGTACGCAAGGTAGAAGTGACAGTTACTAAGCAAGGTGACCCCAAAACTTTCATTAGGCCTATATCAGAGATTATTTTACTCATACCGGTTGAGGATTGATTATCCATCCAATCAGTAGGAACTCTTTCAAGGAACTTCAACCTTTGGATTACAAATGGGTTGGAGACAGTTTGGCCTAGCGCGGCTTCTCCAATCCGAAGATGGGTTATCCTTTGGATTACTTCAAGAAATCGTTCTAGACTTGTTATTCAATATGTTATTGTTGCATTGCATGCGTTGTTTTTATCTTACAGGTTGAGGTATCCCTCCATGCACTTCTGGTGAACACTCCCAATTCGAGACTTATGATATAGCGAAATCCAAGGATTTCAGACGGGGAGTGTGCTGCTCAGTTTATTATGATAGACTTTCAGCCATACATGGACCTTTATGTAGTGCTAATAAGCCTGGTTCTATCATTTGTTATACTTTGCTGCCATCTACTGGCCTTTTGCTATATCACTGTAATATTTGTTATTGAATTTTCCCACAACACCTTTCTGTCTTTAGCTCCTCCTATCTTTTTCCTTCTCTTCCTGTTTTTGTACTCCGTGCCATCTTGGATCCCACATGTGCTGCAGAGCTGGAGAAAGGATTCTCTTGTTACCTCTAACCTGAAGCTTCTATTATCTCTATCTGGTGATTCTGTAACAGCTCTAACCTACAGTCCTCATCTCACCAAGGTACTGTAAATAAACCTGTTGAATGTATCACTGCATCATCCTTCCGGATCACCACGCGCGGCTGATAGACTGGTGGCACAGTTAGTGAGTAACGCTACCTGTCATTGTTTATATAGCGATTTGTGATCACATCCCTCAGACACATCTCATCCACGTATATCGGTGGCAGAATATAGATAATATAGTATATACCTAAATGTTGGAGAGGACAGAGGCGGTATGTGTGGAGAGAAGACATTTATAGATTATATAGTATATACCTAAATGTTGGAGAGGACAGAGGCGGTATGTGTGGAGAGAAGACATTTATGGATTATATAGTATGTACCTGAATGGTGGAGAGGACAGAGGCGGTATGTGTGGAGAGAAGACATTTATGGATTATATAGTATATACCTGAATGGTGGAGAGGACAGAGGCGGTATGTGTGGAGAGAAGACATTTATAGATTATATAGTATATACCTGAATGGTGGAGAGGACAGAGGCGGTATGTGTGGAGAGGAGACATTTATGGATAATATAGTATATACCTGAATGGTGGAGAGGACAGAGGCGGTATGTGTGGAGAGGAGACATTTATGGATTATATAGTATATACCTGAATGGTGGAGAGGACAGAGGCGGTATGTGTGGAGAGAAGACATTTATATATTATATAGTATATACCTGAATGGTGGAGAGGACAGAGGCGGTATGTGTGGAGAGGAGACATTTATGGATTATATAGTATATACCTGAATGGTGGAGAGGACAGAGGCGGTATGTGTGGAGAGGAGACATTTATATATTATATAGTATATACCTGAATGGTGGAGAGGATAGAGGCAGTATGTGTGGAGAGGAGACATTTATGGATTATATAGTATATACCTGAATGGTGGAGAGGACAGAGGCGGTATGTGTGGAGAGGAGACATTTATGGATTATATAGTATATATCTGAATGGTGGAGAGGATAGAGGCAGTATGTGTGGAGAGGAGACATTTATATATTACATAGTATATACCTGAATGGTGGAGAGGACAGAGGCGGTATATGTGGAGAGGAGACATTTATATATTATATAGTATATACCTGAATGGTGGAGAGGACAGAGGCGGTATGTGTGGAGAGAAGACATTTATGATTATATAGTATATACCTGAATGGTGGAGAGGACAGAGGCGGTATGTGTGGAGAGGAGACATTTATGGATTATATAGTATATACCTGAATGGTGGAGAGGACAGAGGCGGTATGTGTGGAGAGGAGACATTTATGATTATATAGTATATACCTGAATGGTGGAGAGGACAGAGGCGGTATGTGTGGAGAGAAGACATTTATGGATTATATAGTATATACCTGAATGGTGGAGAGGACAGAGGCGGTATGTGTGGAGAGGAGACATTTATATATTATATAGTATATACCTGAATGGTGGAGAGGACAGAGGCGGTATGTGTGGAGAGGAGACATTTATGATTATATAGTATATACCTGAATGGTGGAGAGGACAGAGGCGGTATGTGTGGAGAGAAGACATTTATGGATTATATAGTATATACCTGAATGGTGGAGAGGACAGAGGCGGTATGTGTGGAGAGAAGACATTTATATATTATATAGTATATACCTGAATGGTGGAGAGGACAGAGGCGGTATGTGTGGAGAGAAGACATTTATATATTATATAGTATGTACCTGAATGGTGGAGAGGACAGAGGCGGTATGTGTGGAGAGAAGACATTTATGATTACATAGTATATACCTGAATGGTGGAGAGGACAGAGGCGGTATGTGTGGAGAGGAGACATTTATATATTATATAGTATATACCTGAATGGTGGAGAGGACAGAGGAGGTATGTGTGGAGAGGAGACATTTATAGATTATATAGTATATACCTGAATGGTGGAGAGGACAGAGGCGGTATGTGTGGAGAGAAGACATTTATATATTATATAGTATATACCTGAATGGTGGAGAGGACAGAGGCGGTATGTGTGGAGAGGAGACATTTATAGATTATATAGTATATACCTGAATGGTGGAGAGGACAGAGGCGGTATGTGTGGAGAGGAGACATTTATATATTATATAGTATATACCTGAATGGTGGAGAGGACAGAGGCGGTATGTGTGGAGAGGAGACATTTATGGATTATATAGTATATATCTGAATGGTGGAGAGGACAGAGGCGGTATGTGTGGAGAGGAGACATTTATAGATTATATAGTATATACCTGAATGGTGGAGAGGACAGAGGCGGTATGTGTGGAGAGAAGACATTTATGGATTATATAGTATATATCTGAATGGTGGAGAGGACAGAGGCGGTATGTGTGGAGAGGAGACATTTATGGATTATATAGTATATACCTGAATGGTGGAGAGGACAGAGGCGGTATGTGTGGAGAGGAGACATTTATGGATTATATAGTATATACCTGAATGGTGGAGAGGACAGAGGCGGTATGTGTGGAGAGAAGACATTTATATATTACATAGTATATGCCTGAATGGTGGAGAGGACAGAGGCGGTATGTGTGGAGAGGAGACATTTATATATTACATAGTATATACCTGAATGGTGGAGAGGACAGAGGCGGTATGTGTGGAGAGAAGACATTTATAGATTATATAGTATATACCTGAATGGTGGAGAGGACAGAGGCGGTATGTGTGGAGAGGAGACATTTATAGATTATATAGTATATACCTGAATGGTGGAGAGGACAGAGGCGGTATATGTGGAGAGAAGACATTTATATATTATATAGTATATACCTGAATGGTGGAGAGGACAGAGGCGGTATGTGTGGAGAGAAGACATTTATATATTATATAGTATATACCTGAATGGTGGAGAGGACAGAGGCGGTATGTGTGGAGAGAAGACATTTATATATTATATAGTATATACCTGAATGGTGGAGAGGACAGAGGCGGTATGTGTGGAGAGAAGACATTTATATATTATATAGTATATATCTGAATGGTGGAGAGGACAGAGGCGGTATGTGTGGAGAGAAGACATTTATATATTACATAGTATATACCTGAATGGTGGAGAGGACAGAGGCGGTATGTGTGGAGAGGAGACATTTATATATTACATAGTATATACCTGAATGGTGGAGAGGACAGAGGCGGTATGTGTGGAGAGAAGACATTTATATATTATATAGTATATACCTGAATGGTGGAGAGGACAGAGGCGGTATGTGTGGAGAGGAGACATTTATGGATTATATAGTATATACCTGAATGGTGGAGAGGACAGAGGCGGTATGTGTGGAGAGAAGACATTTATATATTACATAGTATATACCTGAATGGTGGAGAGGACAGAGGCGGTATGTGTGGAGAGGAGACATTTATATATTATATAGTATATACCTGAATGGTGGAGAGGACAGAGGCGGTATGTGTGGAGAGAAGACATTTATATATTACATAGTATATACCTGAATGGTGGAGAGGACAGAGGCGGTATGTGTGGAGAGAAGACATTTATGTATTATATAGTATATACCTGAATGGTGGAGAGGACAGAGGCGGTATGTGTGGAGAGGAGACATTTATATATTATATAGTATATACCTGAATGGTGGAGAGGACAGAGGCGGTATGTGTGGAGAGAAGACATTTATATATTATATAGTATATACCTGAATGGTGGAGAGGACAGAGGCGGTATGTGTGGAGAGGAGACATTTATATATTATATAGTATATACCTGAATGGTGGAGAGGACAGAGGCGGTATGTGTGGAGAGAAGACATTTATATATTACATAGTATATACCTGAATGGTGGAGAGGACAGAGGCGGTATGTGTGGAGAGAAGACATTTATATATTACATAGTATATACCTGAATGGTGGAGAGGACAGAGGCGGTATGTGTGGAGAGAAGACATTTATATATTACATAGTATATACCTGAATGGTGGAGAGGACAGAGGCGGTATGTGTGGAGAGGAGACATTTATATATTATATAGTATATACCTGAATGGTGGAGAGGACAGAGGCGGTATGTGTGGAGAGGAGACATTTATATATTATATAGTATATACCTGAATGGTGGAGAGGACAGAGGCGGTATGTGTGGAGAGGAGACATTTATATATTATATAGTATATACCTGAATGGTGGAGAGGACAGAGGCGGTATGTGTGGAGAGAAGACATTTATAGATTATATAGTATATACCTGAATGGTGGAGAGGACAGAGGCGGTATGTGTGGAGAGAAGACATTTATGATTACATAGTATATACCTGAATGGTGGAGAGGACAGAGGCGGTATGTGTGGAGAGAAGACATTTATGGATTATATAGTATATACCTGAATGGTGGAGAGGACAGAGGCGGTATGTGTGGAGAGGAGACATTTATATATTATATAGTATATACCTGAATGGTGGAGAGGACAGAGGCGGTATGTGTGGAG
Organism: Ranitomeya imitator; assembly: GCF_032444005.1. Taxonomy (NCBI): domain Eukaryota; kingdom Metazoa; phylum Chordata; class Amphibia; order Anura; family Dendrobatidae; genus Ranitomeya; species Ranitomeya imitator. Next base: position 715,241,197 of record NC_091286.1, on the reverse strand, counting down.
AGAAGACATTTATGGATTATATAGTATGTACCTGAATGGTGGAGAGGACAGAGGCGGTATGTGTGGAGAGGAGACATTTATATATTATATAGTATATACCTGAATGGTGGAGAGGACAGAGGCGGTATGTGTGGAGAGGAGACATTTATGGATTATATAGTATGTACCTGAATGGTGGAGAGGACAGAGGCGGTATGTGTGGAGAGAAGACATTTATGATTATATAGTATATACCTGAATGGTGGAGAGGACAGAGGCGGTATGTGTGGAGAGAAGACATTTATATATTATATAGTATATACCTGAATGGTGGAGAGGACAGAGGCGGTATGTGTGGAGAGAAGACATTTATAGATTATATAGTATATACCTGAATGGTGGAGAGGACAGAGGCGGTATGTGTGGAGAGAAGACATTTATGGATTATATAGTATGTACCTGAATGGTGGAGAGGACAGAGGCGGTATGTGTGGAGAGGAGACATTTATGGATTATATAGTATATACCTGAATGGTGGAGAGGACAGAGGCGGTATGTGTGGAGAGAAGACATTTATGATTACATAGTATATATCTGAATGGTGGAGAGGACAGAGGCGGTATGTGTGGAGAGAAGACATTTATGGATTACATAGTATATATCTGAATGGTGGAGAGGACAGAGGCGGTATGTGTGGAGAGGAGACATTTATATATTATATAGTATATACCTGAATGGTGGAGAGGACAGAGGCGGTATGTGTGGAGAGAAGACATTTATATATTATATAGTATATACCTGAATGGTGGAGAGGACAGAGGCGGTATGTGTGGAGAGGAGACATTTATGGATTATATAGTATATACCTGAATGGTGGAGAGGACAGAGGCGGTATGTGTGGAGAGGAGACATTTATGGATTATATAGTATGTACCTGAATGGTGGAGAGGACAGAGGCGGTATGTGTGGAGAGAAGACATTTATGGATTAGATAGGCGATGGGTAATTGGTCCGTGCCCCCATGACTGGCTTGGTTCTGTCATTATATTTTATACACTATAAGATGACAAGAATCCTTCAATCATTATTCACATTGGCTCGGATGAATAGCGCCGGTGTATATTATAATGGGAATACATCTGAGACAAGATAGATGAACCTGTGAAAGTGTAGAGAATTTTTTTGACATCATGAAAAAACAGATGCAGAATATATACGGTATATGCAGTTTTTTATTATTTTATCATTCTGTCTGAAAAGCAGTTAACAGGTCTCTAAAATGAGGAACATAAAGCTGGAGACAGATTCTTCAGAGGTTCTAAATAGATGTATCCAGGAATTGTGGCCATAACAGTCCAGGAGCGAGGGGATGGCTCCCGGATCCATGAGAGTCCCATATGATGATGTCCCGAATTATTTCATGCATGGATGATGTCACGGATCCTGCCGTGCTTAAACCAATTTGTCACGGTTCAGACTGTGCTGCCAACACTATATCACAGTTCACGGGAAGATACCTTTATCATCCCCACTACTCACACCAATTTGTCATGAACCGGGGTTGTTTGGTTGCCCCCCGGTTCTTTCTGAATGGGATTTATCTATATCCCGCTTCCCAGTTCCAGTTTGGAACTTGCAGCTCTCTGGCGCCCCCCTTTCCCTCAGGTCAGTCAGGGCACTGCACCTAGGGTAGTTGCCAGAAAGTCTGCCTGCGATGTAATGGCTATTGGGCACTCTACAGCGAGGGCGATATAACTACTTCCACACAGGTGGGAACAATAATTATCAACGCTGCCGGTCGCTGGAAAGACACCTGATTGCACAGGACAAAGTATGCTGCCACTAGCTCTGATTAACAGAGCCAACCCAATTCAGTAATGTAATTCACCTCAGAGGACACAGTTTCTTATAGAGCAAAGAGATACACGATAGTAATTTGATATTTTACGCCAAAAAAGGTAGGCAGTGTTTACAAAGTATAAAAGGATATTAGAAAGAAGACAAATCATGTGTACATTACAATTACAAATACAAGAAGGATTAAAATTGAAAAACACTGACATAGCATTCATATAATTTCATATCATCATGGCTGTCCTACATGCATGTCACACATCTGTACATCAACTAGCCTCCAGACCAAAGACTCTGAAGCCTCCTGCTTCACACAGATATTTCCTAGCATAAGACCAAAGCACTCCCCCTGTAGTGAAATCACTTAGGGGCTGAAACCTCCCATTTTCTTAGACTTAAGAAAACTATTTTTATGCCTAGCTCACTGTAAAAATCTCTCATCAGAAACGTTAGGTTTCCATGGTGCGCCACGTCTGGGCGATTCTATTAAGTATAGACATGGGGTATCTGGGTGACCCAGTTCCGTAATAATCCGTTTCTCAATTGTGCTGGTTCTGGAACCTAGAAAACCCACTGGCTGATAGTTCTACCGAAGCCCATGTCAAAAATGTATTTGTCCCACTTCTATCATTAATCGGTGCTATGATATTTACATTTGCAAGGACAGAGAAGCCTGGGTGTTTTCATGTGCTTCTGCTTGTACTTTCACTTTGAAGCCATAAAACTCCTCAGCCTAGTTGGCAGCTAGAGGAAAGTCGGGGGGGGGGGGGGGGAGTCGAATCTGCAGCGTGTGTCTGTGCCATGGTACCTTCTAGAACTAATCTCATTTTATGACATTTTTACATTACCGTGACAGATGAGGTTTCATGCTATGAGGTGGATGGATTGGTTGTTGCCATGAAGAAACCGGCATTGCCGCATAAGATGAACCAGTAGATCCCCGGCAAGAGTGTCCTGAACACAATGACCATGAATGTCTATAGACTTGGGAATGACGTAACCGTCCATAAATGCCATCGGTGGCCGCAGTCACAGAACATTGGTTCATGGGCAGACGATGTGCATAGAGATAATGCGAAGTGAAACTGGTTGAAGCTTTGACCATGGATGTGAGTGTCGGCATAAGCATGTGGAGATGACAGCGTGACACAATAACCACCAACACTACCGGATACAAAGAGTAAAGATGAGTAAGTGGAAAGGAGAATATAATGATTAAGTCTTGAACTACACAAGTCAATCTACTGTCCTGTATCCAGTTAGCCTAAGGAACCGGTGAAGAGAAGCTCTTCATTGAGCCCAGTTGGTGCCACAGACTGAAGCTCGAAGATCCACCTCGAGTCATTTTGAAGAAGGCTCTTTTGGTTGTTGCCCCCTCTGCCATTGTATGGGACCTTTTGTAGGCCAATAATCCCCCATGAACTGCAAGGAAATGAGTGGCTATGGATGTGAGAGTGTTACCCTTCCTCTGGCCGGCCGCTGCTAGATGCATGGTGGATATATGTTTTTGAGTCTCTCAATTCCTGAGACGTCTGTCCCACATATATTTTGTTACAGGGGCAGATAATGGCACATCCCTAGTCTTACAGTTAATATATGATTTCAATGGGTGACTTCTAGGATTCATAGTATTCAAAAATTCCTCTCGAGTCGGAGTCATAAAGGGGCAGACATTGCATTCCCCACAAGGGAATGATCCCTTTAAAACGATGCCCCTGTTCAGCTTTACAGTGGGTCTAGAGAAGTGAGGCTTAGGATCCCGTACATTCGGGGCTCTCCTGGCTGTAAGAAGAGGTTTAGCACTGGTGACTGCAGCAGTCTGGGCATCCGCTCTCAAAATCGGCCAATATTTATATAGTGCGCCCCTCACCTGGTGCCCACTGTTACTGTAATCTGCGACCAATCTTAATTGGGTATCCACCTCACGTACCCGTGGAGACAGAAGTGACGCCTGATCATGTCGTGTGCGCTGGAAGGCGGTAGAGAGAACTCTGAGGATTGTGCGCTGCTATCGTGCAGCTCATTTCTAGCATCTGAGCTTTTCATTCCCTGGTCCTTCTGGTTTATCGTGTCCCGCACTGTTCCACCCTCAGGGTTGTGCTTTATCTGCCATGTTCTTATACATGTCCTTTAAGTGGTTTTAACATTTGCTTTGTCTAGGTAAAGATTTCTACTTTTAGCCATTACTATGTGGATGTTCACACCAGTTTTTAGTTTGTCTTTCTTCTCTCCAGTTCACAGTGAATATTTATCTTCTTTAAAGCGTTAACCCTAACCTGTCAGCACTTTTTTGGGCTACCAGCTAAAAATATCATTTACTTTAGTGTCACCCTATGCCTTACACAACTACTTCTGAAACCCCCTGGCTCCCCATGTATCATTATTATTATTATTATTATTTATTGTTATAGCGCCATTTATTCCATGGCGCTTTACATGTGAGGAGGGGTATACATAATGAAAACAAGTACAATAATCTTAAACAATACAAGTCATAACTGGTACAGGAGGAATGAGGACCCTGCCCGCGAGGGCTCACAATCTACAAGGGTTGGGTGAGGATACAGTAGGTGAGGGTAGAGCTGGTCATGCAGCGGTTTGGTCGATCGGTGGTCACTGCAGGTTGTAGGCTTGTCGGAAGAGGTGGGTCTTCAGGTTCTTTTTGAAGGTTTCGATGGTAGGCGAGAGTCTGATGTGTTGTGGTAGAGGGTTCCAGAGTAGGGGTGATACGCGAGAGAAATCTTGTATACGATTGTGGGAAGAGGAGATAAGAGGGGAGTAGAGTAGGAGATCTTGTGAGGATCGGAGGTTGCGGGTAGGCAAGTACCGGGAGACGAGGTCACAGATGTATGGAGGAGACAGGTTGTGGATGGCTTTGTACGTCATGGTTAGGGTTTTGTAGTGGAGTCTCTGGGCAATGGGGAGCCAGTGAAGGGATTGACAGAGGGGAGAGGCCGGGGAATAGCGGGGGGACAGGTGGATTAGTCGGGCAGCAGAGTTTAGAATAGATTGGAGGGGTGCGAGAGTGTTAGCGGGGAGGCCACAGAGCAGGAGGTTGCAGTAGTCAAGGCGAGAGATGATGAGGGCATGGACTAGGGTTTTTGCAGATTCATGGTTGAGGAATGAACGGATTCGTGAAATATTTTTGAGTTGCAGTCGGCAGGAAGTGGAAAGGGCTTGGATATGTGGTTTGAAGGAGAGATCAGCGTCAAGGATTACCCCGAGGCAGCGAGCTTGTGGGACTGGGGAGAGTGGGCAGCCATTTACTGTAATTGATAGGTTCGTTGGGGGGGTCGCGTGAGATGGGGGAAAGATGATGAATTCTGTTTTGTCCATGTTAAGTTTCAAAAATCTAGCGGAGAAGAAGGATGAAATAGTGGACAGACATTGAGGGATTCTGGTTAGAAGGGAGGTGATATCTGGTCCAGAGATGTAGATCTGTGTGTCGTCAGCATAGAGGTGATACTGAAAGCCATGAGATTCTATGAGCTGTCCCAGGCCAAAGGTGTAAATGGAGAAGAGCAAGGGCCCAAGGACTGAACCTTGTGGGACTCCGACAGATAGAGGGCGAGGTGAGGAGGTGGTGTGTGAGTGGGAGACGCTGAATGTCCGGTCTGTTAGGTATGATGAGATCCAGGATAGGGCCAAGTCTGCGATGCCAAGGGATGAGAGGGTTTGTAATAATAGGGAATGGTCCACTGTGTCAAAGGCAGCCGACAGGTCGAGGAGGAGGAGGACAGAGTAGTGTCGCTTGCTCTTGGCGGTTAAGAGGTCATTGGTGACTTTAGTTAGGGCAGTTTCGGTGGAATGGTGTGACCGGAAGCCAGATTGTAGGCGGTCAAAGAGGGAGCAGGAAGAGAGATGGGAGGACAGTTCAAGGTAAACGTGTTGTTCCAGTAGTTTGGAGGCGTAGGGGAGAAGTGATATAGGGCGATAGCTAGATACAGAGGATGGGTCAAGAGAGGGCTTTTTGAGGATAGGTGTGATGGAGGCATGTTTAAAGCTTGAGGGGAAAACACCAGTTGTTAGAGATAAGTTGAAGAGATGGGTTAGGGTTGGGATGAAGATTGTGGTGAGGTTTGGGATGAGGTGGGATGGGAGTGGGTCAAGTGCACAGGTGGTGAGATGTGATCTTGAGAGTAGAGTGGAGAGTTCATAAATACCTTTTTTATTCCTCCTGCACTGTATGGTAATCTGTCCGCTCTGATGGGCGTGGCTTAGTTTCCGTCTCTCCACCCTCCTCGGCTTGCTGCACGTATTCCATGCTGTGAGTATCACAGATCGTGTAGTTTTCAAATGGCATCTCGCTATTGCGCTGTATGTTGTGCCCAACTGTGGGCAAAGCCGAAAAGCAGTATTGCGCATGCGCCGACATACGCCATTGCTTTCTATGGCCGGTCTTCTCTCCAGTGTCAGGGAACACAGAAATGGCAGTGAAATACTTCCGGTACAGAGAAAGCAATCACGTATGCCGTGTAAGATTGCTCTCACTAAGTGTATTGGGGGACACTCGCTTGGCACGGGATTGACGTAGTCAGGCACGATTTTTGAACACAAAACAGTCCATACGGTTTATTAAAGGGTCATAAACCGGGTTGTGCACAGTTCATATTATACATTCCATAGAACACAATAGGCACCAACTGGTGATATTAACTTGCAGCTTTGTCTTAACACTTCATTTATGGCTTTAACTCACGGACACTAAACATGCTGGGCCTCTCACTTCGCCCAGTACCATGGGTGTCCGTACGCCGTACATTTCACCAATGTCCATGGAGCACAACAGGCACCAACATACGACATTACGGTTTACAGCAACTAAACACGCTGGTCCTCTCCTGACCAGTTGCCGTGGGTTACCACACGGTTCATATCACATAAGAAGCACCAACAAACAATGGTACCTTATGGGAGCTCCTGCTCCACCTGCTGACTCCTTGTCAGTCCTCCGGGAAAGCTGCCTCACGGGAATCACCAACTTGCCTGGCCGGCACACATTAGTCAGTCCAGACCCACCGAAGGACTGTAGCTTCCCCACACAGTAGCTGTCACTGGCTCTGCAGATCCCGGTCCTCACCTCGTGCTGTTCAGGGATCCGGTCCTACTCCCAGGACCTCCCAACACCCAGGTTACACAGGATCACACAGGTGGCCAGTCCGGGTACTATTCAGGACGTCCATCCCCAGCTGGGACCGTCCAATACCCAGGCCACCAGTAACAAAGTCCCACCATGTGCTATTCAGGATTCCTACTCCCAGGAAATCCAACACATACTTCCAGGACCTTCACCACTCAGGTCCAAACACTGGAACCATATGCCTCGATGCACATCCCAAGGAGCACTCACAGCGCCCCCTAGCTGTCACAGGGGTCACTGCATCACATACCCCCCCCCCCCCGTTCAAACTTGTGGAGTTGAACACCTGTCATACACCTGGGGTCTCGAGACAGGTCACACACGTTACCTTGCCCTACCAGTCGAGAGAACCGTCTCAGTGGGGTTTGAGCATCACACATAATCATACCCTTGTTGAGTTTACCCCGCCCCCAGCGGTCAACACGTAGGCCTTGAGCTTTGGCCCTTTTGTCACAGTCTGTCTGTGTCACCAAACCTTTAGTCACCACACTTTCCAAGTGCGCCCCATTACCCTGCCTTTCTCTCCATGGCCACCACCCACGGTTGGTGCGGTCATGAGTCCACCGTCCATTCGAGCCTAGCGACTGATCTGAGTCTGACCCTTCATCACTAAAGCTACTTTCACACTAGCGTCGGAATCTCCCCGTCGCAATGCGTCGGGCAGAGATTCCGACGCTAGCGTTTAACGCACTGCACAACGGAGGCAGCGGATGCATTTCTCCGGCGCATCCGCTGACCCATTGTGAGGTGCGGGGAGGTGGGGGCGGAGTTCCGGCTGCGCATGCGCGGTCGGAAAAAGCGGTCCGTCAGGAGCAAAAAACGTTACATGTAGCGTTTTTGCTCCCGACGGTCCGCCAGAGCACGACGCATCCGTCGCATGACGGATGCGACATGTGGCAATCCGTCGCAATGCGTCGTCAATACAAGTCTATGGGGAAAAACGCATCCTGCAAGCACTTTTGCAGGATGTGTTTTTTCTGCAAAACGACGCATTGTGACGGATTGCAGTTAACGCTAGTGTGAAAGTAGCCTAAGTCTACTAGTGTTCATGTCCCTTAGCCTTCTTCTGGGAGTAGAACTACCACTTTCAGATATTCGACCTCCTTGTCTCTCTGAACGTCCTTGGTGGTCCGCCATTCCATTATTTGGAGGGTCCCTTTTGTTCCCTTTTCCTTGGGAAGAAGGCGGCCGCCACCTTATGTTCTGCAGCTGTTTATTGACCTGCCATCTATACAGTCTTAGCTGCTCTACTTCTTTCAGGTATGCCACACGATACCCCAGGAGCATCCGGATATTCCCTAGACTCTCCTTGGACCCGATAACAAGGAGCGGCACCATCCCTTCTTCACCCACCTGGGCCTCGTCATCAGCCGGAATCCTCAGTCTCTTCACACCGGATATATTCACCATCTCCTGCATCACTTTCCCAAATCTGCCAATGACCTTCCCCACCAGCTTTCTGGGTACTTGGACGAAGTCTTCCACCAAGCCCAGCCGACTTTGTGTTTTCCTGGCTTGCTCCAAACGTCGTATGGCCTCATCATTCCTCAACAGGATCATCTGTTTCGTGTGGAGGCACTGTAGGTGCATATCTCTCAGGACAGCTACCCGCTTCACTGTGACTTCCTTAGTCGACAGTATCACTAACTGTTTTGTCTCTGGTGCCCAGTGCACACTACACGCTTCTACTGCCTTTCTAAAGGCCTCATGCACACCCTCTCTGGTACATGCATCTTGCGCCCCTTCGGGTACATCTATCACGCACTTGAAGAGTGGAGTCTCACCCTCTTCAGGAACGGATGGCTCCTGCTTTGCCATGGACCTTTCCATCAAGACACCTGTCACAATCGGGTGACTATCTTGTTCTGCTTTTAGCGCCAACCCTTTCTCTGGTAGAGGCTCTCTTAATGCTTGTCTGAGCACTTCCATATCTTCCCTTCGGGCCTTATACACACTTTGCCACGTGAACAGGTGACCTCTGAGCTCAGAAACTTCCTTCTCCAGCTCATCCACCCTGTGCTCAGCCACTTGTCTCAGGTCCCTTTCTCGTTCGACATGTTCTTTCACTGTCTCTTTAATCAGCTCTATTTTGTGATCCCGTTCTCTTTTGGCTAACACGTGTCGCATTATCACCTCTATAAATATATTTTCAGATGGGCCAGCTTGCTCACCCACACTCTGCAGCTTCAGAGTTTTACCTATTTCTTCATTAACCTCTTCACAAGGTGCAACTGGTACCAGTTCTTTGCACCTTTTACGTCTCCGGCAATGGGAGGACTTGCCCTTCTTGTGGGGCTCTTCTTTACTGTACTCCCTTACTTCCTCAGAGTCACAGTCACCCCTGGAGTCTGTATCACACCCCACAGTATGAGGTCCCCAACAGTCACTCTCTGTCTGGGTGACAGCTCCACTGTTTAACCCCTTCATGACCTTGGGATTTTTCGTTTTTCCGTGTTCGTTTTTCACTCCCCTCCTTCCCAGAGCCATAACTTTTTTATTTTTCCATCAATTTGGCCATGTGAGGGCTTATTTTTTTGCGGGACGAGTTGTACTTTTGAACAACATCATTGGTTTTAGCATGTCGTGTACTAGAAAACGGGAAAAAAATTCCAAGTGCTGTGAAATTGCAAAAAAAGTGCAGTCCCACACTTGTTTTTTGTTTGGCTTTTTTGCTAGGTTCACTAAATGCTAAAACTGACCTGCCATTATGATTCTCCAGGTCATTACGAGTTCATAGACACCAAACATGACTAGGTTATTTTTTATCTAAGTGGTGAAAAAAAATTCCAAACTTTGCTAAAAAAAAAAAAAAAAAAAATTGCGCCATTTTCCGATACTCGTGACGTCTCCATTTTTCGTGATCTGGGGTCGGTTGAGGGCTTATTTTTTGCGTGCCGAGATGACGTTTTTAATGATAGCATTTCGGTGCAGATACGTTCTTTTGATCGCCCGTTATTGCATTTTAATGCAATGTCGCGGCGACCAAAAAAACGTAATTGTGGTGTTTCGAATTTTTTTCCCGCTACGCTGTTTAGCGATCAGGTTAATGCTTTTTTTTAGTTGATAGATTGGGTGATTCTGAGCGCGGCGATACCAAATATCTGTAGATTTGATATTTTTTTTTATTGATTTTATTTTGATTGGGGCGAAAGGGGGGTGATTTAAACTTTTTATATTTTTTTAACATTTTTTTCAACTTTTTTTTTTACTTTTGCCATGCTTCAATAGCCTCCATGGGAGGCTAGAAGCAGGCACAACGCGATCGGCTCTGCTACATAGCAGCGATCTGCTGATCGCTGCTATGTAGCAGAAATGGAGGTGTGCTGTGAGCGCCGACCACAGGGGGGCGCTCACAGCCACCGGCGATCAGTAGCCATAGAGGTCTCGAGGACCTCTATGGTTACAAGGTACAAGCATCGCCGACCCCCGATCATGTGACGGGGGTCGGCGATGACGTCATTTCCGGCCGCCCGGCCGGAAGGGGTAGTTAAATGCTGCTGTCTGCGTTTGACAGCGGCATTTAACTAGTTAATAGTTTCAAAACAGCTGACATGTCCCGGCTTTGATGCGGGCTCACCGCGGAGACCTGCATCAAAGCAGGGGATCTGACCTCGGACGTACTATCCCGTCCAAGGTCAGATAGGGGTTAACAACCCCATCCTTATCTACCAGTCCACTACCAGTCATATTGCGGCACACTTCAGGTGATGTCAGGTCAGTAAGTTGGGCAGACGCATCTTCATCTCTGGTCACCAATATGTCCGACCCCTCAACTTTGGGAGACATACATGCTTTAAGGTACGTATCCTTAGCAGCTGAGAGCCGTCCATTCTCCTGTTGTAGAGAAGCTCCCTTCTCCCACAAGTCTGTGAACAACCCAGAGTCCCGGCCAATTATCACTGGGCAGGGTAAGGTTGAGACTATGGCCACATCGTGGATTGCACTGTCCTTGGCCGTCTTGAGGACCACCCTGACCACTGGATAGCCCTTGGTGTGCCCATGGATGCAGGTTACACTGACTCTCCTATCAGGCATTTCAAACCACTCGGGTGCCACCCTCACTAGAGTCACGGGGCTCCTCGAATCGATCAGTCCGCACATTTCCATCTCATGCATCTGCAGGGCACACCCCCGTAAACTTCCACCAGGTGGATAGTTCACACCGCATACCGGACACACATAACTTACTCGCCCTGGGCACCAATTTGTCTGCGGCACCTCTGTGGGACGCTCCGCCCCCTTTTGGGAAACCACCATTTCCCGAGATTCCACTTCTTTTTGGGCTCCTACCCCACTTCGGGTTACAGCCCCTTTTTGGGACTCCGCCCCTTTTTGGTAACCATCCCCGTTTTTGGGTCCCCGCCCACTTTTAGGGACACCCCCTTCCCTGGGGTACACCCCGTGGACTTCCCCACGGCACTCAGGCCCCAGTTCGCACAGTACACACACTATGTCTCTGGGCTTGTACTGGCCCTTTAAGAGTCTGCACGACCTGAGAGGAAAAAAAAAATTTTTTTTTTTTTTTTTTTTTTATATGTCACTTCACCAGCTCCCGCTGCAGACACATATAACCGGCACCTCCGGCTGCCAACGACAAGCCACTGCCACTGCAGCTCCGGCTGCTGCGGAACCTCTTGCTGCAACTGCAGCTACGCTCCACAAAGCTCTGCACGGCTCTACCGCAAACTTCGTGGACCTGCCGATCCACAGCAAGACGCTTGTCACCTTCGTAACCCCGCCGAGTTAC